>NC_064839.1:46281377-46906377 GCF_024166365.1 Elephas maximus indicus
AATCCTCCCTTCTTACGGATGAGGATATTAAGGTTGGAGAGGAAGCACGACTCATTTCGAATTGCAGGTAATTTGGCAGATTGGGGACAGGTGCCCAGATCTCTTCTTACCCTGATACTGTGCCCCTTCTAATAGGTCAGAAGACTGAACCCAATACTCCCTGAGTCCAGTCTCATTGAATCACTAATGTCTCCTGATTAGGGAATCTTAAAAAGATAGGCCTCTCGGTTCTAATTTTTATGCCCCTTTTAGGAAGTCCACTTTGTTTTTTTCTACCTCAAACCACTGAGTTCCAGAAACGAGACCTAAGAGTTATAAACGTCATTCCTATGAAGCTCTGTCAGCATTCCCATGTGACAAAACCATGTTGGTAAATTAGCAGTGAAGTGATTCTTCCAGCTACAGTGTTTGACAAGTTACAGAACCTTCCAGAAGGGATCTGGAAGGGCTTTTTCAGGTTCTAGAGCTGTTAAGTGTGCCCTGGCCACCAACCATGCCGTCTGCTCTCCTAGGCAGCCTTCTCCACACCAGACCACTAAGGAGGGATTTCTTTTTCTGCTATTCATCAGTTGAAGAATTAATGCACATATATGGGGAAAATGAAACAGAACAATAGAATATTCAAAGAAATTAAGTCCAGCATCCCAGGCCCTCTGTTCAAATGTGAGCACTGTTTATTTTATTCTTTGCTTTTGGGTATTCTATGCTTGCATGTATATCCTCATTTTTCCCCACCAAGGAGAAGCTACCATACACATTATATTGTGTTTGGTGTTCCTCACTCAGCGAAAGATTGTTGAGATCTTTCCACATCATTATATACAAAAATCCACTTCATTCTTTTATAACAACTTCATGATATCCCATTGTTCAAATATACAATCACTTATTTACCATCCTCTTATTAATGAATATTCTGGTTATTTCCAGTCTTTTGTTTCTAAATTCCATGCTGAATAAACAGTCTCATATACAGGTCTAAAGGATAAACTCCTAGGGGTAGACTTGCTGGCTTGATGGACATGAGCATTTTAACACTGGAGGTGGGAATTCGAAGCAGCCCAGTGATCGCAGCATCTTCATACAAAACCGGAAGGGACCTTCCATGCTCGGCTCCCTTCCCAGCCTGGCTTCCCCACCCCTGCTCTCTAGTTCCCCTGCACCTTCCCTCCTGTGGCCACATCATTCCTGCCTTGTCTGGCTGCTCCACTGGGTCCAAAGCTCCACTGAGTCCCACCCTAGGAATCTTTCCCCTGGCTCTGGAAGGAAAAAGCCTTCATTAAATGTTTGTTAAAAGAATGCACAGATGCCCGGAAGGATGACTGCATGAGTGTAAAAAAAAAAAAACCAAGCCCGTGCCGTGGAGTCAATTCCAACTCACAGCGACCCTATACGATAGAGTAGAACTAACTGCTCCATAGAGTTTTCAAGGAGTGCCTGGTGGATTCGAACTGCTGACCTTTTGGTTAGCAGCCGTAGCTCTTAACCACTAAGCCACCAGGATTTCCGATTGCATAAGTAGAAGGCATTTAATAAGGGTCTCCTACTTTTTCATGTGTTCAACTCTCAAACATCTTAACAGGAACATAAGAAGTCTCTTCCTGGGTGTGGTGGAGAGAGATGTCTTCCTATGAGTCACACCAGTGTCCTTTGAGGTGACCCTGCTGGTGTGGAGGCAAAGAGCAGGCCAGGACCCTCACAGAAAAGTGGTCAAGGTGTATGTGTGTGTACATATGTGCGTGTGTGTACATGAGTGTGCCCATGTGGGTGTGCACAGGCACACACCCAAGCCCAAAGCAGGCCATTCCATCAACAAACCAGGCAGACCGCCCATGACCTTCCAGAGAACCCTGGGATCCGCAACAGAGGCTGTCAGTGGATGCTAGCCTGCTGTTTTGTTCCAGGCTGACTGGACCTGTCACAGACAGACAGCAGCTCCCAGTGGCAACACGCTGTAAGCCCGGTGGGCAGGGCTCTCTACAGATGCTCTGCCAGGGACTTTGCTGCTGCGAGGAGCCCAGGCCCCAACTCCTCCTCCAAGGAAGGGGAGAGTCTGCAGGAGACAAGGAATCCTATCAGTAAAAGCTACCACCCCAGTATTCAAGTGCATGGCTAATTAAATGCTAGCACTGTCCTAAAGGCTTTGCACACAATGTTGTTGTTGCTGTTGTGTGCCATCGATTCCAACTCACAGTGACCCCACGTGACAGAGTAGAATTACCTCACAAGGCTTGCTAGGCTGTAATCTATGGAAACAGATCATGGGGTCTTTCTTCCTCCAAGTAGCCAGGGTGTTCAAAACACCAAGCTTCCGGTTAACAGCTTAGTGCTGAACACTGTGCCACCAGGGCTTCTTCTTGCACACAATAGCACATCTGATCGTCACCCTATGGTGTCAGTACTATCACTATTCACATTTGACCACTGAGGAAACCAAGGCACATACTTCGCCTGTGGTGGAGGCAGAATAGGAATGCAGATCAACTCCAGAGTGCGCGGCTGCTCCCGCCTGGGCTGGGGAGTCTGTCTACACTGCAGCACTCCGCTGAGCATGGACACACAATCAAAGGCAGTCTCCCGGCAGCCCTGAGAGGCAGGGACCTTGAATACCTCCATTTGCCAGTCAAGTTGCAAGAGGCACCAAGCATGGTTGGAAGATCCAGCTGTTGGTAACTGGAGGGGTTGGGATTTGAGCTCAGACCCCTTAAGCTCCAAAGGCAGTGCTCTTTCCTGCTCCTGATCAGGCCGGCCCTGCTGGCAACAACTGCTCTCATGTTTTACATTTGGAGGCAAGTGGCCCCTGGCTTCCATTCTTGGCACCAGCCAGCCTCAAGGGCTTTGTGAAACCTTTTAGTTTAAAGAATGTTCAATGTTTAACACTATGGAGATACAGACAGACTGGTGATTACAATGCAATAAACTTGGAAATGGAACACAAACCACCCAGCTCCCAGTTCCTGGGACACAGTAATAAGAGGCAGCACTTCTTGAGTGCTTACCACCATACAATGTTCTAGGTGCTTGACTTTTTAAAAATCCTTTAATCCTCACAACAACATTGCAAAGTAGGTAAGACTGTCCTCGTTTTACCAGGGTGAGAAGGCACACAGAGATTGTCTGTGGTGCCCAGAGTCACACAGCTAGTCAGGACAGGGCCAGGATTCAAACCCAGTGTGGATACAGGGGAGGCTTTCCAGATTGAGCAGAAAAATAAATTTAAAAATTTAAAATGCAAGGCGCCCAGTTAAATTTTAATTTCAGGTAAACACAACTAATTGTTTTAGTCTAAGTCCCACACAGAAAGAGCCCTGGTGGTGCAACAGTTAAGCAACTGGCTGCTAACTGAAAGGTTGGTGATTCAAATCCACCCAGCAGTGCCGCAAATGAAAAGACCTGGTAATCTGCTCCTGTAAAGATTATAGCCTAGAAAACTCTACGGGGCAGTTCTACTCCATCATATGGGGTTACTACAAGTCAAAATCAACTTGACGTCACCTAATGACAACATGTCCCCTGTGTATCCCTACCCCACAGCCTGCCCACTCACTGCTATTAACAGGCCTCCTTGCAGAGCCATTTGTGTACTGTCTGACAGACTCGCCTTCAGGATACTGGATGGGGGCAACATCAAGAACAGGCCCACCTTCTCTGACCAGCGAAGGCCCTGGAGACCCTCTTCCCAAGCGTCTCCTCTTCTTTTCCATCTGCAGGTGCAAGGTACAGGCACACATCACTGGCTCGAAACAGAGCCCCAGCACCCTGTAGCTTGGGATGCTAGAGAGGGCAGCATCTTTGGGCCTATGAGGCCAAGGGCTTGTTCTACTTTTTTCCCAGCAGAGGTTTGGGATAAAGCTGTGGCCATTTCGATGTTTGCACACCACAGAGGCCACAAGATGGGTTAGGCTACTGCTCCTGTTGAGCCTGGAAGTGGGTAAAGAGAGTGGAAGGACCCTCCTCACCCTCAGCAGGTGTCCCTTGCGTTAACTTTCCGGTGTGGGTACAGGCAAATAGAGGAGGTGCCTCTGAATTTAACAAAATAAAGTCTGTGTGTATGTGCACTGGGCAGGGGCAGGCAGACATCTTCTTGGTTTTTTGTTTGTTTGTTCAGGTGAGGACAGGGTGAGTGAACAGAACCTCCAAACAATCAACAGCTAAAGCTGAAAAGTAAAAGGCGGAGCTGAGGGGGACTCCCCAGACATCCCCGCGTTCTGCCATACATGTGCCGTGGAATCCAGATGCGAATTTAGAGACTGCCATTTGGGGTGTTTCTTGGGGGCTAGGAACCATGAAGACACACTTCTCCCCTGCAGCTTTATGACCATGGTTAGCAATGAGTGATGTGCCCGCCTCCTCGAACATTCGGCGTTGGTCACAGCCACCCGGCCTCCCACCCTCCCAGAGTGGGCCTGGAAAAGGCACAGACCTCATCTGCGCCCCCAAAGCTTTCTTCTTCCACAAAAGGGACTCTCAGCAAAACAGCATCCGGAGCTGCAGGTAATAAAATAGAGCGCCTCTTTGTCTTTAAATAGCTTCTTTGTAACCACAAACATGTATGTTTTTCATAAAGGCCTGAAAATTGTACTAGGCCCTGGGGAGGGTACTGAGAGGAAACGCGGGTGCTGGGAGATTAGAACTGCACTGCTCCAGAGGTACAATGTGCTGTTTGTAACAATTATAATAATACACCTGTACCACCATTGTCGGTGTGGACCAGCCACACGGGGGCTCATTAGTATTGTATTAGGGCTGCATGGGGAAACAGATAATGGCCCATAATGAAAAATGCCAAATTTTCTATATAATAAAAATGAACTTGATTAATGAAAATCACTTTCAGGGAAAGAGTTACAGCGTTGTTAGAAATAAAAAATGATGTATTAATCCGACATTCTTACAGATGGTCCCAACCTCCTGACAACTGCTATTCATTTGAGATGCTATTAGCATGCATAATTATGCTAATTAAGTTGTAATTAAGCACCAATTCTTCAGAGGGCTTTTTTTGTCTATCATTTAATACAACTCAGTTGCAAAGAGTGTTTAAAGCTTTGTACAGTATTCCATTCAAGAGGGGTTCCCAAATTTCTTAGCAAAGATTTAGCAGCTGAACCATGGATAGGAGCGATAATCCTTGTTTTGGTTAAAGAAAAGTCAGTAAATACCAGCGGGCTCTGCCAGTTGTTGATAAAATAATGAACGCTTTCTGCTAAAATAAGCATAGTTCAAACCAGGGCAATTACAATGAGAACAAAATGTATAATTATCAGTAGTGATAGAACCATTGTCCCATTACATGGTCGGTTTTACGCTTTTTATTTGAAAAAAGGGGACTTAAGGAGTGCATTCAATAAGAAATAATTAGAGAAAATGGTATTCAATATTTTATTAAAAGTAAAATTAATCACAAAGCAAGAGGGGCTGACAGTGGTTTGGGTTTCAGTTCCAAAGGCTCTTGACAGCAACCGGGTGAAGGACACCATGAAATGCACACCAAATGGTTTTCTGAAACTCAACTGTCTATTGAGGCAAAAGCAGCTTTTTTAAGGTAGAAATTAGTTAAACTGACAAATTCAAGGATAAAAGTTTACCAACTAGTTTGACTGAATTAGACCACTTACATTCCAAAATATTTATTGTGCAAGAATACGTTGGGCACAGATGTTTTGTTTTGTTTTCTCACTAGTTCAGCAGTGACTACGCCAGAAATGGCCAGAGCAGTAGAACAAAAGAGTACAGAGATTCAAGAACCCTGATCCAGAAGGTGGGGGTTGGCCCCCCTACAGCCAGCATGGGGCCATTTTCCTGGGCTCCAGCACCCTGATCCCCTTCCTGAAACACAGACAACTGCATTTCCCATGAGCTGCCTCAGCATCTTCATTCCACCGCTAGCCAGACAGGCATAATCAATACACAGACCTCAAGAAGCCCCGATTCTCTCTTAACTGAACTTTAAGTGATTTATTTAAAAGAAAATCAAGAGACTAGACCACTGCAACCCCACCTCCCATTTGCCACATAAACACAACCGGCCTCAGTTAAAGAAACAGCTCAAGGAGGGAGCATTTGAAATACTGTCATGTATTTCGTAACATAACATCTTGGCTACCTGTCTCCCTCCCTCTTCTAACTGTGACACTAAAAAAGAGAAACCAAAAACTTTCTTTGAAGTGAGCTTTTTGCTTTCTTTTCTACTCCAATCTCAGTTTGGACTTGTCCTTTCATTTATTTGAAGTCCCTGGAAAACTTACTCCTCACATAATAAGCGCAGCAGAAACCACTCGATCTGTTTTATCTTCACTTTGTCTGCCTGCAGTTTAGGGCAGGAGGGAAGAAGCTTACCGCAAAGGACGCACTGAGAGACGGAAGCATAGAGCCCCTGGCCTGCCTCAGCCACGGTACAACATTTAGCAAACGGTCAAGCCAAGTGTCCTCATCCATACAGAACACCCAGTAGCTGCCCTAGGCAGCTCTCACATGAGGATCAGATGTAGCGATACATGTGAGGACAAGGTAAAAAGAATGAGCTATTATGCATAGTGGAGGATTTCCATGCAACAAAGATGTCCGGTGTGACCCAGCCCCCTCCGGGAGGTCGAGTACATCCATGCCCATACCATGGACAGAGCATACTTTCAAATCATTCATCCGTTCATTCAGTATCTACTCTATGCTCTGCACTGTTCTAGGTGCCAGGGATACAGCTGGGAACAAGCTGTCACCTTTAGATGTCTGGTGTAAGTGCTATGAAGAAAATAAAACTGATGGGTATGGTCGAGAGCCAGGGAATCGGGGATAGTTTCAATAGGATGGCCAGGAAAGTCTCAGAGATGGCACATTTGAGCAAAACCCAGGAATAAAGCAGAGTCAGCCACTGAGGCTGCTCTGTGAGGACCTTCTCAGGCAAAGGCCCTAGTAGTCTATGTTTTCTAATGTTTAATGTTGTTAAGAGCCAAATTTTTTCAGTAAAAAAGGATAAAAATAAAAAATCAAAGAAGTTAAATAAAAACCCTGTAACCCTTTGAAATCCTTTTGAAACATAATTACAGTATCATTATGACTCTCAAAATAATATTGTGTTAACTCCCGAAAAATGACTGGAATGGAATGGAATGCCAAGAAACAGTCACATGTATGTGGACGCTTGTATGACAAGGGTTTACGTTGCCGTAAGTAAGGAAAGGATAGACTACTTATTAAAATGTGCTGCTACAAATGGCATTCATATAGGAAGAAAAATATAATTAGATCCTTACTTTACCCCACATAAAAGTAAATTCTAGATGAAATCAACGTATAAACACTAAAAGTGAAAATTAAAACTGTAATGAGAAGAAAATATAAAGAATATATGGCTTTATGACACAGAATTATTTTTTAAACAAGCTTTCAAAAACACCAACCATAAAGAAAGAAATTGTAAATTTTGACTACACCCAAATTGGCAGTTTCTATATAACTAAAAATACCATAAAAAATGTAAAAAAAAAAAAAAAAAAAAGGATACACACTGGAAAGATGCCTTTCACTGACAATTGGTTAGTTTAAGAATATATACAGAATGCTGAGTACTCAATAAGAAAAAGGCAAATATCACAATAGAAAAATTAGCAAAAGCTACAAGCATTCATCTCACACAAAAGGAAAGAAACACATGAAAGGTTCCTGAACTTTTCTAGTTATCAAGGAGATATAGTTCAAGCAACTATAAAATACTATTTACATACACACATTTGGCAATGGTTTGTTTTTTTTTTAAATGAGAATACCAAATGTTGGAGGGGCCATGCACGTACTACTGACGGACGTATATACTGGCAATCTGGCATCATCTAGTAAAGTCAATGAGTTAGTAATGTTCAGGAGCCCCTGGGTGATGCAAACGGTTAACAAGCTCAGCTGCTAATAGAAAGGTTGGAGGTTCAAGCCCACCCAGAGGCACCTTGGACGGAAGGCCTGGCAATCTATTTCCAGAAAAATCAGCCACTGAAAACCCTATGCAGCACTCTTCTACCGCACACATGGGGTCGCCTTGAGCCGGAAGTGGCACAACAGCAGCTGGTAGTAGTGATGTTAATGACACTCAAACCTTGCCAATCAGTAACTTCACTTTTAAGGCACTTTTAAGGTATGTACTCAAAGAAATGCTCACACATATGAACACAAAGAAATTAACAAAACATGCCAATGGTTTGTGAGAGCAAAATAAATAAAAACATAAATAAATAAAAGAATAAAAAAACCTAAGTGTTCATCAGGAGAGAAATGGATAAATTATGTTATATTCAAATAATGAAAAATTCAACACCGAAAATGAAAGAACTTGATTTATATTCATGTTGAATTTTAAAAGCAAGTTGCAGAAGGATAAGCACTGCATAATACACCACTAATGCATTTTAATACCATATATTATCTATTGATACATGCTCATGTAGTAAACATATAAAATTACGGCAGTGAAGGATACTTGCCAAGATATTCATTTTCTCTGGTGAGGGAGGAAGGGAAGTGAGATGGTGAGGGTGCACAGGAGGCTTCAATGATACCTGTCACGTTTTATGTAATAATGAGAATGAAAAGAAAAATACAAATAAAATTTTAAAATGTCAAAATGTTAAACTTTATTATTTTTAGTTAATGGACATGAATGTTATATTACTTTTTGTGCTTTTCTATGTTTTTGAGAAAAATTATAAAGATAAATTTTTTTTTTAATTCTTACTTGTAATACAGGGTTAAAGGAATATGTCTTACAATGATAGATGGTCCATCAGGGTCAGAATTAAACTCTGCTCCTGAGACATGAAGGGAGTCAAGAAAGGAACCGAGAAGCAGAGAGGAAACGAAAGGAACTAGGTATCATTGGGTAGAATCAGAGCTATTGACCAGAGAGTGGGAACAACTCAGGCAGGAGTCAGGAGCAGGATGACTGCTTCCAGATCTCCAATATCTCCTAGCTCCAGGTACCTAAAGAGAGCCACGCTCTTGACCATAGTGACTCATGAGAATGTCACAGTTGACCAGCCTTTGATCCTGTATATGGGATAAAACCAAAAACTCGTTGCCGTCGAGCCGATTCTGACTCAGAGCGACCTTACACAGAGACTCAAAGGCATCTCCAGGCCTAACCCTTGAACTTCACGGACGAAGGAACTGGGGTCGTCCAGCTAAATGATGTCCCAAAGAATGAAGATGATCACATTGGAAGGAGAGCTAATACTAGACCTCACATCCCCACTCTCCCCTACCTCCTCCTGACACGCACACACCCCCGCACACAATCATTAGAGTCCTGTACACTATGGTTCCTATAGCACCTCCAAAAAAGTAGGAGCATGATGTGTCTGGGGACACAGTTACCAAGACAGGGCTGAACCCTCCTAAGCTCCAGCAGCTTTGCACCCATCTCTTCTTCCTTGGGCTTTGCTCATCTTCACAATAATTCATAGCTGGGAATACACTGTTGGCAACAACACAACCGCATTCCTAAAATTTCAATTCAATTCTTCCATGTTTATGGCTGCTTTGTACCATTTTTTAAAAATTCTTTCAGGACAAACACTTAGCAGCTTTAAGATCAGCAGGTTTGTAGGGCTGCTGTTTTCCTCATTTTAGAGTGAAGTGGTAAGGCACAAACAAGTGCACTTCTAGGAAAAAAATGACAATTTCACTGATCGATAACTCCGGCATCATTTCTGAGGACAGCTAGAATGACACAGTCATACAGCAAAGAAGAGCAAGGACTACAGAATGAGCTTTTTCTCAACTCACAGGAAAACAAGGTTTTACAAACATTTCTCTAAAGATCACAGACAGAAACTTCAGTACTCTAAGAATTAGAAACTAAACAAAAAACCCATGATAAGGAAATGCTTAATGCACAAAGATGTTCATAACAGTGCTATTCATAATAATGTAAAACTGGTAAAACTAGTAAGAGATGAAATAAATTTATCTCATCAGAAAAAAAAAATGTTGAGCATCTACTATTTTCCAGGTACTCTTCTGGTCCCTAGGGATATAGCGCTAACCATAATGGACCAAGTTCCTACCAGAGGATGTTAACATTCTAGTGAAACAGCAAGAAAATGAATAATTTCCGAAGGTGATAATGCCAGGAAGACAAAGCACATGAGAGTGGCAGAGAGGAGGGGGTATTTTAGATGGGTTGGCCAGAGAAGGCAAGGTAACATTTGAACAGAGATTTGAACAACTGAACGGAATGAGTCACGGGACTATGTGGGTGATGAGCTCCCAAGCCGAGGGAATAACACATTTCTTGAAGTAGGAACGAACTTGGTCTTTCAGGGAAAGTCACAAAGCTACAGTGGGTTAAGAAGAAAGAGGGAGAGAGAGTGATGTCGCCCTGATTCTAAAATAATGAGCTTAAAATATTTAGTCATTTAAAACAATTTGTAAACATGACCTTTGAATGACTTCCCTAAGTTCTTTACTATGGGATGTTTACAAAGAACATTTTCAGCTTCTCAGGAGGAATTCAGAAACTGTGTAGGAGACATTGACTCCCGTTCATCCACCAACACAACGTGCCAGGATCTGTTCCCAGTGGGGAGAAAACAGAACAAGGGGGAAGAATTCAGAGGAGGGGAGCCACCGAAAGAACAATGATAGTCTTATTTTTTTTAATTATAAAACAAGACATGCTAATTGTTGGCATTTTAGACAAAACAGGAAAAGTATACAAAAAATAACAAACACCATATTTAATACCATTGTTAAGATCCAGTGGGCATCTTTTGTCTACCCAGCCCACACCTCTATTCTCCCCTACAACTTTAGGAAACAGTATTTTTTTCTGGTAATTTATTCCCTTGTACCAATTTTATGGTTTCCACAAAAACTCTCATTTTTTTACATGAGCCTTATATACCATCCTCTGCCTCCAAAGGCCACAGATGATTGGTCTAGAGGATCATGTGACCCAAGAATGGCTAATCATAGCCCTTCCCTTGAATTTTTAACCTTGAGGCCAGAAAGAGCACCTGTCTTTCTACAGTAGTGGAAATTATGAGATGGGGGGGGGGGGCTTAATATTCATATTTCTGGTAGGTGATGAAATTCACTTTCTAGCGATCAGGAAAAAATATTCTTGCCTTGGATTAATTCCTGACTCTACTCTTTATTAGCTGTGTGACCTGGGCAAGTCATTCAACCTCCCTCTGTTTCTTCATCCATAAATGGTACTGTTCTGAGGATTAAATGTGTTATTAAATGTAAAGTGCTTAGATCACCCTGGCAGAATGTCTAACACATAATAAACACTCAGTAAATTATTGCCAAATGAATGTGTAAAAAAACAAATTACTATCCAGTCATTCAAATAATAATACCTAATATTTGTCAAGGACTTACCATGTTACATCACTGCATGCAAACATCTACCTACATTCATCACTTTGTCTCTTCATCCAAGGGTCATGTGCAATAGGTTTTTCAACTTTTCCCTTTTCACACATGAGAGGTGAGTTTTCCTAATATCAAATAACTAGTAAGAGATGAAACCAGGACACAAACCCATTATTGCATTTATTTTAGCTCCACACTAATCTCGTTGCTATATCACATTTTATCCAAAGACAGTAAAACCTGTCAAAGCCAGAACCTGTGTAAGGCAGAAGCATGTTAGAAGGAAAACTGAAATATTTTCCACTAATAGACAGTGATAAAAAAGTGGTGGGACTGTAGCTTCTCAAAGGTGGAAAACTTAGGAGATCTAGAAAAACACGGCAGTCCCATCGAGTTCTAACTCTCACAGGGTTCACTGTGTATCCCAAGTATCCACTCAACAAATATTTATTGAGCACTTATCATGTGCCAGGCACTATGCCAGGTATCAAAGACAAAATGGTAAAGTAGATGGACATGGCCTCTGCCTTCATGGATCTTAAAGTGGAGGGAGCAGAAAAAATAGCTAATGGAACACTAAACACGTCTATAACCAATTATTTCAGCTGCTGATAAGTGTTGTAAAAAGAAAACACAGTGGAATAACAGGAAACAGGGGTAGAGGGCTACTTTCCACTGGGTGGTCAGGAAGGCATCTCTGAAGAGGTGGCATTCAAACCAAGTAAAGAAGCTTTGTCATGTGAAGCACCAGCACTTTGGCTAAGACTCAGCTGCTAACCAAAAGGTCAGCAGTTTGAATTCACCAGCTGCTCACTGGAAATCCTGTAGGGCAGTTCTACTCTGTTCTATAGGGTTGCTATGAGTCAGCATCAGCTAGATGGTAATGGGTTTGGTTTGGTTTAGTATAAGAAAACCAGGAACCCTGGTGGCACAGTGGTTAAGAGCTTGGCTGCTAACCAAAAGGATGGCAGATCAAATCCACTAGCCGTTCCTTGGAAATCATATGGAGGTAGTTCTACTCTGTCCTATAGGGTTGCTATGAGTTGAGACTGACTTGAGAGCAATGCGTATAAGAAAACCAACAAAACAGTAAGCATTTCCATGGCAATTTTTAATTTTCCAAGCTTTTCTTCATGCATTATATCATTTCACCTCATGGGCCAAGCCCTTAGAACTCACTCCACTCAGGGCTTCTTTCCACAGAATGTCTCCAGTTATTGGTTTACATTCCCTAACACCATTTCTTAGTAAGTTGGTTAATAGTCGCAGGTCATCAGCAGGGCTGGAGTAAAGGTCAACCACCTCCAAGAGAAAGAATATTCTGCAATTAGTTAACCAGGGAAGAGTGATGCCTGGAGCCAGGGTAAGGAATATCTAAGAAATGAAAGAGAAAGGTTGCCCAGCTATCATCCAAAAAGCAACCAGTCACTTCAGAGAAAACCAACCCTGGCCTGCCTAATGGGCCTTGAAACTTGAGCAAACAAATTCAGAGTCCACATTAGGGGCAAAGAGAGGGCAACAAACAGAGGATCATTAAACAGACATATTATATGTGATCCCCTCTCCACTGTGAAGAGAGCTCAACGGCCACAGTGAGCAATCCCAGGGGAAATAGGTCAGAATGAGCTGGAACACAGCATCTCCTAGAGAAGACCAGTCCAAACCATCCTTCTTATTATTTCCCCCATGTAATCCCTGACTCCTTCATCCTTCAGTCACCACTGGACAGTCAGAGCAGTTTTACTAAGGAGACTCAGAGATTACCAGCATATCAGATATGGGCTGCCACTATAAACAGGGCAATGGATTGCTAATCCAATATGGCACTCTTTCCTGTGAGCCTGCAGGCAGCCTCAGAATCTTTCTCATCACAACTCTACAGGCAACGCTAAACAGGCAATCAGAATTAGAGCACAAGAGGAAATCCACGCATCATTCTTGCATTCTAAACCATTTGAACATCATTACCTCTAATGTCGAATCACTGCATAGTTCTCTGTGTGGACTAATGTGTTTGAGATTATCCATTACAGTACAGCGAAACCTGTGAAAGCCAGAACTCCACGGAACTGCCTTGGTTTTTAAGGTCTCACAAGTTTTCCACTTTTGACAGAGTGCAGTCTTACCACTTTTCTATCACTCTCTATTAGTGGAAAATATTTGAGTTTTCTTGACAGTTTTCTGTCTTACTCAGGTTCTGGCTTTCGCAAGTTTTACTGTAGCAACTACAATTCAGTGAACACCTATTACACACCAGAGCACCCTGCTAAATTCTCTACAGGCTGTCTATTAAATCATCCTCATTGCGACCCCAAGAGATAAGAGGTAATATGAACCATATTTCACAGATGAGGGAACCAAGGCTCAAAGAGGTCAAGCTACTGACAAAGACATGAAGCTCATAAGTGACTGAGCCATAGCACAAGTCTCGACTTCTACGGATTCCAAAGGCCCTTTAGAGTAGACCACACTGTGGTCAATTTTTATGAGACTAAAGGGGCATTGAAGAATGAAAATGCATTCACGTTCTACTAAACACAAACAAAACACGTATCAATAGCAAGCCCTTTACTAGACACTTTCTCATTTCTAAACTCACAACAACAGTGACAAGATATGCGATAACTACAACAGCAGCTTTTGTGGCAGATATTGTTCCCTGTTGGACTCCTGAGAAGTAAAGCCACTTTAAAAAATCCCCAAGGCAAGATTCGATCCCAGAGCTTCTAGGACCGAGCTAGGTCTTAATACAAGACTGAAGCAAAGTTGAGTATATTCCTTTATTCTCACTATAAATGGTTCTTGGCTGTCCACTATGCACCAAGACCTGTACTGGGTAGAGGAGCTACAATGATGTACAGTACCCCACATGCTCATGGAGCTTACAATCCAATAGGGAATAGAGACATTAACCAAGAAATATACATAAAATTACTCATTTGCTGCTGTCTGCTACCAGGGCTTTAAAAGAATAATATAATGGACAGTTCAATTTTCAATGCAGGTGGGATAAGTTCAGATCATTCTTCAGCTGGCCTGAAAGGACAGGTCTGGTTAGGCATCTTCAGTGGACTCACGGACTATCACAGTTCATGTGAGTTTATGAGGCACAATACTAATGCAAGAGTTACTAAAATAGAAAGGATGACTCAAGAAGGGGATAGAGCCATTCTAGGTCCCTTCCTAATTTGGCCAAGAACCTGTGCTGGAACCTGGGGGGTGGTGGCTGCTGAACCATCCATTCCTCACATCCTACTTAGTTGAGTCTTGGGCAAAAGAAATAACATCCTGCAAGATAACAATGCACAGGGCCCAGCCTTGGCTTCATTCTGTCCCCTGTACCTTAGGTATATAACATACTTTCACTGCCAGGTTTTCCCAGAACACCAGACAGATGTCCATCGTCTATAGCAACCAGTAAACTGAAAACAGGTAGAGACTAACAGAACTTAAAAATTGTGCCAGACAATAGCGTTGTTAGTGGAGACCATGCCCTATGAAACATTTTTCAGCATTTTCCTTCTAGAAGAATATTTAGCTTCTTCAATACTTTGCCCTCTATCCTGAGATGGGATGCTTACAACTGAAGCCTTCTTTGGGCTTCTTCAGCCTGGACCTCACAACTAGATGTCTGTGTTTTGTCCTTTATAACTGGACAGCAAGTATCTGGGGACAAGAGAGTTCACAGACCAAGTGTATTTGACTGGTAAACCAGTAAGCATCTACCTGAGGAAGAACAGGGCAGTCACCAGGAGCCTAATTCAATCTTTCCTGGTTCTAATGGAAGGAGCAGACATATGCCCCAGATTTACTGGATGAATCTAACTTTCTTGCAACATAAATTATGTTAATATGCAGGATGTATAACATGTCATTTTTTTAAAACTGAATTAATGAGGGAAACTTCCATTTCTGTCCATGTTGAAGTAACTAGTACTGGACCTCCTTCTATACAACCATGAACAACTAGAAAATGAGATATAATATATGAAATAACTGTTGGTATCACAGAACTTTATACCCTGGATAAAGACAAGAAATAAATGCGGTGTGCCCTTCAATCACCCCAGATGACTGTGAAGATGGCACGGAACTGGGCAACGTTTATTTCCACTGTACGCGGTGTCACTGTGTGTCAGAGTTGACTCAATGGCAACTAACAACAACCACAATTAAAATTAAAATGTGTACATACATTTTGACTCAGCAACCCCATTTCTGACAATTATATTACAAAAAAAGAACCAATACATGAAGTTCTTTGGACAAAAGTATTTATTGCAACCTTGTTTGTGGTGGAAAAACTAGAAACAACCTAGGTGTTCCTTAATAAAATAATGGTTGAGCATAAAATATTTGTGTGTCTTTATGAAGCAGTACATAGCCACTGAAAAGAATGGTTTAGAGAGAAATCTGGAGGTTTGTCCGTGATGTTTTGTTAGTAAGAAAGTTTCCAAATAGTCCTTGTAGTACGATTCTACTTTTTCAAATAGTAAAACTCTATTTTACAGGTATGCATGTGTGTCCAGGCTTGACTGAGATGGCAAAAGGTGTTGAAATAAACACACCTGGAAGTTAACGTCAGTTTATCTTGGGTAGTGGTGGTTAAGAATCAAGTGAGGGTGGGAAGGGTATTAACTTTAAAAAATCTTTGTATCATTTCCTTCACTACGATGAGCATAAGCTACTTCTAAAATCTTTTAAAAGTCATTAATAAAAAGGAACAAAACCGTTATCAAAAACTCCAATACAGACTGCTACTAGAATTTCTAGTTGTAAAATTTCACTCAGATGATGCCCCCCTCGAAAAGTCCTCACTGGCTCACTAGGCCCTTCGGGACAAAGTCCAAGCTCCTTAGCAAGGTGTATAAACCTCTCCATGATGTGTTTACCACCTGCCTTTCTACTCTCAGCTCCTGCTTCCACCTCCTCCTACCCCACACGCATGCCTCACTCATTCTGACACCACCACTGATGCTCCACCTTCAGGGATGTTCCAGTAACCACCACACTGAGTGCACTTAGCTCAGCTTGCCTTCTTCAAGCTGCTGCTTCTTCTGAGTATAGCTCCCCCATGCCCTTGTGTAAGGAATAAGAACTTCCACACTGAACTCCCTCACTTTGCCCATCCATGCCCCATGTCTCCTCTCTGCTCCCCCTCCTTCCTGACTTCCATCCTCAGACCACCTCTCACACAGCCTCCACCCAGTCCTTCAGCTCATATGTCCCATCAGTTTGATCTACCTCCTAACATCCTGACTGAAGATGTACAGAACAGGCCCAGGAGCTTATGATTCTAAGGAGGAAACCAGGATGAGATCTTCATGTCCCTCAGAATCAATCTCAATCTTTCTTTCTCTCTCTCACACACACACATACACAACACACAACACACACACACACATACACAACACACACACATCCTTTGGTGGGTTCTTCCTTCCTTGGTAAGCTCTTCCCTACCAAGCTTTCTCAATTGCAGGAAAAAATAAACTAAGCTTGGGTTAACCACGCGATGCTTCTTAATAAAGAAAACAAATGCCTCCAAGGATCAGTCTGTTCCCTCTGGCCTAAACCATCATTCTGTTTGTCTTTAGTTTAATATCCAAGCTGGATTGTAAACTCTTTGAAAGAAGGGACCACATCAACACATTTTAATATTTTTACAAGGGGGTATATCCCAAGATTAAACCATGTATTTGCTAACTGCGTGGGACTATGTTTACAGGAACATGCCTAAGATGTCATTACCACAAAAAAAAAAAAACCAAGCCTGTTGCCTTCAAGTCAATTCCAACTCATAGCCACCCTATAGAACAGAGTAAAACTGCCCCATAAGGTTTCCAAGGGGCAGCTGGTGGATTCAAACTGCCGATTTTTTGGTTAGCAGCTGAGTTCTTAACCACGGTGCCATCAGGGCTCCAAGATGCCGTTAAGTATCTCTTAATTAATGGACTTCCTTGGCATTTTTATTTAATGAATGTACAAATATTCACAAGGGTTTTATATGTTTACTTTTGACCTTGATCCCAAACATTTTCACTATAAAGTCTTAGAATCCTCCACCACATATTCTCCAACCACTGGGGTTAATTGCCCATTATGAAAGAGGTTTCAAGGGGAGGAGGAATACTCTAATGGTTCTCAAATTTGAGCCTGCATTAGAATTCCCGGAGGACTCCTTAAAATACAAATTGCTGGCCCCCAACCCCAAAGTTTCTGATTCAACTGGTCAGGTGATGCTAATGGGACTACACTTAGAGAACCACTGCTCTACGGTATTGGCAGTTCATGAGACAACTGCGGCCTATATGCTACTAGTGCTAGAGACGAAATTTCTGACTTACAATTCTTCAGTCCAAATTTTAAATCCATGTCAACCAGGTGTAAAAGCCAATATTTTTACTGGGCACATAATGTTGATCAGGGACTCTGCATGGCGCTTGTCATGTATCTCACAATTAATCCTTCACAGCTCCATGAGGTACATCCCATTATCGTCTTAATTCTGCAGATGAAAACACTAAGTGCAGAGAGATCAGCTTCTGCCCAAAGTCACACCAGATAGGAACCAGGCAGTCTGACTCCAGACCCAACACTCATGAGCAGCTCCTACACTGCCCCCATCAATGTTACAGAATGATATGTAACACAGACAACCTCAGGAAAAGTGTTCAAGGAACATTCCTAAATATGGAACATCAGTGTGTGTGAAGCACCACGTTCAGGTGAGCAATCCCTAAAACAGAGCCTCCTTTTGCACCTGACAGGTGGCATTCAAATGCTTGACTGCCTTGGATGGGGTTCCCCGGACACCAGGCCATTAGATGTGGACTTGGTGCAGGTAGCTTAGATTAGGGGTGGTTGCAAGAAGCATGAGTGAGGAAGTATGATAATAAGACAGGGAAGAGAGAAAGGCCAATACATTATGACCCACTGTGGGCTCATTCCTCTTGGGGACCCTCTGAAGAACCAGCCATATCAGGCTTCATGATTGACTACCTGTAGACAGGAAGCCTGGGGCATTTACTCACAGGCTACCATCCACCACTGGTTGGAGTTTGCATCCTGGGTATGCTGGCTCCTTCCACTGTGGGCTGTACCTACACATAGGAGAGCAGCCTCAGTCATATTCAGAGAAGGCAAAACAGAGAGATGCCATGCAGGTATTTGATGTGAGACACCCGAATTGTGAAATGAATTGCCCATCACATCTGCACTGAAATCAGGCGGGCCAAGGGAACAGGAGCAGGACATCACAAGTACTTGCTACAGTGACTCATTCCCACGAGCATGGTGATGTTATAAAGAAAATGGAAATAAGCATGAAGTCACAGCTCAGGAGGGCTACAGTATTTGGTACATCAATAATGGATGCTTTCTACAGGCCATAAGAGAGGAAGCTAGGAGAGGGTTATGTACAATTATCTGAAGATGAGCTATAAATCCACTCCTTTCTCAATTTAGAAAGCACATAAGAATATAAATGAGAATTAGAGACTACTTATTTAAAGGGCAGCATATAGTGTTTGTCAGCATGGTCTCTGGAGCTAGAAAATTCAGGTTCAAATCCTGTCTTTTCCATTTGCTAACTGGGCAATGCTGGGCAAATTACCAAACCTCACTCTTCTCTGTTTCCCCATCTGCAAAATGCAGATGTTATGAGGATTAAATGAGTTAATATTTATAAAGTGCTTAGAAAAATGACTAAAAAAATAGTAAATACTATCTATATAAACCAAAAACAAAAGCCAAACCCACAGCCAACAAGTCAATTCCGACTCAGAGCGACCCTATAAGACAGAGTACAACTGCCCCATAGGGTTTCGAAGACTGTAATCTTCACAGAAGCAGACTGCTACATCCTTCTCCCATGGAGCAGCTGGTGGGTTGGAACCACCAACCTTTTGGTTAGCAGCCGCACACTTAACCACTGTGCCACCAGGGCTCCTTAAATACTATATATGTATGGGCTGAGTAGATTGCTCTGATGTTTTAAAAGACTAAATTATTTATAAATTAAGGTACTTGATCATAAAAAATTACTAGTCCTATACCTTGCCACTGGGTATAATACATCAGTGTGTCTTAACAGTGCAGTGGAGAATTCGTTTATTAGAGGGAACTTCTCTCATTTCTCAGTCTCCAGTGCCTCCAGTAATAGTTAACAATTAACCTAGGTTAATATGTTGGTGTACAACTTGAAAACATTAATAGTTAACAGTAACTAAGCATTTACTATGTTCCAGGCATATTCACATCATGTTCTATTCTTCTGCTTCTGCTCCCTACAGGCCATGAGAGAGGAAGCTAGGAGAGGGTTAGTGTAATTATCTGAAGATGAGCTATAACTTCACTCCTTCTGCTTCTTCATCTCTCAAATGAAAATATTCATGTCTAATTCAGTGTTATTGAAAGGACTGAAAGAGTTCATACAGCTAGTTATCATTTGCTGAAAACTTACTTTGTTGCCAGTGCCATTGAAAACCTTTATGTTTAGTTCTCATAATAACACTGTAAGGTATGTACTACAGCTGCCTCCACTTGAATTGCAGATGAGCAATATGAAAATAGCCTAGAAGATGGCCCCAATAATCCCTTCCTTCTAGCGTGCACACTCTTGTGTAATCCTTTCCCCTTGACTGTGGGCTACACTTACTATACTTTTGAAATTTGTATATAAAAAGACTGTGGCTTCCATCCTGGATACCCTCTTACTCCCTCTGAGCTGCCCTACTGAGAGAATCCTGTGGCAAGGGATAAAGGAAAGCCTCTAGTCAACAGTCAAAGGGGAAATGAGGTGTTCAGTCCAACATCTCATGAGGAAATGAATCCTGCCAACAACTGCATGAGTGAACTTTGAAATGAGTCCTCCCCCAGTCAAGCCTTCAGATGAGACAGCAGTCCTGGCCAACAGAGGACCCAGTCAAGTCATGCTCAGATTCCTGGCCCATAGAAGTTGTGAGATAATAAATGTTTGTTCTTTTAAGATGCTAATCTGGGGTAATTTTTATACAGCATAGATAACTAAGACAAGTGATGCTAAGTAAGTTTCCTGAAGTTCATAATGGTACACTTGGGATAACACAAATAAACTAACTAATGTAAAACAAGAACCAATAATATTTTAGGCTTTCAGGAAAGGGTAATGATAGTAATGATGATGATGATGATGGCAATGATGACTAATAATAACAAATATAATCTAAATAATTATGACAAAAATACTGTATCAGAACTATGGTCAAAATAGGTTTCTGGATAAATTCTCCAATATACGTTTTCTTCTTAACAAAAAGGAAGAAATACACCATCTCTATTTTCCAGCTGTCTCTGGGTTCAAAGAGGTTCAGCACAAAGAATCAGCAAGCCCACCCCTTCCAGACTGGGTAGAACTGTCTAACAGTGTCCATATCTCATTTGAGAAGGTTCTGGTGTTAGGATAAAGTAAACATGCACACCAGAGGGAATCCAAATTCCAACCACTAGGCTTTTTAAAAGCTCGTATTTGTATATTTGATGTGCAACCTAATTAGACCAGAGCATCTTTAATTAAGTGTGTCAGCCCCAATGGAAGCCACAGAGTTCAATGCTAATAAAGCTGATAAAGGTTTTTGTTTCCCAGACTTCTTTTATTTAATGCCTCAACCATGTTAAGCCAATCTGCAACATATGGGCAGTTCTCCCACTATGGATTTATCATTTGGGTGTTTCTTTCTGTGAATTAATGCAATCAAACTCCTGCCAGTGTTAATTATTTTTCTCCAAGAAACAAATCCCAGTATTTAGCAATAGCCAGCTGTGATTTACTGCTGGCAGTGAAGCAAAACAGCGGGCTCGTGGTGGCTGCCACTGCCCTGGGCAGATGGGGAGAGGCGCCTGGGCACTGGTGCTGACCTCAGCTCTCAGGGCATCCAAACACAGGTAGCGTTCTTTGCACTTGACATCCTCACTTTTCTTCTACAAGCATAAATCTCATGATCTACAGTAACCTGCCCTTCCAGAAGTAGTGCTGGTCACCAGGAGACGACCTGCCTGGGAACTCTCATAGGTGGAATGTGCTGTACACACTTTCTGCCTGGACTCCACTATCAGGTCTTGCTAAAGAACCAAACTCCTTAAGTCAAAATTCCTGACCTCTAGGCCTTTCCGTTGCCATTCCCTATGGCTGGAACACTTTTCTCCACGCTGGCCCATAAGCAATTACTAATCTTCCAGGTCTGGGCTTAAACATCACTCTTTCCAAGAGATTCTGTCTACCCCATTTCACAAATTCCCAGTCACAGTAAATTCTGCCTTAGCTCCTTATTTCTTTCAAAGCCATTCCTACATGACCACAATTGCCCTATTTTATTTGTTTACTTATGTACCATGTGCCCCCACAGAATATAAGCTCCCTGAAATAGGGTCATATAAGCCTGGGTTAGAGTTGTGTCCCTAGCTCCTGGCACACTGTGGAAGACAGAGTAGGTGCTCAGTCAATAATCCTGCAATGAGCAGATACTGAAAATGCCAAGGGAAACTGTGTGTCTTTTCTACCCAAATCCTGGTCTCCATCAGAAAGAATACAGGTTCCAAATAGCTTCAAGGATTTTTTTGATGATTTGCTGGCAAAGTCATCTATTTTTTTTCTAAGGTGTTTTTGTGTGTGTGTGTGTGTGTGTGTGTGTGTGCGTGTGCTTTAAGTGAAAATTTGCAAATCCAGTCAGTCTCTCAGACAAAAATTTATATACATCTTGTTATGTACTCCTCCTAGTTGTTCTCCCCGCGATGGGACAGCATACTCCCTTCTCTCCACCCTGTATTCCCCGTGTCCATTCAGCTAGCTTCTGTCCCCCTCTGCCTCTCATCTCCCCTCCAGACAGGAACTGCCCACATAGTTTCACGTGTCTATTTGAGCCAAGAAGCTCACTCCTCACCAGTATCATTTTCTATCTTATAGTCCAGTCCAATCCCTGTCTGAAGAGTTAGCTTTGGGAATGGTTCCTGTCTTGGGCTAACAGAAGGTCTAGGGACCATGACCTCTGGAGTCCTTCTAGTCTCAGTCAGACCATTAAGACTGGTCTCTTTACGAGAATTTGAGGTCTGCATCCCACTGCTCTCCTGCTTCATCAGGGATTCTCTGTTATGTTCATTGTTAGGGTAGTCATCGGTTGTAGCTGGGCACCATCTAGTTCTTCTAGTCTCAGGCTGATGTAGTCTCTGATTTATGTGGCCCGTTCTGGAGGGAAGTCATCTTGCAGCCAATAATAAGACAAAAAAAAGAAAAAAGTCAAAAACAAGACATAAAATGTAGCCATACTTGGCTAAATAGTGAAGTGGATGAGAATGTGTAATACACAAAATGAGATTTGAATTCTGGCCGTGTGGCCTCAAGCAAGTCATTCACCCTCTCTGGATTTTTCTTTCTTTATCCATAAAAAATAAAGATACCACAGAGGTATGAAAGCACAGGGTCTTGGTAAGCTAACTGTTCAATAAATATTGGCTGAATATGAATTGGAGAGAAATCGATCTCAGGAGAAGAATGGGTATTATGCTTGAAAATATCAGTACATAACAGTAAATAAACAACCAATTGGTTTCTCACATTTATGAGGTAGACCACATGGTTATCTGAAATTGGAGAGTTCAAAGACAAATTGTCAACATGGGATGTCTTACTAAAGTTAATCCACCATAGCTCTTTGTGCTGTTACATAAAGAATTCTGTTTCTTGGAATATTTACAAGAAAAAGAAAGAAAGCACTAGACTTCCTTCAAATTTATCTTCATATCTCTTTTTTTCATTCCAGCGTTGCTCAAGTTCCCAGCATGGCTTGGATGTCCATAAAGCACATGAACATTAGTCCTGAAGTGCTGAGAAAATAAAGGTATGGAGACCATGGGGCCCCTCAGGACAATGGGTGAGCCCCAACAAACTGAAACCCAAGGACCAGGCACTTTGCTTCAGGATGAGAGGAAACACGAAGTTTACCAGAAAGCAGAAAACCTAAAGGAACAAGAAAAATGTCATTCAGTGAGACCTACTAAGGTTTCGACTGGACTGTGTACCTTGCAAATGTTACCTCTTACTAACTACCTGGATGGAGGAAAATAAAGAGATGGTGAGTTAACATCCTTTCACCACACTTAATCTGTATGCTCAGCAAATAATCTGAGAAGCTGGACTATATGAAGAACAGGGCATTAAAACTGGTGGAAGACTCTTTAACAACCTGCATTATGCAAATGACACAACCTCGCTTGCTGAAAGTGAAGAAGACTTGAAGCACTTACTGATGATCAAATACCACGGCCTTCAGTATGGATTACGCCTCAACATAAAGAAAACAAAAATCCTCACAACTGGACCAATAAGTAACATCATAATAATGGAGAAGATCAAAGTTGTCAAAGATTTCATTTTACTTGGATTCACAATCAACACCCATGGAAGCAGCAGTCAAGAAATCAAACAACGTATTACATTAGGCAAATCTGCTGCAAAAGTCCTCTTTAAAGTACTAAAAAGTAAAGATGTCACTTTGAGGACTAAGGTGCACCTGACCCAAATTAAAAAAAAAAAAAACAAACCCATTGCCATCGAGTCAATTCCGACTCATAGCAACTCTACAGGACAGAGTAGAACTGCTTCATAGGGTTTCCGAGGAGCACCTGGTAGATCTGAACTGCTGACCCTTTGGTTAGCAGCCGTAGCACTTAACCACCACGCCACCAGGGTTTCGGCACCTAGCCCAAGCCATGTGTTTTCAATTGCCTTATAAGCGTGAAAAGCTGGGCAATGACTAAGGAAGACCAAAGGAAAAATGATGCCTTTGAATTATGGTGTTGGCAAAGAGTACTGAATTTACCAGGGACTGCCAGAAGAACAAACAAATCTGTCTTGGAAGAAGTACAGCCAGAGTGCTCCTCAGAAGTGAGGATGGTCAGACTTCATCTCACATACTTTGGACATGTTATCAGGAGGGACCAGTCCCTGGAGAAAGACATCATGCTTGGTAAAGTAGAGCGTCAGTGAAAAAAATGAAGATTTTCAAAGAGATGGATTGATACAATGGCTGCAACAACGGGCTCAAGCATAACAACGATCGTGAGGATGGCACAGGACTCGGCAGTGTTTTGTTCTGTTGTGCACACAGTGACTATGAGTCGGAACTGACTTGATGGTATCTAACAAGAACAAATCAACAAAGCACAAGGAGCAAAGGTCCAAAGCCACAGCTCTTTCCATTTATTCATCCTCCATTCTTACAACAACCCTTTATTCAGCTCCCACTCTGTGTAACGCACAGCTTTCCTCCTGTTTTGTGAGCCCTCTTACCTATGAAGACAGGGTACATTCATGTTCATGCACATAGCTGCAGAAGGAAAGTCCTAGAAAAGCAGCTCTCTCAGAAAGCTCAGGATCTTTCCTCTGCTTTCCTTTAACTGAAAATCCCAGGGAGAAGGGAGACAAAAGAGCTGACCCCATGCCATGATTCTATATCATCCTGCTCTCCCTGCTCTGATCTCCTGCTGCATGGCGTGGACTGGCCTCTCTACTAATCCAGAAATACCAACAGAAATTTGTCTGTTGGTTCTCCAGTATACCTTCAGTCTAGCACAAAGCTGCCAGTGCCCATTTTTCCTCAATAAATGTGTCTACTGAGCATATCTTTTCATTAGGTCATTGACATGATCATTCTTAGAGTTTTAAAGCAAGTCTATCCTCTTCCATGTAAACAAACACAGAGGGTTTAGACAGTCTACCATGACAGGCAGAAGCTGCCCTTCTTCCTAAGAAGGATGGCTGAACGGATAGACTTGAACTTGATTGGGTAAGCTACATGTGCATACTGGAAAACCACCCAGGCTGACAAATGTGAACGATGAGTTTTAAATGTACTTATTTTTTAAAGTACCTGTGAACAGGTGTAAAAAGCATGTATTATAGGCATGTCTAATTTTGTGATGGGAACCAGAGAAGATTTCCTGGAGGAAATGGCGTGTAAGCTGAGTCCTTTTGGTGATTATTTGTCCTTCTTTTGGGGCTCCCAGCATGTGGACTTCTTCCCTAGGTTTGGAGAATTTGCTGAGAATGCCTTTTATTCTCCTTCACAGCATGAGATTGTGGCAGCGGCACTTGTCTCAGACTTGAAGGTGAGTCTGGGACAAGAGGAGCACCAGCACCAGTGGTAGAATCCAGGGTCAGAAGTCAGGGCATCAGCCACACATAAGGCAATGTGTAGGGTAGGCAGCAGCAGCACTGTATTCTCAAAACACCAGTTCTGTGGAATTGTTCTGAGCACTGTCCCCAGCTGTGTGGTCTCCAGTGTGTTCCTCTAGTCCTTCAGATAATTCTAGGTCCTACGGGATGATGTTTTTAGGTTCCCGTAAGTTAGCCGTGACTCATGGAGACCCCATGCACAACAAAAGAAGATGCTGCCCAGTACCGTACCAACCCCACAATCGGTTGTAGATCAGACAGTTGTGATGCATAGGGTTTTCACTGGCTGATTTTTGGGAAATTACCAGGTGTTTCTTCCTAGTCAGTCTTAGTCCAGAAGCTCTTCTGAAACTTGTTTGTTATCACAGCAACAGGCAAGCTTGTACTGACAGACAAGTGGTGGGTGCACATGAGATGCACTGGCCAGTAATCAAACCAGAGACTCCTTGCATGGAAGGCGAGCGTTCTACCAATCAATGCCCTATCACCAGTACCAGTTGCTGTTGACATTGACTCATGGCAGTCCCATGTGTGTCAGAGTACATAGAGCTGTGCTTCATAGGGTTTTCGATGGTTGATTTTCAGAAGCAGATAACCAGGCCTTTGTTCCGAGGCACCTCTGGGTAGACTTAAACCTCCAAACTTCTGGTTAGCAGACAAGCATGTTAACCATTTGCACCACCCAGGGACTCCAATGACCTCTTATGAAAAAAAAAAAAAAAGAAAGAAAACCCATTGCTGTCATGTTGATTGAAATTCATCACAACCCTATAAGACAGAGCAGAACTGCTTCATAGGGTTTCCAAGGAGCAGCTGGTGGATTCCAACTGCCAACCTTTTGGTTAGCAGCCATAGCTCTTAACCACTGCTCCACCTCTTAGGTCCTACTTAATATACTTAATGTACTTCTTTTCTGGGTAAACGGTGCAGAGTTGGCTTCTGATATTTGCAATCAACTCTGTAACTGATACAGACAAAGAAGCTGAGAGAATAAGTTAATGGAGTGGTGGAGGACACTATGGGCAGCAGGAACCTCATGTGCAAAGCCAAGAATGACACTTGACAATATGCACTGGGAGTGGAGGAGATGCACAAGGGAAGGTATAGAAGCTGTGGGCATCTGCTCCAGGCTTGTGATTCTTGTTGATAATGAGATCTCTATCACGAGGGTGGTGGAACAACACTGAAAGATTTTAAATAAGTAAGTAGCATCATCAGACTGGCATTATAGTAAATGTCTTTAGAGCTCACCAGAACCAGGCGAAGTCCACCCCAGCTTTTTATCTCAGGAACAGAAATGCCAGACACTAGAGGTTATGGTGGTTTCCACCAGGAACTTTCCTGTGTTGAGAAAAGCTACAGGAGATGTGTATTGGGCAGGGTTTAATCTCTGCCCAACAAAGTTAAGCTGTTTCTCGGAAACTTGCCCCCTTGAACAAGAACACTCATGCATCCATCTGAACACGGGGTAGATAAACCTTTGTATAACAGGTTTAGATACTGTCTCAAGGTTTTACAGGCATTACCATGATCCTTCATAGACTGATGGGCTCCAAATTAAGCCTGATAAATAGCCTCCAGAGAGCGAGTAATGCCCAGCCCAGTTTCCACAATCAGATTGACCACATTACACTTACCAAAACTAGGGACAGGAAAGCTAACTGCCCTCTGGGAGCAAGCAAGGATAGATGGGTAAGAAAGAGTGACTAAGCTCTAATTTCTCCATTACACTCCAGATGTAAGGAACCTTGATCTTATGACCCTTCAACCTCCCAGCAGCTGCCTTAGATCCTTTCTCCTTCACCCTCAGTTTTGATTTGAAATGTTTAAACTCAAGAGAAGTGACATTTACTAAGCAGTGCATATGTGTCAAAAACTGAGAAGACCTTCATTGTTGCAAACATTGAATATTTTTGGAAATACATACATGTATATACACCTTCTCACTTATCAACTATCTTGCTATCCCCTTCTCCTCACTTATCAACTATCCCATTATCTGACGTTTCACATTTACAACAATGGTAGAAAAACTACTATTCACCTATTTTGTGCATTAATGACGTACGTCTGGCAGTAACAAATGCCAAGGTGCAAGGCAAGAGTAACGCTGGCTTTGATGGTTAAGGTTATGTGTCAACTTGGCTGAACAAAGATTCTCAGTAGTTTGGCAGTTATATAATGATATAATTTGGCAGTTACGTAATGAGGTAGTTATCCTTCATTTTGTGATCTAATGTGGTCATTCTCCATTTTTGCATAAGACTAAACTCTTAGAAAATGTACCAAATTGGAAGCAGGGTGACTCAGCCCGAGGTCCATACCTACAGCTTGTGAACAAAGTTGAGGAAAAGACAGGTGCAAGAAAAACATGTTTCTCAAACTATTTGTTCCCTGTACAACCACAATCAACAGCCATGGAAGCAGTAGTCAAGAAATCAAAAGATGCATTGCATTGGGTAAATCTGCTGCAAAGGACCTCTTTAAAGTGTTGAAGAGCAAAGATGTCACCTTGAAGACTAACATGCGCCTGACCCAAGCCATGGTATTTTCAATCACATCCTATGCACGTGAAAGCTGGACAATGAATAAGGAAGACCGAAGAAGAACTGACACCTGTGAATTGTGGTGTTGACGAAGAATATTGAATACACCATGGACTGCCAAAAGAATGAATAAATCTGTCTTGGGAGAAGTGCAGCCAGAATGCTCCTTAGAGGCAAGGATGGTGAGACTGCATCTTACATACTTTGGATGTGTTGTCAGGAGGGATCTGTCCCTGGAGAAGGACATCATGCTTGGCGGAGTACAGGGTCAATGGAAAAGAGGAATACCGTCAACAAGATGGATTGACACAGTGGCTGCAACAATGAGTTCAAGCATAACAACGACTCTAAGGATGGCTCAGGACCAGGCAATGTTTCGTTCTGTTGTGCATAGGGTCGCTATGAGTCGGAACCGACTCGACGGCACCTAACAACAACACAACATAACCAATAAAAATAGAGAAAAAATTTTAAGTTTCTCAATCTCCCCAGTTATCAAGCTTTCAAATTAATGCAATGAGACACATATCCCACCTTTGAAATTGGCAAAGACTTAACAGAGTGTTAACACTGAGTGATGGCTAGAGTTTAAGGAAATAAGCATACTTAGAAATGTTGGTGAAACTATACATTTTGGCACATTTTTTATAGATGATAATTTGTTATATCTAAAATTTTTAATGTTCATCTCTTTCGATTAGGAATTACACCACTTAAAATATGTTCTAGAGACAGAGTCATACATGAGCACAAAGATACGAGGATGTTCATTATAGACTTGTTTATCATTAATGGCAAAATTCAAGAAAACTATAGCATCAGCTAAAAACAATTAATTGCCTTCATGCAATGAAATTCATATGCCTGTTAAAAGAATAAGGTCACTCCTCTGACATGGAAAGATGTCTTTAATGTATTGTTAAAATAACAAAGCAAGTTGCAGAATACTATATTACAGTACTATTTGATAGAAAAAAATTGTCAATGTATATGTTTATATATGCATAGAAAAATGACTGGAAGGATATACTTCCAAATATTCTGAGGCATGAGATTCTAAGAAAATATTCATTATTTTCTACTTCATTTATTACCATGCTTATATGAATTTTTATTAAAAGGGTAAATTACAGTAAAACCTGTGAAAGCCAGAATGTGTGTAAGGCAGAAACCTGCCAGAGATGGAAAACTCAAATATTTTCCACTAAAACAAGTAATAGAAAAGTGGTAAGACCACAACCTATCAAAGGCAAGAAACTTGCAAAACCTGGAAAAACACACCAGTCCTGTGGAGTCCCAGCTCTCACAGCTTTCACTGCATTTTTATGATCAGAAATTAAAATTTTTTTAAGTAAAAAAACAAAATAACCTTTAAACAAAGTGACCAGACATCAACTAATAATGGACCTGCCTACCACCTCACACACAAGACAGAAGGGGATCTGGTAGTTTTCAGTCAAAGAGCATGGACGTGAGCGTGTCTTGTGGTTAGCATTTGTTCTATAAAACCAAAAAAAAAAACCAAACACATTGCTGTTGAGTCAATTCTGACTCATAGCAACCCTACAGCACAGAGTAGAACTGCCCCATAGGATTTCCCCAAGGAGCAGCTGGTGGGTTCAAACTGCTGACCTTTTGGTTAGGAAGACCCCACAGAAGAGAGACACAAAGGCGGAGACCAAGCACTCACAGAACTGGCATGTCCTGACTGATACTCAGCTGGCTCCCAACAGTAGAGTCATTCCACTTGCTCTTGATTGGTGTCTCTTCTGGGTGGGCAAATATCCACTGGATTCAACAGTGCTCATGCTGCAGCTGTTGTTAAGCATTTTGTCTATCCTCCCTGCTGGGGTCCAACCCCAAGCCATGGCTACATCTCTGTATCTGGGGAGTTCTCTGTATTTGGTCCCTCCTGCTATGTCCTGCTGTCTCTCATCATATTTTTGACCTTGCTAGGGCTCTAAGATCCTGGTTTATCTTTTTCTCCTTGGCTAATTCCTTGGTCACTACATACAGAATCCAGACTGGCTTGATACTGCCCAGTTGTCTACTCTCTCTTCCCCAAAGTACCCCCACAAGACGCAATGGACTTGGCTAAGGAGTTCCAGTCTTTGACTCTCTCCTGGATCCAGCCCTGCACTGGTGAGTCAGGGGACACCAAAGGAATTAGGATACCCAATTCTCACAATCTCTCTCTGCTATGAATGAGCGATATGACCATGGTCAACTCAGGTCTCCTCTATGAGCTTCTGTTTGCCTATCTATTAAATGGGGGACACGGAATGAAAAAATATGTATATATTTTTTTTTTATTATAGCAGCTATCGCTTTTTGAGCACCTAATAGCTTCCAAGCCCTATACAGGATCATGTATATATTTTAATTTCATTTAATCCTACAATAATCCCATGAAGTAAGTATGTGTCATTATTATCAGAGCGATTAAGTATCTTTCTCTAGGTCACAAAGCTTATTCAAATGGTATAAATGGAACTTGAACCATGGACATCCAAAGGTCACACCCTTCAACCTTTGAACTGTACAAGATTATCATGTAGATCAAAAAAAAAAAAAAAAACCTTATGTATGCAGTCTTCAAATCCAGGAGTATTATTACATTTTTTAAATAATGGAAAAATAAGCAGGGCTGTTCTATCACAGTGTTATATAATATGCACTGTGTTTTTCTTCCTTGTCCTGGCATCTTCCACTCTGCATTCAGGCAATGTTCATCTAGCATCCAAAGTTAAAACAGAAAGATCCATCCACTTCTCAAATGGACTTGTAATTATTTTTCTATTATTCCATACACAGTGCTCTCGCAAAGCCATCTCCAATTCATCTTTTCTTAGCATCTGTGTCCTGGTTTATCTTCTCCCCACACCCTGTCTGCTCTGAGCCTTACAATGAAACCAAAGGTTTAATGTATATAGACTCACTCAACACCCACAACATTAAAACAATTGGATGGGAAATAATCTCATCTCAACACACTGGGGGAGATGTGCTGCACACCCATTAGAGTTAATGGGAGTTACAGCCAAAACCAAGGTGAAGGCTCTGCTCCCAAGGGCACAATGGCAAAGAGAAGAACAGGGGAAGTTTAAATTGGAAAAACTCCATCGCTGTAGCAAAGTACTCTAGGAATCTAGGTACTAGACTTTGTGAAAATCACTTATCTTTGAGAATTGGTCTCTAGCCCTGGACTCAGACAAAAGTGAGACTAGCTCTTCCATTTAATAACCTTAAGAAAGTTATTAACCCCATCAGACCTCAGTTTATTCATCTTTAGAAAAGGAATAACAATGATATATAATTTATCCAATTATGTTGGATTATATTGAGAGGCTCAATGATACTATGTACACCAAATGTATTGTACAAGGTAAATACAAATTGGCTGGGGCTAGTATTATTATTTTTTCTTCATCACCACAATTAACAGCCACGTCAACACTTTTAAACAGGAAATGTCTTAGATATTAATTCTTTCTAATGTCAAGTGACTTCCAAGAGCCTTATCATCACCAACCTCCAAGACAACAATCACTACCACCTAAATTAGACTCCATAGATAGCCAGAGTGACTGCCTTATCCTCTTGCACACCGTCTCAGTTCATTCTCCTTAAGGCTCTGAACACAGACATTATACCCATCACAAAGTCAGCACAAACAAACTCTGAGAGGTTGAGCTGTGTTAAATAGGATATCATCTGTCATATCTGATAAACCAGGGGCAAGGGCAAGATTTTTACAAAGCTTTATATAGGCTAAGTCTATGACCACATAACCACATCTTCCCAGCCCTTCTCCATTTGTCCCTGCACCATCACCATAACATGCACATTCAATCATAAGCAGCGTTATGTTTTCAGGGAAGAAGGGGGTAACGAACCTATAAATGTGGGTTTTATCCCCCAGTTGGATCAAAAGGTGTTTGTCCTTTGAGGCTTAATTTTGGATATTGACTAAAAACCCAAACCCGTTCCCATCAGGTCGATTCTGAATCAGCAAACCTATAAAAAAAAAAAACCTATAGGACAGAGAAAAACTGCCCTATAGAGTTTCCAAGGAGCAACTGGTGGATTTGAACTGCTGATCTTTTAGTTAGCAGCCGTAGCTCTTAACCACTACACCACAAGGGGCCCTTGGTAAATATGAGCCAATCAGCATTTGAGACTCCCAGCTGGATCAACACCTCTTGAACGGCATCAAGAACCTGTATCTGAATCATAAAAGCCAGCAACAACACACAAAATCCAAAGAGCAAACATGGGGAAGACATGAGTCCCAACTCTTTCTAAATATACTCCAATCTCAACACAAAAGTATAAACTATTCTAAGATTACAAAAGCATTCAAATATATCTGAAAATGAACAGGTGGCTAAGAAAGCAATATAACAAGGGAAAGCTGGGCAAAGACACAGCATTGAAATGTCCAGTGATCTCAGATGCCACTTCTTAGGCCGGGTTCCAAGGGTAAAAAAAAAAAAAAAAATTCCGTTTAAATATCCCCTTTTTAAGCTTCCTCAGGAGAAAAGACCTAAGAATTGAGAACAAACCTTCCCTCTGCTGAGAGTGCCTTGGGAAGCCATTCCCCTGGTCATTCTGTGGGTCTCCTACAGGATCTCCTCTTTAGGGAAGAATTCCTCTCTTGAGGGGAGTCAGCTATAAGAGAAAGGCAGACGGTAGACTCTGGAGTTTGAAATAAAAAGAAAACTGTCAAATAACATCACCAACAACAAACGACTAACAGACCCTGTGGATAAATCAAAGCAATGACAGCCATCATTTGGACAAGAATTCTGTATACCTGAAGTCCAGGTCAACCTTTCTCTCTTATCTCTGTCACCTACCTCCCTTTCCCAGCATCAGTGCCCATGGGTGGGTGTTATGGGTTGAATTGTGTCCCCCAAATACATGTGTTGTAAATCCTAACCCCTGTAACTGTGGTTATATTCTCATTTGGGAATAGGTGTTCTCTGTTATGTTAATGAGGCAGTATTTGTGTAGGGTGTAAATTAAATCAATTCTTTTTGCGATATAAAAGAGCAAATTAAGCAAGCAAGCGGAGATGTGTGAAGATAGATGCCATGCCACATGAGATCTCCAAGGAACCAAGAAACAGAAGCTGAAAAGAGACAAGAACCTTCCCCCCGAGCCAACAAAAGGAGAAAGCCTTCCCCCAAAGCCCTGAATTCAGACTTCTAGCCTCCTGAACAGTGAGAAAATAAATTCGTTTGTTAAAGCTACCCACTTGTGGTACTTCTGTTGTAGCAGCACGAGATAACTAAGATAGTAGGTTACCTTTGGTTTGAAATATCACCCAAAACACAAAATATTTTACTCAAGTTGAACTTGGGTAAACAGAAATGTCAGTTATAAATGAAAAGCCAAATTACATCTAACACGGAGGTTACAGTACTCTTGGTGGCAGAGATAATCTCTTGCCAAGTCAGTGTGAGTCTCAGATTTCAACTCCATTTTCTGAGCAAGAGGCCTGTTCATATATTACCTCATTTAATCCACACTGCAACACTCTAGGGTTAGTATTTTCATTCCCAGTGCACAGAGGAGGAACCTGAGGCAGGGGGAAGCTACATTAGCGTGCTCAAGGTCAGATAACTCTCAAATAGCAGAGTCGGGATTCAAATCCAGGTTTCCTTATTCCTAGTCCAAGGCTCTTTTGTATAATACCACCATATTCTTCCGTGATTTTACCACCAAGCTAAATCTTGCCCTAATGCTCTCATTTTTATATGTCCAAGGCTCATGGCTGGCTTCTTTTTGCTTTTCCTAAGTGACACTTTCTTCCTCTGCTTCTATTACCAGAAACACTCAACCTGAAAACGAAGGAAGCCTCCCCTTAAATTCTCTCACAGAGGGAAAAAAAATGGCTTGCTCTTCCTTTACTGGATCCACAGATAACAGTGCCAACATGGTACAGACTCGGATCTCTGCAGCTATTGTCTTCTGTACGTTTTATTCTTTCTCATACACCTTAATTTGCCCGGGAAAGAAACAGATATCTGATATGACAAGTGTATGCTTTTTTTTTTTCCTGGAGATCTGACTGTTCATTTTTTCCTTGGAAGGGCCAGGGTGTCTTTCAAAAGTTTCAGCCCTGGATTTTTGAGAAACTTATCCGTGTGGCATATCTGTCACTTTTCACAGTCCTCAAGTGAGTCTTGGCAATTTTCACATAATGGCATTTGTTGACAGGTTGTTAGGGCTGACAGTGAATATGTTTGAAAAACTGTCAAGCTGGTGAAAAAAAAAAAAATTAAAGAGAGCGCCTTCTTATATTTGAAACAGCATGTTAAACTGTAAGTGCGTCCTCAAACTGCAGAGACCTCTACTTCTCATCAAGTTACATGCTCAACAGCGACAGCCTGAGAAGGGAGAATCTCAAAAAATTAATGTCATCTTGTCACTTCAAAGGTCATAAGACGCATTACTACTGAACTCTATTTATCTGCATAAAATTGAGTTCGCCTTTAGTGCTCAATAACAGGTGAACGGAAGAGAGAAGTCACGGCAAGCACAGTCAGGGCAAGGCTAGGGGTTTAACTGGGCAAGAAAGTTCCCCAAGGAGTCGACAGGGAGCCGGAAGATGTGGCACTGCAAGTGTAGACGCAGGTCCCTGTTGCGGATAGCCTTTAACCAATAAGTTATCAAGGAGTGAGCTCACTGATGAGCAGTGATCAAGGTAATAAAAGAGCCGAGTGGCAATGTCCATTACCCATCACCTCGACAAAAGAAAGCCCACCAAGTCCGAAAGGGTTCCATTTACTGGGCATGTCAGAGGTCACAGAGAATGACCTAAGGCCAAGTACCTGGCATTCTTCCTATGGTCCCTGAGATGTGGTAAAGGCCCCATCTGACCAACAAATGCACATGGAGAGTCATTATGTGCACTGTTCTGTCCTACACGCTGTGTAAGAGCTGGAGACGAAGAAGAATGTGCTCCCCCTGGGAAGTATGCAACATGGCCGGGATCCCAAGACAAGCCTGACCCGTGAAAGGATGACAGGACAGAGCGATAATACCATAAAAAATTAAGAGAGGTGATAACATAGATGTCGGTGCCAACTTCCCTGGGCTCACTCGGCTCTAGATCGTCAGAGCTCTCCTCACCTATAGATTTATCCCCATCCTGCTGAGACAATCCTGACATCAGTTCAACCAGTGCTTGGAATATGGAATTGATTATACTTGTTAGCTTGGTGACTCTCAGTCCTGACCATCAAACAGCTGTATCTAAAAATCAGCTATTCCTGAGATTCCTGAATTACTTAACACTTGCATGTCTATGTGCAAATTATTCAAGCTCTTTGAGACTCAGTTTCCTCTTCTGAAGGATGGAATAATTACATCTTTATCATTGCATTGTCCTGGAGCTCAAATATGATACAATACTATCTTGCCAAGTCTGGCACATACTAGATGCCCAAACATGTTTGTTGGAAGACACAGGCCCCTAGAGGAATAGAGGAGATCAAGGTCATAGAAGTTTCCACAAACTTTGCTTCAAATTGCTTTCTTTCCTTGAAGCAAACTAATCTCCTTTTTAAGAGGAAGATGTCTTTCTAGTCATCATTGTAGTTTATACCAGGATCTGTGGACAAACTTGTGCCCAGTGCACAGTTAAAAACCTCTTAATTCTTTGGTACAGAACGTGAGCATTTCCACCAGGGCCTCCAGCAGCTTAAATCTAAGCAGAATCCCGTACTCTGCAAGCTCTGCAAGATGTAGGGTTTAATCAAACAAGAGCTCCGAGGGGCTGGCTGTGCATGGCGCCTGAGGGGCAGGGCTGCTGTCTCCTCCCGCTCAAGGAAGAATCTGTCGTACAGGAGAGTCAAGGCTGATTTTACAGAGCTGTCTCTGAGATAACCCAGAGGGGTGGGCAGGAAGCTGACAAAAGAGGAGTTCTAGGGTGCTAGGATTTGCCTTCCCAGCAGGAGGATCCACCTGGGACAGGGGTTGCAAAGCCAGGAGAGTCAAATCAAACCCCTCTAGAGACAGCTAACGACAACAAAAAGCAGTTACAGTTACATTTAAAAGTAAATATACTTTTATTAAAACATAACAAATACACAGAAAAGTTCACAAATCATAAGTGTATCTCAAGGAATTTCCATAAAATGTACCCACTCTTGGAACCGGATAAAGAAACAGCACAAACAGAATGTGACCAGTCCCTCAGGACCCCTTTGTGCTTCTCCTGATCATTAGCCCCTTCCTTCGCAAAGGTAACCCCTCTTCTGACATGCAACACATACATTAGTTCTGCTTGTTTTCTAACTGCACATGAACAGAATTACACTATGTTCTCCTTTATATCTGGCTTCTTTCACTTAATGTTATGCATATGAAATCCATCCATATTGTACACAACAACAGTTCATTTTTCTCATTGCTTAAAAATATTCCACTGTGAGAATACAGCATAATGTATCTCTACATTTTACTGTTGACAGACATTAGAGACGTTTCCATCTTTTCACTATTATGAATAGTGCTTCCATGAACATTCCTGTAAATACCTTTTGATTCATATAGGTATGCATTTCTGTTGGGAATACTCCTGGAGTGAAACTATTGGTTGTAGGGTACATGCAGAGACCAAAGAGGCAGTCATTCAAACAGAACAAGGGGATACTGCGTGGTTTAAAATCAGGAAAGGTGTGTGTCAGTTTTGTATTCTTTCACCATACTTATTCAATCTGTATGCTCAGCAAATAATCCATGAAACTGGACTCTATGAAGAAGAACGCAGCATCAAGATTGGAGGAAGACGCATTAACAACCTGCGATATGGAGATGACACAATCTTGCTTGTTGAAAATGAAGAGGACTTGAAGCACTTACTGGCAAAGGTCAAAGACTACAGACTTCAGTATGGATTACACCTCAACATAAAGAAAACAAAAATCCTCAGAACTAAACCAATAAGCAACATCATAATAAACCAAGAAAAGGCTTAAGTTGTAAAGGATTTCATTTTACTTGGACCCACAATCAACAGCCATGGAAGCAGTAGTCAAGAAATCAAACCACATATTGCATTGGGAAAATCTGCTACAAAAGACCACTTTAGAGTGTCCAGAAGGAAAGGCGCCACTTAAAGGACTACGGTGAATGTGATCTAAGCCATGGTATTTTCTAGCACTTCATACGCATGCAAAAGCTGGACAATGAATAAAGACCGAAGAAGAACTGATGCCTTTGAATTATGGTGCTGGCAAAAAATATTGAATATACCATGGACTGCCAGAAGAACAAACACATCTGTCTTCGAAGAAGTATACATAGTCAGAATGCTCCTGAGAAGCGAGGATGATGAGACTTTGTCTCACATACTTTGGACATGTTAAGAGGAGGGACCAGTCCCTGGAGAAGGACATCATGCTTGGTAAAGTAGGGGGTCAGTGAAAAAGAGGAAGACCCTCAACAAAATGGATTGACAGAGTGGCTGCAACAATGGGCTCAAACACAGCAACAATTGTGAGGATGGTACAGGACCAGGGAGTGTTTCATTCCTTTTTGTGTGTGGGCACTACGAATCAGAACTGACTTCACTGCACCTAACAACAACAGGGTATACATTTGCTCAGCTTTTATAGATACTGTCACACAGTATTTCAAAAGTGGTTCTACCAATTTACGTTCTCGACAGCAGTGTATGAGAGTTTCAGTTGCTCCACATCCTTACCAACACTTGGTGTTGTCAGGCAGAACATTAACTATTCTGGTTGTTATGAATAACAGCTGCTTCTTACTGAGATTTTATCAAATAACCAAGCTCTGTGTATATATATATATAATCTTACATGTTTGAATATTTCAAAGCATTATCCTCATTTTCTGATTATGAAACTGATGTTTCAAAGACAGTAAAGTATTTGTTTGAAATTACAAAATTGCAACCTGTCAGGTCTGAGGTGAAATCCCAGCTCTGTGTGACTTCAAAGGCTGCTATTTCCATGACAGTATGACTCTCAGTCAATTCTTAATTAATTTAAAATGCATTTTTCCAACAAAAATATCAAGGCTTTCATTCTATTTTGAAAGCCCTGTGCAAACCAAAATCCTGCTGAAGATTTTGGAGTTGAGTATGGAGATCAATTAGAATTTAATCACTCTTAGAAGCACACAAGCACATAAGCTTACATAGAAGCATCAGTATTACCGATAATAGAGTAAAATCAAATAAATACTGTGAAGATTAATAACAACTAATTGTGCATACTTTGCTTCCAAGAATCAAAAAGTGAAACATGGACAAAAGATCAAGGCTGACACCTGTAGGTTTACCAAAAGCAAAAGAAAAATAGGGATCTTTTTTCACTCTTCTCTTTCCCATTGTAACTTAGATCATAGTTTCTGAGAAGTTTAGCAATTCCAGATGCTACACAACGTGTCAGGAGCAAAACAAGACATCTGCAGTCATCAGCTATGGAACTGCATCTAAGGTATGACCCTGGGAAAGTAACTTAACACACAATAATATCAAACCCTTAATGTTCTTTTGATAATTAAATTAGATAATACACACAAGCTATTTAGAAGGTTTCTGGGCACAGAGTAAGTGCTTATTGGGCATTAGCCACCAAGATGCTGATAATGGTTATCAAGATTATGTCAGTGATAACGTCTCTAACCTAAATTATGCTTAGAGACAGGAAGCCAACAAAGTGTATATACCACCAATCCTGAAAGCAGAAAGAAAACACACAACCGACTCCTCTCTCCTCGCTCTCTGTATCTACTGCAAAAGTTCTTTTTCTGCTAAAAACATGAGAAAGAACTCTGTATTCATTGTTTAAATGGGGCACATAAAACTAAAGGAGAGTTTTATTTTCAGAGAAAGACTCAAAACACTAAAATAAACTAGCAATGAAAGGCTTTGATCAAAGCAACTAAGAGGCAAGCTGGGTGAGCCTAACTGTCTGATGAGACCCTCAGAAGAAAAAGGCTCTACCAGGCAGCTGTCCATCACATGACAACTCCAGGCTGCTTACACACCATAACTATTTGGCTGTGACTGGCAAGTCAAATTCTCAGCCTTCTGGGCATCTTGAGAGAAGAGGAGATAGAAAGTGCACCTTCTACTCTAGCCCCACTTTCCTATGGGGCTTGAAGTTGAGTTATGCTACTGACGGGGGTGGGGAGTGGATTTACCAGCCATGAAGTCACCCAAACCCTATAACTGAATGTTCCTCTACCCAAATTCTGAAATCTACCAGTAGGTCGCCAAAGAATTCTTGCAACTTGGCATTCTCTGCCACCTTAGTTCAATTCAAGAAATATTGACTAGATCTAAGAGTCTAGCATTCACTCTTTTGAGTTTATAGACTTTTTATGAATATGCGTAGCAAATTTCCACGAAAAACATCATTCATCAGTGGCATATTCACTTTCTTTCTTCTCCCTCTTCTGGAAGCTTTTCCTTCCTTCCCTCTAAGTCTTTGGTGCCTGTGCACCAACCTTGAGCTATTCAAGGCCCCCAAATCTGACACCTCTATTTAGGCTCCTTCCAGCTAAGGCCCTACTATTTAAATGGCGACCTTTTGAAAAGATACTCAGCTGACCATCTTTTAAAATCCTCATACCCTTGCTAACCCCAACTCTTCTCACAGAGTCCTTTTACGTCAGCAACCACAGCTTAGCAGCAGAAGCCAAGCAATGTAAATGAAATTAATTTACTCGAAAGTCATAGGCCTTGTCACTGTTCCAAGAGTATGTGCATTTTAAGAGAATACTTGTTAACCCAACTGAATCTCTCATCCTGGAATGTGAGGCAAACAGGGCTAAACCACTTCCAGGTACCATCAAATGAAGCTACGTAGCAGGGAAGCACGTAGCAGGGAAGCAGTTCCCAGCACATCAGATCACACCACAGCAGCAACCACAGACCCTGTCTATCTTAGGGCTGGTCTGAGGGTTTATGTATATCATTACGGCCACCTTCCTAGTTTCTAATTCCAACACTGTCAGCTTCCAAGGAGTATAAAGAAGTGTTTAAACGGGGAAAGGGAGTACTTACAAAACTCCCGCTCTAGGTGAGCATATGTTAGATGTTATAAGGGTGCAAAGGAAGAGCGTCCCTAAGCCAACAACACCTATCGCCTAACTGACCCTGCCATCACTCCCTTCTAAGGCTGGAAACTCCATTTCTAGAATGTCCTTCTCTTTAAGGCAGTAGTGATATGGAAATCATTGTTTTGGGAACACCGTGGCAGCCAGATGTTGCAGCTTCACCGACCCCTCCCTGAGCTCACGCTCTGCAGGATGGTGCTAGCTGCAGTGGCTTCTCCACCTCCCCTGGAGCACTGAGTTTGTCATCTGCTCCAGCATGTCAACCCTAAGTCACCAGCGACTGCATCTCTGATCTGGCTTCCAGGCCATCACTCCTGGACTTATCCAACATTCATGGAAGTGTGAGTTCCTATATTAAATTTGTTTCAATAATGCTTGTGGTGGCTCTGTTTCCTGACTGATGCCACACTGATACAATAACGTGCTGTTTTGTTTATTCCATTTTGTGGAAAATTAAACATGATGGCATTTGCTTCTCTTCCCATTGACAGGTAAATTCTAATTCTCCTCCCTTTGTATCTGAGCTGCCTTAGTGTCTGGCTTGACCAACAGATATGGCTGACTGCTGAGACTTCAGTGGCTAGGCCATAAGAAGTCTTATAGTTTCTGCCTGTCCTTTTAGAAACACTCGCTCTAGGAGAAACCAGCCACCATGTAACAAGTTCAACTATCCTCAGACTACCATGCTGAAGAGGCCACATATGGATGCTCTGGGTGATAGTCCCAATCGAGCCCCACCACTCAGACATCCCTACCAAGGTGACAACATGCAATCAAAGCCAGCTGGGACCTTCTAGACCAGTCCATCCAACAGCTGACCACATCAGTCAATACCATAAAGAGTTGAAGAATTGCTTAGCTAAGCTCTGTCTGAGTTCCTGACCCACAAAATCATAAAATATAATAAAATGATTGTTATTTTAAGCCAGTACATTTCAGGGTAGTTTGTTGTATAGTAACGAATAACCGGAGTAAATGTTTATTGTCATTTATCAGCAAGGCAAAATCTGGAGTCACAGAGCCTGGGTGCAACTCCTACATCTGCCACTTGCTTACAGTTCGGTAGGTTACTTCTTAACCTCTCTGTGTCTCAGTTTTCTCATCTACAAAAGGGACTAAAATTAGTAACTTAATTCACAGCGTTTTTGTACATATATGTCAAGATCTTTTAGAACAGGAGCTAGCACTTCGCAAGTGCTGAATAATAGTCCTTGTTTTATAAAAGTATACAATATGTGCTTATTATAAGAAGTTTTTAAAATGCAGATAATTAAAAAAAATAATAAAACCCAAACCCAACGCCATCAAGTCGATTCCGACTCATAGTGACCCGGCAGGGTTTCCAAGGCTATAAATTTCTACGGAATCGGACTGTCGCATCTTTCTCCCACAGAGCCACTAGCGGTTTCAAATTGTTGACTTTTCTGTTAGTAGCCAGTCGCTTTAACTACTGCACCACCAGGGCTCCTTCTAATACACTTCTCCTCCTGTCCCACTCCATAGCTATTATTTAGATGTTGGTGTATTTTTTCTAATATTTCTACTTAAATATAGCAAGGGCTCAGTTTTAAACTTAAAGCTACAATGTATACATGTCTATGGTTTGGTGGGATAGACCTTCCAAAAGTTTATTTGCATGAGGTTTAATTCTATGATAGCCACTAAAAAAGACATTTGAATCCAGATGCTGCAAGAGTGGCAGGCACATGAAGGACAACTTGGCAACGTGTATGAAAAGAATTTTTCAAAGGCTGCATACGCATTAAATGTGAAATTTCACTTCTGACAATATGTCTTAAGCAAATTATAAACACAAGAACACATACACAAGTTTTTACTGCAGCATTATTTACTATTTCAGTCAATTATAAGGACTTAAGTGCTGAAAAGTGTAACAAGCTATGATGAACAAAAACAACTGATATAAGTTAATGTGAAGAAACTAGGTTAGATTAGAAATCAGTGTAAAAAGATTATCTAGAAAATACTCAAATATTTAAAAAATATACAATACACTTCTAAATAACCCATGGTTCATAGAAGAAATCACAAAGGAAACGAGAAAGTATTTTTAGCTGAATGATAGTGAAAACACAATGTATCAAAATCTGTGGGATGTAGCTAAACCAGTGCTTAGAGGGAATGTATAGTTCTAAATGCTTATATTAGAAAATAAAATGGTCTAAAATCAATGACACATTATCGGGGTAAAAGTTAGAAAAAGGAGAGTAAATTTAACTTAAGTAGAAGAAATAAACAGGAGAAATAATTAAAAGAGAAAACAATTAACTGTGAAAAATCAATAAAAGCAAAAGTTGGTTCTCTAAAAATAGTAATAAAATACAGCATCTCTAGAAAAACTGATGGAGAATGCTCACAGGACCTTTATTTGAAATTGTCAAAACCTGGGAACAGCCCAAATATCCATTAACAGATGAATTAACATAAATTGTGGCACGTCCATACAGCGTAATACTACTGGCAATGAAAAGAAATAAACTATTGATACACACTAACAACATGGATTAATCTAAAAAAAAATTATGCTGAATGAAAGAGGCCACAAAAGAGTGCATACTGAACTAATCAATTTATATGAAGTTCTGCAACAGGAAAAACTAATGTGTAGTGAAGATATCAAGTGGATGCCCATGTGTGATAGGAACTGGATAGAAGGGGATACTAGAGAACTTTCTGGAATGATGCTAATGTTTTATGCACTGATTGGTATGTCACTTACACAGGTAGATACATGTGTCAAAACTCACTCAACTGTACACTTAAGATGCACTTCAATGTATACAATCTAACCCTCAATATTTTTTAAAAAAGGTAAAAAAAAAAAAGTTATGTCAGGCAGTGAGTACCCAAAATCAGAGTCTTCACGGAAATACACACCAATTTTATGCAATCTACTTAACAGCCTTTAATTGTCTAATGGAAAGAGTCTGAGCCTCAGTTTCCCCACTTATAAAGTAGGAAAATAATCGTAATGTCTGAAAAGATTAAATGCTACATAATGCATGTAGTATAATAGTGTAGTATAATGTACCTAGCATAATGGCTAACACAAAGCATCTATTCAATAACTACTAGTTTCCTCTTTTCCCTCCTGTAAATGTGGACTAAATCTACCTTCAGAACAAAACTATTCTTGGTGTCAATACTAATTAGTATATTGAAGTAAAAACAATATAATCCTTGTATGTTAATATTTTCCCATCAATAGAATACAAATAAAATATACATCAAAATAAAGACCACATGAGTTAGGACTGTATACAAGCTAACAGTTTTTGTTAAGGAAGCCAATCAGCTTTAAATTGTCAGCACTGTCTTTTGGCCAATTCACACATGAAACAAGCCACACACAAAAAAAGGTGGAAAACCGACTTTTCCCCAATGTCCTGACAAACAAAAATTAACTTAAGGACAAAGAGTCTCTCAGAACCCTTGGCTTCTTCACTGTGATCATCAAATCCCCACCTTACAGCATGCTGTTTCAGGAGCAGAGTGCAACATTAATAAGGTCATAAGTTTTGAAGTCTCACTCACTAAGTACAGGTTCAAATCCCAGCACTGTCACTTACAGGCTGTTACAACGTGGCAAGCTACTAAGCTACTGAGTGTTTTCTCCTACATCCTAGTAACGTATCTTGACTGAATGACTAAATAAACGGGTGGAGATATTAAAGTACATTCCTTGTGGTGATAGTATGAAGATTAAATGACATAACACATATTTAAACATTCTGTAATACCCAGTCTTTAGGCTATTATGCACCACTCTTGCTTAAATGTTTCCCAAACTGAATGAGTACTGCTGCAAGATACCTCATAAATGGATCAAAATTCTCACACACATTCCTGACTTCTTTAAACATATTTGTTCTGCTTTAGAAGCTACACTCTCTCTTTCTCACACTCCCTCACTCATTCTTTCACTCACTCCCTTGCCCTCTTCTCTCCCTTCCCCATCACACTCTCTCTCACTCGTTCTCTCTCACTCTCTCACTCACTATTTACTGTCTTTTTCTTCCTCCCTCTCTTTTCCTCTTCCACTCTCCAACACAAACATACACACTCTCTCTCACACTCACTTTCTCACTCTCTCTTACACACACATACACACACACACACACACTCCCACTCTCTATTAAAATTATGTCAGAAAGCCAAAGCACATCCTAGAGAGAGCTGAGTAAATGAAAGGCAACTCTGCATCCCCAGTCGGTTCTAACTTGCTCTCTCAGTAATTGATGCTTCTCTGTGCAGGAAGCGTGTCTCACCAAAAACAAGTACTAGCTTCCAAAAATGCACCCAATGCACTGTTAGCACCACTCACAATGACAGCGTTTAACAGAATTATCATTGAGGAAAGTTCCAAGATTTGCTCATAAAATCAGTAATTTTTTGTCATTCATTGCCATTAACAAGTAACTTGTGACCTAATAAATGTCACTATCCGTTTTCTTTAATTAAAATAATAAATATTATGAGGTGACACAGATTGGCATTTATGCCTTCATTTCTGTGACGTGGGATTTACGGCCAAGGCTTTCTTTGAGGGACTCCACAAATAAAAGTTATTAAGCTGCCACAAGATGAACACAAGCTCAGGTTAATGAAATTGGACAAGGAAGGGCAGCAACAGATGACACCTCCTAGACGAAGAAAGGGGAATCCCCACCCAAAGAAAAAAGAGTTCTTCAGCCAGCAACATGTATGCTCCATTTTTCTAGAACTTTCAATACATGCAGGATGAACTCTGAGTCACATCAATCCTGCTGTCATTCCCTCTGGGGTGAAATGTGGCATCCCAAACCCCTTGGGAATCACCATCTGCTGCTTTATGGTGCAAAGGCACAAGGGGGGTTCTAGTGAAGGAAAAACACTATCAGGGAATCTGCTGCCAGAGAAAACAGACAGATCATTGTATTGTCCCAGCCACCTACTTCAAAGGCACAGCTCTAGGTTCTAAAAGGGAAAGGGTTACCCTTCACAGAAAAAAAAAGAAAAAGAAACAGGAAGATACAGAGATTTCCCAAAAGAAAGAGTCTAACCTTACCTCCCAATTCTGCTCTTGTTCAAAATCAAGACCTCCAGCAGACAGTGATCCAAAGCTCCCAATCTGAGCTCCACCCCTGGCTCGGCTTCATCCTAAGCAGGTCTGGTCCAGTCACCTGCAATATACCAAAAGCCTCAACATGCAGGTCAGCAAGAGGACTCAGACTGCCCTCGTGGGCAGATGTTCTGACCACTGCTGTTCAAAGCCTCAGAAAAGCGCTGGGGGAAGCGTAATTGCACCTCCACGGTTGAGGTTTATCTCTGTGGATTTATTTACAACTCAGGACTGCCGACACCTCAACTTGCATCACTCCGTGTCCAGCTCAGTGCCACGAGACAGGGGCCAGGCTGGCTGAATGGCACTCTTCCATTACTGGGCAGAAGAAAGGCCCCAGGTCCAGGATGTGGCTTCCCGTCCCAGTCGCTGGAGGGTCTTTAGTCCCAGCTGCCTTCATGGCCGTGGCTAAACTCAAGGGTGCCTCTCTACACTGAAGCTAAGTGAGAGACCCAATTTCTCAATTGTCAGGCACCTCAAAGAAAGGAAATGAAATATACCAATTCTCTGCTGAAGGAGCCCCAAATTTGGAAGTGGCCTGACCCAAGTTCAAATCCTGACTCTACCATGTACTGGAGAAAACTGACCCATGGCAAGAACTCAACAAACATTAGTTCTCAGTCAAAATGGAGGGAAAGCTTCACTTTCCCATTCCCTTCAGTGCCTCAGGTGATCTAAAACAGTATGTATATATATACCCCTATATACCTGTATGAATCAAAATCAACTCGATGGCACCTAACAACAACATATACAATTTAATATATTTATACACACGCAACACACATTTGTGGTCTCACTTACACACACGCTGTTGTTGTTAAGTGCCTTCAGGTTGGTTCTGACTCATAGTGACCCTATGTACATCAGTGCCAAACACTGCCCCGTCCTGCACCATACTCACAATCGTTGCTATGTTTCAGCTCACTGTCACAGCCACTCTTTTTCACTGACTCTCTACTTTACCAAGCATGATGTCCTTATCCAAGGACTGGTAACATGTTCAAAATAAGCAAGACAAAGTCTCACCGTTCTTACTTCTAAAGAGTATTCTGGGTGTACTTCTTCCAAGACAGATTTGTTCGTTCTTCTTGCAATCCATGGTATACTCGGTATTCTTTGCCAACACAATAACTCGAAGGCATCAATTTTTCTTCGCTCTTCCCTATTCATTGTCCAGCTTTCACATGCATATAAATAAAGGTGAATGAAAATAGCTTGGGTCAGGTGCACCTTAGTCCTCAAAGTGATATCTCTGTTTCTGAACACTTTAAAGAGCTCTTTTGCAGATTTGCTCAGTGTAATACATCCTTTAATTTCTTGACTGCTGCTTCCGTGGGCATTGAATGTGGATCCAAGTAAAATGAAATCCTTGACAACTTCAATCTTCTCTCCATTTATCATGATGTTGCTTATTGGTCCAGTTGTGAGGATTTTTTGTTTTTTTATGTTGAGGTGTAATCTATACTGAAGTCTGTAGTCTTTGATACTCATCAGTAAGTGCCTCAAGTCCTCTTCATTCAAGAGGACTTGAACGCACACACTAGAAGGTATATTTTCTTAATGCGATTTCAGTTAAGGTACTAATAATATGCATTTACAGCCCCACGGTGATGCCCAAATAATCAGTAGCAAAGGGGAGTCCCAGAAGTAGGCAAGCTTCCCCACTAAAGGACAAGCATGGCCAGGATATCATAAAGCTTGAGTCTGTTCAGACAACAATCCTTCTTTTCAAGGTGATGCTTGGACAGTCCTTGCCATCTGAGACTTGTCTTGGTGTCTCTCCTTTTCCACACTCTCAGGATTGACTAGTTCAGCTCTAGAGATTCATTTTATCTTTGGAGGTGGAATATTCTTAATCAGGTTATTGCCTTATATGTAAAACTAACAGTAATACCAACTTCACAATGCCCTCTCAGGCATAAATAAGATGAACAGATGTTAGATGACTGACAAATATATAGGTGGGTGAGTGGGTGGGTGGACAGGTGGACAGACAGACGGACGGACGGATGCACAGCCAGCCAAGAAAAGTGTCTGGCACATAGCAAGTGCTCAATAAATTCTAGGTGTTATTTTATTCCAACTAAGGCACCAATGATTTTACAGATTTCTGTTCTGAACCATTATGTACTGATTTCATAGTTAACTCTCTTAAAGGGCAAACCTAACACCTCAGTGCTATTGGCATACCTGAGACTTACCACACAGAGGTATCACATCAGGAACACTGGATAAGAAGATACAGATCATACCATGGATCACCTGCAGCTCTAAAAACACTGAAATGCCATGACTCACATGTCAGAAAGCCGATTCCTTCGTGGGGCAGCTCTTGTCACTCCAAACAATCTCCAAAGCCCAAATGTTTTCTTCTGTTTGAGTTTTAAGTCCACATCCTGAGATGATACCAATCCCGTTTCCCACTGACAGTCTTCTGGATATACATCCCTCAATGTGGAGTCTAGCTCAGGGATGGTCTAGCTCACCCCTGAGATGAAGAAGCGCTGACTTGTTAAACAATCACCTCCTATTGCCTGAAGACAGAGCTTTAGACCAACTTGTTCAAATCACAGATCTACAGTACCCTCAACAGAGACATCCCTCTCTCCATGTTCTCCTAAATTTCTGTTTTCTGGATCTTTATCCCTTTCTTAGATGTCTCCAATTCCACTTCCCCGTTGTCACCTGAATCAACACTTGGTTCTCTTATCAGTGTCATCTTTACAAGTAAACAGACAGGAGAGTTTCACCATGTGCATGAAAACGAATCAAAGACTATAGATCCAGGCTGAGGTGGGCTGTGTTCACTCTCTGCTCTCAGATCAAACCAAGGGCTTCCGATCCTTCCTTGAGAAAAATTATAATCACTGTAAATTGTGAAAGCTGAGGACTGCAGACTGGCAGCCAAAACCACAGATGTTAAATACCTGAAGGACAAAGGAGCCTGTATTTTGAACACTCGTAACTCAGAGTCATCTAAATCAGAAACGTTTATATTTTTCTCTAATCACTGCCCTAGATTGTTGGTCTGTTGATTTTCAATCTCCATTCCTTTAACAAACTTTCAGGTAGATTCCAAAATGTTATGGTCACCCTCGGTTATTAAAATTCCAGTCCACCTTAAAATTCCAAATTTACATCACTTTAAAATCCCTCCCCTTCCTTATCACAGGTATGGCTGGTAGCTCAGGGAACTTAAAAGGGAGTTGATTTCATTTGTCCTCCTCTTTCCTTTCAAGCACTTTGAAGGGAGGAGATCACAGGTGTAGTTCCAAGATACCTCTTCCCTTTTGCAGTTGAAGGCCTGATTTCTCTGGTATTGAGGACCAGGAGAAAGAAATGGTCGCCTGCCGGTAGTGAGGAACCAACACGGGTCTCACTCCATCTTTGTCTAAGGATTCTGTTGGCTAATAGCCTTTGCCAATATGGTGGTCTCCTCACAGAGGAGGCATGGGTTCTGGGGCAGTGGGCAACTTTATCCTGAGCCTTTCCATCACTGAGGACCCTGCAGACAGGGGCAGCTTTGTTCCCAATCAGCCACGTTAACGACTGTTACCCAATTCATCCCATTCAAGAAGGGACAGTGTCACAAAGTCTGCTTTTCCCCCTTCTGTGCTCCCTGAGGGTCACAAGGTCCTGGTGGCTGGTCTACTCAGCAATTTTCCCTGGTACCTCCTAACTTCAGAAATCTCTAGTGGGGGGAAGTATCAGCCCCCAGTCCCTCTGTTCAGATACCCTCCTACCCCAGGAAACACGTATCAGAATCTCCCAAGAACACCCTCACCATGCTCCACTCTGCTAAAACCCACCAGCAGGCTGGGCCTTAAGTTCCCAACTCAGCTATCATCCAATGGAACAAGGCGTGACTGTTTCCACTTCTTTAAAGCACTCCCAGTCTTCCAATGGAACATGGCATACCTGTTTCTGCTTCTTTAAAGCACTCCCTGTCTTCCAATGGAACATGGCATACCTGTTTCTGCTTCTTTAAAGCACTCTGTGTCTTCCAATGGAACATGGCATGCCTGTTTCCACTTCTTTAAAGCACTCCCAGTCTTCAAAAGTGATGCCCCTGAAGATATCTCCTCACTTGGTTTGGAATCTGAAGAGGGAAATTTTTAAAAATCCACTGTACTCTAAGCCAGTACCTCTCCAGTCCTGTGTTGACTCAGACTTGGTGACAACATCAGTTCTCCAGACCCTCAGAAAGCCGAGGGCTAGAAAATGTCTAGCCTCTGTCCCAGTAACCTAGTGCTGCCATAGCAAAAAATAGCACAAGTGGGTGGCTTTAAAGAATAGAAATTTATTCTCTCACAGTTCAGAGGCTAAAAGTCCAAATTGGGATCTTGGCCATGTCAATTCTTTTTGTGTATCTTTTTCTAAGATTCTGATGTCTTCTGGCAATCCTTGGTATTTCTTTGCTGGTAGATGGGTCCTCACATGGCATCTGCCTTCCTTCTGTGTGTATGTCTCTGTGTCTATTGTGTTCTTTTTATAAGGTAGCACTCATACGTGATTGGGTTTAGGACCCACCTTAGTCTGGCATGCCCTCGTTAACGTAACAAAAGAAAACCCCTTCTTTCCAAACAGGGTTACAATCATAGGTACAGGGGTTAGGATTCCAACGTATGATTCTGGCGGACACAATTCAATCCATAACAAGCTCTAACTTTTGATGGCTCTCTGAAATGGGTGGGCTTTTTGGCACCTATATCTCCAAAGCCTCAAAGAAACTCTCTCTCAGAACCCTGTAACAGCAATGCGTCCGGTGTTTCTCGTTTTTAACGTGCATACGAACTACTTGGGGTCATGTTGGAATGTAGATCCACGCTCAGCAGGTGCAGGATGGGGCGTGAAATTCTGCATCTCTAACCAGTTCCCCCAGTGATACTGCGGCTTCGGGGCTACAAGCCACACTTTGGCTAGTGTATCTCATTTTCTTCTCTTGTTGTTTTGAGGCTGGGTAAATCTCTTCATTCTCGAACTAATAACTACCATTTACCGAGTTATTCACTCAGGCCAAGTATTGTGCTAAATGTTTTACATGTGTTATTGTCATTGTTAGTTGCCATCAAGTCCATTCCAACTCACGACAACCCCATGTGTGCACAGTAGAACCATGCTCCATAGGGTTTTCAAGGCTGTGACTTTCTGGAAGCAGATCTCCAGGCCTTTCTTCCAAGGCACCCTGGGGTGGGTTTCAACCTCCAATATTTTGGTTAGTAGTCGAACACATCCATTTGTGCCACCCAGGGATTTATTCATTTAATTCCCTCAACGACTTTTTGAAGCAGCTAGATATTATTGTGTCGATTTTAAAAATGGGAAAACTGGCCATTAGAGGGGTGAAGCAGCTAGACCCAGGTTTCAAGATTAGCTGTTGGCATAACTGGGATTTGAGTCATGGACACTGCACCTAACCACTATGGACCGAAGAATGCAAACCCAAAATAAAGTTTACGACAGAGAAAATGAGATAAACGACTGGGAGGCACAAGAAAACTTCATTAAGGTGTCCTTATTTCAGACATAGATGTCCCTGAGCTAGTCATCCCTGATAGGAAAACTGTAGTATTGAGCTCCCAAAATAGCCCAAGATATGTTTAAATGCAGGTTTACATCGCAAACTGCATTACTTTCCTCCTTCTTCATTTATAGCTGCCAAGTTCAAGCAACCTCTTCTGTGTCGGGGGGACCACATGAATAATAGATGTGTCATTTTTAACTGTCAACAACATACCTTGTAAATGGTGTGTGCAGGCTTTTAAATAACCCAGCAAACCATCCCTCTGACATCATTTTTATACCACGCTTTGCAACGAAACTGGAAACGATCTGAAAAAGCACATGGATTATACTACGGCATCACGCTTATCCACACATTCTTGTCTCCGTTTAATATTTCATTGGGCTCTGCCTTTCCCTCCTCCAATCTGACAACAACCGTCTGCTGTGGTGCCGAGACAATTAGAATATTTCAGCATTTTCCCACAGTTAAATGGGCTCATCTTTCCCTGTGACAGTTAGTTTATAGAGCTGGGAAGGGATTGCTGTCATTCATTCCAATTTTTAAGTGACATCAGGATGATTAAGAAAAACAAACTGTTTCTTTCTAACGAGACTCTGGCTAGTTGTAGGCTTTGACTGCTCCGGGTATGGACAAGGTAACATGAATTTCCTACCCAACTGTGATGAAAGGCCATTTACCCTAAGAAAAATCTTGTCACAGATGCCCAGGGCCTTATGCAAAGTAAATCTTTAGACCTACTTGTCAGGTGATATAAGAGTGTCACGTCACTGAAGAAAACAAGCAAATCTGTGGCTAACCCACGATTCACTGATGGAGGACTAAGCATAGTCCAGGCACGCTGTGAGCGCTTAACCAGAACTGAAATTCAATTAATAAGTAACTGACATCAGGAAGTGGAGTCTCCTTGATGATTTACTTTTCAAACTTTTTTATTTTGGAAAATTTCAAACACATACAAGGTACAGAGAATGGTATAATGACCTCCATACACTCACCAACTTCAATAATTTACTGACTCAGGGAAATCTTGTTTCATTTACATCCCACCCATTTCCTCCTCACTTTTGGATTACTGTACTGCAAATCTCAGGCATATTATTTTATGCATAAATCTCAAGTATCTTCTAAATACCATTCAATACATTCTCACATCTCCAACCCCACTACCTCATCTTTATTCACACCCTTATCACCTTCTATAGTAAACTGAATCGTTGTTGTTGCTCTTGTTGTTAGGTGTTGTTCTTGTTGTTAGTCAAGAGTCAATTTTTGACTCATAGTGATACCACGTGACAGGGTACAACTGCTCCATACGGTCTTCAATGCAATGTTGTGTGGGATATCATGACAGTGGATAAGGCATCCTATGAGTCCACAGATGGTAGTTTTGGTAGAAGCACTGTGTACAGGGAAGGCAAATCCGTATCCAGAGTAAGCATCTATTCCAGTAAGAACCAAAAACTGCCCTTTCCATGACAGAAGCGGTCCAGTGCAATCAACCTACCACTAGATTGCTGGCTGATCACCTCCAGGAATGGTGCCACATCAGGGACTCAGTGTTGGTCTCAGCTGCTGGTAGATTAGGCACTCAGCATTAGCTGTAGCCTAGTTTGCCCTGGTAAGTGGAAGTCCATGCTGCTGATCCCATGCATAACCTCCATCTCTGCCACCACAGCCACTTTGTTCATGAGCCCATTGGGCAATGATGGGAGTGGCTGGGGAAAGAGCACAACTGATTTCCAAAGAATGTGTCATGCTATCCATTTGACTGTTAAAATTCTCCTCTGCAGAGGTCATCCTTTGGTGAGCATTCATAGGAGGCACAAATATGTTCACTTCTCTGATCCATTCAGAGAGTTCTATCCACATACTTTTTCCCCATACCTGCTTGTCTCCAATTTTCCAATCATGTTCCGTCCAAGTCCCTGAACAGCCAGCCAACTCACTGGTCAGAGCCCTTCAATCAGTATGTAATGGCATATCTGGCCATTTCTCCTTCCAAGCAGAGTGAACAACCAGGTGCACTGCTCGAAGTACTGCCCATTGGGAGGATTTGCCTTCACCACTGCCCCTCAGGGAGGTCGCAGAAAAGGGCTGTAGTGCTGCCACTGTCCACTTGCAAGTGGTGCCTGCATATCACTCAGAACCATTTATCAACTAGGCATGAGTTTTCTCATCATCAGAAAACTGACCATAAAGAATCCCTATAAGGCTATATAGGTGCAGACTGAGAGAGGGTAGGTAACGTGACAAGAGCAGAGGCCATGGGCATTTGGGCCACTTCCTCATGCAACTTACTTGGGACTTCAGGTCCTGCTCAGGTCAGATCTCATGTATTCCACTTCCACTTAATGGTGCAATTCTGTTGTGCACGTCTGACTTTATGACTCCGTGGGTCAGACAACATCTAGATCATGACGGGCAGCTCAGGTCACATGGTGACTTGGTGGCCCATGGTTAAAGTTCAGTCTCTACTAAGGCCCAGTAACAAGCCAAAAGCTGTTTCTAAAAAGGAGAGTAGTTATCTGCAGAGGATGGCGGGGCTTTGCCCCAAAATCCTAAGGGTCTGTGCTGTAATTAACCAATAGGGGCCCTCCAAAGACTCCAAACAGCATCTCTATCTGCCACTGACATTTCAAGTACTGTTGGATCAGCCAGATCATTCGGCCCAAGTGGGAGAACGTGCATGGCAGCTTGAACCTGTTGCAGAGCCTTTTCTTGTTCTGGGCCCCACTCACAGCTAGCAGCTTTTCAGGTCACTTGATAAACAGGCTGGAGTAGCACACTGAAATAGAGGATATGTTGCCTCCAAAATTCAAAGATGCCCACCAGGCATTGTGCCTCCTTGTTAGTTGTGGGAAAAGCCATATAAAATAACTTATCCTTCACTTTGGAAGGAATATCTCAACATGTCCCACACCACTGGACCTCTAGAAATTTCACTAAGGTAGAAGGCACCTGAGCTTTTGTTGAATTAATTTCCCACTCTCTAGCACACAAATGTTTTGCCAATAAGCCCAGAATCATTGACACATCTTCCTTATTATGTCCAATCAGCATAATGTCATCAACATAATGGACCCGTGTGATATCCTATGGAAGGGAAAAGCAATCAAATTCTCTGAGGACTAAATTATGACACAGTGCTGGAGAGTTGATATACCTTCGAGGTAGGACAATGAAGGTGTATTGCTAGACTTACCAGCTGAAGGCAAACTGCTTCTGGTGGTCCTCTGAAACAGGTATGTAGAGAACAGCATCAGCCAGATCAATAGCTGCACACCAGGTACCAAGAGATGTATAAATTTGCTCAAGCAATGAAACCACATTTGGAACAGCAGCTGCAATTGGAGTCACCACCTGGTTGTTTTCGATAATTCACTGTCATTCTCCAAGATCCATCTGTTTTTTGCACAGGGCAGATAGGCAAGTTTAATCAGGATGTGGTGAGAATCACCAGCCCTGCATCCTTCAAGTCCTTGATGGTGGCAGTAATCTCTGCAATCCCTCCAGGAATGGAGTATTTTGGTTTACTATTTTCCTAGGTAGTGGCAGTTCTAATGGCTTCCACTTGGCTTTTCCTACCTTAATAACCCTTATTCCACTTGTCAGTGATCCAATGTGGGGGCTCTGCCAGTTGCTGAGTGTATCTATTCCAATAATGCATTCTCAAACTGGGAAATCACTACAGGATGGGTTCAGGGACCCACTGGACCCACTGTGAGATGTACCTCAGCTAAGACTCCATTAATAACCTGACCTCCATATGTGGCCAATCTGACTGGTGGGCCTCAGTGATGTTTTGGTCTCCTGGAATTAGAGTAAGTTCAGAGCCACTATTCAGTAATCCCCAAAAAGTCTCATTATTTCCTTCTTTCCAATGTACAGTCACTCTCATAAAAAGTCATAGATTCCTTTAGAGGTAGCTGGGAGAAAGGCTAATAGTATAAATTTTTAGCAAGTGCAGTAGGTTCTTCCTCAAGGGGATCCAGCCTCCCCTTCATTCAATCTGTGGGTCTGTAAACTTGCTCAAGTCTCAGAACTGACTGGGGGGTTGTGGCTCTTTATTCTGGCAATTCAAATTAGACTGCTGTTCACTTGACCTAGAATTTTTTCACTTGTGCAGATCAAGTAAATATTTAGATTTCCTACCTACTTCATTCCTAGGGTCACCAAGACTAAGTAGCCAATGTCGTAAATCCTTACGAGTCAAACTATTCTGATTACTGCTTTGACTCCACTGTCCATTAGAGTGACCACACCCACCTTGTCTTTGTCAACTGACTGCCATCACTTGGCCACTACCACCAGGAGGTCCAATCAGCCTCACTGTAGTTAAGTGTCTTAATTCAGTTACAGCAGCTCCCCCTGTCAAATCTGACTTACCTAAAATAGCAATCACAAAAGTCTTCCAAGATGCTGGGGCTCCCTTCACAAATCTGTTCCTCACAGTTGTGGTAAACGGTGTGTCCTCAGGGCACTCCATGTGTGGGTCTATGGGTCTAACCTGATAAATCCACTCTAACATGCCAATTTCCCTAAGCCTTTGGATACCTTCTTCCACAGTATACCAAGGCTGGTCTGGCATTTCAACTTGATTTAGTGTAGGCCACCATGTAATCCATGCTTCAGCGAACCAACCAAATAAACTATTAGATCCTTTTCTAACCTCTCAAGTTCAAACAATGAAGAATTTGTGCTTAGTAGGCCCATATCATGGATTGGCAGTGTCTACTACTGGAAGCAGAATCATCAACACTTTAAGACTAACCAGACTTGAGAACCAATTTAGAAAACTCGTTCTTACAATTTTGTTTCTCTAGAACCACCCTCAGTACCACGTCTTAGGCTGGGTTCTCTAGATAAAGACAGAGAGACATTTATCTCAAGGAAATGGCTCATGTGGTTGTAGAGGCTAGAAAGTCCCAAGTGTGAGAATCAGGTGTCAGACTGGAGGCTTCTCCTGACTCACATAGCTGCAGTGGCTGACAAACCCAAGATCAGCATGCCAGACCACAGGCTGCTGGCTCATGGACTGCAGAGGCTGATGAATCCCAAGATCAGCAGGTAAGCTGCTAGCTCAAGTATCAGGAACCAGAGGTCAGGTGACAACAAGCTGGATGCAGGATCCAGAGCAAGCAAAAGCCACTGAGCTTTGCCCACAAGTCTATATATGTTGGATTCCCCAAGGAAACTCACATTCAACTGATCGGCTGCTCACAGCAGATCAAATCACAGAGGTGATTACATCATTACAAAACTACCAAACTACATCATAACTGCCAAGTTGACACACAACCTTAATCATCACACATGCTGTTACAGACTGAATTGTGCCTCCCCCAAAAAATGTGGTCAACTTGGTTAGGCCATGATTCCCAATTCTGTGTGATTGTCCACTCTTATGTCATCTGACATGATTTTCCTTTGTGTTGTAAATCCTACCTCTATGATGTTAATGAGGTAGGACTACTGACAGTCATGTTAATGCAGGAGGATTAAATCTACGAGATCAGGCTGTGCCTTAAGGCACTCTCTTTATAAAAGAGAGAATCGAGCAGTGAGACGGGGGATCTCATACCACCAAAAAAGCAATGCCAGGAGCAGAGTGGGTCCTTTGGACCTGGGGTTCCAGTATGGAGAAGCTCCTAGAACAGGGGAAGATTGATGACAATGACCTTCCCCCAGAGCCAGTGGAGAGAGAGCCTTCCCTTGGAACTGGTGCCCTGGATTTGGACTTCAAGCTTCCTGGACTGTGAGAAAATAAATTTCTCTTTGTTAAAGCCATTCACTTGTGGTACTGCTGTTATAGCAGCACTACATAACTAAGACACATGCCAACTCATAAATGCAAGGCACTCTATAGTTTACACATTGCTTTCACATTCCTTATCTTATTGTATCCTCCTAAAAGAAATATTTGCAGCCCCATTTGTCAGAGGAGGTAGCTGAAGCCAAAAGAACTCATGGAACTTGAATAAGACGACAGAGCTAGATGAAAGCAGAGTCAGAACTTGAACTCAGGTCTCTGGTTCCCATCCCAATGCCCTCCTGTGTACTGAGAATATGAGCCCCCACCCCCATCTAACTCCACCCAAGTCAGTATCAGACCACATTCATTTGCACCTCTGGATGGGGACTATTTTCCACCTCTTCTTTCTTTCCAAACCTCACCATCCTTCAAGACCTAGCTTGGTCTTCTCCTTGAAGCTTTCCCTTTCTATTAGTCTATGTCTTCCATAAGTACATGTGGCTCATACTAGAAAATTCTGTCCTCAATTCTATTACCATTAACCCCCTTTTTTCCCCTCCCGCTCCCCACCCCTGGTAACCTAATACATTTTGGTCTCTATACATTTGCCTTTTCTTGTCTTTTTATGTAAGTGAGGTCATACAATATTTGTCCCTTTGTGATTGGCTTATTTTGCTCAGCATAATGTCTTCAAGCTCCATCCATACTGTAACATGTATCAAAACATCATTTCTCCTACTGGCTGAACAGTATCCCATTGTATATACTATATTTTGTTTATTCATTAATCTGTTGATGGGCATTTGGATTGTTTCCATCTTTTGGCTATTTTGAATAGTGCTGCAGAGAACATTGGTATACAAATCCCTTTTTAAGCCTCTGTTTTCAACTCTTTGGGGTATACACCTAGGAGTGGAATTGCTGGGTCATACAGTAGTTCTATTTTTAGTTTTTTTGAGGAACTGCCAGACTTTTTTTCCACAGAGACTGTATCATTTTACTTTCCTACCAGCAATCTTCCCACATCCTCACCAACATTTGTCTTCTTTTTTTGTTTATTTAATCTTAGCCATCCTAATGGGAGTATAACGGTATTTCATTATAGTTTTGATTTGCATCTCTCTGATGGAAACCAACTTCTTTTGAGTATCTACTCTGTCCCAGGTACGATGCTAAATGCTTTCATATGATTTTATTTATTCCTCGAAATCCTGCAGGATTAATTCAGTGGTTCTCACTTTTAAAATGAATGAACAAGGCAACAGAGATGTTAATTGTCTAAGATCACCCAGAGCTGCACACACAGAGCAGCTCAGTGAGAACCGCTCATGACGGAGATATTTTCTAGGTCAGATGGCCTGTGTGTAACTAATCTGCAAATGGGGTGGGTTAGGGGCTGGGGTCCCAAAAAACAATAATATGGATCCACCATACATCCCTGTAACCAGGAGCGGACAGCGTGTCATGGAAAAATCAGTTGATTCCTCTGAGACAGGGGTGGGATCAACATGGCTCCTTTCTCTGGACATTCTAAGTTTGCCAGCTTCTAACCGTTACGGATGTACAGACACTACTCAAGAAGAGATCCAGCAGGACAGGGCACTGTGTCACAGTATCTCCCACATCTTCCTTTCCTTCCCATCCCTATCACCAGTGCCTTCTCTGGACTTCATATCCAGACAACTGTGAGAGCCTCCCAGCGGATTTTTCTACCTCAAGTTTCATACCTTTTCCATTCTAACTACTGCCACCAGGATGATCTTCCCAAATGGACAGCTGAATATGACAGTTTTATGCCCCAAAACATTCTAAGGATTCAGTCATTAAGAGCATATAATCCAAATTCTCTCGGCTAAAATTCAAGGCCCTTCTTGATGTGGCCACTGTCTTTCAGGCTTATCTCCCATTATTTCTCAACCTGTTCCAACACTTAACCCACGTTTGAGAGCTCTCTGCTATGGAGTCCCTGGCCCTCCAAGGGCCCCAGTCCTCATTACTTTCCCTCCTACACAGGCTTTTTAAATGTGACTGGTGAGATTTCAGTTGTAGTATAGACAGCCTACTAGATTCACCAGGGGAACAGAGAAGATGCTCTAGTCCAGGATGGGGGAATGAGAGGTCTTCAGTAGAAGTAAGTGGTCCTGATAATGGAGGATGAATGGATAAAGCCAGTCCTACACCCCCAAGAAGAGTAATGTTATCAAACAACATAAGTGAACAAAGACATCTCTCTTTGTTGAGAGGAACCATCATATGGGTATACCAGACATTATAAGAATGTAAGGGTCCCTGTATAAATCAAAGGGAAATCAGTAGAAGGAGAGGCAGATACATATGACCAGCTTTCCACTCCTTTATATTGTATATTGGGCCAAGCTAGCTTGGATGTGCCTTGTTCCCATGTGCTGATGAACTGAAGTAGAAGATCATAAAATATGGCAAACTCTATGTGAACTCAAATGATTATGCAATCCCTCAACACATCAGTTAGTGTGACCCTGTTACTGGACTTCCCCCAGCAAATGGGGAGCCTGGTCATGGCACTGGGGCAGTGAGTAGTGAACAAACTCCTTCCCCATGGAAATGGGTGTAGAAGTATGATCCACACTTCCTTGAGGCTTGGCTCATGCTCTCCTCCCTCCCGAAACATCCTAACTCTGCACATGGGAATCCCACCTATCCAGCTTCTGCTCTTAAAACCTTTCATCTGGGCCTCCCTTTTTCCAAGTATTCTCCCTCCTCTTAGCCTTCACAGTACTTTACTTCACCTCTTTTAAACTAGGCAACATTTTCCCCATCCTATTATTTTTTATTATTTGTACTTTAATTTCTTCTATAGACAGCAGACTTCCCAAAGGGAAGGGCCCTGACTTACATATGTCTGTATTTAACATAATATCTGTCACTGAGTGGTTACTCCCTAAACACTCAGAACATATGAATAAATGAAACATGAAGTGTTACATAGGTAAAAGACCCATTGTTTACAAGGCTTCTCCCATCTCTATAGAATTAATTTTAGGTCTAGTCAACCAGCACAAGTATTCAGAGCTCTTGGGGTGCCCTTTCTATGTGAGTACAGTCTAGGCCTTGAACCTCAAAACAGCCACTCCAGCTCCTTTCAGGTCACAGAAAATAATGATAGTTTTTTGTGTTTTTAACATTTACTGAGGAATTTTTGTATGCCAGGCATTATTCTAAGTACTTTCTAGCTCATTTAATTCTCACACCCACCCTGAGCTAGATACAATTATTCATTACCTCCATTTTTCAGATAAGAAAACTTAAGTTTCCATAAATGGCACATAGTTAAGAAGGGTTAGAACTAAGCATAAAAGTCAGACCATCTGGCTCCAAAGTTCACAATCCTATACTCCCTTTCTCCACAGCAAATGGAGCTGCAATGTTTTTAAGACACAGAGCTTGATTTTCAGTGCCACCTCTTACTAGCTCCCAGCCCTAATTTCTCCAAGTCTCAGTTTTTCTCATCTCTAAAATGGGGGCATTAGTAGTGCCTACCTAGCAGGGATGTTGCGAGCATGAATGGCCTAATGGATTTAAGTCCCTAGCACATGCAGGCACTCAAAAATGGTGGTGACCTGTACCAATCAGGAAGCTCTCCATTGAGAAACCAACATGAATTGGCTAAAGGGAAAATGAGAATTTACCGGCTTGTATAATTAAAAGGTCAAGGATAAAGGTGGCTTCAGACACAGCTGAATCAAGGGCTCAAATGATTTCATTAGCACTTGAGTATATGTTTCCATTTCTCATGACTTCTCTCCTCTGAGTTGGTTTATTTACTAGCTAACTTTCTCCACAGGGTGAGTCCTGGAAATCACAGGGTTACACCCACAGCTGGGTGACTCCAGAAAGAAAAAACATCTCTTTCTCAATGACTGTGGCAGAAGTCACAGAACTGAGTCTCACTGGGTCATTTTGGGTCACCTGCCCTTTCCGCAGCCAAACACCATGATGAAAGAAATGGGTATGCTGGTGGGCCCCAATCAAATGAGGTAGAGATGGGATGGCTTACTAAAGAAAATAACCCGGTCCTATTACAAGAAAAAGGAAGAATGGATGCTGGGTACTCACTTTTAATTTTTCAAAATTCTCATGTTCTGAGCAGGTAAGGTTACTGGCCTATTGCCCACCAACAATGGGTTCCTTGAGCCTGAGCCCAATACCATTCTGTCTCACAGACTTCTCCAGGCCTCTAAGAGTGCACAGGCACCGTGCTTCTTCCCAGCTACAGCAAAGCTCAAATTAGTCACTCCATGGGACCCTTCCGAGGCATATCAGAGACCAGCTGTGCAAGGACCTGTCACCTTCTTGTCAGCGAAAGTTTTCTGTCCAAAGAACTTTCGTCATCCTTCCTCTCTCAAGTAGCAGGATGTCACTTGAAGAGACAGCTGAAGTCACTCACAATGGCTGGTCTCAAATCAGCACTCACTGGCCTTGTCACTGAAAGCCTCACCCCGCAGCGAAAACTGTCACTGATCATGTTTAGATATGTACGCTGAAGTATTAGATTAGAAGAGAGAATGCACAAGATGGGAGTTTAAAAGAGGCCAAGTTGCAAGGGAAATCTTAATAGGAAGAAGTGAAGGCTTACAGTTGAAGGGAATGGGGCATCTTTTTCCAAAACCCAATTTATACCTCTCATCAAAACCAACAAGAGTATGTGCACGCATGCACACACACACACCCTATACTCATACACAACCTACTTCATTCAGAGGATACACACTCCACTTACCCACATGCTTTATAAACATCTGAATCTTGACAGCAGACCAGTGGATAGTTGCTCCAGACTATTATAAATGGCTAGCTTTCACCTTCAGATCAAAACACTGCTAAATAAAAAATAATGTTAGGAAACTAATATTCACTCCCAAAACATAACTATCTTTTTTGAGGGAAAGGGGGAAAGAAGGCACACATTAATGAAATTGCATTTCTCTATCGAGAGCATATGTCTATGTTCTTTATTTAGGGCAGAGTGTCTCAGCCTCAGCACTACTGACATTTTGAACAGGATAATTCTGTTTGGAGCGGGAGATGTCTGTCTTGTGTATTGTAGGATACTTACCAGTATCCCCACCTCTGCCTACTAAATGCCAGTAGCACAAACACCCCTGCCCCACCACCACCCTGCCACCCCCAACCCAGTCATTGCCAAGTATCCCCTTGGAAGCAAAATCATTCCCAGCTAAGAACTACTATTTAAGGACTCTAATAAATGTTAACTTCAATATTACTATGATAGAAAATTTGGTTAAGTATTCATTAATATGCATCAGATGGGATGAATGTTGTGCTCCAATTTTGGGTAGCTTAATTCTGGACTTCTATTGCTGGTGTTAATCAGTGTATTTTGATTAAAACTCTGATTAGACCTATGGTATTTAGGTGGTTGAGAGTCTTTTCTACACCTGTACTGCTTACACCTTGGAAGAGAGCAGCATGGGTAGAAAAGACCTTGGGCTTTCAAAACAATAAGACTGGGTTTGATTCCTAGATGTGCTACTAACTGGCTGTAAAGACCGGGAGTCAGTCTTTTATCTTCTCTATATCCGAGTTTCTGCCACTATAAAATTGAAATTATAGTAGTTACCCCATAGGGAAGTTGTACACATTTTATAAAAAGGTGATTACATTCGAGAAGGTACTGACACACAACGGATAATCAGTAAATGTTGATTTACCCCAAGAATATGCTTTGCTCTAAAAAGTTCCTGCCCTATGATTTAAAACAAGTCCAGCCTTCCTCCATGAGGGTGATTAATCAAGCAAAGTAGAGTACAATGATAATATTCTTCTGCTTGTAAAACTTTTTGTTTTTCATGGAGTTTTATATTGCCTTCCTATTCTCATCCAAATATTTATCTTGAGCAATTCCTTAATTTTTTCTAGTGTTTCAAGAACACTATCAAAGCCTTTCTCCCCAAGATGCCTCTTTTCTGGAGCCTTCCACCCGTCTGTTGTAATCTTAACAAACAGCTTGGCAGTCACATAGAACAGCTTACATCCCAGGACTTGCTCTCACACTGTTTCCTGGATCCCCTGGCTTCTCTCCTATTTTGCTGGCATGTATCTTGTGTGAGAGGCTAAAATTTTAGTGCATATAGAACTATGACAATTGTGAAGATAAATCAGGTCATAAGTACAGAGTCCTGAAACTGTATTTTTAACAAATAGATCCAACATCACACATCCAAGGAGTGCTGATTATAAAATAATCACCAAAGGAGGTCACACATTTATTATAAGGGTGCTGTCATGGCCCAGATCACATCTATCCTTTCGTAGGAATATTCTTTCAGAGTCTATATTGGGAGAAAGATCTGATGTAACAATCAATAATCCTAAAGCCAAGTGAGATAAGCAATGAAAGTATAAACCTGGATTTTTCTTCTGCTACAGGAAATGGGTAATTTCACTTTCCTAATTTTTCAACACAGTAACCCTAACCAAGTGAACACATACCTCTGGGGTTTGGCCAAATGAGAGGCGTGGGAAGAGCCTAGAAAAACCATGAATTTTCTTAAGACTGTGTTTTCTTTTTTAAAAATGTGCATGCTGCTCCATAAAATAAAAATTTAATATAAGCTTTTTCTCAGTTTTTAAAATCATATTTTTGGTCCAGAATGATACAGAGCACAAGGCATCATGTAATTTTTCACGTAACTCTTGGCAGGAGTCAGATCCCAGATTGAAATGCGCAGGGCTAGTTAAGGAAGAAGCAAAAGAATTAGCAGCCTGTGCACACAGTCCAGCTGATATCAGGAGTACATTAATCCATATGGGGAGCTGGTCATTCTCTAACTGCACTCATTCCCTTGGGAACTATCATGGCTTTAAATGCCATCTATACCCTGATGACTCCCAGTTTTATATTTCTAGCTCAGACTTCTCTCCTGAAACCTGCTCTACTCAGCCTATTCAAGTTCCCCATTTGGAATCCCAATTAGATATCTCACATTCAACATTGTCCAAAACTAACCACTCAATCTTTACCCCTATTAGCCTGCTCCTCCCATAACCTTTCCCATCTCAACTGATGGCAACCCCATTTTACCAGTTACTCACACCAAAAATCTGAGTCATCCTTGATTTCTCTAAGACCTCACATGTAACAGCAGGCCCAGCGTCACAGACTGAGTTGTGTCCCCCAAAAAGGTGTGTCAACTTGGCTAGGCCATGATTCCCAGTATTGTGTGACTGTCTACCATTTTGTCATCTGATGTAATTTTCCTATGTGTTGCAAATTCTATCTCTGTGATGTTAATGAGGTAGGATTATCAGCAGTTATGTTACTGAGGCAGGACTCAATCTACCAGATTAGGCTGTATTTTAAACCAATCGCTTTGGAGATACAAAAGAGAAAAGCAAGCAGAGGGACATGAGGACCTCACACCATCAAGAAAGTAGTGCCAGGAGCAGAGTGCGTCCTTTGGACCTGGGGTCCTATACCTGAGAAGCTCCTAGACCAGGGGAAGATGGATGACAAGGACCTTTTCCAGAGCCGACAGAAAGAAAACCTTCCCTTGGAGCTGGCACTCTGAATTCAGACTTTTAGCCTCCTAGACTCTGAAAGAATAAATTTCTCTTTGTTAAAGCCATTCACTTGTTATAGCAGCACTAGGTAACTAACTATATTCTGTTATAGCAGCACTAGGTAACCAACCCAGTTAGCTCTACCTTCAAAATATATCTAGAATGAGATTACATCTAGCCACCTCCACTGCCAAGTTACCATCATCTCTACACCAGTACTGCAATAACTGCCTAACTTTTATCTTTGCTTCTCTACAGTATCTTCTCATTACAGCCATCTGAATGATATTTTTAAAACCTGAGTCAGATCAAGTCATTGCTCTGTCCCAAACACTGAGATTGCTTCCCATTTCACTCAGTAAAATCCACACTCCTTAGAATGGCCTGACATGGTCCGGACTTTCTTAACCTCTCTAACCTTATCTCTACTGTCCTTCCCCCTTACTGCTCTGCTCCAGCCACTGGCCACCTTGCTTTCCTTGAACACACCAGGTACACCCCCTACCTCAGGGCCACATTCAGGCAAATTTCTTTGCCTGGAAAGCTCTTCCTCTAGATATCACACCGATATCTCCTTCGCCTGCTTCAAGTCTTTGCTTAAATCCCACTTTTTAATTAAGGCTAACCTAATCAAGCCATTGAAAATTGCAACCACCCTCCCACTTCTGATCGCCTTTACTCTTTTTCCACAGCACTTATGACCAGTTTATTTATTATTGTGTTTATTGATTACTGCCCATTTTCCCCATTGGATGTAAGCTCTGAGGATTGTAGTTTTTGTTCCTGGACATCTCTCAAACATTTACAACAGTTTCTGACACATAATAGATGCTCAATGAATATATGGCAAATAATCGCATTGAATGATTCCACTGCTGAGACTCTTTCTAGAAGACTCCTGTCTAGAAAACATGAGATGGGTTTATTGAAGATTTGGGATTGGCCAAATGGATGCAATGGAAGGTCAAGGCAAAAGTTATGCTGAAGTAGCTACATCTGGGGTTGAGGTTGAGTAAACACAATAACATTTATATCAGTTTGCAAAGGAAGTTGGCAACCCGAGAGAATATGGACGAGAGGAGAAAATGCAGATCATTGTGATGAAAAAAAAAGGGAGTGAAGAGACAGTGTGAGGGGGTATGGTGGTTTTGGTCAAATAGGGCCATTTTAAAGCCGTTAAAAATGAAAACACTAACAAATGAAAATAATTCAACTGATCAATAAAGCTGATTAATAAATAGGTCAAGAGACATTCTAAAAGTATTTTGAACTCTCAAAAGGGTGTGTAATTAGAACTGAGTATTTTCAGAAGATAAAATGCAAATAGATAGTATCATATAAAAAAATTACCTGGAATAGTGATCAGAACATTCTGATAAAAAAAAAAAAAAAACCTATATTTACGTATCGTCAAAGCACTGACCTAAAAAATAGCAATACACAATGCTTCAGGGGGTGTAATAAGACTAAAAGGTAGAATATAAACTGGGTGATCCTTTTGAAAAGAAAGTCATAAAATAAATTAAAACATGCATATGCTTTGGCCAGGAATCTATTTCTAGAAATCCATGCCAAGAAAAAATCAGAAATGTGGATAAAGATTTATGTATTTTTATAAAGATTCAGTATAATAAAGGAAAAAAAAATACGTATATTATAATGATTATATAAATTATGGCATTTCTATAGAGAATATTCTGTAGCCATCAATAACTATATCTATGAAAAATGGTACTGATATGGGAAACATTTATAAGGTCAAATGAACTGAAATAGAGACAATGCCATATATGATGTATGGTCTCAACTAATATTATAAGAATTCATTTCAAACCAACCCTGGAGTAGATTTTTTCTCACTTAATTTCTAATAAATAATAAACCAGTTTATTATATTTTTTAAGAAAATCAAGAACATCCATTTTTCACGCAGAGAAAAACAAGTGAGAATTAGGTCTATTTTAGAATAATTCACAAAGACCCTGCAGATTATTTTCTTATTCCTAAAGATTCACTATCCTCAGCTTTCTATTGAAATAATTTTCATTTTAATACCTAGTCCCCTGCTCTGGGTCTGTTTGCTAATTCTTCAAGTGAATCATAATCTAGATCAGGAGCTGGTAAATGTTTCTGCAAAGGGCCAGATAATAAATATTTTAGGCTTCGTGGGCCAGATAGATGTTCTCTGTTACAACTACTTGGTCATTAAGTGCAAAGGCAGCCACAGAGAACCTGTAAATGAGTGACATGTTCCAATAAAACTTTACTTAGAAATACAAACAACAGGCCAGATTTGACCCATGGACCTTAGTTTGCCGACCTCTGGACTAGACGAACCCCAAATCTTAGTTTTAGGCTGAAGACTAAGTCCAGCATGTCACTGGGAAGAAATGTGCAGCACTGTGGGAGCCCCAAGGGCTTTTAAATTGGAAAACTCTGGATTCAAAACTTAACTCGCTGCCTAGTTGTGTTTCTTCCACCACAGTGAGTCTTAGCTTCCTCTTTTGCAAAATGGCAGGGTTGTTATGTGGCTTAAATGAGACAACGGAAGTGAAAGCCCAAATCCCATAAACAAAATGTGGTCCATACATGTAATGGAATATTACTCATAAAGGGAAATGAAGTCCTGATACCTGCTACAACATGGATGAACCTTGAAAACATTATGCTGCTTTAACTAAGTCAGACACAAAAGAACACATACTGTATGTATCTGACAGGAAGTATCGAGAATAGACAAATGTATAGAGAACAAATATTTGTTAGTGGTTACCACGGGTGGGGGGAGTGGGGAGGGAAGAGTCATTGTTTAGAAAGCACTGAGTTGCTGTTTACAGTGATGGACAATCTGGCAACTATGATTGGTGATGGTTGCACAACATGACAAATGTAATTGATATTACTAAGTTGTACATGTAAAAAACGTTCAATTGGCAAATGTTGTTTATATATAATTTTACAGCAATTAAAAAAAAAAAGGCCCAAGTCCAGCCTGGTAAATGAAGAGTTCTCAAGGACTGAGAGAGATTATAATCACTCTAAAAACCTGGACAGCACAGAACCCCCAGGTGCTAAATGATGCAGGAACTACGGAGTGGAGAGGGAATGTTTGGTCTCTGGCAGGAAACAGCCAAGACAGACTGGGCAATGAATACTACAATAACAAACCACCCCAGAATGTCAGTGGCTTCAAACATTCAGGTTTATTTGTTGCTCAAGCTACATGTCCCTGGCAGGTCAAATGGGGGTTGGATTACACTATTCTCCCTCCAGGACCCAGGCTGATGGAGCAGCCACTACCTGGGGCTTTGCTGGTCACTGTGACAGAGGGAAAAGAAGGTGGCTATACCACGCACTGGCTTTTTAAGCTTTTACCCTGAAATAACACACATCACTTCCGCTCACATTTCTTTGGCCAAACCAAGTCACATGCCCACACCTAATTTCAAGGTGGCCTAGAGGCGTGAACTCCATTGTGGCTGGAATCTGGAACTATTTGGTTAACAGCACTAACAACTACCAGTCACAGACGACAATAATAGTTAACATTCACATACACTTAGCACATCCTAACATACTACTAAATGCTTTACTTCTAATTTGGGGAAACCAAGTCAGGATGATAAAAAAGAGAATGGGAAACACAGGGCCTAGGGTTCCCTACGGTAAAACAAAACTAGGGTAACAGTGCTTCAGACAAGACTCCCTTTTCCTAAATGCTTTGACCAACAGCCATTTTCCCCTACTACCCCCACCCCCTCCTGGGTGGGCCTTACTACTCTTAAGAAGGCTATGATCAAAACCCATAATTGGAAATAATGTCTAATTCTGTAAACCTCCAACATAAATATCTAAGGCAGACAGGCCTTCTCTCTGGATTTGATTTTCCAAATATCAGCTCATCTTGTTCAAAATAACATTATGACATTCAAACACAGGTCTGTGGAAATCCAGAGCCTTTAGGGGTGCTATGGCTGAAGGGGGTTGATAACAGCCTTTGCAATCAGAAAGACCTGTGTTCAAAATCCAACTCAGCCACTTACTGTGCAACCCTGAGCAAGCTGCAGAAAGCTCTCTGAGCCTCACATCCTTCATCTCTGAGAGGGGTAATGGGTGTGTGTGTGTCTGTCTGTCTGTCTGTCTGTCTGTCTGTGTGTGTGTCTAGCATGAGTTCTAAATGAGGTCATGTGTATAGGACACGGAGTATGGGGGTGGGTTGTGTTTTCTCTCCCCTCCCTCCCCCATTCTGATGTTTACTGTTCAACTGCAGCCTGGGAGAGAGAAAAGTGCTTGGACACAAGAACTCACATGAAATGTGCTCCGTGAGGTTCATACAGCAGGCTTCTCCCACCTTGCCCATACAGCGGCCGATTGGTGCCTAGCTGAGGACTCACCCAGAGACTGAGCTAAATTTGGGCACAGATGGAGGTGAGCAAGGGAGTTAAGGCACGTGAGAAACCAAAGTTTGTCCCAGCTCAGATGGAGGGATGAGATGAAGCCAAGCAGCCGCTCCTGCGTCTCCACTGGCACGGATGCGGTTTGGGTTGAAATATATGATTAGAACTAAATCCAAGGCCTGTTTTTATGTTCTTATGGACTGTGTGTGTGTGAAGTGATTTAACCCTAGCCAAGAGGTGACCAGTTTGACACGCATACCCAAGTCTGCTCTAGTTCCAAAATCCACACTCCATCATACAGCATCTTGAGAAAGGTACCTGGGGCCTAGGGGCTGGCCTGGGTTGTTTCATTCTATGTCATTCTCTGTCATTAAAAGTAGCCAGAAAAGAACAAAACCCCTGCATACTTGTATCCTGACGTCCCACTGACCAGCTTTAGACCTGAAAGGAAACTATTTACAGGAATGATGCGGACATGGAGGAGTGGGGAGACAGGGGAGAACAGGCTTGGAGATCAAGGCCAAAACTCCGTAACAGAATCCACTGGATTTTTCCGTGAGATGCTGAAACAAGGTCCTACCCCTCTCTGGGCCTCAGTATCCCCCTCTGTGACACGAGAGGGAAGTTGAGCCCCAGCTCGAACATTTTACCACTGACTCGGTTTTCTAGACACACAGAGCTGAAACCTTTGCAGCCTGCATTTTCCAGACAAATGGTGCAATTCACAACTTTGTTTGCACACCCACAAAGCCAAAGCAACAGCAGTAACAGGCTTTCCAGAGAAAGTTGAATGGGGCAGAATATAGTCCCCAGCAAAGAGATTGGCTCCAGCCCTGGGCAGCTTTACAGATGGAAAATCACATTCCACAAGTTCCTGGAGGAGGAGGAGGAAAGGGGAGGAAGCTGCTGCTTCCAATAAGGATTTCATTCCAGTAACCCCACATAATGGCCTCACAAGCACCCTGGTGTGATAAAGAGATGACTATTTCAGCTGAGAGCCCTGTCCTGGGGGAGATGTGGGTGGAGTATGCAGAGAGTGCCCTTTCCAAGAGAAGCTGAACTCAATCCTTTACGCTGGACTATTGACTCTTTCTTCTCCAATGTAATGACTCTAACCTGGTAAATACCTGGCCCCTGCCAAAAAGCTGCTGGTATTAAGTATGTTTTCAATACTTAAACATCCTGGCAGGAAGGCAGGAGATTGCTCTTTCTTAGAGCCTGGTGGTTCACATCAAGAGCTGATCTGTTGGTACCCCGACTGCCAACACAAGGGAGAATTTGCCCAATCTCGGAAACACAAAATTCAGAATCTGAAGTCACCAAAGCTATTTTTTCTTCCACAGTAAATTTCCAGGCTGACGGGGGGGGGGGGGGGGCTGCTTTGTCAATTGGAAAAAAAAAAAAGTACAAGCAATTCCTCTAGGTTTGCTTTTTTTTGCTTCACTTCCTTTTGAAGCTTCTCTTGACCCCTCCCCATCTCTGAGCCTCCACCTGCATGCTCTGGCGGGCAAACTGAACACTCTGTTCAACAGTGTCACCAACACGGTCCCTTTGCGTGTCCTTCTAGGACAGCACATAATCACACTGCGTTGCCACGGCTTAATTGTCTGGTTTCCCCCTCATCTGTAGGCTCCTCCATCCCTCTTCCTTCCCTCCCTCCGCTAAACATGGAGAAATTATGGCATGCTATAGGTAGATTTAGGTAGAAGTCAGGCAGACCTGGTTCCAACCTATACCCCACCAAGTTTTAATTTCAGGCTAAATGGCTACACCTCTCTGTGACTTTCCTAAGCTGTAAAATAGAGGAATAAAGTCTTCACCCCAGGCTTCTTTTGTGGATCAATGGAAGTATGCATGTAAAACACCATATTCATTTTCTAGGTCTGCCGTAACAAAGCACCACAAATTGGGTGGCTTATAAGAAATGTATTGTCTCATTGTCCCAGAGGCTAGGTGTCCAAAATCAGGAGGTCAGCAGGGCCATGCTCTTTCTGAAGTTTCTAGGAGAAGATTCTTTCTTGTCTCTCTCAGCTTCTAGTAGCTGCAGGCCTTCCTTGGCTTGTGGGTACATCTTCACATGGCTGTCTTCCCTCTCTGCCTGTCTGTCTCTGTGTCTCTTCTCTTCTTATAAGGATGCCAGTCATACTGGATTAGGACTTACCTTACTCCAGTCTGACCTCATGTTAACATAACATCTTCAAAGACTCCATATCCAAACAAGGTCTTACTCACAGGTACAGGGGATAGGACTTCAACCTATCTTTCTTAGGGGACACAATTTGGCACATAATAAACACTTAACTTCATGCTAATCATGATCTGCTCTGCTCTTTCCCCTTCTTCTGTGGCCACTGTGCTAGACACAGCCCCTGCCCTCAAGCATTCACACTTCTGGGGGAAAGACCATCATTACCACTCAGAAGGCTACCTTTCAGGGCAGAAGGAATGCCCTGCTGAATGAACTCATGCAGCAAGAGACAGAAGGGTATCAGGGACCCTGTGTGGCCCTCCTGGATTTCCCAGTAGCAAATCTCAGAGGAGCAAGCAGACCTGGTCTGCACTGTCTGTGGCTAGGGACTTATAAGCACACAGGACACCAAGAGAGCACAGAGTGGAGCCCGGGCACCTACCCCAGCCTAGGTGGCTTTAGGGCAGATTCCTGGAAGAGGTGACACGCGCAACTCTGGAATCTGTTTTTTAAAGGTAATTAGAAATAAATGACAAGAAGGAGGGGGTGGTAACTTCAAGTAAAGAAAAGGGGACAATCTGACATACAGGGTAAAAAATCTGGGGACTCTGAAGGTATGTGGTGTGGGATAGAAAGTGAGGGAAGGGGAGTTAGGGCACAGTCAGGGAGAATGGCCCCTCCTATCACTGTGGCTGGCATATAGTAGGTGCTCAAAAATAATGAATCTATTAGAATATGAACTAATCCATCTAAAAAGGCAACATCTGGTTTCCTTAAAACCTTTTCTATCCATTGCTCTGACCTCTCTACAACTCTTGCCAAGCATGCAGAGAGAGGAAATGCTGGCTCCCATTTGTTCCAGTATTTCTGGCCAGCCATTAAGGCCTCTGTTGAGAGTCACCCAGCAGAGGTGTGGCGGATGGTGGGTATGGGGTGTGGGCCTGCCCAAATGCAATGCCTATTCATGTGCCTCAAGAGGTGCCCCTTATCTCAGAATTCCACAGACCCAAAGGGTTTAGGAGAGGCAGACTCTATTCCACTCCATTTCTCCCTCACATCTCCACCCATCTGGAGGTACCTGTGGCCATGGGGTCCTCACAACCCACATCTGAGCAAAGATTGAATATAGACTGAGACGTAAAAGCAATACCCTTGCCACCCCTGAACATAAAAGTGCCCTGTGCAGCCCACAGGCACCTATTTCCAGAAACACCCTGACATACCTCTACCCAAATAAAGTAACATGTCAACCTGGCTCATTTACTAGGCACAAATAAGCCCAGATGCTTGGTGTGTAGGTTGCCCCTTGTGGCCCTAAAAATTTGTAACACAAACAAAACACGGAAAGACAGATTTCCATTTTCAACCATGTCTGACTGCCCTGCTGAATGAACTCATGCAACAAGAGACAGAGGGGGATCAGGGACCCTGTGCGGCCTTCCTGGATTTCCCAGTAGTGAATCTCACAGAAGCAAGCAGACCTGGTCTGCACCTTCTGTGGCTGAGGACTTGTGAGTCAATGTGTTTTCTTCCGAAAATATTTTTTTGAGGTTTTCTTATTCTTCCCCAAAGCCACTGACTTACAACTGGCATCTGTAGACTACCAAAACTAAGAAATAAACGAATAATAGTAATGGTATGTGCCATCAAGTCAATTCAGACTCATAACAATGGTACTAGAACTGCCTGACAAGGCTGTAATCTTTATGGGACCAGATTGCCAGGTCTTTCTCCAGTATATGACTGGTCGGTTCAAGCCACCCCCCCCCCTTTTTGGTTATCTGCTAAACACTTAACCACTGTGCCACCAGGGCTCCCTAACAATACTAACAATAAAGAAAAACAGAGAAAGGTGGATAAATGGAAGAAAAAAAATTATATATCTGTTACTATTACATATATACGTAAAGGAGTCCCTGGGTAGTATAAGCAGTTAACACGCTCAGCTGCTAATCGAAGGCTGGAGGCTTGTGTCCACCTAGAGGTGCCTAGGAAGAAAGGTCTGGAGTTCTACTTCTGATAAATCAGTCATTAAAAACCCTACAGAACAGAGTTCTACTTTGACACACACAGAATCATCATGAATTGGAACCAGCTCAATGGCAACTAATTTGGTATGCAGATATATAAATTATATATCATATAATTTGTTTTATTTTCTTTTGATTTGAAGCCAAAAAGACAACTACAACTGTTCATTCTCCATGTTCCAGCAGACCTGAGATCATATGCTCACATATCACGAAGCCAACCATAAGGGACACTTCCCCTGGTGGATTCCTTTACAACTTCACTATCATAAACCATGAAGGGAAAACTGCAACATGAGAATTTTGTTGTTGTTGTTATTACTGTGGCTACATAACTAATATAAATCACTGTAAAAAGATTAGAAAACATACGCACAGCGAGAACAATAACATAATGTCCCCCAGATGCCACTGCTCACATGCCTGATGTAAACCCCTCCCCCCGGCTGTTCCCTTGCACCAATGTACACACTTACGCATCACACATCATACGTGTGCACAAAAACATTCACACAGCCATATGTGCTATACTGAAAAACCAAGCCCACTGCCTTCAAGTTGATTCTGACTCCTCATAGCAACCCTATAGGACAGAGCAGAACTGTCCCATAGGGTTTCCAAGGCTGTAAATCTTTACAGAAGCAGATTGCCACATCTTTCTCCCCTACAGTGGCTGGTGGGTTTGAACTGCTGACCTTTTGGTTAGCAACCAAACATTTAACCACTGTGCCACCAGAGCTCCTTATAAATGCTACTAGGAAAAAAAAAAAACCAAACCCATTGCCATTGAGTCGATTCTAACTCATAGTGACCGTATGCGCTACAGTCCCTGACAAATCTTCAGAATTGTGGCACATCTATTAGAAAATGAACTAATCAATCTAAAAAGGCAATATTTGGTTTGCTTAAAATCTCTTCTATCCGTTACTGTGACCTCTCTATAACTCTTGAGGGATCCCTGGGGGAGACACCATCCACTAATATCAGTGAAACGTCTAGAAGAGGAGCCAGCAAATGTATCTATAAAAGGTCAGAGAGTAAATCTTTCAGGCTTTGTGGGCCAGAGGATCTCTGCTGCAACTGCTCAGCTCCGTGGTTATAGAACAAAAAGCAGTCACAGACAATAGTTTTTAAAGGGGCGTGGTTTTGTTCCAACAAAGCTTTATTTACAAAACAGGAAGCAAGCTATATTTGGCCTGAAGGCTATAGTTTGCTGGTCCCTGGTTTAGAACATACTGTAAACTGGCAAGAATCAAGGAGACTGAAGACAGATTAAGGCCAAACCACCACCACTGCCGTCGAGTCGATTCCGACTTAAAGGCAATGTCCTACTGTGGTGGCTTACATGCTGCTCGATGCTGGAAGTTATGCCACCAGTTATTTCAAATATAGTAGCTTCACCATGGTGGACAGGTTTCAGCAGAGCTTCCAGACAAAGCCAAATTACAAAGGAAGGCCTGGCGATCTACTTCAGAAAATTAGCCAATGGAAACCTTAGGCATCACAAGAGAATACTGTCCAATACAGTGCTAGAAGATGAGCCCCCTGGGTTGGAAGGCACTCAAAATACATAGTGGCCACAACAGTGGATTCAAGCATAACATGTTTGTGAAGATGGCACAGGACCAGGCCATGTTTCCTTCCCTTGCACATGGGGTTGTCATAAGTTGGAGTCTACTTGGTGGCAACTAACAACAACAAAAGATGAACTTCATTTTCAGTGGTCTGTGCTATTCTAACAAATGTTTTTGCTTTATGTGCATCCTCTGATAAAAATAATGACTACAGATAATTAAGGAGATAGGGTGGTAGAATGGTTAAGCACTCAGCTGCTAACCAAAGGTCTGTGGTTCAAACCCACCGGCTGCTCTGTGGGAGAAAGATGCGGCTTCCTTAAAGATTTACAGCCTTGGAAACCTTAAGGGGCAGTTCTACTCTGTCCTATAGGGTTGCTATGAGTCAGAATGAACTCAACAGCAATGGATTTGTTTTTTTAGTTTTGTAGATGATTAAATTAAGTGGGATTCCTCTTTTCCCCAAAACATTTCGATACAGTCAATTGCATCCCTTTTCTAGCTCTTGTTTCAGATACATTCAGAACAGAAGTTACACAGGCATGCCAAAGAAACACTCTAAAGGGGAGCCAGGGTGGTGTTCCATGTATGTATGTAAGACACCCTGGATCACAAACAGTCAGCAAAAAAAAAAATTTTTTAATTGTGCTTTAGGTGAAAATTTACAGAGGTTAGTTTCTCATTCAACAATTTATACAAAAATTGTTTGGAGACATTGGTTGCAAACCCCAAGATGTGTCAACACTTTCCTCTTTCCCTCCCCAGGTTCCATTTCCATCTGTTCATTTTTCCTGTTCCTTCCTATTTTCTCATCATTGCTTTTGGGCAGGAGTTGGCCATTTGGTCTCATATACATGACTGAACTAAGCAGCACATTCCTCACGTGTTATTGTTTGTTTTATAGACCTGTCTAATCTTTGGCTGACAGGTGACCTTTGGGAGAGCCTTCAGCTCTGTTCAGTTCTGAGTTAAAAGGGCATCCGGGGACCACAGTCTCTGGGGTTTCTTCAGTCTGTCAGACCAGTATGTCTGGTCTTTGTGTGTATGCGTATGTGTGAATTTGGATTTTGCTCTACATTTTTCTTCTGCTCTGTCCAGAACCCTCTATTGTGATCACTGTCAGAGCGACCACTGTTAGCCAAGCACCATCTAGTTGTTCTGGGCTCCGGCTGGTGGAGGCTGTGTTACCTGTGATCCATTAATCCTTTGGACTAATATCTCCCTTGTGTCTTTGGTTTGCTTCATTCTCCTCTGCTCTGGATGGGATGGGACCACTAGATATATCCTAGATGGCTGCTACCAGGCCAGTTAGTGATTTCCCCTCCCTGACCCTTTCCTGCCTCTTAACCATCAAAGATTGTTTCTTTGTGTGTGTAAACCGTTTCTTCAGTTTTTATAACAGTGGTCTCATACAGTATTTGTCCTATTGTGATTAACTTATTTCACTCAGCATAACGCCTTCCAGATTCAACAATGTTGTGAGATATTTCATGGATTCATCATTGTTCTTTACCATTGTGTAGTATTCCATTGTGTATATTTACCATAATCTGTTTATCCATTAATCTGCTGATGGGCACTTAGATTGTTTCTATCTTTTTGCTATTGTAAATAACGCTGCAACGAACATGGGTGTTCATATGTCTATTCATGTGATGGCTAGGAATTGTATTGCTGGATCATATGGTATTTCTATTTCTAGCTTTTTAAGGAAGAGCCATAATTTTTCCAAAGTGGTTCCACCATTTTACATTCCCACCAGCATAAGAATTCCAATCTCCTCATAACCTCTCCAGCATTTTTTTTTTTTAATTAGTGCCAATAATGTCAGGGTGAGATAGTATCTCAATATAGCTGTGATTTGCATTTCTCTAATGGCTAATGATTTCGAGCACTTCCTCATGTGTCTGTTAGCTGCCTGAATGTCTTCTTTGGTGAAGTGTCTGTTAATATTCTTTGTCCATTTTTTAATTGGATCATTTGTCTTTTCCTTGTTGAGGTTTTGCAGCATTTTATAGATTTTAGAGATTAGACCCTTGTCAGATATGTCATAGCTAATTTTTTTCCCCACCCTGTAGGTTCTCTTTTTACTCTTTTGGTGAAGTCTTTTGATAAGCACACTTGTTGAATTTTTAAAAGCTCCCAGCTCTCTAGTTTATCTTTCGGTGTTTGCGCATTGTTAGTTATGGCTTGTATCCTATATATACCGTACATTAGTGCCCCTAACATTGTCCCTATTTTTCCTTCCACGATCTTTACAAGTTTAGGTTTTATATTTAGGTCTTTAATCCATTTTGAATTAGATTTTGTGTATGGTATGAGGTTTTTTTTTTTTTATGAGGTATGGGTCCTTTTTCATTTTTTTTATTGATGGACACCCAATATTCAGCAAATGATTTTTTAAAGCCTACAAGATAGATACTGAATCCTGTCCAGTGCAAAGGAGAGTGACGAAAACCAAAGACACAAGGAAAATATTAGCCCAAAAGACTAAAGGACCACATGAACCAGAAACCCACCAGCCTGAGCCCAGAAGAACTAGATGATGCCTGCCTACCACCAACAACCGCTCTGACAGGGATCACAAAAAAGAGTCCCAACAGGAGAAAAATGTAGAACAGAATTCAAACTGACAAAAAAGACCAGACTTACTGGTCTGACAGAGACTGGAGGAACCCCTGAGACTATGGCTCCTGGACACTCTGCTAACTCACAACTGAGGCCATTTCCAAAGCCCACTTTTCAGACAAAAATTAGACAGGCCTATAAAACAAAAATAACACATGCTTCTTAGTTTAATCAAATATACAAGATCAAATGGGCAACTCCTGTCCAAGAGCAAGATGGGAAGGCAGGAAGGGACAGGAACTGGATGAATGGACACAGAGAACTCGGGGTGGAAAGGTGGAGCATGCTGTCACATTGTGGGGATTGCAACTAGCATCACAAAGCAATATGTGCAAAGATTTTTCAACAAGAAATTAACTTGAGCTATAAATTTTCACTAAAAGCATGATAATTTTTTTTAAAAAAAGAAGAAAAAAAACAATGAATTCATGACAGAAATTACGCATCCTAAGGAGGCCACGGACCACCAAAAAGAACACACAACACAGAATTACAGAAAATGTGCCACAGCTGGGGGCTGCAGGGAAGAAAGCCAGCTCAGAGTTTTGAAAGGAAATACTAAGTCACAAGTTTCTTTTTATGTTTTCTCAGCGTGTATGGATTTCTGGGTCCTGGTTCCTACCACAAGCACGATATAAGGCTGTGTCCTGTGTGGAAATGCCACCTGGTCATCCCAGCTGCCATGGCAGGGGCCATGCTCTCACCTGTGGATAAGGGAGGTGTGAGGCCTGTGCCAAAGGAAATTCGGTTTCCAAGAAGGGAAGCCATGTTCCGAAAAAATACAGAACAGGAAGTGGGTCAGGCTTCTTTACCACAAACGTGTTGTTGTTGTTAGTTGCCATCAAGTCTGCCCCGACTCAGAGCCACCCCTTGTACAACAGAATGAAATGTTGCCCAGTCCTGTGCCAACCTCACAATTGCCTGCATGCTCCAGTTCATCGTGGCTGCTATTGTGCCAGTCCATCACCCCGAGGGTCTCTCTCGCCCTTGTTGCCCCTCTACTTCACCAAACGTGATATCCTCCTCCAGCAATTAATCCCTCCTGATGGCACGTCCAAAGCAAGTGAGTCAGTCAATGTACTGTTGTGATCCATAGGGTTTCACTGCCTGATTTTCAGAAGTAGACTGCCAAGCCTTTCTTCTTGGTCTGTCTCAGTCTGGAAGCTTCGCTGAAGCCTGTCCACCATGGATGACCCTGTTGGTATTTGAAGTACCAGTGGCACAGCTTCCAGAATCACAGCAGCATGACAGACTGACAGACGGGTGGTGTTAAAGTTAGAGACAATGAAAATAGGCAGATGCGATTACATTATACAGCAAAGGAAACTAAGGAAATGAGGTCATTGGGGTCACATGGGATGGTGGTGGGGCAGAGGGTTGGATGAGAGGACAATGAGCTGTGTTTCCTGTTGTCAACATTTTAGCTTCCATGTTGGTGGCGATCACAAATTGTATTGGAGTATTATGAAACAACCTAAAATAAAAATCTGAATATATATCTTTTTAAAAAGTTACATACTAATAAAGTATTCAAATCAAGGGTTCAAACCAATTGTTTCTGGTTCAATGCCCTGCTAAGAATTTCCATTTCCACCCCAGATACACTGAATCAGCATCTACATTTTAACAAGATGCCCAGGTGATTTTTATGTATCCCGAGATGATTCTTCATGTATACAGAAGAATCAGCTAGGGATCTTGTTAAAATGTAGATGCTGATTCAGTGTATCTGGAGTAGAAACGCAAGGGGGTTAAACCGGACAGAACGGGTTGAAGCCCTGCTTCAAATAGAGTAGCCCGTGACTGATGGATGGGAGGGGGAATGAGAATGATTAATGGTGGGGAGACAGGTTGTAAATACAAACCAACGTCACCTGTGGGGAGGGTTCTGGAGGAAGCATTTTCAGTGTGTAAAGTGCCTTCCAAACTACAGTAATAAAATACACTTCTAATAACCAAAGCCACTTTGCACCATTTTTCCCCTTGGGTGTTGAGACGTAATTCACCCGTGCTTCCTGACTTCCAGATTCGCACTATACAGTCTACTCTGTCCTGCACATCTCTGAAGACAAAGCCCTGCTCCCCGCCTGCCTGCCCACCCCTTCCCTCCCCGCCCCCCACAATGTTAATGACCAGGCGAATTCTAATGCAGCCACAAGGCTGGTGGGTTTGCAGCCAAGGATCCTGCACCCTCTGCATTGCCCTCTCTCCCTGAAGGAGCCAGCGTTTCAGGGATCAGTGCCTGCACTTAACTCAATGTTCTGCTCAGCTGCTCCCTCCAACCTTGCCCTTTCTTGCAGCTTGCAAAGATCTGAGACATCCTCTGGGAATTTTAGCCAAATTGAGGAGGTGACATTCCAATTAAACCTTCCTCTCTCCATTTCCTCATCCACACTCTAAGCTGTCCTTCTCCGCACCTCACACCCCAACAGATACTCAACCACAGTGGTTTGCTAGGCAACTACCTACCTATAGAAGCCCACCCTTCATGTGCCTGGCTCAATGCTGGTCCTGGAAATAGAAAGGTTAATAAGACACAGCCGGTGCCCCTTAATAGCTTGTAGTCTACTGAGTGACACAGATATGGAAACAAAAATTCAACATAATGCAATAAATGTTGTTCTCAGGGCATATTAAGAGCACTAAAGATAAGCAAACACATGCACAAAACAAAGAGCAAAAATTCTAGGATACTTCTGAACAGGTAACAGTGGATGCCTTTCCGCCCCAGGATGGGTGTGGGGCTCAGAATTAGGTGAAGAAAGCTGTCGAGGAGAACCTGTGTCTTATATTTTGAAATGTTTGGTTTTTAAAAATTGTTTTTGTTGTTGCTGTTGAAAATATACACAGCAGAACATACACCAATTCACCAATTTCTACATGTACCTGATTACATTTTTCAAGTTGTGCAACCATCCTCACTCCCCTTTTCCAAATTTTTCCTCCCCCCAGCAACATAAACTCACTGCCTCCTAAGATTGCTATCTAATCTTTCCTGATTTTTTTAAACAAAAATATATTTGGTGACTGCATCTATTATCACACACATGGGGTCGCCATGAGTCAGATTTGAGTCGAAGGCAACTGGGTGTTTTGTTGCTGTTTTGGTAATTAATTTTCAATGCTCTGGGTGCCACAGGACAGGACTAGGAGGAGGTGAGTGGGGTTATACAGGACATAAAACTCAAGAGGCTCTTGCCCTTAGGGCCACGCAGGTACAGGGTGGGCTGAGGAAGCAGAGGAGAGCAGTGGGCTATGGGGTTTGGATTCACTGACAGCGTGACATCCAGGCTGAGCCTTGGAGACTGTGGGACATTCTCAAGAAAAGTTATTACGGAGATACGGCAGCCTGGACAAAGTGAGGGAGGTGTGGAAAAGTGTGGAGGCTGAGGTGCGTTAGGATGGCCTACAGCGGCAAACGGAGAACATGGCAGGTGAAGGAGAGACAACAGAAAAACAAAACACACACACGACCCTCCCTACCTTAAGGGCAGTAGGAAATGCCTTTCCCTTACATCGTCAACTTCTCTGGCTCATCCACAGAACATCAGGCTTGATGGCGGAGCTTCGCGGCCTCGTGGTTCTGGTCAGGGAAGTCCCGACCCTGTACTTCCGGTCAGTAAGTACTTAGGAAGCTCAGGTTACAAGTTTATTCTGACTCTAAAGGATGCCTGTTTCCATTATCCTGAAAACCATTTTGAGAGTGTCCCAGACCTCTTGTCTCCCCCTTCTCCATCCCTTCCGTGAGTTTCTTCCTTCGGGGAACCATTCGACAAGGCTAAGTCATGCAAACGGCTAACTCCTTTGGTCGCTAATGGAAAAGTTACAGGTTGAGTCTACCCACAGGTGCCTCAGAAGAAAGGCCTGTCAATCTACATGAGAAAAATCAGCCATTGAAAACCTTATGGAGCACAGTTTTACTCTAATACACCTGGAGTCGCCATGAGTCGGTGCGTACTGGATGGCAATTGGTTTGTTTCTTTGGGGGTTTCTAAACAAAGGCTTCAAAGAAAGAGGGTGTGAGCGGTTCCGAGAAATAAGTGGCTATCGAGGAGTACTGCAGGTCAATGTTTGTGTCTGTCAGTTGTAGGAAGATACCTGAGGTGGCTAAAGCTGCTTAGCTAACATCCCTTCCCAGTAACAAAGTAAGATCTTGCTTGCAGTTTCTGTTCTCAAGGCAATTCACTGTTTATTCAGAGCTCTTTGCACTTTAATGCACTTTAAATAGTGTGGGGATGTGCTAGGCTCCCTCTGGTCTTGCATTCATGTTATGGAGGCTAATTGTTGGGGTGTCATGTATCAAAACCTCTCCAATGGGGCTATTTATAAGGAAAAGAGAAATGAAAGTCAAGGAAGGCCCAAGGAAGCTATCGTTTCACTCCTGGGCACTAACTGGTGCCACTGGGCAGGATTCTCCAAAAACAGACCAACTGCTATTAGCAAGCAATAGTTTGGCCAACTCCTGGTAAGGAACGTTACTTTTCTTGGGCTAACACTAATTATGCTCCTGTATCTACAGAAGCATGAGAGATTTCGATTGAGAGAAGCTGGAGCTGCTCTTCCTACCCACGGACCAAAGACAAATCACGGTCACCATGACCCTACAACAGCGCAGATGTAGGGAAGCCAAAACCGGGGAGAGCCCAGAGCTGCTGAGCAATGCCAAAGGAAACAGCGCCATCTGGTGGAGCCAGGAGAGATGTGCTGTGGTTCTTGCACTATTGTCTGAGGTAGAGACAAAGATATTTTAAAACCCCTTGCCTTTCAGTAGATTTTGATTCATGGCAACCCCGGCATATTACAGAGTAGAACTGCTCCATAGAGTTTTATTGGCTGTAATTTTAACAGTAGCAGATCACCAGGCCTTTCTTCCATGGTACTGCTGGGTGGGTTAGAACCACCAACCTTTAGGTTTGTGAAAGAGCACCAATGTTTGCACCACCCAGGAACTTTAAGGTTAACTCAGCCCAGAAGAATTTCCTAGTATTTGGGAAACAGTGGTCACCCATGACTTTATTTACAGTATAGGAGGCAAAACCTGGCCCGGTCCCATTTCCTTTGACCAGTGGATGAGGGATAGAGACATGATAGTATGGTGAAAGTTGTGTCTGGTGTCCTATCCAATGGGGAGGTCCTGGGCAGTACAAGGGGTCTGCTTTTGGTCCAACCACTTCCCCCTGAGCAGGGAGCACAATTTCCTGAGAATCAAGTCAGCTAGTGGCCTTTGGAGGGAATCCTCCTCCAAAGGGAGCTGTTTGCTCAGTTGCAGTCATTCCTGGGAGTGGGCACTGGAGCCTCACTCTCCAGTGGTGAAGGAAGGTCTCAAGGGCCAGGCAGGGATTGGTCCCTGGAATCACTTGGCCACTTTGCCTTCCATCAAACCAGTCTACCCTATAATACACAGAGAACCCAGTTGCTGAGAAGTTAAGCCAACACAGTATTTCTTTTCAGACTAACCAGTCTCTTTTTACACAGAGAAAAGTATATATACCCCTATTATTGAGGTTGTTTACTGCCCTGCCAAACTTCTCGGGTAATAATATGTTCTTTCCAGTTATTAGAGCTTTTATAGGCAAGGACACAATATGTTTTAAGTACTCCTAGGGCCAAGTTTCTCAACCTCAGAACTATTGGCATTTGTTGTTGTTGTTGTTAGGTGTCATTGAGTTGATTTCAACTCATAGTGACCTCTTGTGACAGAGTAGAACTACCCCATAGGGTTTTCTTCACTATTGTCTTTACAGAAATAGATTGCCAGGTCTTTCTGCCTCAGAAACTTTGGGTGGGTTCAAACCACCAAGCTTTTGGTTAGCAGTTCAATGCTTTGGGACTGGGTAATTCGGCTGTCTTGTGCATTGTAGGATGTTTAGTAGCATCCCCCCAAAATTACGGCAATCAAAAATGTCTCTGGATATTGCCAACTACCCTGAGGGCAAAGGCACCTGTCGTAAGTGATTATAATTTGAGGAGCTATATCCTCCATTGGCAATGAGAGGGCCAAGGTTAGGGCAGGTGAAGGAGGCAGAAGCTTGCAAGTGCAGGGTCAGATTCTGTCTTTATTTAAATTTTGATATTCATCATGGATTTTTCTCATTAACTTTTGATTTTTAAATAATACACTTAAATATTATCTTCACTACTGAGTTTTTTTGATGCCCCCTTATGTTTTGCCCCCCAAGGCAATGCCTCACTCACCTTCCCCAAGCCCTGATGTGGGCACTGTGCCACTGGAGCCATTAATGCTAGGAAGGATATTAATGGAAGGAGAAAATGGTTCCTTTTCTTCCAGTGTCACTCATTCATTCATTCAGTCAGTCATTCAGTCAGTCAGTCAGTCAGTCAATCAATATCATGGAAATACTCCCAAGTCCTGGTGTATAATTAGCTCATGGTCCGTAATGACTGGATAATATCTCAAGGTGTGGCTTACCATGATTTACATTCCCCCCAAGTGGGAAAAGGCACGAACAGAGTTGCATTGGATGCTATATATTGTCAGTGAGAGTTGATAATGCTCATGTTTCCCAAAGCTGCTGCAAATGCCTTTTTGTACTTTACCCAACACACCTATGTTTATTCAGAAGTGGAAAAAGACCAAATCTTCATCCCATTTAAAAAAAAAAAAATTCGCTGGTGGTGCTAGAGAAAGGTCTAGAAGCCAAAAATACCTGGGTTCAAACCCCAGTTGTGCTGTTATTCCCTCTATGGCCCTAGGCAACTTGTTTCATTTCTATAAATTTTGGTTCTTTCAGTTTTAAAATTGAAATAATATCTCCAATTCCAAATGTAATAATGCATGTGAAAGTGCCTGACTCATGGAGGAAACTTGATAAATGTTCCTAAGATGTCAAATTTAAAATAACATCTTCCTGGAAAATCTTGACCCAGCTGCACCCAACCTCCCACCAAAATACTTATGGAGAAAAGATGAAAAGTTAAAATCCTGCAAAACTAAATCAACTAAATGCTAATATCTCTGACAAAATTTCAGCTAACTACAGGCTGAAGGAATGAGAACTGAAAAATATGCGCGATAGACCCCCAGTATCATGCTACTGGAAACAATACAAAGCCTCTCTTCTGAGTGGGGATAGAAAACTCTTTTCTTCCCTCGTTACATGACCCCATTGTTCAGAAAGGCAATGGCTACACCAAAGAGAAAATGTGTGTCCACCCTTTGAGGCATTCAAAGAGACTCTTCTTGATCGTAATCACTACCTCTACTTCTATAGCCAACTGGAGACCATGAGACTCAGAAAACAACTTCTGGAGACATAGGTGCTAGTAGATCTGGGGGTGATGCATGGCTTCCTAGAGGTGTAATTTCTGCAAAACAGAAATGACAAAGCTATCTCCAAAAGCAGAGACTTTTCATGCCAGTTTCTTCCATTTCCAGGTAAGAAGATTAATATTAAGAGCTAGAAGATGGCAGACCGAAGATAACAAACAGGGATCCAACTCAAGAATTATGGGTTCCTACAAAAGATGAACAGCTGGAACAAAAACCATCCTCTAAGTCATAATTAAAGTGTTCTTGACTGGTGGGGTGACGCAGATAAGATCTCCCTGCACTCCAGGTAATATCCATGAAAAGATCTTCAATCGTGGCAAATGTTTTGATAACAAAAATTTTAGAACTGTCCAAGATCCAAGCAGGGGGAAATGGCTATTTACAAAGGAACAAAAAGCAGGCAAGTTTCAGACTTTTCCTCTCCAGTATGAAATATCAAAAATGCATTTAAGAAAGATCTGTAGCTTTGAGGGGGAAATGATTATAACCCAATTATTTTACTGAGTAAACAACAGGAATAAATTCTCAAATGATACCATACATGTATTCTTAAAAACAACCACTTGGAAATATATTCCAGCCAACAGAAATGTTATTCAAAATTAAGCCTAATTACAGTGCTGTTAGTATAATTTTTTTTTTTTCTTAGTATAAAAGGAGCTACAGTAAGCACTAAAATAATAGGCTCTTTTAGAGCCCTGACTAGGTATATTAGTTTCCTGTTGCTGATATAACAAATGACTACAAACTGAGTGGTCTAAAACCACACATTTATCATCTTAACAGTTCTGTAAGTTAGAAGTCCAAAATGGGTCTCACTGGCCTAAAACCAAAGTGTTGGCAGGGCTGTTTTCCTTTCAGAGACTCTAGGGGAGAATCCCATTTCCTTGTCTCCCCCCACCCTCCCCGCACCCCCACCTTCTAGACTCTGTTCACATCCCTTGGCTTGTGATCCCTTTCTCCGTCTTCAAGTCCAGAACATTGGGTCAAGCTCTTCTCACACTAACATGTCTCTGGTTCTCTATTTCCATTTCTTCTTCCACTCATAAGGACCCCTGTGATTATATAGTAACCTAGGATAATCTCCCGGTCTCTGAATCAGCTGATTAGCAATCTTAATTTTATCTGAAACCTTAAATGACCTTTACAATGTAACTTAACATATTCACAGGTTCTGAGAATTAGAACGTGGTTGTATGGGGGGTGGGGGCTGATTCATCTTCCACACAAAGTGTCATTAATTAGCTCATTTAATCTTCACTTTTATGAGGTAGATACACAATTAATCCATTTTATAAATGAGGAAGCTGAAGTTTAGAGGCATCAGAAAACTTAGACAAGAGCCCAAGCCACTAAGTGCCCAAACCCCATGGTCTTAACCGCTAGTGTATATCATTCTTCTAAATTTGGCAATGAAACGGTACTCACACACCTGGATTGGGAATAACTGATGCAAACTTTCTATAAAGTAACCTGGCCATATGAACAAACAGCCATAAAATTTTCATTCCTCTGCTGCAGTAATCCAACTTCTAAGAATCTATCCTAAAATAGATGAAATCAAATCTTTATTAAATAGTGGCTTATTCCAGCATTATTTATAATACAATTTGAAAAAATAAGAAATTGATTAATTTATGTAGTATCAATGGAATATTATGAATGATCACAGGATTATTTTGACGTGAGTAATTATCCATAAAATAACTCTAAGTGAAAATAAATGAGATATTAAATTAAACCTATAATATGATTCCAACTTGGTAAACAATTGAAAACAATATGCACATAAACCCACATATAAATGGATTTGGTTTTATGAATGGGTTGTTTTTCTTCTTATTTGGACTCTCTTTTTATAATTGTGTAAATTTACTACATTCAACATGGGTAACTATGATAATCATAAAATTAAAAAAAATTAATACTATTTTTAAAAAAAGAGACTCAGTAGTATCACCAAAATTTGCCTTGGTGCATAAAACAAAATGAGGCTAAAGGGGCACACCAGCCCTGGGGCAAACACTAGAAGGCAGGAGGGTACAGGAAAGCTGGTCATAGGGAACCCAAGGTTGAGAAGGGAGAGTGTTGACGTGTCATGGGGTTGTTAACCAGTGTCATAAAACAATGTGTGTACTAACTGTTTAATGAGAACCTAGTTCTGTAAACCTTCATGTAAAGTACAATAAAAAATAAAAAAACACTTGCCTTGGTGATGCAGTAGGTAGGGTAGGTGGGGAAGAGTTTATAAATTATCTGTACCTATGAGTCTCCCTGAGCCCTGGTGGCACAGTGATTTAGAGCTTAACTGCTAACCAAAAGATGAGTAGTTTGAACCCACCAGGCACTTCACAGGAGAAAATGTGGCAGCCTGCTTCCGTAAACATTACAGCCTTAGAAACCCTATGGGACAGTTCTATTCTGTACTGTGGTGTCACTATGAGTCAGAATTGACTCAGTGACAGTGGGTCGGGTTGGTATGAGTCTCCCTTCTCATACTAGCCAGGCGAATGGTGTTTTAGTCACAGAACAGGCTAGTTGGGGACTGGATGATGCAAAGTGTGGCCTGAGTAATTGTCTCTCCTTGCCACAGCTGATGGGAGACTCTGCTTCTTTTCTCCCCAATTCCAAGTTTTTGGAACCATAACACTGGGTGAGAAAACACCTAGATTATCCTCAAGTCCTCTTTGCGCCATATACGTGAGGACAAGCACTGAAGGCTCTTGGCTCATCGATGAGGAATCAGAGGATGCCAAGTTGGGAGATGCCTCAGAGTCATTCCAGTCAGTGTCAAAATTTTCTCACAGAGATTTTTCCCTACTCGTTGTTTGAACTTTGAACTGATTTTCAGGGGGTAGATTACACCCATTATATAGGTGAAGAAACTGAGGCCTCTGGAGTTGAGTGACTTGGCCCAAGTTATTCAGGTAGCAAGTGGCAGAGTAAGGATCTGGACTTAAGACCTTTGGTTTCTCACTTCATAGTAGAGTCTCTCAGGAATTGCATTCTCATTCAAAATTCAAACTTTTTGTTCCTTCCTTGGAGAAAAAAAGGAAAAAGGAGCATCAGTGATTTTCTGTGCTTTTCCCTAATATCAGCTTATAATCCCCAGGACCTTACTTCCCGTCACTGTATAATTTACTTTTATCACTCACAGCACAGCTTAAACACAGCTCAGAGAAGCAATAAGACAACTAATGAGAAGGAAACCACATCTCACCTTTTATTTCCACTAAAAGGCCTTGGTGTCCTAGGAGAAGGAAGGCTTAGGTCATGGTCCTCAGGAGAACAAACGAGATTTGCATTCTTATAAAGTGAAGATAGCATCTTTTCAGGAAAGGATCCCATGATCCCAGAAAAGGCATAGAACCCTAAGCAGCCAACGAGAACAAGTTGTGGTTAACAGATCTATTTATTACTTCTAGCTTATTAGCAAAGGTCACCAGGTAGCCTCTGAAAGATATATAAAAATGCTGTTAGATCTAGCCAGAGGTGAGTTTATCGAACAGCTAGTTGAGGAGTATAAAATGTTGCTAGCTTCTTTCTTTCATTTTGAAAAAATGACAGCTAGATTTAAAGACTACCTGTTTTTTTTTGTTGTTGTTGTTTGTTTTTTGTCCTCTCTCCCAATATCACATGAAGGAGTTCTTCTCTTGTACAGAAAGGACTTTGCAGTCAGACTGCAAGGGTGGATCAATTACCAAGTCCCAATTACCCATCCGTTCCCTTCCTCCCGAAGCTCAGAGGATGATCAAGGAAGTGGAGCGACTAAGGATATAGCCTATACACAAGCTCACACAGGCTGAGGAATTCTGGCTCCTCTACTTCCTGGGGTATTCTGTGAGGCAGTCATTACTGAGATTATTGGCTTACATATACCTCTGGGTAAAATCCCCAGAATGTCCTGAAGTTATTGTAGATACATGACAGTTGGAATGCCTAACTGCAAATACATCTTGATAAATTCTTAAATGCCATCTATTTTCCTTCTGCTGTTATTTCCCATTTTCCTATTCTCTACTGCTATCATCTGCTTCAATATTACTCAATATGCATGATGGGGTGTATCAGTCAGCTATTGTCAAAATAATGCTGCATAACAAGCCAGCCCAAAACTCAACGGCTTAAAACAGCAATCATTTATTCTTACATTCAAGGACACGCACATTAGCGGCAACTCTGCTGGGCTGGGCTAGACCAGGCTCCAGGCTGCAAGTTTGGTTCAGGTCTGGTCTACATGTCTTTACTCTAGATAATGGGTCTGTTCCATGTGTCTTATTCTTGGGCTCAGGCTGAAGCACCAGCAGCTGCCCTTGGCATCTTCTTCTCCTGGTGGGTCACTGGACTGCAAAAGGGCATGCCCAAATGGGAAGAAAATGGCAAGCCTTAGCTCATGTCACATCTACTAGCAACCCATTGACAAAAAGCAAGTTATATGGCCAAGCCCAAATTCAAATGGTAGGAAAGTATATTTCATGTACCATGATGGCTTGGCAAGGATGTGGATATAAAATACTAGGGCGGGGTACTGAAGAATTGGACAAGTAATATACTCTACCACATTAAGGTAGAATAGTAGATGTCACTAAAAAAAAAAAAAATTGTCAATAGTAGTTAATACAGTAACACAAAACACACTTTATATTTGGGGAGCAGGGTTTGTATGGTCCAATCCAAATACTGGCATTTGAATTTGTGATTTCTTCTACATGAGGGAGGTCAGGGCTGATCACAGAAGTTTCAAGGTCTACATTACCAGAAATGTTTCAAAGACAGTGAGAAATCTTAGGTAAACACATTTTTTAAATTCCATGCAGATAGCAAAATAAGAGGTCTGAATTAGAAGGTTCTCTGAAGTTCTTCCAACCCCACCTCGGCCTGGTTCACAATCTGCTTCAGGCAGAGGGGAAGACAATAGGCTGTTCTTGATTGGAAGGGTCACACCTTGCTGAGAGTTGCATTGTCCCATAGCAGGTGCTCTTAGCAGCCAGCATGGCAAAGTAGAAAAAGCTGAGGTTTGGGAATCTAGCAAGCTGGGGTCACAATTCAGCTGACTTATCATGACCCCTGAACGAGCCCTTAGCCTCTCTGGGCCTCAGTGTTGTCTTCTCTGAAATGAGGCAGATGGACCAGATGATGTTTATGAGCCTTTTAGCTTTGAGAGATTAAGATTTTATGACAACATGGCTGCTTGGATGAGTTTGTGATGCACAGGTGGGATAAGTGGCCTAGGTAAGAAGCATGGCTACCAGGAGGCAGTGAAAACTTGGTTTGTGGGCACAGGCAAAGACGGAGTTTACAGCAGCTCATGGGTGTGCTATAAACCAAAAACCAAACCAAACCCATTGCCATACAGTCGATTCCTACCCACAGCAACCCTATAGGACAGGGTAGGACTACCGCATAGAGTTTCCAAGGAGTATCTGGTGGATTTGAACTGCCGACCTTTTGGTTAGCAGCTGTAGCACTTAACCACTACACCACCAGGGTAGTGCCCCACAAACCCCCAAGCGCTCCCCCTATCAACCATCCAGAGCCCTAAGTCTTCCTCCATAGTCCATCGCTGACGTTAAGACAGGCTCTCTGGAGGTGAGACTGATTCTAGAAGAGCCTCCAGCTCTCAAAACCACTCTCTGCTGAGGCTCATGTGCCCCAGAGGTCTGGGTTTCCACGAATCTCTCACTCCATGAGACCACAAGGGCCATTTTCTCTAGCAGCCCAGGAGATAGGAAAAAATAATAACGCATGCGATAAAAGGAATTTTTATACAGAAAATGTACTTTGAGGCTACAATATAAAGGCCTTTTAGCAGGAGCCACAATTTTCTTAAATAATCATTCCCATAATTGGCTACTTGTGGGAACAACTAATTGTGCATGTAATCATTTGCCTGTACAACTCAGCATCAACCAGTAATTAAAGGCAGAGCCGTCCTTTCTAAATTTGGCTCCAGAAATAATAGTAATATTTCCAAGTGTCCACAGCCTCCCTGCCAAGGAACTCCAAGTCCTATTCAAGTCAGTATTATCATTCACTAAAGCATCTTGAAAAGGGAAGAACCTGCATCCTAGCCCAAAGCAAACACACTCAGAGAAGAACTCTTCCAGACTGATCTTCTGCTTGCAGTTAGTTTCCCAGCATACACTAAGCATATGCTGAGCACCTGCTGTGTGCTGAGTATCGAGTCAGGCCCTTCCCTAAACTAGTGCCTCCTTGATCTTCACTCATATGACACACATCACACCCTTTGATGATAATCTTCACTGTCTTTGCACATCCTCCAAGATGGGGGTAGAAAAAAATCACCTGACTTCGCAAAAGGCCATAGATTGGTCCCAAGGAAGAAACTTCTACCCACCACACAAGACCACTATTTGGGCAGACTTGATCACCTCAGATCTGGAACTTCGGAGCAGCCTTTTAGCTGGTCTCCCTGGTTCCATGTTGTGCCTCTTCAATCTCTTGCCCCAAGAAAGCAAGCAGTGGCCTTAAAAAAGCACATCGTACTATCCGCTACATAGACTATTTCAATGGCATCCCTTCACCCTTTGAATAAATTGCAATTTTATTTTGCCCTTAGTAATGGCCTGAACCTCCATTCAAGCCCCTTGACACTCCACTCAAATAAAAACCAGTTGCCTTGGAGGCGGTTCTGACTCACGGCGACCCCACGTGTGTCAGAGTAGAACTGTGCTCCATAGGATTTTCAATAGCTGATTTTTTCACAAGTAGATCACTAGGACTTTCTTCCGAGGCACCTCTAGGTGGACTCAGATCTTTAATATTTCTGTTAACAGCCAAGTATGTTAACCACTTGCAGCACCCAGAGATTCCTCCACTCAAGAAACTCTGGCCTTTTATCTGTTTGTGGAACAAATCAAACTCCCACCTCAGGGCCTTCATCTGTGCTGTCCTCCCCAGCCCTACCACCAACAGCAACAACATTCTTCCCTGAGCGGCTCCACTACAACTTTTTGGCCTCAGCTTGTATATTCCTTCAGCGGAGAACTTCTCCGCCCACCTTATTTCAGGGGTCCACCCATAATCATACCTCTCCCTGACACACCTTTTTATCCTTAGCACACTTTATAACTCCCCATGCATCCGTCAGTTTGTTGTACTGTGGTGGCTTGCATGTTGCTATGATGCTGGAAGCTCTGCCACTGGTATTTCAAATACCAGCAGGGTCACCCATGGTGGACAGGCTTCAGTAGAGCTTCCAGATTAAGACAGACTGGGAAGAAAGAGCAGTCTACTCTGAAAAAAATTGTTGTTTTTGTTGTTAGGTGCCATTGAGTTGGTTCCAACTCATACAACCCTATGTATCACAGAATGAAACCCTGCCTGGTTCTGCACCATCCTCACAAGTTGAGGGTCTTCCTCTTTTCAGCTGACCCTGTACTTTACCAAGCATGATGTCCTTTTCCAGGGACTGATTCTTCCTAACAACAGGTCCAAAGTATGAAAGACACAGTCTCGCCATCCTTGCTTCTAAGGAGCATTCTGGTTGTACTTCTTCCAAGACAGATTTGTTTGTTCTTTTGGCAGTCCATGGTATATTCAATATTCTTTATGAACAACAAAATTCAAAAGTGTCAATTCTTCTTCAGCCTTTCTTATTCATTGTCCAGCTTTCTCATGCATATGATGAGATTGAAAATACCATGGCTTGGGTCAGGCACACCTTAGTCTTCAAAGTAACATCTAATAAAGAGGTCCTTCACAGCAGATTTGCCCAATGCATACATCTTTTGATTTCTTGACTGCTCCTTTCATGGGTGTTGATTGTGCATCCAAGTAAAACGAAATGCTTGACAACTTCGATCTTTTCTCCGTTTATCATGATGTTGCTCATTGGTCCAGTTGTGAGGATTTTGTTCTTTATGTTGAGGTGTAATCCATACTGAAGGCTGTGGCCTTTGATCTTATCAGTAAGTGCTTCAAGTCCTCTTCACTTTCAGCAAGCAAGGTTGTGTCATCTGCATAATGCATCTCCCTCCAATCCTGATGCCGCATTCTTCTTCATATAGTCCAGCTTCTCCGATTATTTGCTCAGCATACAGGTTGAATAGGTAAGGTGAAAGGATACAACCCTGATGCACACCTTTCCTGACTTTAAACCTCGCAGTATCCCCTTGTTCTGTCCAAACAATTGCCTCTTGATCTATGTAAAGGTTCCTCATGAGCACAATTAAGTGTTCTGGAATTCCCATTCTTCACAGTGTTATCCATAATTTGTTATGATCCACACAGTTGAATGCCTTTGTATAGTCAATAAAACACAGGTAAACATTCTTCTGATATTCTCTGCTTTCAGCCAGGATCCATCTGATATCAGCAGTGATATCCCTGGTTGCACATCCTCTTCTGAATCCGGCTTGATTTTCTCGCAGTTCCCTGTCAATATACTGTTGCAGCCACTTTTGAATGATCTTCAGCAAAATTTTGCTTGCATGTGATATTAATGATATTGTTCAATAATTTCCACATTCGGTTGGATCACCTTTCTTGGGAATAGGCATAAATAGGCCAGCCAGCTGGCCAGGTTGCTGTCTTCCAAATTTCTTGGCATAGATGAGTGAGCACTTCCAGCGCTTCATCCCTTTGTTGAAACATCTCAGTTGATACATCAGTTCCTGGAGCCTTGTTTTTCACCACTGCCTTCACTGCAGCTTGGACTTCCTCCTTCAGTACCATCGGTTCCTGATCATATGCTACCCCTAGAAATGGTTGAACATTGACCAATTCTTTTTGGTATAATGACTGTGTACTCCTTCCATCTTCTTTTGATGCTTCCTGTGTCGTTTAATGTTCTCCCTGTAGAATCCTTCACTATTGCAACTAGAGGCTTGAATTTTTTCTTCAGTTCTTTCAGCTTGAGAAATGTCGAGTGTGTTCTTCCCCTTGGTTTTCTATCTCCAACTCTTTACACATGTTATTGTAATACTTTACTTTGTCTTCTTGAGCTGCCCTTTGGAATCTTCTGTTTAGGTCTTTTACTTCATCATTTCTTCCTTTTGCTTTAGCTGATCAACATTCAAGAGCAAGTTTCAGAGTCTCTTCTGACAGGCATTTTGGTCTTTTCTTTCTTTCCTGTCATTCCACAACTCACCTGCCCTTTGGTCATTAGTGTTCACTGTGTCAAATCTATACTTCCGATTGTCTCTAAATTCAGGTGGGATATACTCAAGGTCGTACTTTGGCTCTCGTGGACTTGTTCTCATTTTCTTCAGTTTCAACTTGAACTAGCATATGAGCAATTGATGGTCCACTCCACAATTGGCCCTTGGCCTTACTCTGACTGATGATATTGCACTTTTCCATCCTCTCTTGCCACAGATGTAGTGGATCTGATTTCTTTGTATTCCATCTGGCAAGGTCCACGTGTATAGTCACCGTTTATGTTGGTGAAAAAAGGTATCTGCAATGAAGTCATTGGCTTTGCAAAATTCAGTCATGCAATTTCTGCCATAGATTTTATCACCAAGGCCGTATTTTCCTACTACCAATCCTTCTTGTTTCCAAATTTTACATTCCAATTACCAGTAATTATCAATGCATCCTGATTGCAATGTTCCATCAGTTTCAGACTGCAGATATTGGTAAAAATCTTCAGTTTCTTCATCTTTGGCCTTAGTGGTTGGTGCATAAAATAGAATAATAGTAATATTAACTGGCCTTTCTTGTAGGCGTATGGATATAATCCTATCACTGACAGCGTAGCACTTCAGGATACATCTTGAAATGTTCTTTTTGATGATGAATGCAACGCCATTCCTCTTCAAGTTGTCATTCCCGGCATATGATTTTTCAATTCAAAATTGCCAATACCAGTCCGTTTCAGCTCACTAATGCCTGGGATATCAATGTTTATGCATTCTATTTCATTTTTGACAATTTACAATTTTCCTAGACTCATACTTCATGCATCCCATGTTGCCATTATTAATGGATGTTTGCAGCTGTTTCTTCTTATTTTGAGTCGTGACACATCAGCAAATGAAGGTCCCGAAAGCTTGACTCCATGCACGTCATTAAGGTCTTCTCTACTCTGAGGAGGCAGCCCTTTCCGCAGTCACCTTTCGAGTGCCTTCCAACCTGGGGGGCTCATCTTCCAGCACTATGTCAGACAATGTTTCACTGCTATTCATAAGGTTTTCATTGGCTAATTCTTTTCAGAAGTCAACTACCAGGTCCTTCTTCCTACTCTGTCTTAGTCTAGAAGCTCAGCTGAAACCTGCCCACCATGGGAGACCCTGATGTTATCTGAATACTGGTAGCTTAGCTTCCAGCATCACAGCAACATGCAAGCCCCCATAGTACAACAAGCTAACAGACACGTGGAGGCTGAAAAAATTAGCCAGTGAAAACCTATGAATAGCAGCAGAACGTTATCTGATATAGTGCCAGAAGATGAGCCCCTCAAGTTGGAAGGCATTTAAAATACAACTGGGGAAGATATGCCTCCTCAAAGTAGTATCAACCTTAATGATGTGGATGGAGTCAAGCTTTTGTGACCTTCATTTTCTGAGGTGGCATGATTCAGAATGAGAAGAAACACTGCAAATATCCATTAATAATAGGAATGAGGAATGTACAAAGTATGAAATCTAGGAAAATTGGAAGTTGTCAAAAATGAAATGGAACACATAAACATCGATATCCTAGGCATTAGTGAGTTTAAATGGACTGGTATTGGCCATTTAGAATCAGACAATCATATGGTCTACTATGCCGGGAATGACAAAGAAGAATGGTGTCTCATTCATTGTCAAAAAGAACATTTCAAGATCTATCCTGAATTACAACACTGTCATTGGTAGGATAATATCCATATGCCTACAAGGAAGACCAGCTAATATGACTATTATTCAAATTTATGTACCGATCACTAAGGCCAATGATGAAGAAATTGAAGATTTTTACCAACTTTGATCAACAATTGATCAAACATGCAATCAAGATGCATTGACAATTTACTGGTGATTAGAACACAAAATTCAGAAACAAAGAAGGAACAGTAGTTGGAAAATACGGCCTTGGTAATAGAAATGACTCCTGAGATCACATGATAGAATTTTGCAAGACCAACGACTTCTCCATTGCAAATACCTTTTTTCAACAACATAAGTGGAGACTATACACGTGCACTTCACAGATGGAAAAACAGGAATCCAACTGACTACATCTGTGGAAAGAGGATGGAAAAGCTCAATATTATCAGTCAGAACTAAGCGAGGGACTGACTACAGAACAAACTAACAATTACTCATAGGCAAGTTCAAGTTGAAGCTGAAGAAAATAAAAACAAGTCCATGAGAGCAAAAGTAAGACCTTGAGTATATCCCATTTGAATGTACAGACCAAATGAAGAATAGATTTGACGCTTTGAACACTAATGACCAAAGCCCAGAAAAGCTGTTGAAGGACATCATATATGAAAAAAGCAAAAGGTCATTAAAAAGACAGGAAAGAAAGAAAAGACCAAAAAAATGTCAGAAGAGACTCTGAAACTTGCTCTTGAACATAGAGTAGCTAAAACGAAAGGAAGAAATGATAAGGTAAAAATACTGAACAGAAGATTTCAAAGGGCAGCTGGAGAAGACAAAGAGAAGTATTATACTGAAATGTGCAAAGACCTGGAATTAGAAAACCAAAAGGGAAGAACACATTCGGCACTTCTCAAGCTGAAAAAGCTGAAGAAAAAATTCAGTCTTCAGGTTGAAATATTGAAGGAGTCTAAGGGGAAAATACTAAATGACACAGGAAGCATCAAAAGAAGATGGAAGGAATACACAGAATCACTGTACCAAAAAGAACTAGTTGACATTCAACCATTTCAGGAGGTAGCATATGATCAAGAATCTATGATATCGAAGGGAGAAGTTCAAGCTGCACTGAAGGCACTGGCGAAAAACAAGGCTCCAGGAATTGACAGAATACCAATTAAGATGTTTCAACAAATAGATGCAGGGCTGGAAGTGCTCACTTGTCTTTGCCAAGAAATGTGGAAAACAGCCACCTGGCCAACTGACTGAAAGAGATACATATTTGTGCCCATTCCAAAGAAAGGTGATCAATAAAATGGTGAAATATTGAACAATATCATTAATATTACACACAAGTAAAATTTTGCCGAAGATCGTCCAAAAATGGTTGCAGCAGTGCATCCACAGGGAACTGCCAGAAATTCAAACCAGATTCAGAAGAGGACATGGAATAAGGGACGTTCATTGCTGATGTCAGACAGATCTTGGCTGAAAGCAGAGAATACCAGAAAGAGGTTTACCTGCATTTTATTGACTGCAAAGGCATTCGACTGTGTGAATCATAACAAATTATGGATAACATTGCAAAGAATGGGAATTCCAGGACACTTTATTGTGCTCATAAGGGACCTGTACATAGACCAAGAGGCAGACATTCAAACAGAATAAGGGACTACTTCAAACAAAAGGGAATACTGCATGGTTTAAAGTCAGGAAAGGTGTGCATCAGGGTTGCATTCTTTCACCATACTTATTCAATCTGTATACCGAATAAATAATCTGAGAAACTGGACCATATGAAGCAGAACGAGGCATCAGGATTGGAGGAAAACGTATTAACAACCTGCGATATGCAGATGACACAACCTTGCTTGCTGAAAGTGAGGAGGACTTGAAGCACTTACTGATGAGGATCAAATACCACAGCCTTCAGTATGGATTACACTTCAACGTAAAGAAAAAAGTCCTCATAACTGGACCATTAAGCAATATCATGATAAACGGAGAACAGATTGAAGTTGTCAAGGATTTCATTTTATTTGGACTCATCATCAACGTCCATAGAAGCAGTAGTCAAGAAATCAAGTGACATATCGCATTGGGCAAATCTGCTGCAAAAGACCTCTTTAAAGTGTTAAAAAGCAAAAATGTCACTTTAAGGACTAAGGTGTGCCTCACCCAAGCCATGGTGTTTTCGATTGCCTCATATGCATGTGAAAGCTGGACAGTGAATAAGGAAGAGGGAAGAAGAATTGATGCCTTTCAATTATGGTGTTGGTGAAGAATATTGACTATACCATGGACTGCCAGAAGAACAAAAGTCTGTCTTGGAAGAAGTAGGACCAGGATTCTCCTTAGAAGCAACGATGGCAAGACTTTGTCTCACATACTTTGGACATGTTCAGGAGGGACCAGTCCCTGGAGAATGATATTATGCTTGGTAAAGTAGAGGGTCAGTGAAAAAGAGGAAGACCCTCAATGAGATGGCTTGACACAGTGGCTACAACAGTGAGCTTAAGCATAACAACAATTGTAACGATGGTGCAGGACTGGGCAGTATTTCGTTCTGTTGTGCATAGGGTCACCATGAGTCAGAACCAACTCGACAGCACCTGTCTGGGTTCTCTAGAGAAGCAAAACCAGTAAGGAGTATAAATACTTATAGAGATTTGTATCAAGGAAACAGCTCATGAGATTGTAGAGGTTGGGATGTCCTGAGTTCATGGATCAGGACAGAAGCCTTTCCCAATTCAGTGAGCCGCAGAAGCTGGTGAACCCAAGATCAGCAGGTCAGAAAGCAGGGCTCCGGCTCACAGGCTGTGAAGGTCAAGGAATTCCACAGTCCAAAGGCAAGACCGCGAAGTTTCTCCTGATTCACATACCTGCAGGGGCTGGCGAACCCAAGATCGGCAGGTTGGGGAGCTGGACTTTTGCTCACAGGCTGTGAAGATTGACAAATGCCAGATGGACAGGTAAGAGGCTAGCTCAAGTCCCAAGATTCAGAGGTCAGACACTACGCAGCTGTTGGATCCAGAAAAAGCCAACAACCTTGAGCAGAAAGGGAATAGGCGGTGGAAGGCAGATGAAAGTTGAGGGGGCAGTGAGCCGCCAAAGGCCCAGTCCCCACTGGTACCACTCAGCAGATTCCATCGTGGGGGTGATCACATATGAGATTTCAACAGGGAAGTGGTCACAACATTATACAACTGCCAAAAACTGAGAATCATGGCCCAGCCACATTGACACACAATCTTATCCATCACAGTACCTAACAACAATACTTTATAACTATTTCATGTAACTGTCTGCTAGTTGTTTAATGACTGTTGCCCCACTAGAATGTAGGCCCTCTGAGGGAGGGGTAATTCCTGTCTTGCCTGTGGTTTTTCACTCAGCACCAAGCTCAGTGCCTGCAGAGTGTACTGTCCACCATTCTGGAAGGAAGGTGGGAAGGGGATAGGGACTCACTGCTTCCCTTGTGCTTCTGTCGTCTTTCTTCACCTATGTCCTCTACTTGATACCTTTTCCACTCCCTTGCAAGTAGCTGAAGGGACAGAGTGAGAAGGGACAGTGCAGTGACCGTGGTCAGTAACAGCTGGTAACAGCGGTCCTGTGTCCCTCTTCTTTAAGTAGAGATACTAGAACAGGAAGGACATTTAGACAAAAGTCCAGCCCCTGTGTTCCAATAAAGTTTTATTGATGAAAACAGGCAGCGGACCAGATTTGGCATGCAAGCCATAGTTTGCCAACTCCTTTTTAGAGGAAAAACCTTCAAATATCTAATGGCAGCCAACCATAGTTTTGGTTTCTATGTCAAACCAGCTATCAAATCAGTAAATTAGCAAATAGCTCTAGGACCATGCAGATACAAATGAACATTGACCAAGCTGATACATAGCCCAGGTTGAAAGTTTTAAGAAGAAAGTTTCAGAAGCAAAAACTTGCAAAAAGAAGGTTTTTCCTTACATTAAAAGTTAATATTTTAAATGATTTTCCCTTGAATAAATAGATCATCTTCTGAATCAGCTAAGCCTTAATAAATGAGAATCTTTACACCAAACTGAACTGAGCTTCTGGGTTCCCACAGCCATGTCCCCTTTCCCTGAACCTCTTTAAAGATCCATTGATTACTGCCAAGCTTCCATTGGTGGGATTAATTAATTTATGAACTTGTCATTACAATTCATTGATTTAAACGTCCCTTCTTAAAGATTTAATTATATACCCAAAGATAAAAGATCTGCTAATTATTGTCCTTTATCTAATTGAAGCTTTGTATTACAAATAAAGTTCAAGGGTTTAAGACAGTTGCCCTTTCAAACAGTTGGGCAAAGATGAGAATTTAATTAGAGGCGAGACATCATTCTCTCTGGTCTGTTCTAATAGGAGAAAAATATCAGGCTGGACAAGATGGCGATTCCGTGGAAAATCTGTTCACCTTCTTGCTCACTTAATGGTTTTTAGCAAACAGCTCCCATCAAGTGTGTTGTCCAAATAGTTTGGGGCGGTGGCACAAGCAGAGTTACCAATTGTGTTAAGAGCAGGAATTCTGTGAAGCAAAAACATACTGCCTATTTAACTCAAAAATACTGAGGAAGTGAGGAAGTGGGTAGTGAAAATGGTTAACACACTCGGCTGCTAACCAAAAGGTTAGAGCTTCAGGTCCACCCAGAGGTGAGTCAGATGAAAGGCCTGGTGATCTCCTTCCAAAAACCAGCCATTGAAAACCCTGTGGACACAGTTCTATGCTGACACACATGGGGTCACCATAAGTTGGAATGGACTCGACAGTTTTTTTTTAACTACAGATGCATAAAAAAGTCTCAGAAGTTTTTTTTTTTTTTTTCTGAACCTCATCCCTAAAATATTCTCTGATAAGGAAATTAAAGTTGTTCAGTAAACAAACCCATGGGAGGTAGGGAATACTGCTGAAAGGCACAAAAATCCCAAAATCAAACAGCTCTGGAGCAAGGACAGGTGTTGATGGACCCCCTGGATCTATGTCTCCATGGAGAAGAATCTTCACTGGAGAAACCTTCCCAGCCTCATGCCCTGGGTAAAGACAATCTATTTAAAGGAAGCAAACTCTGGAATTCATACCCTCTTTTTATGCTCTCTCTGTGCCCAGATCACTATGGGCAGCCATCTGCCCTTCAATCCCTAACATTCCCTGGGATAAAAAAAAGAAAAGTATCCCAAAATCTTAACTCATGAGAGGGAAGGAGAAAAGAAAGTGTCAACAGCCCTTTTGACCAGAAATCTATAACCACATTTTCTAATTAGCTTACAGTACGAAACACGATACTTTGATCTTCATCTGTTTGGCTCCTCTCTGTATCAATTCTGAAATTCTAAGGGCAAGAAAATATTGTTATTCATTTACCTGCTAAAATTTCAAAACTTAACAACTGTGTGACTTTGGATATTTTGCTTAATATATCTGAGTTTCAGTTTTTGCAACTGAGGACAACAAAATAACTTCCTTCACAGGGTTTCTGGAAGAGTTAAAACACATTTAAAGAACTTGTTACAGTAGCTGGAACATAGTAAATGCTCGACACACGATAAGTTCACAGTAATTTCCACATTCAGAGTGTTTTTATACTGCTAATTCCACCTACCCTTACGAAGGATGCAGGAAGCAAATGATATTGGATATCAAACAGCCCATGTTTTACATCTGTTCCTTTATAGACACAACTGACCTGCACAGAGATATCACTCCACCCTGAGTCTGGAATGGAGTAGAGGCAAGAGACCACCCAGTCTGGTGCTGGGGAAGAGAAGCCCCACCTTCTCAATGGAGAACCCATTGAGTATCAAATCATACAGGTGGCTTTCTATCTGGGGAAGTGGGAAAGGAGATGGAGAGAAGAGCAGAGCTAAAGCAACTCACAATGAGTAAAATTTGAAGCATATTCAGGAGCAGAGAGCTGGATGGAGTGAAACCCATTGCCGACTCATAGTGACCCTATGAATTCTTATCCTATGGAGAACAAAGTAATCAGATCAAGAAGAGAAGACTGAGGCAGAGGACAAGACACACACAGCATCTTTAAATTGCCACAGGGCTGTCATGTAGCAGAGAGCAAATACATTCTGTGTGCTTCCAGACCTTATCGTAATCATGGCTGACTTTTATTGAGCCTTTACTATGTGCTCCATGTGCTTTATCTTATTCATATTTATATCTTATATTATTATCTTATTTATAACTCTTGGAGGCATGTTGTTTTATTATATCTATTTTACAAATGAGAAAACCGAACGCCAGTGAGGTTAAGCCTTTTGCCAATGGGTGAAAGAGTCAGGATCCTAGACTCAGTCTGTCTGACTCCAAGCCCCATGTTCCAAAGCAGATTCTGGATCATTCCAAGGAAAATTTTCTCAAGATGAGTTTATAATAAGCTCACAGGTGGCTTTCTGACACAGCTTGTGCCTAGCCTTTCTCAGCTAAAGGGAGAGGTGGTCATACATAACACCAAATAAGACTAGGTCAAAGTAACCCAAAACCACAACCAAGTTCCCTTCGCACCCCATGAGTGAGTCTATGTCTCTAACAACATTTCTTCTTTCTTCCCCAGCAGACTGCTGTGCTGCACATGAAAATACTAGAAAGGATCATGGCATCATTAGGCAATGAGATTGAATGTACTCATACAAGGGAATTCTATTCAGCCACCAAAAATAATGATGTAGATAAATGAAAAGATGTCTGTAATAATTAAAGACGAAAATCATGATACAAAATAGGATGTGATAGCTCTATGTATATATCTATATTTGTGATATACATATTTAAAAATAATCTTATATATAAGATATACACATCTGCAAGATCTATTTATATTTATAAATATTCATGTATATATATATATATGAGAGGAGACACAGAAATAGGCAGAGGAACAAAAGGAAAAACGAGACAAAGAATACGTATCAAGTTTATAACAGTAATTTATTACATAATAGAATAATGTGGAGGGGTGCTTGTCTATGTTTTGTTTTTATCTAAATTTCCAGTTTTCTATAATTACCATGTATTTGTTTACTAAGAAAAAAATGTTTTAGACTAAGCAATTTCTTATTCAAGAACACAAAACAAGCCTAGATTTGAAGTCCATTTTAAGTAGTTTGATCACTTAGTTCCAACACCTTGTACTACTTCCAGATTGATTTATTCTCTGAACTTTACAAACCAAGCTATAGAGACATTTGCTGCCCATGTGCTGGTGCCTAGAACACCAAGAAGCTCTCGTGATGTTCTCACCAGAGAAGATGCCAGGAACCAATTCTGAATAAGAGGAAACTGGTCTGCTGGCTTTTGTTCACAAAGTACTCCTTCCCCCATCCAAACATCAATAGCATGGCATAACCCCAGAAGCATCACCATACTTCCCAGGCAGTAGCCTTCTAGAGCGATAACAGGACCCTTCCTTTACCCCATCAATAGCTAAAGACAGCAGTGGTGGTAGAGCCCTTTGGCCTTGCCTGAAAGATGCACTTCAGATGCAGATTTTTCCAGGATCTTCTAGGACCTTCTAGAACCTTTCTGACCTCAAATAAAAACGCTCACACAATCTTCTCTTTCAGCAGCCTACAACCTCTGAAAACATGGCAGATGTGCCCAGGCTTCACATCTCAAAACAGTCACATGTGTTGGATCTCTTTTTTTTCATCTACTAAGAAAACAACTTTTTTTTTATGAGTTTAAGAAACCTTATTAATGACATCAAGCTATTGAGCAGCATTCACTGACTGTCAATTTACATTATGTAACAGAATGTGAAGCTCAATTTCCTTGTGTCACATTTATAATGATTAAATTATCAGCAGATGTAAAGTCATTCTGAGCTATAACAAGGTGTTAATTAACTTGGCACCTTTCTAAAAAAACAAAAAGAAATTCTGTCACATTTTGTTGTCACTTGCGGGGTACTCATTGGTCCTCAGTAGCACACTTAGGACATATTTTGGAAATTTTCCCTTTTTCCTCCTTCTAGTTCCTGGGAGGAATGATAATATTATAAACATACTGATCCTCCTGTTTGGGTCTAAAATCCACGCTGCAGCAAACCCTATTGGTTCTAAAATAGAAGAAACCACCTTCTATCAGTGATACAGTGATTACTAATTAGAGGGTCAAAAATTGCAGCTCAGGAAACCCAGTGAAAGTGTCTACAAGTCTCCAGAAACTTTCAGCTCCTTGTTGCTGGGTAGGAACAAACCACTTTCCCCATTCATGGGCTCTGAAATCCATGTAGTCACTCCATAGACTTCATTCCTTTGCATGATTTTGGAATTCGTTAAGTGCTTCTAATATGTGGGTAGGGTGAGAGTCAAGATTACAAAGTACTCAGGCTTTGCAAGGCATTATCTTATCAATTAGCAGGGGCTCAGAAGTGGACCTCAGTTGATACACTTTTGTCTTTTTGCTCCCATTTGAAATGATTAACATGATAATAAGAATTATTTTTTATTTCTTAGGTATGTTAATTATAGTTGCATTTTTAAAAGATGCCTTCATCATGTAGAAATATACTTATTTAAATATTCATAGATAAAATAAAAGATTAGTTGGGTTTGTGCCAAAATAATCCAATGATGAAGAGGAAGTAGAAAGTATAGATGAAATAAGATGGCCCATAAGGTGATAATTGTTGAAGCTGGGTGCTAGATACATGGAAATTCATTATACCATTGTCTCTATTTTTGTATGGTTGAAATTTTGTGCAATGAGAAGTTAAAATAAATTCCCCAATACACACACACACACACAGAGTTTCATGAATTGGTTTGTGATGCTTTTGATAAAGATTAGAGAATAAATTTAGATCGATTTCTTTTGTAGTTCAGGTTGTACCAAGGCATGTCTCAGAAAAGAATATTAGGCATATAAAGGCCAATTTGGGCAATCAGAAATCACTTGAACAAAATAATCCACACAATTTTATCTCAGGTCATGACTGACCAGAGAAATTCTAAGGTGGTCACATGCTACCTATTGCTTGTGGACTTCACATGTGCAGAAAAACTGGCAGTTCAACAGCTAGGAAAGATCTGTCTGCTGAATTGAAGTGAATGGAAAATCCAGGCAGCTGTGAAAAAAGGTTCACCTGTGGAGGGAAGCACAATGGGAGCAATGGGTGACTTCAGGGTAATAACTTGGCATTGGATCATCTAACATTTCAGCTTGCAAAGACCAGAGAGAGAGAGAGAGAGGAGGGAAGGCAGAAGGGCAAGGGGGAGCAGTCAACTTCCAGTGAGGTAGGTGGGTATTAATATTTAAATTTTGTAGATGGATGCATTGAGGTTCAGAAAGATGAAATCTTTTCCCAAGTCCTTTAAGTTAGTAAGAAATAGAGTTGGAATTCAAATTCAAGTTGAGTTTGCTCCAAAACCCATGCCCTTTCTACATCATTGACTCCCAGAAGCTGCCAATTCTAAGGAAGAAAGGAAAAGTTGTTCCAGACATTTCCAAATATAAGGAGGCCCTTGTGCCACAATGGTTAAGCTCTTAGCTGCTAACCAAAAGGTTGATGGTTCAAACCCACCAGCAGCTCTGTGGGAGAAAAGATCTAGCAATCTGTTCCAGTAAAGATTTTAGCCCAGGAAACTCTATGGGGCAGTTTTACTCTGTTATATGGTTCAGAATCAACTCAACAGTACACAACAACAACAAAGACAATCCCTATAAAATAACTTAAAATTAACACAACTTTCCCATGCAGTAAGTAGCCACAGCGGTAGGTGTGGTAAATTACTATGTTTAAAAATATTCTTATATTTAAAATATAATTGAAAGAGTTTGGCAGGAAAAACAGATGGCCTCCTTTTGAACTACAGTTTGATGGGGAAAAAAGAATCCTTCTGGTAGACCGTGGACATTATAAAATATAGCATTTAAATAAGTCTCTTCAATGTTAATTGCTGATTCATTTTAAAGGAGGAATCAGAACTAAAGACCACACATTGTATAGTCTCTTGGATCAAGGTTATTTCATGCTGGAAAATGAGAAGCACATCTTTAGCAGGATTTTCAAAGATGATGAGATACAGTAGAAAGAAAAAAAAGAACCAAGCCTGGGATATTCTTCCTTCCAACTGAAACAGGTATCTGAGAAGCTGTTTCTAGAATTCATTTAGTGAGCAAAGACAGACATCCTCCCTCTAGAAAATCAGGAAGTCTAATGTCCCTGAATAAATTCTATGGAAAATGGGTCAATCAAGATAATATATGAAGTGCTACATACTACATCCTCCTTTTGGAAAGTAATGGTAGCATATTAGAGGCTCTAGCAAGTACCGCTCTATAGAGAGCTGTTAAACTTAGAGTGGCCCCCAACATATTTCATCACAAAGCCATTTTTGCATAACACTTATTAGCATTCCAAGAAACTATAGTTACAGAAGACACCTTTTGTAAAGGGCTGAGGTATATTAATGGGACTCCTGGGGAGTTGTACACAGAATTTGCTCTGTAGCCAAAAAATCAGGAATGGAAATTAAAGCTCCCTAGCATCATACACTAACCCAAGATTAAGTTGTAACTGAAGTTCACTTCATAAAGAGACAGCGAGTAGTATCTAGGCCAGGTGGTAAGTTTAGGTATGTGTTCAGTCTGTGGTAGTATTCAGAAGCAACAATTTGCAGGGAGTAGAATTTGAAATGGGCATAAAAGGATGGATAAATCTAGATAGTAGGAGAGAAGAGGCAAGAATGTCTCATTTCAAGCAAGGAGAATGATGTGTCCAAATTGCTTATGCCTTTAATCACCGCTGATGAAGCCATGTAGAAGAGTCCTTTGTAATTATTAGGTGCGTTCAGTTTGATATGCGGTTTTTTGTAAAGTGGCAAGTCTCTGCTGAAAACAACTCAGTTACTCATAAGCCACTAAACAGAAACACCTGATTTTTCAGCCACTCCAAACAAGAGCATATGTGATTGACTTTGCCCAACTTTTGTGAGTGTGCCCTACTAGGTTAAATTGAAATTCTTATTAAAGTACAGGTATTATTTCTGTCACTTCTCCTGTGTCTACCACATTTATAACTTTATCCCAGAAGGCTATTAAGTGAGTTTTATGAGCTAGTATTTTCCCAACTCATTATTGTTTTGCAGATTTTACTCAGAAGGCCACAGTCTTGTGGGTACTGTTTACGAATTAATTTTGGCCACTCTATTTTTTTTTATAGCAGTATTTTTCCAAATGAAGAGACTGGGCCAATGACAATTCCCACTACATTTATATTGTATACATATTTATCCTTAGGGAATTTCTACCCAAACCTTTGTTTTATGTTCCTTCTGCCTGGAAAGTCCTACCACCTCAGTTGTCAACCCCAGATCCTCTGACAAATTCTTATGCACCCACTAAGACTCAGCTTAGGTATTATCTACTACAAAACCTTCTATAATTGCAGACAATCTAGAACTACCTTATGTGGAAAATAAAACAAAGCCTTTTTTTAAAAGGCATGGGAGGAATTCATTAGATCATGTAAGGAAGAAGTACAAGGACTAATTCCTAGCTACAAGCATGGTTGGATTCAGGAGCTTGAATGATATTGTTAAGACTTTGTCTTTCCCTCCATCTCTTGGAAACCCTGGTGGCGTAGTGGTTAAGTGCTACGGCTGCTAACCAAAGGGTTGGCAGTTCAAATCCGCCAGGCGCTCCTAGGAAACTCTATGGGGCAGTTCTACCCTGTCCTGTAAGGTTGCTATGAGTCGGAATCGACTCAACAGCACTGGGTTGGGTTTAACTTGGCTCTGCCTTGCTGTTCTTTGATTTCATTCTTGGGCAGACAACCGAGTAGTCCAAAACAGCATCACCACTGTGATAGGATAGTAGCACCCTGACATTTAAGGAGGCATTTTTTGATTTTATCAGATATCTTTGCAGCCAAATTGTAATTACCTAAGATTGATTGGGGAAATGTCTCTCCAGCTGTTTTAGCATATGTTCCATTCTTAGGCAGGTTCTCTCCAAATGATAGAAAAGACGACCACTGGTCACCTCAAGTGTGCATTCCATTTGATTAGCAATCCTGGCAAAATGAGTCTCTGCCAATGGTTTTGTGTCATAAAATTTCTGGGGGAGACATCTATTTTTCTGGGTCACATGTCCCTTATTCTTGCCAAGGGTTGCTAAGTCAGCCCCATGCAGAATATGTAGAATTTATTCTTCAGAAGAAAGAGATCCATTAACCTGCAGAGAGAGGCAAGGGGAATGGAGAGACAAAAACAACAGTTGCCCTTGATTCCTGTCCTGAGCCTCCTAGTCTCATTGGAGAGCATTTTCCCCAAGCTCTCACATAACTCTAAGCAAAAACATGATCCTCTATTGGTGTAGTTAACGCAAATATTATTGTTACCTCTGTATATCCATCACATGGTTACACAGTAAATATTCATACAATAAATGCAAGAATAAATGAGAACACCACCTCATGAACCTCCAAGTAGAGGTATCAGTAGCTAGAGAAAACGGGGGTAATTGCCCTGGTATAAAAGGGGTGTGAGTTTGACAAAGAGACAGAGAGAGGGTGATGTTTACTGAATGTCTGAGTGTAAGAACGAAGGGAGAGCCTCCTGCTGGTACAGACTCCTGCTGGCCTGAACATTCTCTTCTTGATAACCTACACGCTAATAATTCAGCAACATGGCAGCCATTTGCCTTATGTTTTCCAAGTCACATTTTAAATGTGCTTTCCTATTGTCCCTGAAACTACATTCATGAATATCAGATCACATGTACCAATTCAAAGTTTAGATAATACAATACCCATAAGTCTAAACCCCTCACCTTTGCCAACAGAAAATGTGAGAGTGCTCTTAGCTCATTTCTCCATACAAACTCTTGGTGACTTTTGTAACTTCCTTTGATGGACACACAAATAATCAGGGGTGGATGAAACCTCAGATTTCCTTCGATATAACTGGCCCATTCTAAGGAAACTGACTTACAGAGTTCAAGCACTTTGGCCAGAATCACATAGTGACTTTGTGTGTGTGTGTGTGCGTGTGTGTGTGTGCGTGTGTGTGTGTGTGTGTGTGAGTGGTAAATATGTATATAACAATACATGTGACATTTCAACAATCTTCACTTGTACAGGTCAATGACATTAATTAAATCCATCATGTGGTTAAACCATTACCCTTAACAGAAGCTCGCTGCCCCCTAGACAATGACTACCTCTCCCCCACCCTTGGAAGCCACTAATAAACTTTGGTCTCTATACCCTTGCTATTCTAGATATTTCATATAAGTGGGATCATATAATACTTGTCTTTTGTGACTGACTTCATTTACTCAACATGTTTTCAAGGTTCATGTTGTAGTATATATCAAGACTTTATTCCTGTTTATGGCTGAGTAATATTCCATTGTATGTATGTATACTGGAATGTACACACATTTTGTTCATCCGTTCATCCACGCTAATTTTTTTAAGACTGGTCTTAATTGTCACTATAAGTCACTATAATCATTATTAGAGTGACTTGAACATCACTATAACGAAATTTTATTCATATACAAAAATAGGGCTGGCATAAATGTAGTAAGGGAACAGACATTTGTCTGATATATCCTGGGTCCTAAAAAATTTCTTGATCCCATGAGTTCTTAATTTTATTTGTCCATTTTAAGTGTATATGGAATAATATTTAACTGGAAGTGTCATGAGGGCAGGGCGTTTTGCCTACTTTTTTCACTAACATGCCCCTAGAGCCTAGAACCATACTTGTCACATAGTTGTTGTTGTCACATAGTGCCAAATCCCAAACCACTGCCATCAAGTCAATTCCAATTCATAGCAACCCTAGAGGACAGAGTGGAACTGCCCCATAGAGTTTCCAAGGCTATAAATTTTTACAGAAGCAGACTGTTACATCTTTCCCCGTGGAGCGGTTGGTGGATTTGAACCATCGACCTCCCAGTTAGCAGTTGAAAGCTTAACCACTGCACCACGAGGTCTCTCTTGTCATACAGTAAAGCCAAAAAAAAAAAAAATCTGTTGCTGTTGAGTGGATTCTGACTCACAAAGGTCACATATTAGGTCCTCAAAAATATCTGTTGAATAAATATTTGTTGAGCACCTCTCTAAACACTTGACATGAACTAATGCATTTAGTCCTCACAACTTTCTCATGAGTTAAATTCCAATATCTCAATTCTATAGATAAGGAAACTGAGGCAAAGGAGATTGAAGTAATTTGCCTAAGGTCACAAAGCTACTAAGGAGCCCTGGTGACACAGTGGTGAAAGCACTCAGCTGCCGAGAGGTCGGCAGCTTGAGCTCACCAGCCACTCCGCAGGAGAAAGATGTAGCAGTCTGCTTCGGTAAAGACTACAGCCTTGGAGACCCCATGAGGCAGTTCTACTCTGTTCTATAGGGTCACTCTGAGTCAGAAGCGACTCTATGGCAGTAGGTTAATACAAAGTTAGGGAGGCAATATTCAAACCCAAGCAGTCTCTGGTTCCGGAGTCCATACTTGTAACTAGACAGAAACCATATGTACTAGTTATCATTTCCCATGTAACAAATCACCCCAAAAGTCAATGACTTTAAAAAACAATTTTTTTTTTTAATTTCACGCACAGTTTTGTTGATCTAGAATTTAGAAAGAACTCAGCTAGGCAGTTTGTCTCTGATTCATGTAGCCTTGGGCAAGGCAGCTGAGTCTGAGGAACCTACTTCCAAGATGGCTCCTTCATTCCCATGAGTGGGGCCTTGACAAAAACGACTGGAAATCTGGCACAGCTGGGTCCTTTCTCTCACCACATAGTCTCAATCCTGTTTACAGGGTAGTTGGGATTCTTACATGGAGGCTTATGGCTCCCAAAACAAGAATTTCAAAAGACAGAAAATGGAAGCTGCCTTAGTCTGGAAACTGGCACAGTGTCACTTCCACCACATTCTATTGGTCAAAGCAATCACAGAGCCCACTCAGATTCAAGGGGAAAGGATGTAAACACTACCTCTCAATGGGAAGGATGTGGAAGAATCTGTGGCCATTTTTAATCCACCAAAATGGAGGTCCAAGCCAGTTTGGTGATAGTACCCACCTACTTCACATAATTTTATTGATATCTCATAGTCCAGAATTCTAGTTCTAGAATAATGCTCTTCAACAATGAAACACTGATGGTATCCACATGTTAGAAAACCGTTTTGTCATTGTGACAAGACTTCACCATTCTAGAACTAAAAGAAATATTTTCTGATCTTAACAAATCTGTGCAATCAAACTTTAATCACTTTGATTGGGGCCGGGGGGGGCGTCTCTTCAGTCATTTTAATATGTGTTTTATGTTTCCAGATGCTCTATCCTAGTTTTATGAGGAAATGTTTCTCATTATCATAAAATTTACATGCTCATACATTTCATTGAAAGGCTTATTCTTTCTAGGTGATAATAAACAATTCAGTAATTTGGAAGGACAAAGCCACAGAAATAATTGTGAAAGGTACTAAAAAAGTCTCTAAGGAGAGGAGAATCAGGGTAGTAGAACAAGATTCAGTTCTATTTCTATTTCATCCCACATCTTGAGAAGTTTGTTCAACCCCTGGGAACCTAACTTTCACCATCTGTAAAATAAAAGGCTATTGTGGACAGAGCTCTGAACTGTAACTCATAACTTCTTGCCTGTATTCCTAATTCTTCTAATAACTAGTTCCCTGAACCTAAACAAAAGGCATTTCACTTCTTTGGATTTGATAGTAATGATAATGATTCTGACAAAGACAGTGCTCACCAAATAGTCTGTGTGAGGCCCCAGGTTTCCCAAACTCTCCTACGGTTAGGTTAGGGTCACACATGAGTTTTGATCACTAGACCGTGAGCAGAAGCAACAGTGTCTCCAGGCCAAGGTAGATAAGAACTCAGGTGCACCACCTGCTACACTCAATATGGCTTCCTTCACTTCCTTATCTATAAAATTAGGAGTTGGTTCCAACTGATCTATGAGGCCCTATCAAAAGGCCCCCCAAACTGTTGAATATTAAAGCTTTTGTGAATAAAACTTGGCATTCTGAAATTGGTATTCAATGTTCCACAGGTGTACACTGACAATAGGACTAAAAGTAATTGGATTTATATTGATTAAAAAGAAATTATACCTGACTTTTTCCTGCTGCATCCATGTTCATCAAGTATGGGATTTTTCCTTGTTGTTTGTCTGTTTGATTGATTGTTATTAAGTCATCTTAGGTTTCTATGGATTCCAAGTCAATGAGTTTGAATTGAGGGAATCAGAGGCAAACAATTCACATCTGTTTCAGCTTTGATCAAAGTTCACCTGTTCTTTACAGACACAATTCCTACAGATTCAAACCTAAATTTTATCTGAATGATGTAGAAGTACCCCAAGTCTTGGCCACTATTCAAATACCCAGGTTCATTTTCCGTTATTTGTTAACAGTCAAGGTGCTTGAATTTTTGACTATTAGTAAGCATACACATCATTCTCTTGAAAATTCTGAGTTTCAACCACACAACCTTAAAATCAAAGAACTCGAGGGCGGAGCCAAGATGGCGGACTAGGCAGACGCTACCTCGGATCCCTCTTACAACAAAGACACGGAAAAACAAGTGAATCGATCACATACATAACAATCTACGAACGCTGAACAACAAACACAGATTTAGAGACGGAGAACGAATACGGGGAAGTAACGATTGTTTCCAGAGCCTGGAGCCAGCGTACCAGTCAGGTACAGCACAAGCACAGAGAGCTGCTCCACCCCCCTGAACTAACCCCGGGAGGGAGACCAGCCGGTTCCGCGGGCGGCGTGGGACGCAGCCGGTAGGAGAAGTCCCCGGGAGGCAGTGACTGGTCTTGGAGCAGGAAGAGCAGAGTCCCAGCGGGGGAACTGTCTCGCCGGGATTTGGACTGGACACAGGTACGGCATAAACACGGAGAGCTGCTCTACCCCCCTGAACTAACCCCGGGAAGGGGCCCAGTTGGGTCGCGCGGGCGGCGTGGGACGCAGCCGATAGGAAAAGTCCCCGGGAGGCAGCGACTGGTACTGGAGCGGGGAGAACAGCATCCCAGCCGAGACACTCGGTCACGGCACAAGCACGGGGAGCTGCTCCACCCATCTGGACTAACCCCGGGAGGGGGCCCACCTGGTTCTCGGAGGCGGCACGGCCACGCGGCTGGAGGGACGAGAAGTCCCCGGGAGGCAGCGACTGATTTTGGAGTCGAGAGTGCACCGTCCCAGTAGGGGAGCCTTGATGCTGGGCGTGGGGCTGGAAGCGGAGGATCTGACCGTGACTCCAGCGGGCCAGACCCCCCGGGGGCAATCTCCACACAGCCAGCACACATAGGCCATGCGCCCACGGGAATCTCAGATATAATAGTCATTCCAAGCAAGACAAGCAACTCTGGCTATATTCTGAGGTGCTACTCTCCTATCTCTCTGTTCCCTCCCCCACCCTCCCCAGGCGGCTTCATTAACATCCGAATAGCCTGAGCCAGAGGGAGAACTCTGATAGGGGTCTGACTGCATTTTTTTTTTAGCGGATCTTCTGGAAAAACTAGTTTCCCAGTGATGGCTCGGAGACAACAATCCATATCAAACCACTTAAAGAAGCAGACCATGACAGCTTCTCCAACCCCCCAAACAAAAGAATCAAAATCTTTCCCAAATGAAGATACAATCCTGGAATTATCAGATACAGAATATAAAAAACTAATTTACAGAATGCTTAAAGATATCACAAATGAAATTAGGATAACTGCAGAAAAAGCCAAGGAACACACTGATAAAACTGTTGAAGAACTCAAAAAGATTATTCAAGAACATAGTGGAAAAATTAATAAGTTGCAAGAATCCATAGAGAGACAACATGTAGAAATCCAAAAGATTAACAATAAAATAACAGAATTAGACAATGCAATAGGAAGTCAGAGGAGCAGACTCAAGCAATTAGAATGCAGACTGGGACATCTGGAGGACCAGGGAATCAACACCAACATAGCTGAAAAAAAATCAGATAAAAGAATTAAAAAAAATGAAGAAACCCTAAGAATTATGTGGGACTCTATCAAGAAGGATAACCTGCGGATGATTGGAGTCCCAGAACAGGGAGGGGGGACAGAAAACACAGAGAAAATAGTTGAAGAACTCCTGACAGAAAACTTCCCTGACATCATGAAAGACGAAAGGATATCTATCCAAGACGCTCATCGAACCCCATTTAAGATTGATCCAAAAAGAAAAACACCAAGACATATTATCATCAAACTCACCAAAACCAAAGATAAACAGAAAATTTTAAAAGCAGCCAGGGAGAAAAGAAAGGTTTCCTTCAAGGGAGAATCAATAAGAATAAGTTCAGACTACTCAGCAGAAACCATGCAGGCAAGAAGGGAATGGGACGACATATACAGAACACTGAAGGAGAAAAACTGCCAGCCAAGGATCATATATCCAGCAAAACTCTCTCTGAAATATGAAGGCGAAATTAAGATATTTACAGACAAACACAAGTTTAGAGAATTTGCAAAAACCAAACCAAAGCTACAAGAAATACTAAAGGATATTGTTTGGTCAGAGAACCAATAATATCAGATATCAGCACAACACAAGGTCACAAAACAGAACATCCTGATATCAACTCAAATAGGGAAATCACAAAAACAAACAAATTAAGATTAATTAAAAAATAGATAAATAAAAATACACATAACAGGGAATCATGGAAGTCAATAGGTAAAAGATCACAATAATCAAAAAGAGGGACTAAATACAGGAGGCATTGAACTGCCATATGGAGAGTGATACAAGGCGATATAGAACAATACAAGTTAGGTTTTTACTTAGAAAAATAGGGGTAAGTAATAAGGTAACCACAAAAAGGTATAACAACTCTATAACTCAAGATAAAAGCCAAGAAAAACGTAACGACTCAACTAACATAAAGTCAAACACTATGAAAATGAGGATCTCACAATTTACTAAGAAAAACGTCTCAGCACAAAAAAGTATGCGGAAAAATGAAATTGTCAACAACACACATAAAAAGGCATCAAAATGACAGCACTAAAAACTTATTTATCTATAATTACCCTGAATGTAAATGGACTAAATGTACCAATAAAGAGACAGAGAGTCACAGACTGGGTGAAGAAACACGATCCATCTATATGCTGCCTACAAGAGACACACCTTAGACTTAGAGACACAAACAAACTAAAACTCAAAGGATGGAAAAAAGTATATCAAGCAAACAATAAGCAAAAAAGAAGAGGAGTAGCAATACTAATTTCTGACAAAATAGACTTTAGACTTAAATCCACCACAAAGGATAAAGAAGGACACTATATAATGATAAAAGGGACAATTGATCAGGAAGACATAACCATATTAAATATTTATGCACCCAATGACAGGGCTGCAAGATACGTAAATCAAATTTTAACAGAATTGAAAAGTGCGATAGATACCTCCACAATTATAGTAGGAGACTTCAACACACCACTTTCAGAGAAGGACAGGACATCCAGTAAGAAGCTCAATAGAGACACGGAAGATCTAATTACAACAATCAACCAACTTGACCTCATTGACTTATACAGAACTCTCCACCCAACTGCTGCAAAATATACTTTTTTTTCTAGCGCACATGGAACATTCTCTAGAATAGACCACATATTAGGTCATAAAACAAACCTTTGCAGAGTCCAAAACATCGAAATATTACAAAGCATCTTCTCAGACCACAAGGCAATAAAACTAGAGATCAATAACAGAAAAACTAGGGAAAAGAAATCAAATACTTGGAAAATGAACAATACCCTCCTGAAAAAAGACTGGGTTATAGAAGACATCAAGGAGGGAATAAGGAAATTCACAGAAAGCAACGAGAATGAAAATACTTCCTATCAAAACCTCTGGGACACAGCAAAAGCAGTGCTCAGAGGCCAATTTATATCAATAAATGCACACATACAAAAAGAAGAAAGAGCCAAAATCAGAGAACTGTCCCTACAACTTGAACAAATAGAAACTGAGCAACAAAAGAATCCATCAGGCACCAGAAGAAAACAAATAATAAAAATTAGAGCTGAACTAAATGAATTAGAGAACAGAAAAACAATTGAAAGAATTAACAAAGCCAAAAGCTGGTTCTTGGAAAAAATTAACAAAATTGATAAACCATTGGCTAGACTGACTAAAGAAATACAGGAAAGGAAACAAATAACCCGAATAAGAAACGAGAAGGACCACATCACAAAAGAACCAAATGAAATTAAAAGAATCATTTCAGATTATTATGAAAAATTGTACTCTAACAAATTTGAAAACCTAGAAGAAATGGATGAATTCCTGGAAAAACACTACCTACCTAAACTAACACATTCAGAAGTAGAACAACTAAATAGACCCATAACAAAAAAAGAGATTGAAACGGTAATCAAAAAACTCCCAACAAAAAAAAGCCCTGGCCCGGACGGCTTCACTGCAGAGTTCTACCAAACTTTCAGAGAAGAGTTAACACCACTACTTCTGAAGGTATTCCAAAGCATAGAAAATCACGGAATACTACCCAACTCATTCTATGAAGCCACCATCTCCCTGATACCAAAACCAGGTAAAGACATTACAAAAAAAGAAAATTATAGACCTATATCCCTCATGAACATTGATGCAAAAATCCTCAACAAAATTCTAGCCAATAGAATCCAACAACACATCAAAAAAATAATTCACCCTGATCAAGTGGGATTTATACCAGGTATGCAAGGCTGGTTTAATATCAGAAAAACCATTAATGTAATCCATCACATAAATAAAACAAAAGACAAAAACCACATGATCTTATCAATTGATGCAGAAAAGGCATTTGACAAAGTCCAACACCCATTCATGATAAAAACTCTTACCAAAATAGGAATTGAAGGAAAATTCCTCAACATAATAAAGGGCATCTATGCAAAGCCAACAGCCAATATCACTCTAAATGGAGAGAACCTGAAAGCATTTCCCTTGAGAACAGGAACCAGACAAGGATGCCCTTTATCACCGCTCTTATTCAACATCATGCTAGAAGTCCTAGCCAGGGCAATTAGGCTAGACAAAGAAATAAAAGGTATCCAGATTGGCAAGGAAGAAGTAAAGTTATCACTATTTGCAGATGACATGATTATATACACAGAAAACCCTAAGGAATCCTCCAGAAAACTACTGAAACTAATAGAAGAGTTTGGCAGAGTCTCAGGTTATAAAATAAACATACAAAAATCACTTGGATTCCTCTACATCAACAAAAAGAACACCGAAGAGGAAATAACCAAATCAATACCATTCACAGTAGCCCCCAAAAAGATAAGATACTTAGGAATAAATCTTACCAAGGATGTAAAAGACCTATACAAAGAAAACTACAAAGCTCTACTACAAGAAATTCAAAAGGACATACTTAAGTGGAAAAACATACCTTGCTCATGGATAGGAAGACTTAACATAGTAAAAATGTCTATTCTACCAAAAGCCATCTATACATTTAACACACTTCCAATCCAAATTCCAATGTCATATTTTAAGGGGATAGAGAAACAAATCACCAATTTCATATGGAAGGGAAAGAAGCCCCGGATAAGCAAAGCACTACTGAAAAAGAAGAAGAAAGTGGGAGGCCTCACTTTACCTGACTTCAGAACCTATTATACAGCCACAGTAGTCAAAACAGCCTGGTATTGGTACAACAACAGGCACATAGACCAATGGAACAGAATTGAGAACCCAGACATAGATCCATCCACGTATGAGCAGCTGATATTTGACAAAGGACCAGTGTCAATTAATTGGGGAAAAGATAGCCTTTTTAACAAATGGTGCTGGCATAACTGGATATCCATTTGCAAAAAAATGAAACAGGACCCATACCTCACACCATGCACAAAAACTAACTCCAAGTGGATCAAAGACCTAAACATAAAGACTAAAACGATAAAGATCATGGAAGAAAAAATTGGGACAACCCTAGGAGCCCTAATACAAGGCATAAACAGAATACAAAACATTACCAAAAATGATGAAGAGAAACCCGATAACTGGGAGCTCCTAAAAATCAAACACCTATGCTCATCTAAAGACTTCTCCAAAAGAGTAAAAAGACCACCTACAGATTGGGAAAGAATTTTCAGCTATGACATCTCCGACCAGCGCCTGATCTCTAAAATCTACATGATTCTGTCAAAACTCAACCACAAAAAGACAAACAACCCAATCAAGAAGTGGGCAAAGGATATGAACACACATTTCACTAAAGAAGATATTCAGGCAGCCAACATGAGATACATGAGAAAATGCTCTCGATCATTAGCCATTAGAGAAATGCAAATTAAAACTACGATGAGATTCCATCTCACACCAGCAAGGCTGGCATTAATCCAAAAAACACAAAATAATAAATGTTGGAGAGGCTGCGGAGAGATTGGAACTCTCATACACTGCTGGTGGGAATGTAAAATGGTACAACCACTTTGGAAATCTATCTGGCGTTATCTTAAACAGTTAGAAATAGAACTACCATACAACCCAGAAATCCCACTCCTAGGAATATACCCTAGAGATACAAGAGCCTTCATACAAACAGATATATGCACACCCATGTTTATTGCAGCTCTGTTTACAATAGCAAAAAGTTGGAAGCAACCAAGGTGTCCATCAACGGATGAATGGGTAAATAAATTGTGGTATATTCACACAATGGAATACTACGCATCGATAAAGAACAGTGACGAATCTCTGAAACATTTCATAACATGGAGGAACCTGGAAGGCATTATGCTGAGCGAAATGAGTCAGAGGCAAAAGGACAAATATTGTATAAGACCACTATTATAAGATCTTGAGAAATAGTAAACCTGAGAAGAACACATACTTTTGTGGTTCCGGGGGGGGGGGGGAGGGAGGGTGGGAGAGGGTTTTTTTATTGATTAATCAGTAGATAAGAACTGCTTTAGGTGAAGGGAAAGACAACACTCAATACATGGAAGGTCAGCTCAATTGGACTGGATCAAAAGCAAAGAAGTTTCCGAGATAAAATGAATGCTTCAAAGGTCAGCAGAGCAAGCGCGGGGGTCTGGGGAACATGGTTTGCGGGGACTTCTAAGTCAATTGGCAAAATAATTCTATTATGAAATCATTCTGCATCCCACTTTGAAATGTGGCGTCTGGGGTCTTAAATGCTAACAAGCGGCCATCTAAGATGCATCAATTGGTCTCAACCCACCTGGAGCAAAGGAAAATGAAGAACACCAAGGCCACACGACAACTAAGAGCCCAAGAGACAGAAAGGGCCACAGGAACCAGAGACCTACATCATCCTGAGACCAGAAGAACTAGTTGGTGCCCGGCCACAATCGATGACTGCCCTGACAGGGAGCACAGCAGAGGACCCCTGAGGGAGCAGGAGATCAGTGGGACACAGACCCCAAATTCTCATAAAAAGACCAAACTTAATGGTCTGACTGAGACTAGAGGAATCCCGGTGGCCATGCTCCCCAGAACTTCTGTTGGCACAGGACAGGAACCATCCCCGAAGACAACTCATCAGACATGAAAGGGACTGGTCAGCGGGTAGGAGAGTGACGCTGATGAAGAGTGAGCTAATTATATCAGGTGGACACTTGAGATTGTGTTGGCAACTCTTGTCTGGAGAGGGGATGGGAGGATAGACAGAGACGGAAGCCGGCAAAATTGTCAAGAAAGGAGAGACTGAAAGGGCTGACTCAAGAGGGGGAGAGCAAGTGGGAGTAGGGAGTGAGATGTATGTAAACTTATATGTGACAGACTGATTGGATTTGTAAACGTTCACTTGAAGCTTAATAAAAGTTATTAAAAAAAAAAAAAATCAAAGAACTCAAGTGAGGCTCGGAACTCATAAACCCCAGGACAGAAATGAGAACTAGGGATGAAAAAAAGTGGGGTTAACTGAAGTTCTGCACATGGGGTAGTCAATTTCTCTCCCTGCATGCTCAGGATGCTGTTAAGGCAGGTGTTTACCTGCAATAGAAACAGCTATAAGGAAAAAACAAAAGTACAAGGACTCTTGAATAAGAAATTGAACAAATGAGGAAGTACTAGGGCAGCTAGCGAGTGTGAATGTGGGCATCCCATAGGACAACACTCTACATTCTTCCATTAGGGGTTCCAAAGCAGAATATCCAGATTTTGACTGCTACTGCTGTTACTGGCAAAATATTTAACGCAGGAAGCATCAAAAGAAGATGGAAGGAATATACAGAGTCACTACACCAAAAAAAATTGGTCAACATTCAACCGTTTCAGGAGGTAGCATATGATCAAGAATCAATGGTATTGAAGGAAGGAGTCTAAGCTGCACTCAAGACAGAGAAAAACAAGGCTCCAGGAATTGACAGAATACCAATTGAGCTGTTTCAACAAAAGGTGCAACGCTGGAGGTACTCACTTGTCTATGCCAAGAAATTTGGAAGACAGCTACCTGGCCAACCGTCTAGAAGAGATCCATATTCGTGCCCATTCCAAAGAAAGGTGATCCAACCAAATGTGGAAATTATTGAACAATATCATTAACATCCCACATAAGTAAAATTTTGCTAAAGATAATTCAAAAATGGTTGCAGCAGTACATCAACAGGGAGCTGCCAGAAATTCAGGCCAGATTCAGAAGAGGATATGGAATGAGGGCTATCATTGCAGATGTCAGATGGATCTTGGCTGAAAGCAGAGAATACAAGAAAGATGTTTACCTGCAAAGGCATTAAACTGTGAAGATCATAACAAATTATGGATAACGTTGAGAAGAATGGGAATTTCAGAACACTTAATTGTGCTCATATGGAACCTGTATATAGACCAAGCAACAGTCATTCCAACAGAACATGCAGATGCTGTGTGGTTTAAAGTCAGAAAAGACATGTGTCAGTGTTGTATCCTTTCACCATACTTATTCAATCTGTATGCTGAGCAAACAGTCTGAGAAGTTGGGCTATATGAAGGAGAATGGAGCATCAGGATTGGAGAAAGACTAACAACCTGCAATATGCAGATAAAACAACTTGCTTGCTGAAAGTGAAGAGGATTTGAGCATTTACTGATGAAGATAAAAAACTACAGTCTTCAGTATGGATTACACCTCAACATAAAGAAAACAAAAATCATCACAACTAGACCAATAAGCAATGTGATGATAAATTGAGAAAATATTGAAGTTGTCAAGGATTTCATTGCACTTGGACCCACAATCAACACCCATGGAAGCTTCTTCTTGTTGTTGTTAAGTGTCATTGAGTCCGTTCCAACTCATAGTGACTCTATGTACCACAGAACGAAACACTGCCCGGTCCTGCGCCATGCTCATAGTCATTGTTATGCTTGAGCCCATTGTTACAGCCACTGTGTCAATCCATCTCATTGAGGGTCTTTCTCTTTTTTGTTGACCCTCTACTTTACCAAGCAAGATGTCCTTCTCCAGGAACTGATCCTTCCGGACAACATGTCCAAAGTACATAAGGCACAGTCTCGCCATCCTTTCTTCTAAGAAGCATTCTGGTTGTACTTCTTCCAAGACAGATTTGTTCATCATTTTGGCAGCCCATGGTATATTCAATATTCTTCATCAACACCACAATTCAAAGGGGTCAGTTCTTCAGTCTTCTTCATTCATTGTCCAGCTTTCACATGCATGAGATTGAAAATACCATGGCTTGGGTCAGGCACACCTTAGTCTTCAAGTTGACATCTTTGCTTTTCAACACTTTAAAGAGGTCTTTTCCAGCAGATTTGCCCAATGCAATGCATATTTTGATTTCTTGGCTGCTGCTTCTATGGATGTTGATTGTGGATCTAAGTAAGATGAAATCCTTGGCAACTTCAATCTTTTCTCCATTTATCATGATGCTGCTTATTGGTCCAGTTGTGAGGATTTTTGTTTTCTCTATGTTGAGCTGTAATCCATACTGAAGGCTATGGTGTTTGATCTTCATCAGTAAGTGCTTCAAGTCCTCTTCACTTTCAGCAAGCATGGTCGTGTCATCTGTGTAACACAGGTTGTTAATGAGTCTTCCTCCAATCCTGATGCCCTGTTCTTCTTCATATAGCCTGCCTTCTTGAATTATTTGCTCAGCATACAGATTCAATAGGTATGGTGAAAGGACACAGCCCTGACACACACTTTTCCTGACTTTAAACCACGTAGTATCTCCTTGTTCTGTCTAAACAACTGACTCTTGATCTATGTACGGATTCCTCAGGTTTCCATGGAAGTAGAAGGCAAAAAAACAAACCACAAATTGAAATGGGCAAATCTGGTGCAAAAGGCCTCTTTAAAGTGTTAAAAAGCAAAAATGTTACTTTGAGGATTAAGATACGCCTGACTCAAGCCACGGTATTTTCAATTGCCTCATATACATGCAAAAGCTGGACAGTGAATAAAGAAGACCGAAGAATATTGACTGTACCATGGACTGCCAGAAAAATGAACAAGTCTGGGAAGTACAGCCAGAGTGCTCCTCGGAAGCAAGGATGGCAAGACTTCATCTTACTTTGGATGTGTTATCAGGAGGGACCAGTTCCTGGAGAAGGACATCATGCTTGTTAAGGTAGAGGGTCAGCAAAAAAGATGAAGACCCTTGACAAGATGGATTGACACAGTGGCTGCAACAATAGACTCAAACACAGCAACGATTGTGAGAATGGTGCAGGACCAGGCAGTATTTCATTCTGTTGTGCATGGGGTCTCTATGAGCCAAAACCAGCTCAATGTCACCTAACAACAACATTCCCAAAGAGAAACCTGCCAGCAACCATCCCCTCCATACCCACTCGTCTTCCTATTGCCTCATTCTTAAATATGAATAAATTAAGAAATCACTAGGCATTTGAGAAATGCCTGCAGCATTCCAAAGAAAGATCAAGATAAGCAAGAAGAAAATGTAATGACAGAGAAAACTGAGATAGTACAACAAATGGGAAAAAACCTAAATAGCATCCTCAAAGACTTTGGAAAGTGTTTATATCCATAAAACAAGAACAGAATGTTATATAAAAAGAATAGCCGAAGAACACTAAAAGACAAAGTAGAGGAAATCTCTCAGAGCTTAGAACACAGAAACAAGTAGCAAAAATCTAGTAGGAAGCATCTACTTACATATAAATGCATAGGCAAAGATCTGAAAAGATACCATGGCAGACTGTGAAAGACTGGGAAGGGAGAGTGAATGAAGAGTAATTCATTTTTGTTGTATGTTCCTGCATTATTTTTATGTCTTTTATTATTTTTTTAATTAAAAATGTAATCCTTGCTTTAGTCCCATGCTCATCAAGTAATTTTTTAAAGAGACTGTTCTCATGTGGACCTCCCAACAGAGAATAGAATACGGTGACCAGCTAAGAAAATACTCCTTATTCTGTTTATCAGCTGGTCTTTTTGTGAATTCCTTTAGACTTAATGTCGCAGAGTTTTACCCACATACTTACTAAGTCAGAATTTCTAAAGATGAGGTCCTAGAGACTACTTTTTAACAAGCTCCTCTGTTGATTCTGAGAGAACCACCATTCTAGAACCTGCTTTTCCCTGTGACAACAGTACTGAACCACCAAGGCCCTGCCCTACACAGGAAACCAGACAACCTGCCTCTTCTACATTTTCTGGAACAGCCACATGGCTCTTCTGATTTCCAGATCAAATTAATGGTTGTTTGATGGTGTCTCCAAATCAAGCCTGGTTCACCTGGAATTCCTGAAGTATTGGGGGACTGAGGGATGATCAAACATGCACCCATTTGGATTTCCCAGATAAAGAATATAACAAAAGCATAATTGCAATGTTTGAGGACAGTTCTGGCTTGAGGTAGGCTGAGGTCCTATGCCTGTGTCTGGATGGCTAACCCACAAACCTCTCTATTCAAGATCATCATCACATCATGTTCTAATAGAAACAGAACAGGCTTCCAAAGCCAATGTAGCCTGGAATCCAAGCTCCTTACATGCTGTGCTTTTGTTTACTCCTGAATAAATTCAATAAAGTGCAGTAACCATTATAATAAATGTAGATGTCACTAATTACAACACTAGATTTTAAGTGCAATGCTGCTGTCTCAAGTGGCCTTTAAAACTGAGTAAAATCACAAGCCAATTCAAATTTAATTAAAACTATCAGTTTAATTTAGTCTGCTTTTACGATAAAAACTACACTAACCCATTGACTGCATTCCAAAATTGCCCGTTATGTGCAGCAACCAGCAGCTTGTGGGCCTCTACTTTGATGACTGGTGCAGTGCATTCATTTACCTTGTTATCCAGTGAAGTTTCAGTTGTTCTAGATCCAGTAAACAACTAGTTTTCGTCTTTGAAAATGAGGCTCTTGGACTCTTTCAGGTAGTTCTCCATGTGGTTAGAATAGTTGCCTCTCCCCTCCCCGCAGCTTCTTGTGCTCTTGAAAATTCATCCCAGGAGGCCTTCTGAAGATTTCACCATGGCATCCATTCTTGAATTGAACTTAAACGGCCCGAGAAGGGATTTTTGGAAATGGAATGAAGGAGCACTGAGAATCAGGGTTCCATGGCCCAGCCCCAGTCCTGCCTCTGTCAGGCTCTGTGGCCTTGGACCAACCTCTTGTCTTTCCTGAGCCTCAGTTTCCTCATGTGTAGCACTGGAGGTTGGAACAGATTGGCATCTCCAAAGTTTCAGTCACTCATGTTCAAATTCTAAGCTCATGATCTTTTATCATATTCAGGTATTACCTGACAGTGCCCATAACTCTTACGGACTGAGTAAGATAGGTTTCCTAGACACTGTCTGCTTCAGCCTCATCCTAGACAAAAATATTTATGAGTTCACAAGACCTAATGCACCAGTTATATATCTCTTTTTAAAAGCATTAAAGTAAATACATAACAAAATATTTTTAAGTGTTCAACTAAAATCATCTTGTATACACCGTTGACTGTGTACCACATTTGAATATTGACCTCCCTGACCTTTGACTCCCTTCCTGCTTCAGGCATCTGCAAGTCTATGAAAAAGAATTTTATCACTTCACTCATGTGAGCAAATGAACACACACAAAATGAACTGCCTGCAGGGCTTGTCTGCTTCACAGCAGACAAGGTACTTTCTCATGAGAGAGAAGCACTGATCATAAACAAAATTCAGGGGTGATATATTTTATTTTAAAAGAAGAGAACGGCATCGTGAAGTTTAGCAAATTCAAGACAAACTGTACAATTCAGTCAAATGTTGAGGAGAGAAAAATAAACTTTGTTAGGGAGAAGAACTAAAGCAAGAAGATGAAATAGACAGGCCTGTGAAAGAATGTATAATCTAAAACCACAGTTAAGAGAGAAACATAGGATGCAGAAGAAGCCTGACCATGGCTGTTTTGTCTGGATGGAGATTGCAGTGGGTAACTCTACTCTAGGTCATTCTGGCTCAAGGGTGCCCCCCCACCCACACACACATATACCCCTCTTATGGCAATAAAAATTATAATGAGAAAAATCACATGCAAATGGAGCACACAGTTATTGGAAAAGAATCTCTACATGGTCTGGTCAGGTCCACCTTGTGGGGAGACCTGGGGAGGAATGTGGGAAAGGGTTATGATGCCAAGAGGGAGGTCATCAGGGGAAGAATTAGAGATGTGTATTAAAGGGTTACCTTAAGGCTGAGTTGAACAAAAAAATACAGGGATTTTGGCCATGTACTTTCTCCTGGTGACAATGGTTAAGTCAGTGTTGTGATAACCATGTAGCTGCTCTGCTCACTGGATGGCCACATGCATGTACAGAACCCCAGGCCAGGAAATACTCATGGTCAAGGTGGCCTGTGGGAGTTGGTGCAGACCAGAGACAAGACCGGGGCGGCAGCCAGAGCGAGATGCTTACCCTGTCTTAATGTCACCCAGGAGGTGACAGAGTCAACGGTAAGCTTTTTGAGAGACTAAGCCTACAAATAAAAAACAGCCAGACCATATGTGACAATACAGCTTTGACCCACAACCTCTGCAGCAATTATCTGCTTAATAACCCCCAGCCTCCCTAATTTTTATACCAGATTCCATCTCAGGACCAACCAGAGAAAGCCAAATATGTTCCCCAAACCAATCCCATAAGATGCCCTACTTTCACTTAGTTCGCCTCCAGCATCCCCATGCCAACAGCCTCCAATTACGGCACACCTGAAGCCTTCCCTTTTATCACTATGAAGCTTTTCCACTCCTCTACCTGCCTTACAGTCTCTGCCAAACTCAGAGGATGGTGGCAGACTCCCTTGTTACAGCAAGGTCTGAAAAAATAGCCTTTGCTTGTTGTCATTGCAGAAACCCTGATGGTGTAGTGGTTAAGTACTATGCCCGCTAACCAAAAGGTTGGCAGTTCAAATCCATCAGGCGCTCCTTGGAAACTCTATGGGGCAGTTCTACTCTGTCCCATGGGGTCACTATGAGTCAAAATTGACTTAACGGCAATGGGTTTCATTTTGTTTGTTTGTTCTCATTGGGGTGGTCTTTGCTTATTTTCACAAATGGGATGCCCTCTCATACTGCTCCCATCTGAAATGGCCTGAAATTTTTGACTGGAGCCCACATCCACCACAAAATCTACCTGTTCAACGAGGAGATAGATTACATGCCTCCTGGCTGTACCCATGTGATCTACACATTATTCTCATGTTCTTCTCAGGACATACAACATGACACATGCACATGTGCATGCACACACAGATGGGATTGGTTTGTATCATTTATGTGTTAAAAAGAATTATTCATGTTCTCATTTCAAGTGTGTTGAAGGCTTCCACTAAAGTTTGCCCTGGTGTGTGCTGAGCCTGTATTGGGGCAATTGCTTCAACTTATGTGACATCTAGGGCAGAACCCTTTTTTTTTTTTTTTTTTTAGGGCAGAACCCAAGTGCAGGCCGGACCTTATCAAAAAGATTTAATGAGGGCCCCGCTGCTATACTCTGCTGCTACCTAGAAAATGACTGACTCTGCTTATGCTGGACTCAATATCCAAAGCTTTTTCTGATAAGTTTGAGGCTTTAGACCAGGGGTCAGCAAACTACATCTAGTGGATTTGGCCTGCTTCCCGTCTGGTAAAGTTCTATTGGACTGCAGCCACATCCATCCATTTAGGAATATCTATGGCTGCTGTTGCACTACAATGGCAGATTTGAGTAGTTGCAATAAAGACTAAAATATTTACTATCATGCCCTTTACAGAAAAAAGTTTGTTGACTCCTGGTTTAGCCTTTCCATGAACTCCAATGATTGAAGGTCCCAAGTCATTCTGTCACTTGATAGGTATTCCCAAGTCACCCCTTAGGCATCAGGACCAGCATCCAAGTATAAGATATTATTCCTGCCCTCAAGGAGCTCCCAGGCTAGCTGGAGAGATAAAGAGAAACACCACACACGCAATGGAACTGTTTCTAGGGTGATTAAAACAAAGAACAAAGAAGAACGATCACAGCAAGGCTTCAGGAAGAAGGTCAATGAATGAATTATGAGTATCTTGTGCTACTTATTCTCCCATCTCCCAGATTTATTCTCCGTCCTTCTCTGTCCTGTTCCCTGCCATGGGAGCCCTGTCCTACTGCATCCCCCAGGTTCCCTCTCTGTCCAGCATCCAGTTGGGTTTAGCCAATGGGAGGTACCTGCAGGTGATCAGAAGGTGGGGGAAGAGAGAGGCCAGAGCATGTCTTCCCTTCTGTACCACATCTCTGGTGGTATCTGTGTCTCTCCATGGTCACTGCTCCTTCCAGGTGGCAGGTGGGTCTCTACATTTCTAGTCTCCACTGAACACCCATGATATTGTAAATACCCTAGTGGTTGAAACGGCAGCTTCTTCTTATTCCTAGTCTTTAGGGACCTCACTATCCCTGGTCTATGTTTTGAACCCTGCTCATACCTCTGTCAATGAAATCTCTCCTTTGAAACATCTGGGGGCAATTCCTGTGCCCTGCTGGGACCCTGACCAATGTCTTTCCATAACTCATTAGTTAATCAACTAACCTAACCCACTCGTTCAGGACATAAGGTCAAAATGCATTCACCCAACACATGTATGAACACATAGCCTTATATCAGAGGACAAGCATTTAAAAGCTGACATATATTTAGAAAAATGCCTTTTCATCAGCATGTCCTTTCACGATAAGGAGCTTTTTCCATGAGCAATCAGAGTTTATGTGAGGCAGTCAGTCCATATGAGCAGATGAACATCATTATGAACCTGCTCTTGAGTTTGCAATGTTCCCAAACATTATTGCTGTGCAGTCAACAGTTATAATGAGTGAGGCGCTCGTGCTCACCAATAAGTGACACTGCCCTTTTTTTCCTCTTCTGAGTCAATCTCTTTATTGTTTTTACTCCTTTGGTAGAGATTGTTTTAATATGTCCCATTTCTGAGCAAATTCTCTCAGCTCATCTTTGAAATTCTGAAATTCCACTTGGGTTCCCACTGGGCTATGTTTGTTTATAAGGTCACAAAAGGTTTCTTTAAGCTAAATCAAGCTGGGTAGCATTCCTGTGCCTGAAGTTTTCTATAAGCAGTATCTGTATCAAGATGGAGTGAATTTTAAATCATTTGTAAGAGATTGAGCTCTGTGTCTAGGATGACCCTAAGGACATTTCTTGCCTGTTTTTATTTTTTTTTATGTTGAATGACATAATGGATGTGAAAGTTCTTTGTGACCCATGAAGACCTTTCTAATGCAGGAGATCAAAACGATGATCTCAGAGTTTGGGAACATCCTGTCTCCTAGGGTTTATTGTATTCCCCATTTTTCAGGGGTCATCAGATTCTAAAGGAGAACAGAACCTCTTTGCAAGATCTTTTTTTACATTTGGGGTAGAACAGAACCTAATTAATATTATAGTCCTTGATTCATTTATTTTAAAAATATTTATTAGATACCTTCTATATGCCAGGGTGCTGGGGATAAAATGGCATAAATAACATAGTTCCTACCCTTAATGAGTTTAACATTTATTTGGTTCTTACATGGTGCCAGGCACAGCACTAAAACTTTGCACGATTTATTTCAATTAGCCTTTACAACTACACTAAGTTAATTATATTACTCACATTTCACAGATAATATCTAATAATAACATGGAATGTCAGTGGTGAACATTTATTGAGTGCTTATTATGTGTCAGGTAGTAGCCTAAATGCTTAGTCAAGCAACTCAGTTAAGCCTCCCTGTGTCCCAAACAGCATTATATTATCCCTATTTCCCAACAACTAACATTTATTGACCACTTAACATTGGTAAGACACAGTCCTAAGCAATTTGCACGTATTATCTCATTTAATTATTTTAAGAACATGATGAAGGAAATACTACTATTATCCAAGTGTTTAAGGCTCCAAGTGTTTAAGGAACATGGCCAAGTTTATGTGGCTGGTACTTGTAAAACTGATATTCAGATCCAGCTCTTTAAAAAGCCCATGGCTTTAACCATGATGCTATACTGCCTCTCAAGAACATACTTTATTCCCAGAATAACTGACTTTCAGAGGAAAAATGAAAAGATGTCATAGTACACATAACACTGAAAAGGGAAGGAAGAGAGATAGAGCTGAAGACAGACACTGTCTTTATCACCTTATAGTCTTTTAAAAATTTTGGTGGCTTCCAGCTTTCAAATACAGACAGTAATTCATCTTAGTTTACTACAGAATTTGCACTATTAATAAAATGACCTCTAATAGATCAACTGACAAAGAAAAATAAAATAAGGCTTAAAACCTTGAACGTGGAATTTTCCCTAACTCACTGCTAATACCAATGCTTTCTAAGTAAATCTGTCTATAGATTTAGGTATAGCCATATGCCTTCCCAGAAAGTGGTAGCTTGCCAACTGGAAGATTCCTATATGAGACTCACCAGTGATTACCTCTCCAAATGTTATTTAAAGGTAGGCTCCAATAAATTTCAATCATTTTCTCCCCTATAGTGTACTACTATAGGATTCCCAAAATGCAGCGAGAGTGAGAAAATGTCTCCTTCTGCCATGACAATATTGCACATTAAGTGCTTAATAGATCAGTTAAATTAATGCTCAGTTGGGGCTGGCATTAGACCTTTAAATACACACATCAAATCTGAAAGGCCAGTCAGAAGGTGTTGGCATAGACAGGTAAGTTATGTGCTGTAAATTAGAATTATTAGAACAATTAGAACTAATCTACATGTAATGGTTCAGTGTGTGGCCAAGCAGAATAGCACACTATAGAGTCTAGAAACTCCTAGACTACTGAAAGCCCTGGTGTGGAATGGTGTGGTATGATGAGATGGGCACTGTTACAGATTGAATCATGTCCCCCAAAAATGTGTATCAACTTGGCTAGAGCACGATTCCCAGTATTGTGTGGTTGTCCACCATTTTGTGATCTGATGTGATCATCCTATGTGCTGTAAATCTTAACCTCTATGATTTTAATGATGCAGGATTAGAGGCAGTTATGCTAATGAGGTAGGACTCAATCTACAGGATTAAGTTGTATCCTGAGTTAATTTCTTTTGAGATATAAAAGAGAGAATAGAGCAGAGAGGCAAGGGACCTCATACCACCAAGAAAGAAGATCTGGAAGTTGAGCATGTCCTTTGGACCCAGGGTCCTTGTGCTGAGAAGTTTTTAGACCAGGGGAAGGCTGATGACAAGGACCTTCCCCCAGAGCCAATAGAGAAAGAAAACTTTCCCTTAGAGCTTGCACCCTAAATTTGGACTTCTAGCCTCCTAAGCTGTGAGTGAATACATTTCTGTTTGTTAAAGCCATCCACTTGTGGTATTTCTATTATAGCAGCACTAGATAATTAAGACAGGCACTGAACTGCAACTCAGGAGGCCTGGCTTCTACATAACCCACTAGCTGAGTATCATTGCACAAACCACTCTCCCAGTCTGTGCCCCACTTTCCAATCTATGAAATGGGATGAAAATGGTGCTCATCCTACTTGGTGATTTGGAGGATCAAATGAGATAAATGTTAATTATTGTCATTATAACCTTTATTGGTTGTTTCCCATTTGGATGCATAACCTCATTAAGTCCTCAAAATAGCTCTATGAGTTAGGAACTATTTTTATCCTTACATTACAGATAGAGAAACTGAGGTTAGAAAGCATACAGTTGTCACAATGGGGCCAACAGATAAAATTAGAAGAGGCAAACTTCTTTAATGGCAAAGAATGAAGAAACTTTCTGAGAGTGTAACGAGACAGGAGATAACACCGCACTGTCTCAGACAGAGGTGCATCGCCTAGGTAACAATACTCATCACTGTACATACACCAATGGATATTACCCCCAAGGCAGAACACGGATTCTATTACATGCAAAAGGCAAGGCTAGGACTAAGGTGCAAAATTTAAGGGGCAACAAAAGACACAGCAATCAAGATTAATAATACTTCACATAATATTTTTAAAAATAAAAATACAAAAACAAATCTGTGATGACCAGAACATCAAAATGTTAAATAAAGACAATCCAATCCTCCACTTGCACAACTGATCTAGGCCCTGTTGGACCCTGTCTTTCTTAAAAATGTTGATATTTGTTGATTGTGTTTTTTTTTTTTTTAATTAATTTTGGCTTTGTCATTCAGCCATTAGTTTTAATACCAGCCTAGAGCCCCTCTCCCCATCTCCCTATCCTCTGCTTGACTCTTCAGGGTACTCTGGTTTCATGCTTGCCTGCTCACCAGGTGCACGTAACCCATGGAAAACAACCTCAGCACATTCCAAAGTGTTTAGTGAGAATCTGCATGAAGCTAAGGCCAATTTCCCGGTCATGGGGTCCCTCAGCACGCCCAGAATTAAGGCCTTTCCAAGTAGAGTTGCCAGAAACAATACAGGATGCCCAGTGAAATTCGAATTTCAGATAAACAACAAATCATATTTTGAGAACTGTAGGTATACTCCATGCAAAATTTGGATATACTTATACTAACAAATTATTTGTTGTTTACCTGAAATTCAAATTTAACTGGGTGCTCTTTTATTTCCTTAATCTGGCAACCCTCTTTTCCAGGTACATTCCCAAAAAGAGGTTAGACAATGTACCCCAAATCACCAAGTAGGACGTGGAAATGCCTGATTGTGAACCTGGTTCATTCTCTCTGTTTTTCTCTCTCTCTTACATCTATACAAATACATATATATATATATACACACACACACACACCCCTATATATACACCCATATATACATGTATATACATATATATATATATATTCCTTGAGAGAGGTGCAAGAAATATGGAATTTCCGTCAATGATAATGACATCCTGAAATCTACTCCTCAAATGAACACACACACACAAGAATTTTCTAGTAATATATATATATATATATTACTATATACACACATGGAAACCCTGGTGGCATAGAGGTTAAGTGCTACAGCTGCTAACCAAAAGGTCAGCAGTTCGAATCCACGAGGTGCTCCTTGAAAACTCTGTGGGGCAGTTCTACTCTGTCCTACAGGGTGGCTATGAGTCAGAATGGACTCGACAGCAATGGGCTTTTTTTTTAATATATATAACATACTTACATGTGTACATATATACAAATACATGTATATATATATACTTATCCAATAGGTTTTTTTTTTTTACTTATCCAAAATAACTGGTAAATTTGACTGAATATCTGACCAAGACCTGTTCCAGTCTCCTATGGAGCTTTAGCTACTAGTCACAACTGGTTTGACTTTTTGCTAAGATTTATTTCTCCTTTGTCCCAAAACTTTAGAGGTGATAAAGCTGATTCTGAACAGTCAGCTCTTCAGCCTTTTCAGCATTCAGTGCCCCGATTATATCCTAAGCTCTCTGAAGGCAGAAGCTGTTAAGCTCTCATTCAAAACATTTCCAGCCACCCCTAAAGTAGACATGTGTCGTGATTTGGGCTGACCTATTCTATGACAAGAATTTCCCTATCTTGTGGGGCCTCCTTGCAGCTTCCCTTGCAGCTAGAATAACCATGTGACCTAGCTCAGCCAATCAGGTGAGACTTCACTGGAATTTAAATCCAAAGCTAACTTGAAAAGTCAATGGAAGAGTTGGTAATTGATTCTTCTTGGCAGGCAGCCACACATCAATATCCAGTTTTCTGCAGCAGTAGGGGCTACAGAAATAGTGGAAGTATCTATTGGACATGGAAGTAGTGGGGCAAGCTGTAGCCCTGAGTTCTCTGAGGCAATGGAAGCAGTGGTGACACCATTGGACTGGCTTGGGGATGTGAGCCCAGCTATGATCCTGCCCCCTGTTAGCCTGTTTTGCCCCTGCCTAGTTGTCCAGCCTTTCTGGCAATTCTCCTCACTACTCTTTTGATAATTTTATTTTCTGCTTTAATCACTAGAGATGGGTGCTATTACTTGCAATTAGGAGCCCTGATAGACACAGCCCTCAAACCCTAAGTGATAATGTCCTGTATTTGCAAGTCTATCAGAGTCACTGATCAGGAAATTAACAATTACAAGAAAGAATAAAAGGCAAAAATGCATTCCAAGGAAGAGAGGTTCTTCACTGCTTCTTTAAACAGAGTCTGCGAAAGCATGACACCAGGTTAGACAGCTGGGAAGCTGTGAGCTGAGCCCACCCCAGTCAGCATAGGAGACAGCAGGCCAAGCCCAGTCTCTCATCCATGTGACCACAAGCCCCTCTCCCAGAGGGGGATGTTCTAGGCCTTATTTCTGCACCCCTTTTCCAATAGCCTACTTGGTCACCAGAAGGACATAATGGTGATGAGTGGCACTTTTCCTACCTCTGCATGCAGAGGGGCATAACTGGTTTTATAAAGTATGTAGGTTCCTTTATTTTGCAATATTTCAAATTCACCCAAGAGTCTGAATATTCCTTGAGAGAGGTGCAAGAAATATGGAATTTCCATCAATGATAATGACATCCTGAAATCTACTCCTCAAATATGCACACACACACAAGAATTTTCTAGTAATAACTAGTAAAATCCCTTGCATTAGCAAGAACTCAATACACAGCTAAGGGATGGGATGGGATGGGATGGGATGGGATGGGATGGGATGGGATGGGATGGGATGGGATGGGATGGGATGGGATGGGATGGGATGGGATGGGATGGGATGGGATGGGATGGGATGGGATGGGATGGGATGGGATGGGATGGGATGGGGTGGGGTGGGGTGGGGTGGGGTGGGGTGGGGTGGGGTGGGGTGGGGTGGGGTGGGGTGGGGTGGGGTGGGGTGGGGTGGAGTGGAATTGAATGGAAAGGAACAGAACTGAATGGAACAGAATGAAGTAGGATGAGATGGGTTGGAGTGGAATAGAATAGAATAATACAGAATATAAAATTATAAATTAAAATGGAATGGCCTAGAATAGAATCGTTAGTAGTAAGATATTGTGATGGTTAAGGTTGCATTCAACTTGGCTGGGCCATGATTCTCAGTGATTTGGCAGTTATGACGTAGTTTGGCAGTTATGTAATGATGTAATCACCTCCATGAAAACTGATATAATGTAATCACCTACATGATGCCATCTGCTATCAGCAGCCAACCAGCTGAAAGGTTTCCTTGGGGGTGTGGCCTGCATCCAATATATATGGACTTTCTGGCAAAGCTCACTGGCTTTTGCTCACTCTGGATCCTACATCAGGCTTGTCATCATCTGACCTCCTGTTTCTTGGCACCTGAACCAGCAGCCTGCTGTCTTACCTGGCAATCTTGGATTCATCAGCCTCTGCAGCCCATGAGCCAGCAGCCTGCCGTCTGACCTACTAATATTGGGTTCATCAGCCCCTACAGCTATGTGAGTCAGGAGAAGCCTCCAACCTGACGCCTGATCCATGGACTTGGGACTTGCCAGCCTCTACAACTGCATAAGCCATTTCCTTGATATAAATCTCTCTCTCTCTCTCTACATATATATTATATCATTGGTTTTTGCTTCTCTAGAGAACTTATAATAGCATAAAATGGCATAGAATGATATGGAAGAGAAAAGAATGGAAAAGCACAGATGTGGGGACATCTGGTTTGTTTTGTGTATTGTACTTGTGAAATTCACAAAGGAAAGGCTCATCTGAATAATAATAACAATAACAAGTCCCTGAGAGCCATCGCAGCTCATGCTGGGCTTTGCAGGTCAAAAATCAAGCCACTCCATATTGGAGACCTCGCCATCCTGAAGACCTTCAATTCACGGTATCCAGTACCAGACATTTTCTTTAATTTGTGGGTAGAAGAGCTGAGAAATCTTAAAATAAATGTCCATGGTCCCTTTTAAGCTCTGTGGTCAGGCCTCTTGCTAATGATGGGCATAAGACATACCTGGGACAAACTGACTTTGAAATACAATCACATATGAAGAGTTTTGACTTAGGGTAGTCTGTCTACAGGAACCTGGGCACAAGTGCTTTGTGATCAGCTGCTAAACGAAAGGTTGGTCATTCGAACCCACCCAGCAGCTCTGTGGAAAAAAAGTCCTGGAAATCTGCTTCCATAAAGATTACAGCCAAAAAAACCTAATGAAGCAGTTCTACTCTGTAACATATGGTGTGGCCGTGAGTCAGAGGCTGACTCGACAGCAGCTAACAACAACAGCAACAAGAAAGACCATGCTGAAAGCCCTGGAAATGGCTAAGAGGTTACAGAAATTCGTCTGACTGTTATATGATATATTCAGAGGAGGCACAGGCAATTCCAAAGAACACTTTCCTAGCAGCTCCCGTGCGTCGGCTTTGGAACCAGGGCTGTTACCCTCCTGAGAGGGAATTCATCCTACATCACCATGATATCCTTGGGGACCATGTCCTTAAATAGTATGATCTGAGTCTGGAGATCAAAAAAGGAGACTGGGCCCAAGAAGGCTGATCTGTCTAAAGGTGCTGGTGGACATGAATCAGTCGCTGATGAATTAAGAGGGTCAAAAAGTCCCCTGACAGACCCACAGACATCTGCCCAGCTCCTCCACCTTGAGTTGGACCCCCCCTAATAAAACCCAGAGCAAACTCTAAAATCCAGTCAAAAATCAACCTGATGGCACCTAACAACAACAAGCAACAGATAAAACTCAGAGTTCAGAATTTCAGCTGAGAGGGTTAGGTTAAAGTGATTATTACAACAAGTGTGTGTTTTGAGAGTTCTAAAGCATGTTTGCACACATTATTCTCTTGGATTGGAAAGAGACGATGGAGAAGCTCAATGTCAAGTTGAAGCTGAAAAAAATTAAAACAAGTCCACGAGAGTCAAAGTATGACTTTCAGTATATCCCACCTGAATTTAGAGACCATTTCAAAAACAGATTTGACACATTGAACACTAATAACCGAAAACCAGACAAGTTATGGGATGACATCAAGGACATCATACATGAAGAAAGCAAAAGGTCATTAAAAAGGCAGGAAAAAAAGAAAAGGCCAAAATGAATGTCAGAAGAGACTGTGAAACTTGCTCTTGAACATAGAGTAGCTAAAAAGAACGAACAAAAATGATCACTTAAAAGAGCTGAACAGAAGATTCCAAAGGGCAGCTTGAGAAGACAAAGTATTATAATGAAATGTATAAAGTACTGAAGTTAGAAAGTCCAAACAGAAGAACACACTTGGTATTTCTTAAGCTGAAAAACTGAAGAAAAAATTGAAGCCTCGAGTTACAATACTGATTCTACAGCAAAATATTAAACAATGCAAAAACCATCGAAAGAAAATGGAAGGAATACACAGTCACTGTACCAAAAAGAACTGGTCAACATTCAACCATTTCAGGATGTGGCATATTATCAAGAACCAATGGTATCAAAGGAATAAGTCAAAGCTGCACTGAAGGCACTGACAAAAAACAAGCCTCCAGGAATTGATGGAATACCAGTTGAAATGTTTCAACAAACAGATGCAGAGCTGGAGGTACTCACTCATCTATGCCAAGAAATTTGGAAGACAGCTACCTGGCCAACTGACTGGAAGAGATCCATATTTGTGTCCATTTCAAAAAAAGGCGATCCAACAGAATGCAGAAATTATCAAAAATATCAATATCATATGCAAGTAAAATTTTTCTGAAGATCATTCAAAAACAGTTGCAGTAGTATATCAACAGGGAACTGCCAGAAATTCGAGCTGGATTCAGAAGAGGACGTGGGACGAGGGATATCATTGCTGATGTCAGAAAGCAGAGAATACCGGAAAAGTGTTTACCTGTGTTTTACCGACTATGCAAAGGTATTTGACCGTGTGGATCATAAAAATTATGGATAACATTGTGAAGAATAGGAATTCCAGAACACTTAACTGTGCTCGTGAGGAACCTGTACACAGACCAAGAGGCAGTCATTCCAACACAACAAGCAATACTATGTGGTTTAAAATAAGGAAAGGTACACATCCAGGCTGTACCCTTTCATCATATTTATTCCATCTGTATGCTGAATGAATAATCTGAGAAGCTGGACTATATAAAGAAGAACAGGGGGGGCATCAGGATTGAAGGAAGACACATCAACAAACTGCATTTTACAGATGACACACCTTTGCCTGCTGGAAGTGAGGAGAACTTGAAGCACATACTGATGAAGATCAAAAACATTACTCTTCAGTATGGATTGCACCTCAACATCACCATAAACAGAGGAAACACTGAAGTTGTTAAGGATTTCATTTTACTTGGGTCCACAATCAACACCCATGGAAGCAGCAATCAGGAAATCAAATCATATATTTGCATTGGGCAAATCTGCTGCAAAAGACCTCTTTGAAATATTAAAAAAGCAAAGACATCACTTCGAGGACTAAGGCACACCTAACCCAAGCCATGGTATTTTCAGTCACCTCATATGCATGTGAAACCTGAACAATGAATAAGGAAAACCAAAGAAGAACTGATGCCTTTGAATCATGGTGATGGCAAAGAATATTGAATATACCATGGACTACCAGAAGAATGAACAAATCTGTCTTGGAAGAAGTACAAACAGAATGCTTCTTAGAAGTGAGGATGGCAAGACGTCATCTTACGTAATTTGGACATGTTATCAGGAGGGACCAGTCCTTGGAGAAGGACATCATGCTTGGTAGAGGGTCAGCAGAAAAGAAGATTCAATGAGATGAACTGACACAATGGCTGCAATGATGGGCTCAAGCATAGCAACGATTGTGAGGATGGCACAGAACCAAGCAGTGTTTGGTACTGTTGTACATAGGGTTGCTATGAGTCGGAACCCCATAGGGTCACTCTGAGTCAATGGCACCTAACAACAACAACATTCTCTTGTATACTCACAATTAGCCTGTGAAGTAGGCAGGTCAGATCTGGTTATTCCTGTTTGTCAAATGAAGTAACCAACATGCAGAGAGGTTTAATGCAATGCCCAAGTCTATACTGCTGCCACCACAGTGGCAGAGCTGGAACAAGGACTTGGATCTTCCAGGTGGAATGCTTGGTCAGACAATGGAGTACCTCTTGCTACTTTTCTTGGTCGTTGGTGTTGTTAGCTCCCATTGAGTCAACTCCAACTCATGGCAACTCCATGTACAACAGAAGAAAATGTTGCCTGTTCTTATGTCGTATTTACAATCATTGGTGTGATCTAGTCCATTGTTGAGGCCACTGTGTATTTTAAGCGCCTTCCAACCTAGGGGGCTTGTCTTCCAGTACTATATCAGACAACATTTGGTTGTGATCCATAGAGTTTTCATTGGCTAATTTTCAGAAGGAGATCTCCAGGCCTTTCTTCAAGGTCTGTTTTAGTTTGGAGGCTTTGCTGAAGTGTGTCTGCCACAGGTAACCCTGCTGGTATTTGAAATACTGGTGGCATAGTTCCCAGCATCATAGCAACACAAAAGCCACCACAGTGAGACCAAGACTTATGTGTATTTTGTTTGTTTAGGATGTGATCCAGGGAAGGAAAAGATAAAATAAGGAAGTATATGGGGTCACTGAGGAGCCCTGATGGCACAGTGGTTAACTACTTGGCTGCTAACCAAAAGGCTGGTGGTTCGAACCCACAAGTCACTCCACAGGAAAAAGATATGGCAGTCTGCTTTTATAAAGATTGCAGGCTTGGAAACCCTATGGGGCAGTTCTTCTCTATCCTATAAGGACGACTCAACAGCAATGGGGTTTATGGGATCACTGCTGCAGACAATGGCGTTTGATCCCACCAGGATACGGGGAAAGTAGTTGAAAGAGCTCTCAGAACTGCCCACCTGAAGGAGGAAAGGGTGGGTAATTCTCCACACTGGCTTGTGTCTCCTTTTGGTTAAGAGTTATCCCTGAAGGAGTTAACTCCCCTGCTTAAGGTAGGATTCTGGCATCTTGAGGTATCTGAGCTAAGGCTGATGTCAGAGGTAGGACAAGGGGAAGGGGCACAGGGCACCGAAGGAATTTGTCACATGCACAGTTTGAAAATGACCTGGAAGGAGCATCTTTAGGATCACCGTTGTGTTTAAGAACTCTTCTTTCTAAGAAAAAATGCAGAAAGTAGCTGTCATGGATTGAATTGTGTTCCCCAAAAGTATGTGTCCACTTGGTTAGGCCATGATTCCCAGTATTGTGTGGTTGTCTTCCATTTTGTGATTGTAATTTTATGTTAAAGAGGATTACAGTGAGATTGTAATACCACCCTTACCCAGGTCACCTCCCTGATCCAAGGTAAAGGGAGTTTCCCTGGGGTGTGGCCTGTACCACCTTTTATCTCTCAAGAGATAAAAGGAAAGGGAAGCAAGCAGAGAGTGGGGGACCTCATACCACCAAGAAAGAAGCACCGGGAGCAGAATGCGTCCTTTGGACTCAGGGTCCCTGCGTGAAGAAGCTCCTAGTCTGGAGGAACATTGATGAGAAGGCCGACGGAGCTGATGCTCTGAATTTGGACTTTTAGCCTATTTTACTGTGGGGAAATAAATTTCTTTTTGTTAAAGCCATCCACTTGTGGTATTTCTGTTATGGCGGCACTACATAACTAAGACAGTAGCACAGGCAATTCATTGTTGCCATCCTGACTGATCCTCCACTTGTGTACATTTCCAAATGAGAATGACTACAAGAGGTAGGGGCAGCCAGCCAGGAGACAAAGATGCAGGTAGTCAATCCATAAAGAGCATAAGGTTTCCCTGCAGGATGGCCTTTCAGACATCGGTGATGAACCACACCAGATCCACTGCTCTAAAAACGATGCTCAGAGAAAGGAACAAATGGCTGGGAGAGCCTCCCATTGAATTAATTGCATCTGAACTTTCAACTACATTCCTCGTAACAGATGCCTTGGGTAAGGATCCTGGCAAGGGCTTTTAAATTTTTATTCACGCGCAGACAGGAGAGGAGGTGAGGAAACAATTCTGAAATGAAGAACTACAAATTATGAGAAGAATGCCAACTGTCAATAATCAAAATAATTCTTCTCTGCATGATCAACACCAGATCAGCACGGCTGCTGACAAAGAAACAATAAACACCAAGTATAAATAAGAATCTCTCTCTTTTTTTTTTTTTTCATGATACCTTACAAGGAAAATCTTTACTGGAGCAAGGTTTTGTGAAATAGTTCTTAAAACACGCCATCAACATTTTCTTGAAATTACAGCTGGTGTCTTGCATCCAGCAAATGTCTCTCTTTCCACTGTATTATTTATTTATACCTTGATGTTATGGGTTGAATTGTGTCCCCCAGAAATGTGTGTCAACTTGGCTAGGCCATGATTCCCAGTATTGTGTAATTATCCACATTTTGTCAGTTGATATGATTTCCTAGGTGTTGTAAATCCTACTTCTCTATGATGTTAATGAGGCAGGATTAGAGGCAGCTATGTTAATAAGGCAGGATTCAATTTATAAGATTAGGATGTATCTTGAGTCAATCTCTTTTGAGATATAAAGGAGAGAAATGAGCAGATAGACAGGGGGACCTCATACCACCAAGAAAGTAGTGCCAGGAGCAGAGTGTGTCCTTTGGACCCAGGGTCCCTGTGATGAGAAGCTCCTAGACCAGGGGAAGACTGATGACAAGGACCTTCCCCCAGAGCTGACAGAGGAAGTCTTCCTCTGGAGCTGGCACACTGAATTCAGATTTCTAGCCTCCTAAACTATGAGAGAATAAATTTCTCCTTGTTAAAGCCATCCACTTGTGGTATTTCTGTTACAGAAGCATTAGATAATTAAGACACTTGTATAGGTGGTTTGACGCTTCATTGCTAGTCCCGTTCATTTGAGAATTAATTGTGGACTTCCTGCTGGGACACCTCATCTGCGAACAAGGTGGAAGATCAGTGGCTGAGGAGGAAGGGTGTAGATGAAGTGAAAGTGGTGGGCAAGAGCCAAGTCATATAGGTATTTAGGTTTCATTCTGTGTGATGAGGAGGGTTTGAAGAGGACAACACTGCCAGAGGAAGTCTTGGGCTTAACTTGCCCAGCTCAGAAATCAGGGCCCTACCTTTGACTCCTCCCATTCCGTTAACCCCTAAACACATTCTACCTCCTAAGTATTTATCAACTGGCTTGCTTTTTTCCACCCTCATCCCCACTCTACTAGTCCAAGCCACCATCATCTCTTGTCTGAGCAACTGCAATTAGTCTTACAACTCTACTCTGATGCTCACTCTTACCCCTATCTTCCCAAAACAGGTCAAACAATCCTTACCAACTGTAAGATTAACCTTGTTGGTCCCCTTCTCAAAATGGGTTAATGGCTTCCCACTGCCCTCAGATAAAGTCCGATTTCCTAAATGTGGACTAACCTCCACGGTATGCTCTAGTCTTTGAAGACCTCACCTTCCTCAAAGAGGCAAAATCAAATGATGGTGGAGAAATGTGTGAGCCCAGAAAATGTAATCAATTACAAGAATTTCTCACACTCTGACAGTAGCAGGGAAAGTGAAAAAAAATACCACACCAGCAAAATCATGGCCCTTCTGGCTCAGGGTCTGCCCCAGAGGCATCTCAGGGAATTAGGAAGAGTACTTGCCCTTCTTAACACCAAGGACAGAGAGTTCCCCACACCCCCTGCTTAAATGAAACGTCTAGAATAGGCAAATGTAGAGAGGCCAAAGGTTATTAGTGGTTACCAGGGGTGATAGGGGAAAGGGGGCGTCATTGCTTAGGGGGCACTGAGCTTCTGTTCAGGGTGATGGAAACATTTGGAAATGGGCAGTGGTGATAGCTGCACAACATGATGAACACCGTCAATGTTACCGAATGTGTACATAAAAAATGTTGAAATAGCAAACGTTTTGTTATATATATATATATACATATATATATATATATTTACCACAAACTTTTAAAATTGCTTTAAATGTGATGGCTACTTTATTCTTAATGTATATGAATAAAGTTATTTTAATGGTTAAAAAAAAAATTCCTTGGCTCTGAAGTTGGATGGTCCTGGTTTAAATCCTGGGTCTGTGACTTACTAACTCTATGACTTTGAAGAAGTTCATTTATCTCCCTAAACCTCAATTTCCTCATTTGTAAAACAGGGATAAAATAGTGCCAACATCATAAGGTTTGAGGGGGAGGAGTTTTAAGAAGATAATGCAAAGTATTAGCTCAGAGCATCCAAAAAACCAGAAAAAAGAAACCCAGTGCCGTCGAGTCGATTCTGACTCATAGCAACCCTATAAGACAGGGTAGAACTGGCCCACAGAGTTTCCAAGGAGCGCCTGGTGGAGTCGAACTGCCCACCCTTTGATTACCAGCCACAGCACTTAACCACTACGCCACCAGGGTTTCCCTCAGAGCATCAATACATATTAATTAACATTATTTACTAGCAATTCTTGATAAATTTATTTTCATATTGTGCAAAATGATAAACTTATTTTCATTACCTACCCAGAACTAAGTTCAAGGCCTTAAACATATCAAAAAGAGATGAAGTGAGAAAGGTGGGGCAAGTGGTAACCAAGGCCATGGACTGATAATACTTTATTCTTCAGAGAGTACCTCAGCCTCTCATTCACAGCCTATTTGTTCTTATAGTACATTTTATTCTAATCTTTGCTATTTCAACATTTTTTACATATACAATCCAGTCACACTGATTGTACTCTTCATGTTGTGCAGCTATCACCACTGTCCATTTCCAAAGTTTCCATGCTACTCTAACAAGCTTAATTATTTGGTTTCCATTTCCAGAACAGATTAGAGGCAGCTAATCTGATGGAAACATAGAACTGCTACAATTAGGAATACTGTCATCAGTAAGACATGTAACTGCTCTATCCCTCCCTCTCCCCCAGCCAGCCTCTTCTCGTGGGTTTACGCCTCTGTTCCCTTCAACATTTCTCACCTGGTATGATTTCAATTCCTTTTGTCACCTTAGCTCTCTTCTTTAAACCTGATCCCTTTTTCTTATATTCCCTTAAATCAGAATTAAATGCAATGCTACATGTGTGGCTGGGTCAACAATGATTGAAGGCCCTGTTTTATGACGCAGTCACAAATTCCAATGTTTCCAGGGACAGAGAGGTACAGTAAATGAGTGAAAAAAAAAAAAACAGATATAAAACAAGAAATGGTGTGCCTATGGTGAGTCAATGGACAGGAAATGCCCAGCCAAAGCATTCTTGCATCCTTCACAAGGTTCTCCAATACTCATTCTGGCCCAGAGGAATTGTGTAAATCAAACGTACAGTAGCATTTTGGCCCAATCAGACTGGAGTAAAGATATTTCATGTTTGGGAGAGGTGTCCTCAACCCTCCTTTTCGATAGGCAAGGAAACACAAGCCCCTGTTCCTGTGGTAGCCATCTTACAACCACGAGAGAAGGGGGCCTACACTAAGGATGTCAGAACCAAAAGATGGAAAGAACCCGGGTCCTTTATGACGTCACAAATTGCCGAGCCAACCAATCCTAGAGTCCACCCTACCACTCAACTAACGTAAGAGATTAAGTGTTCTCATTGTTTGAAGCAGCTTGTGTTGCGATTTCTCAACTCACCCTCAACAGCATTCTACAAAACAAAGGATCCAGTTTTTAACTGTTAAGCACTGTGATAACCAAAAAGGACTTGGCTGCACATACAGACCTTTAAATGTGACAGATATAAGTCTAAAATACATACCGAATTTTAAAGACTTACTATGAAAGAATGAATGTAAAATAACTAATTAAGAAAAAAATTTTATATCGCATCATGCATTGAATTTTGTCCCCCAGAAATATCTGTCAACTTAGCTGGGCCATGATTCCCCAAATTGTGTGACTGTCCACCATCTTATGTGATTTTTCTATATGTTGTAAATTCTATCGCTATGATGTAATAAGATGGATTAAAAAGGCAGTTATATTGATGAGATCTAAAGATTAGATAGTGTCTTAAGCCAATCTCTGTTGAGACATAAAGGAGAGAAGTGAGCAGAGAGACATGGGGACCTCATACCACCAAAAAAGCAGCACCAGGAGCAGAGCACATCCTTTGGACCCGAGGTTCCTGTAAAGAGAAGCTCCTAGACCATGGGAAGATTGACGACACAGACCTTCCTCCAGAGCCAACAGAGAAAGCCTTCCCCTGGAGCTGATGCCGTGAATTTGGACTTGTAGCCTACTAGACTGTGAGAGAATAAACTTTTCTTTGTTTAAGCCATATACTTGTGGTATTTCTGTTATAGCAGCACTAGATGACTAGGACATATTGATTACATGTTGAAAGATAGTATGTTGGATATGTTAAGTAAAATATATTATTAAAATTCATTTCACCTCTTCTTACTTTTTTTTAAAAGTGGCTACTAGAAAATTTAAAATTCCATGTGTGCTTACATTATATTTCCACTGGACGACACTGATCTAGTTACTTCTCCCCATTAGTGATCACATGAAAACTATTTACTCATGTATTACTTACAAACTTTTCTTACCCTTTCTTGTGCTGAATCATTTTTCTCCATTCTGTTTTCTGTAAAATTATTTTCTCAACTTAAGTGAAGGAACTTATGCTGATACTAATTATAGTTTATCTAAAGTCTATTGCTATATATAACCCAATAGTTTAGCAGAGGAAATTTGTGGGGGCAGTTTAGGTTGTCACCTGATGGGAGGGCACCACCACTGGCATTTAGCAGGTAGGGACTTGGACATCTCCCAGTGGAAGAGTTAGTCCTGCACAGAATAAAGAAATATCTCACTTCCCACATGACATTCATGTAAGTGAAACCCAAACCAAACCCACTGCCATTTAGTCGATTCCAACTCACAGTGACCCTACAGAACAAAGTAGAACGGCCCCATGGGGCTTCCAAGGCTGTAATCTTTATGAAAGCAGACTGCCACATCTTTCTCCCACAGAGCCACTGCAGAGTTTGAAATGCAGAGTTGCTCCTGGGTTCGAACCACCAACCTTTTGAGTAGCAGCCGAGTCCTTAACTACTGTGCCGCCAAGGCTCCTCATATAAGTGAAAAGATATGTTTATACTTATCTGACCAGAATGTAATTCCATTCTAGTTATAAATATAGGCATTTTTAAGGAACCCTGGTGACGCAAATGGCTAAGTACTCATCTACTAACCTAAAGGTTAGCAGTACAAATTCATTCAGCAGCTCCACAGGACAAAAGACCTGGTGATCTGCTTCCGTAAAGATTACAGCCTAGAAAACCCTATGGAGCAGCTCTATTCTGTCACATGGGGTCGCTTTAAGTTGAAATCGACTTGACTTCACTTAACAATATCAATAATATAAATGAGTTTTCCAGGGAAGCAACATTTGTACAAATCAAGGGAAAGGTGAACTTTGTTTTATTCAGAACTTTAGAAGAAACTATTCACCATTGTAGAAAATCACATCATTTACAACAATGCCACTAGTGGTATCTGAGTCACCAGCATTGCTCAACTGCATTGGTCTATATTTGAACTGTGACATCAAGGTGATTCTATACATATGTACTTATTTATTTTGCCCTCATATCAAAATGCCAAATGTAATGAAAAAGTATCAACAATATTTAGTTGAAGGTCATGTTACTTCTCTTAAATCTAACTATATTAGTGGTAAGCATCTGACTACAATCAGTTCTGTTTCAACGTGACTTATGCATTCCTAAAAATCACTTTACTACCAAAATTGCACAATAAAAACCACATGATTTCTGGGGAAAATGGGATTAGGGGTGCAACATGCCAAAACTTTGATAGTGGCACATTAAAAAAAAAAATAAGATGGGGACCTAATAAAAACAGTAGCACAATTTCACACACATTAAATGGTTAAGAAATATATGAATCCTACTATGATTGCGGCACTCTACCTTGCTAAAACCTGAAGTTTGCTTGTGGAAGCAGGTGTTTGAAGGGCTGCACCTTGTGAGTTATTATAAAGTGGTGGAAGGAGGGTTGTCTGAACTGGAAGGAAAGATGTCACATCAGATGTGGATGGGTGTAGTTCAAAACTTCACTAAACTGAGACAGCTGGTAGATGCTCGAGGTATGAGTGGGTGCATTTTGTGTTTTCCCTGGGCTCGGATCAGCTGGTGCTGTTTTCTGTGTTCATGTAGTGTGATGGACGAAATCACAAATAAGCAAGTGCTCAAATTGTTCCCTGACCTATCAATCATGTTGGAATAAAATCAGGTTTTCAAAGCAAACATAGCAGAACTGCCTGTACACCATTATGTCTTCCAGTGTGACTTTGAAATTATTCTTTTTATTTCTCTTTTAAATTATATTTATGACTTTACGCTGATTTTTTGGAAATAACGTGTATAGGTACTTTATATTATCTATGACATTCATTTCAAAATAATAAAGGCAGCATTATAAAATAAAGTTGGCATTTTTTTATAAAGGAGGTTGAGTCTGAGAGGATTGAGAAGCTCTGCTCTCGCCTGTTGGGTAGTTTGTTTGGGTGGATGAGTGTGTGTGTGTGTTGTAAATATATATATATATATATAGCAAAACATTTGCCACTTCAACATTTCTATTGAATAGCTTTTTAAAAGTTGTCATTCTATGCATCTGATATTCCTCTTTGGTGTGGGTCACCCATAGATTTGATAAGTGTTTCTCTCACAATGTCACTCAAGTTATTGAAACAATTTTTCCCAGGATAGGACTAAAGATCGAGCTCAGGTCATGCTACTAGAAATCACCCTCTAACGTGTCCATCAACAGGCACCCTAGACATTCAGAAAGCCACTTCTCCTTTCTTGTTTGTTTACCTTGTCCAGAAGGCTAGCAAAAGAAACCCTGCTCAGGGCATTCCTGAGGTTTAGCCTGTCCATGCTGCCTACCACATTTCAATAACCTTCCAGTCTAAATTCCTCACCAAAGAGAGAAGTGCATGCCATTTGAACTTTTCTGGAAATGCCCAAGCCTACCAATGTTCTTAGAAAATAGCACCCTGAACAGAAACCAGGGTTCTGTGACCAAGGCAGGCAATATTAGCAGATGAATTACAAAAGCTTCTTTGTGTTTCTTACCCATGGAGATGCTTTTCAAGAAAAAAGAAAGCTGGTTCCTGGGCTGGAGCAGCAATTCCCAAATCTAATCACCTGAGGCTCATTTTCAAATACATGTTCCCAAGCCCTACTCCAGATCCATTACAGCAGAATTTCTGGATGAAGAGCCTGGCAATTTGCATTTAAAGAATGATTTTTACAGAAGATCCTGATTTCGAGCAGCCATGCTTCAAAGTAAGCCTCTCGATCATCATCTATTCCTTCAAGTAAATAACTAATGGATACAAATAAGTGCCATGTACTGTGATAGGGACTGGGGCTTCAAAACATGGTACAATCAGGGAGGGTGGCAAGTGGCATTTAAATCAGGTTTTGCAGGATGAGTAAGAGTTTGCCAGTTGGGAAAAGAGAGGGAAGTGTTTCTCAGAGGAGTGGCTTCCAAGCAGTTTGGAAAGTGTTTGTGAAGCATGGTATGATGTGAGACCTGCACAACCATAGGAAGAGTGGGGCACTGAAAAACAACAAATTTTAGTACAATTTAAGTTACAAGCCAACAGTTACAAGGTATCAAATCGTAGACTCCTTTTGCGGGCACAGAGGGAGCAGAAACTGAGAAAAACATTGAGTTAATAAAGGTAGGTCTTTGGTTCCTTTCATTTCAGCGTGTCTCAGGTGGAAAGACTCCTGGGTAATAAATAATCGAGCACACTTTGGGCATAGTTCATTCACCACACTCCCAGACACATTTTGAATGCCATTCAAAGCAAGTCGTGAGAGCTCTGATTAATATACAACACAGAGCTCTCTCTATAGACTCTCAGGGGTAAAAATACTGCTGAAAAGCCAATTCTTTTTAAAAGCTGAGCATCTAACACCACCTTGTGAATGATAATAAATGGCAGGCTAAGCCTGGAAGGCAGCATGGCCCTATGCCTGGGTCTGCAAGTTTTATATATACAGAAATACATACCAGGTCGTCCGCCAAGAAATCAGGATCATCTTCCAGTGAGATAAGATTTCCTGTGAGACTCCTGGTATTCCCCAATTCCAACTTGGTCAGAAATAGCAACTCCAACTCTCATGGGTTGTTTTCTTTTTTTTTAATTCTTCTTCATATTTCTTATTCAAGCTACACTAGGAATGTGCATCTATTTACTCTCAAAATAATACGGCAGTAATTTTTCCTAAAGTGACATAAATTTAGGATTTTGCAACAACCTCCAAATCTTGCCAAATATCTGAGAAAAAGAGCCTAGATATGGAACAAAAAAATGTTGTAATCAGAGGAAATCAGCACACCACCATTTCCACCTCACCAGCCACAGATATAGAAACTGTATAAGAAAATGAAAACACTTGGACTAAGCCTCTTCAAAGGGCTGCCATTTTGGACATTCTAAAATGGAACATGGAGGCACTCTTACCCAAGTGGTTCCTCTGATACGAAAATAAGCTGTTTGCCCCTTGTGGGCCATCAAGAGATGGCAATGTATTTTTCCTCTTCAGCACAGTCTACAGCATGGTGAAGTAGAACTTGTTGGCAGCTGGGGCGTTTGATTTATGGTACCTTGAAAACCATGTAGGAGGAAACAAGTGGGTGATCTGAGAATCAAATCAGGTGCTGTATATGAATACGATTCACAAAGAGCTGTGGACACATTGTCTCTCCCTCTTCTGTGCCCTATAGCATTAGTCCTACCTCTCATAGACAGTTCTTACCATGTACTATATTTATACCCACATCTTTCTCTATTTTTCTATAGCCTTCTTGCAGGCAGAAACCCACAGTCTTTACATCACCAACATCTGGAAGAATATAAAAGATACAGAGTCTCTTCAAAATATGAGCATATTTTAGAAAAGTAAATGAATGAATGATGAATTATAGGAATTTTAAATATTATTACAATACTATGAGACAGCACCTGGAGCACAAAGGGTATCTCCCCACCATGAACACTTATCTAGAAGGGAGGCCATTAATACTCAAAGCTAAATCTAACTATCAAATAAGGAGAAATTCAACCCTCCAGCACATCCCGCCCATAATAAAATCCCCTATCTACAAAATGGTTGTTTTGTCAACTAAGAATATGGTCCCCATATTTGCAGAAGTTGCTCTAAATTAACAAGTTAGATGCCTGGTTTTCAAACTGTTATAAACAGGAGTGCTTAATTGTTGAGTATAGGTTAGATGCCAGCAACTATGTCACAAGAAATGCAGGAATAAAAATATGCAAGAAATGTAAAAGAATACAGGGGCTCACTAAGCACAATAACCTTAGTCAATGAGTAATGTCCAAGTGAGAGTAAGGTTAGAGCTAATTTTTTTTCTATTTGTAATTTGTGTGTTATCCCTTCATTTGCTTAGTATCTAGATTAGCTTTTTTAGGTGTTTTCCAGGAAATCTAAATTTAGTAATTATGTTGTTCATTCCTTCATTTGGGAATATTTATTTGGACATATTCTTCAGTACAGTTACTTTACTATTGGAAATCTGCCGTATCTGATTAGAGAAAAATCATCGAAAACAAATTATATGAAGGAAAAAAAAAAGTGTTAACCAACAGTTAGAAGCTATTCACTGTGTAATCTGCTCTCTATCCCAAGTGTGTTTGCTTAACGGAGTTCTCGAAATGCCTAGAGATAAACTGAGTGGGATTAGGTGCGTGGAGGACACAGTTTAAATACTACTGGGGCATGCTGGGAGTAAGAAAAAGGGGTAAAGGGCTAATATGAGCTGAAGACAAAGGCACGTGGGCTGTTGGTCACAGAGTGTGGGGCAAATACCTCTGGAACAGGCTTTTTGAGGCATATATGGACGCTTCACCAGATAAAATGACTCACATAATGGGAAAACCATTCCCTTTTCAAAGCCTTTTTTATTCTCAGATTTAATCAAAGAGGAAGTCTCACTTCAGTGGAAATACATCTTTGACACCTCTGAACCTTTTCTTAGAGTTAAAACTTGGTTTAACACTGTTCTGACTTAATTGTAGTTCTTTTCACTCACAACCTTCTTAGGGCAAGTGACTCTGTTTCCCATTGACATTCATGTAACAAAGCTTTCTTTTAAGATAAATTGAGTCAATTTTAATTTTTTAAACGAGCCATTTTAGATGAAAATATTAAGTAACACGAAGGGTATGGAATCTGGCAAAAAACTGTGAAGGTAATATACATGCATGGCTGAAGTTTAGGAAGCAGAGACTTGAAGGAAGAATGGGTCCCGGCCTAGGTTAGAGAAGTTATGCAGTTGCGTGGTTGTTATTGTGGGTTTTTCATTTTTATCCCATCCAATGATCACTGACTAAAAATAAGGGAGATTTTCAGGAAGTGGTATTTTCATTCTCATCTCCAACGGTACTTAATGAGAACATCATTAGTTTCCTAGAGTCAAAGCTCTGGGTGACTAAGAATACTGAGACCAAAAAATGCAGGCACAAACTCTGAAGGCCTAATTAAAAGTAGGATTCTTGCCCCAGTGCATAACACTAACCCTTTTGTTAGCATCCCATGAAAGCAGAAACACCTCAACTGAAATCACGTTTTCCTACTTTTTCCATCTCCAGTTCCAGCCACTTTCTCATTAGCTAATTCCAATTAGAACACTTTTTTTTGCTTAAGCCATAAATTTCTGCCACTCTCAATAAGCACAAATTATACAGTAAATAACTGTATTGTGTCTATCCAGAAAATAAAAATCTTTTTTTTTCAGTCAACAGGGCTCAGAAATACTAAGTCAACACCCGTGCTTTTTATTTAGGTTTCGCCGTCGTCTCGTCACTTATCTGGGGGACATTGGTGGTTCAGTAGTAGAACTCTTACCTTCCATGTAGGAGACCCGGGTTCGATTCCCAGCCAGTGCACCTCATGTGCAGCCACCACCCATCTGTCAGTGGAGGCTTGTGTTTTGCTATGATGCTGAACAGGTTTCTGCAGAGTTTCCAGACTAAGGCACACTAGGAAGAAAGACCTGGTGACCTACTTCCAAAAATCAACCAGTGAAAACCCTGTGCAGCACAGTGGTTAGATCTCGTCGTGTACGGGGTGGCCATGAGTTGGAGGCAACTTGAAAGCAGCTGACAACAACAAATAACTTGTCTATAAAACTACACTCCTTTTAGGAAGAGAGCTGCCACCAATGTCCTTCTCTAAAATGAATCGTAATCAAATTGTGCTTTTTCTTCCTATTTGTAAACAATCTGAGGTAGTGGGAAAAACGTGGTCTTTATGTTACAGTTCACTTCTGCCATTTACCAGCTGAATAGACAGTACAGAGCACAAAGCCTGTGTTCGTTAATATTGGTCGTTCATGTTATATCAGCAAAAGTAGTAGGTTTTTTTTTGTTTGTTTGTTTCTTTTGTGGTCAGCAGTTGCTTAACCCAACAATTCATATGTTAAGCTAATTTAAAAGACACACACCTTACCTTGTGATTGATTTTCAAGCTCATTTATTACTTATTTCTCTATGGCTTAATTTAATTAAATTGAGCAGCATATCAAATATTGATTTTAATAAAATCTTGATTAAGATTCAAGCAATTATCAAACAAAATTTTTCATACCATTCCTGCATTTCAATGGAACCAACCTGAAAACCAATTTGCTTAAAAAAAAAAAACTTGCATCCCAAGCCATTTTCAGAAATAAAGAAAAAATGGCCCCCTTATCTTTTTATTAGCAAAGATAAGCAACAATGTCTGCCTAGGGTTTTAAACAGCTTAACCCAGGTTAGTCATTTCATCTCCAATCAGTAGTAAAGGAAAAAAAAAAAAAATTCATTTATCAAACATTAATTTAGCATCTGCTGTGTACAAGGCACTGTCCTATCCATTTCAATGAAAGGTAGGGAAGAGCTAATCCTACAGCCAGTCTTATTGTCTGGAAAAATATGGCCAAACATGAACATCTTTAACTGTATTCAGTAATAACCCAAGATGTACACTTTTTCCAACCCTTGCAATTACTCTGCATTGTGCAATTTATGTGCTTAGGTTCATTCTTTAAATAATACAATATAAATGTGATGGCATAAACTATCAATAGTATCATATTAGCAATTGATTACAAGTATAAGACATTTAATAAGTTAAATACTTGGTTTGATAGCAAGTGCTAAAAACCATTCCTAGCCAACAGCTATAGCAGCAGCACCATCTAGAGGACACCAAAGAGTAACACATTTCTCCCCAACTTTGCCTTCTTTTAAAGCAGAAAGGTAGCTATTGCGTTTCAGTATTTTATGTCATTTAAAGCATTTTCATTCTATCCAGATCATTTAAACCCAAAAAATCCACTTCCATCAAGTCGATTCTGACTCACAATGTCCAGATCATTTAGACAGATTAAATAGATAGAAAAAAAAATTTTTTTTTTTTTTTTTTTTTTTTGCTGCCATTAAGTCAACTCCAACTCATGACCACTGTCATGGGTTGAATTATGTCCCCCCCTAAAAATGTGTGTATTAATTTGAGCGGGCCATGATTCCCAGTATTGTGTGGTTATCTTCCATTTTGTGATTGTAATTTTATGTTACAGAAGATTAGGGTGGAATTGTAACACCCTTACTAAGGTCACATCCCTGATTCAATGTAAAGGGAGTTTCCCTGGGGTGTGGCCTGCACCATCCTTTATCTTACAAGAGATAAAAGGAAAGGGAACCAAGCAGAGAGTGGGGGACCTCATACCACCAAGAAAAAAGCAGTGCCAGGAGCAGAGTGCATCCTTTGGACGTGGGATCCCTGTACAGAGATGCTCCTAGTCCAGAGGAAGATGGATGAGAAGGCCAGCAGAAAGAAAAAGCCTTCCCCTGGAGCTGACACCCTGAATTTGGACTTTTAGCCTACTTCACTGCGAAGAAATAAATTTCTCTTTGTTAAAGCCATCCACTTGTGGTATTTCTGTTATAGCAGCACTAGATAACTAAGACAACCACTTTCATTGACTTACGTATAAGTCAATGAAGCGTGTGTCATCCCTATGATCACTGATATGCTTGAGCGCATTGTGGCTTCTGTGCCAATCCATCTCACCAAGGATCTCCCTTGCCCTCACTGACCCTCCACTTCACCAAACATGATGTCCTCCTCCAGTGATTGATTCTACCTGATGACAGGTCCAAAGCAAGCAAGTCGGACAGTGTTCTTTGTGAGCCATAAGATTTTTATTGGCTAATTTGTGGGCCTTATTTCCTAGTCTGTCTTCATCTGGGAGCTCCGCTAAAACCTACCCACCATGGGTGACCCGGCTGGTATTTAAAGTGCTGGTGGCATGGCTTCCAGCATCTTGGCAACACACAAACCACCACGGTACGACATACTGACAGATGGTTGGTGGGTCCAGATTAATCAGGTCCAGACTCTCCTTAAATCTTGAAACATTCATGAAGTTGCTAAATGAAAACTGAATATTCTCAAACTCATAACGTATTTGGGCAGAGGATCCCAATTTTTCTCCTGGAAGGTGAGGTGGAGCCAGGCCTGTGCTGGAACATCAGTTTCTATGGCCAGGCAGGGGACCTGATGACATAAGACTCAGCTGCCCCTCACACATCCTTACGCTGACCACACCTTTGGTAGCACTTCAAAGCCAAATTCCTAAGCTATTGCTCAACATTTATTTAGAGGAGTTGAGAAGAAATTAATTTTCCATTGTTAACATACATCAGCAGATCCACTTACTAATTCCCTTCCCCTGGCCAAAGCTAGCCAATATTCTAGGGGTGGTGCTGGGGGAGAAAGGGCAGAAAACTCCCATATTTTTATAGTTCTCATTCTCTCTTCAAGGAACGCTGGTGGCACAGTGGTTAAGCGCTTGCCTGCTAACTGAAAGATCGGTGGTTCAAATCCACCAGCCACTCCACAGAAGAAAGATGTGGGAGTCTGCTTCCATAAAGATTACAGCCTTGGAAACCCTATGGGACAGTTCTACTCTGTCCTACTGTGTCACTGTGAATTGGAATTGACTTGACAACAGTGGGTTTTGTTTGTTTGTTTGTTTGTTTTGCAGACTCTCAGCTGATAACTGCTTCACAGGGGAACAGCAAAAATACATATTCAATATGCATATAGTGGGGCCAGTGAGGCAGCTGGGAAGTAGCCATTTTCATTGCCACTTGAGGGCATTCTCTGCCTCAGTGAGAGGGGATTGATTCACATTTTGCCAGTCAAGGAGTTACGTGTAGAAATCTGAGTTAGCCTACACTTGCCTGCCTACATCTATGGACTCAGGGTTCCTACCTGAACTACTAGTAAATATAATATCTGCACATTCTAGTAAAACATCTCCAATTCATGGAGGTACTCTAAATTTCAGGTAATGCACTTACACCCAATTTACCAAATACTAGGTTTTGCCTAGAGAAATCTTGCCCCCATCCTGTATGCTAAAAAAAAAAAAAAAAAAAATTTTTTTTTTTTTTAATGCTAAAGCCATACCAAAATGCAATTGTTAAAACACCTTCATTTTCCTCAGGGGACGTCTAGCTCAAATGACATAACATAGCCTATAAAGAAATTGTTCCACACCTGACTGTGGTGAGTAGTGTGTAGAGTCTTAAAAGCCTGCGAGTAGCCATCTAAGACACATCTACTGGTCCCGTCCCAGCTAGAAAAAAAAGGAGAATGAAGAAGACCAAAGACACAGAAAAAGATTAGTCCAAAGAACTAATGGACCACAACTACCACAACCTCCACCAGACCGAGCCCAGGACAACCACATGCTGCCCGGTTACCACCACTGACTACTCTGGCAGAGATCACAATTGAGGGTACCAGGCAGAGAGGAAGAAAAATGCAGAACACAATTCAAATTCACACACACACACACAAAGACCTGCCTTGCTGGTTTGACAGAGTTTGGAGAAACCCCACGATATGGCCTGCAGATAACCTTTTAAATCAGTACTGAAGTCACTCCTGAGGTTCACCCTTCAGACAAAGATTAGACAGGTCTATAGGGCCAGGAATAACACACATGAGGAACGGGCTTCATAGTTCAATTCATGCATAGGAGACTAATGGGCACAGCCCAAAAGCAAAGATGAGAAGGCAGGAAGGGACAAGAAAACTGGATGAATGGAAACAGGGAACCAGGAGCAGAAAAGAGGAGGGTGTTGATACATCATGGGGTTGGCAACCAATGTCACAAAACAATTTGTGTATTAACTGTTTAATGAGAAACTAATTTGCTCTGTAAACTTTCACCTAAAGCACAAATAAATAAACGCCCTCATTTTCTTGCCCATGCATCCACCTCTGCTCTACCCCACTCCTGGTCACTTTACTAGTGTCTGATTCTCTGTTGGGGCTCAGCTTAGATATCACTTCCTCCAGGAATCTTTCCAGAGCCCCATCATATTGGGTTAGAAGTCCCCCCATGTGTTCCAACTGTAACCTATACTTATCCCGTTAGGAAACTTGACACACGGTTTTGTAATTACTTGTTTATGAATCTCTATCCTCCATTCATCTGTAAGCACCTTGAAGGCAGGAGATTATTCTGTCTCATTCACGGTTGTATTCCCTGTCTTTCCACAGTTCTGGCTCAAATGCTCCATAAATATTGTTGAAGGAATTATTATCCTATATGAATATGATTTATTGTGGGAGGGACTTTGATGGTCCATACATAGTCTCCATTTCTTTGCCTTCCAAACATGTGCCTCAATATCCACTTTTTGCTTTCTCTCTCCCTTATCTTACTCTCTTAATCCCTAAAGTGGTCAGAAGAAGCAATCAAAAATCCACAAGGTAAGCTGTTCACCTGCCAACGCTATGGCAGTTCCACCTGGCAACCTCTTTATCATCTCTAGACTCATTATCAAATCTTCCAGGCAATTCATTCTAATTCCTGAGTCAGCTGCAAGAGGGAAATATATTGTCAACCAATATATTTACAGAAGGGATTTTATGGGATGTCCGGTGTGCTATTATGAAATAGCATGTCAATTGGAAGAGTACTAAGATCCCTTCCTTTTGCCAGGCAGGTAACAAAGTTCTCTCTTCTCTTGTAGTCAGTTGGTGTTAAAGCACAGAAAAAAAAAAAAAAAGACAAGAGAGTTCAACTCTGTTTCTGCATTGGCCATGTACTGTATCTGTGGAAGAACAATGACACTTTGGAATTAGAATAGCATATGGCAATCTAAGAGTCTTTGGGTGGCTCAAATGGCTAAGCACTCGGCTAAAAATTGAAAGTTTGGCAGTTCAAACCCATCCAGAGGCACCTTGGAAGTAAGGCCTGGCCTCTGCTTCCGAAAGATCACAGTCTTGAGAACTCTTTGGAGTACAGTTCTATTCTGCAATACATGGGGTTGTCATGAGTCAGGACTGACTCAATGGCAACTAACAACAATAGCCATTTAAGCAACTTTAAGGGTATACAACAGGCACTCAAATACAGAGGCAGAACCATCCTGGAGAAAGTACCAGACAGGTATGAGATCAGATTTACCACTCCAGATCCTTATTCTGCCTCAGTGATGACATCTGCAGAATGGAGCTAATACCTGCCTGGTAAGTTCAAGAGTTGATTGTGAAGTGCGATTAAGATAGAGCACAAGGAACTGCTTGGAAAACTACACCCAGCCAACAAAAAATAAGGGATTATTAAGTTAATAAAAGGGCAGCAGGCTTCCCGGCCACCGAATATCCAGCTTTCTTGAGTCTGAGGAGAATATCTCATTGTTTATGTCCTGATAAATATTTACTTTTATTAGGAAATAAAACTTATAATAAAATTAGCCTTGTTGTGTTGTTGTTGTATGCCGTCAAGTCCATTCAGACTCACAGTGACCCTATAATACAGAGTAGAACTGCCCTATATGTTTCCCAGACTGTAACCTCTACAGGAGCAGATCACCAGATCTTTTCTCCTGCAGAGTGACTGGAGAGCTCAAACTGCTGACCTTTTGATTAGCAGCTAAGAGCTTAACCATTGTGCCACCAGGGCTCCTCAAAATTAGCCTAGCTTATATTAAGTGATAGTTGATAATCAGTAAATCTTGACTATGAGAACCTGCAAGAGATTCTGTAGGGTGTAATGCAGGGGAAACAGCATATATATAGCTGTTTTGTTTTACTTGTTTTCATAATTTTAATGGTATAGATGAAAATACACATGTTGATTATGATTGTTAATTAATAAATATTTCTCAGCTGATTCACTTAAGAGAGGCTCATAATCTTTATTAATTCATAAAAATGTCTTTAAAATTACTGGAACTGGGAAAACACAGGATAAGAACTTTCCAAACTGAAAAAAGACATCAAGCCATGGTTTCAAGATGCACAAGTCCCAAGCAGAATAAACACAAATAAAACCACATGTTACAAAACTGCTAAAGACCAAACTACTAAAAACGAAAGACAGAAAATCTTAAAAACAGAAAGTGAGAGAAAAAGATAAATTATCTTGTGGAGCAAGAAGACTATAAGCTAAGTTCTCAATAGAAACAACAGAAAACAGAATGATATCTTCAAAAGGCTAAAAGAGAAAAAGGGAGGGAGGGATTCTATACCTAGCAAAAATATCCTTCGAGCATAAAACTGAAATAAAGACATTTCCAGATGTAGAGAAACAGAGACAACATATCACAGGCACACGGGCACATAGTATACTGGAAATAGCAAAGAGTGTTCAGTAGGCAGAAAGAAAATGATCCCAGGTGAAAGTCTGGGATTCCAGAAGAAATGAAGAGTAATGAAAAGGAAAAATATGTAGTGATCTAAATACATAGTTGATGTATAAAACAATAACAAGCATATGGTGCTTAAAAATTACATAGAACAAAAATACCTAATTGCATATAAGTTGGGAGAGGGGTAAAAGAGTAAAGTATTATAACACTCTTGTCTGGAAAGAAGGTAAAAGTACCAAGACATATTAGACTTTGATAAGTCAGAGATACATGGTGTAGTATCTAGGGTAACCACTAAAAAAAAGAAAAGAAATAAAGCTTGAAACTAATTGAGGAAAAAAAGGAAAAAGTTAAAAATAGCTTAATCCAAAAGAAGTTAAGAAAGGAGAGAGAGTGAGACACAGAAAAGATAGAGCAAATAGAAGCAAATAGTAAGATGGTAGAGTTAAATATACCTATAATTACACAGTTCTACTCTGTCCTGTAGGATTGTTATGAGTCGGAATCGACTCGACGGCAGTGGGTTTGATAATTAATGAACTAAATGCTCCAATTGGAAAAGAAAATTAGTCTGGATAAAAATACAAAATTCAGCAACATGATATTTATAACATACATCTTAAATGGAAGGTGACAATAGATTTAAAGTAGGAATGGAAAAAGCCATACCATGAAAACTAACCATAAGGAAGATTCTGTAGCTATATTGGCACCAGACAAAATAGACTTTAAGCCAAAAATAATTACTAGAGATAATGAGGACAATTCATAATGCTAAAAGGTCCAATTCATGAGGAAGCTATAACAATTCTAAATTTGTATGCCTGTAATTACATATTAATGTAATATGTAATACATAGGAAACCCTGGTGGGGTAGTGGTGAAGTGCTAAGGCTGCTAACCAAGAAGTCGGCAGTTCAAGTCCGCCAGGCACTCCTTGGAAACTCTATGGGGCAGTTCTGCTCTGTCCTATATAGGGTCGCTATGAGTCGGATCGACTAGAAGGCAGTTGTGGGGGTGGGTAATTACATAAGCTCAAACTACGTTGCTGTTGTTGTTAGGTACCGTCGAGTCAGTTCCAACTCATAGAGACCCTATGTACAACAGAACAAAACATTGCCCAGTCCTATATCATCCTCACAATTGTTGCTATGCTTGAGCCCCTTGTTGCAGCCACTGTGTCAGTCAATCTCATTGAGGGTCTTCCTCTTTTTTTGCTGACCCTCTGCTTTACCAAGCATGATGTCCTTCTCCAAGGACTGGTCCCTCCTGATAACATTTCCGAAGTACATGAGAAGTCTCACCATCCTCACTTCTAAGGAGCATTCTGGTTGTACTTCTTCCAAGACAGATATCTTCCTTCTTCTGGCAGTCCATGGTATATTCAATATTCTTCATCAACACCATAATTCAAAGACATCAATTCTTCTTTGGTTTTCCTTATTCATTGTCCAGGTTTCACATGCATATGAGGCAACTGAAAATACCATGGCTTGGGTCAGGTGCACTTAATCTTCAAAGTGACATCTTTGCTCAAACTATATAGAACAATGATTCACAAAATTTCAAAATGATATAAACAATCCACCATCATAGTAGACAATTTAACAAACCTTTTTTTTCTAACTGAACGAACAAACAGTAGAAAATCAGGAAATACAGTAGCTAGTCCACAAAGATGACTTCATATCGAACCATCCATTAGCTGTTCCCGTCGAGTTGATTCTGACCCATACCAACCCTACAGAAGAGAGTGGAACTGCCCTTGTATAGTTTCCAAGGATGTAAATCTTTACGGAAGCAGACAGCCAGATCTTTCTCTTGTGGAGCGACTTGTGGGTTCGAATTGCTAACCTTTCGATTAGCAGCCAAGCACTTAACCACCGCACCATCAGGACTCCTCCATATTGAAACACACCTCCTGGCCATCAGGTCCTTGGGTAGTATGCATCCCTTAAATCTTGGCTGCACCTGTGATTCCTTTTTTTTAGTTAGCCACATCAATGTAAAATTCAGATTTCTCGTTATGTCAAGTAGTTTAAATTAACACATAGTAAAACTGATTGATTGATTGGTGTACAGTTCCATGAGCTTTGACACCTGTATGGAAGTCCCCAGGTGGCACAAATGGTTTGTGCTCTGCTACTAACCAAAGGCTGGTGGTTAGATCCACCCAGTGGCACTACAGAAGAGAGGCCTGGTGATCTACTTCTGTAACTTTATAGCCATTAAAAACCCTATGGACCACAGTTCTACTTTGAAACATATGGAGTCACTATGAGTTGGAATTGACTTGACAGCATTGGGTTTGGGTTTTTGTTTTTGTTTTGTTTTGTTTTTAAGGATTTGTTAACCACAACAATCAGGATGCAGAACAATCCCATCATTGCAAAAGCCTCCTTCATGCTATCCCTTTGTAGTCACACATCGTTCCACTCTTAATCCCTGAAAACCACTATTCAGTTCTCCCACATCTTCATGACATGGGGGTAGGGAAAGGTTTCTTAAACAAAACACCAAAGTACTGGTCCCATAAAGGATGGTGAAAACAGTTAAGCACTTGACTACTAGCCAAAAGGTCAGTGGTTCAAACTCACCCAGAAGCACCTCAGAAGACAGGCCTGGAGATCTGCTTCCAAAAGATCACAGCCATTGGAAATCCTGTGGAGCACAGTTCTGCTCTAACACACTTGGGGTCTCCAAGAGTTACAATTGGCTTGATAACAACGATCAACAACAATATACTAGAATAGATAAAAATTAAGAAATTCTATTCCTCAAAAGATACAATTAAGAATTGAAAAAGCAAGTCACAAAGCGGAAGGTATAATTGTAATAGATTATACATATATATAGAACACCAAAAAAATAGGTAAGACATTTGAACAGGCACTTAATAAAAAACATACCCATCTGGCCAATAAATGTATGGAAAGGGCTCAATTTCATCAATAATTAGGTAGATGCAAATTAAAACCACAATGAGATATCATGATAAAATGGCTAAAATTAAAAAGCCTAACAATACTAAGTATTGGTAAGGATGTGGAACAAAAAATTCTTTTTCACTACTATTGGGAGTGCACATTGGTACCACCACTTAAAAAAAAAAAAAATTTGGCATCACCTGATAAAGTGGAAGATATCACATACTTTATGAGCCAGCAATACCATCTATACATATTTATTGAAAACTAATGGATACACAGGTGCACTGTCTTAGGCTGGGTTCTCTACAGAAGCAAAACCAGTAAAGTGTATAAATATATATACACAGAGAGAGATTTATATCAAGGAAATGGTTTACATGGTTGTAGAGGCTGGAATGTCCCAAGTTCGTGGGTCAGGCTGGAGGCTGATTCACATAGCCTCAGGGGCTAGAGAACCCAAGATTGACAGGTCAGAGAACAGGACTCTTGCTTAGTGGCTACAAAGATCGATGAATCCCAAGATTGGCAGGCAAGGCCACAGGTAACCTGCTAGCTCAAGTCCCTAGAACCAGAGGTCAGATGAACAGGAGCCAGTTCCAGGATCCAGCGTGAGCAAAAGCCCATGAGCCTTGCCAGAGTGTCTACTTATATTCGATGCAAGCCACACGCCCAAGGAAACTCTCTTTCAACTGACTGGCTACTCACAGCAGAGCCCATCATGGGGCTGATCACATTATATCAAATTTCAACACAGAAGTGATCAAAACATCATGACTACCAAACCACTGAGAATCATGGCCCACTCAAGCTGACCCACAGTCTTAACCATCACACACACTAAAATAAACAAAAATCAAACCCGTTGCCATTGAGTCAATTCCGACTCATAGAGACCCTACAGGACCGAGTAGAACTGCCCCATAGGGTTTCCAAGGAGCACCTGGTGAATTCGTACTGCCAACCTTTTGGTTAGCAGCCATGGCTCTTAACCACTAAGCCACCAGGGTTTCCAAGTGATATGTGAAAGAATATCTGCAGTAGTATCATTCATAGTAGTAAAAAACTGGATACAATCAATCTGTCGACAGTAAAAAGATAGTAAATTGTGATGTTCTCTTACAGCTGAGAAGCCCTGGTGGCGCAGCGATTAAGAGTTCAGCTGTCAGCCAAAAGATTGGCAGTTTGAACCCACCAGCTGCTCCTTGGAAACCCTATGGTGCAGTTCTAGTTTGTCCTACAGGGTTTCTATGAGTTGGAATCAACTTGACAGCAACGGATTTGGGTTTTTTTTTTTTTTTTGGTTTTTCTTACAACTGGGTACTACACAGCAATAAAAATGAAAATAGGGCACACAACATGCATGGCTATCATAAACTTAACAGTCAGTAAAATGAGTCCAACAAAGATTGCCTGCTATGTAATTCCATTTATATAAAATTAAGAACTAAATTATACTGTTAGAAGTCAAACAGCTAACTTTGGGAGAAGGGTTAGGAGTAATGATTGGGAACGGCCATCTGGAGGTTTCTGGGGTACGGATAGTGGTCTACTTCTTGACCTGGGTGGGGTTACATGGGAGCCCACTTTGTGGTAATACACTGAGCTGTATGTTTTTTTTGTGCACCTTGGTGGGGATGTGTGTGTGTGTGTGTGTGTGTGTGTGTGTGTGTGTGTGTGTTTACCAAGGAAAGTAAATGAAACTAAATTGATCTGAGACCTTGAAAAAATAGATTAGAAACCTTGGAACTTGATTATCTGGGAAAAGAAGGGGTACATCAAGTCCGTGGGGTTTATTCCTCCCTTTAGTCCTTCCTTCCTTCTTTGAACAAAATTAATAGATCAGACAGTATTCACAGTTTGCCTTCAACTGTAAGTTACTGAGACAATTATTAAGTGCAATACACTGATATGGGAGGTGGTTGCTGGAGCTAGAAATTAAAAAATGGGAATTGTGGAAAAATGGGGTTAGAGGTGGATGAAGGTTCTAAATGGACAGCAGGTAAGAGTGTAGGAGGAGAAAAGGAAATAAGTTCCTTAGTGAGAAAATCAGCAACAAGAATTCTGAAGATTTTCGTAGGGAGGCAATAAAGGCAAAGGAAGGAGGATGAGGTGGCCGCGAAGAAAGAAACAGGGGAGGGAAGTTGGGAGGAAAAGCCTGGAGAATCAGAAAGATGGGAAGGAGGAAGGAAAAATGGGCCAAAGGAAGGAGAAGACAGAATAAAGAAGAGTAGTTACATGATTCATATTGGGCGCCTGGTGGGGGCCAGGCATATTAAAAAAAATTTTAAGGCATATTACACACATAAAATCATTTAAACTTCACATCAACCTCTACCATATGTATAATCTTTACTATTTTATAAATGAAACCCTGGTGGTACGATGGTTAAAAGCTCGGCTGCTACCCAAAATATCGGCAGTTTGAACCCACCAGGTGCTCCTTAGAAACTCTACGGGGCAGTTCTACTCTGTCCTATAGGGTCGCTGTGAGTCAGAATCGACTAGACGGCAATGAGTTGTTTTTTGTTCGTTTGGCTGGTTGGTTGGTTGATTTTACAAACAGAAGGACAAATCTAAGAGAATTTATTTTGCTCAAGGAAACTTGCTTAGAAACGCCAACCCTAGCACTGCGTACATCTCCGAATTCTGTGCTTCAGGAAATCATTTAATTCCAACCGGGAGAAATGCCTTATGGGAAGTAAATGCTTATGTTACACTTGGATCCTGGAAAGAATTATTCCAAAGGGTACCTTTGTCCTAATGTAGAAAATGGCTGATTTTCTAACCCTGTATCTATAATTCTATGGCACTGGGTCAGTTATGTGGAATCCTTATTGATATCACTGGCCACCTCTAAATCTGCCTCAGAGAATTTTAGGAGAATTCACATATTGAGGAAGGGGTAGGGGGCATGTCAGACGTTGCCAAGGCACTTTATGTAGCACAACTACAAATATTCATTATAGTCCCCAAAAAGGCATAAAAATTAAAGCAAACTACCTCCAAGGAATAATTAGAAGTGAAAATCAATAAGGAGAAAAGGGCTCACATTCTCCTCATTGATTTTCTCTGCTCAGTGAGTCAAACTTGACTCTTGGTTGGCAGTCAGTTTGGCTACTTCGTATTTCTTTCTCAGCAGTTAGCTACTCTTGTCAGGGCCTTTCATGTTGGAGTCTCTCTCTGCTGTAATCACAGCTGTCAGCTACTGAATGAGTCTGACACCCTGACTCCAGAAACGAGGGGACTCACACCCCGTGCATATGCAGTCCGGTCCTTCATTACAGCTGACTGACCTAACAGACATGCTGCACTACCACTGATTTTTATAAGAAAACAAGCGGCTATACAATCCAGTAGGAATCTCCTTCATTAGAGAGCCCAAGAATCAGGCTTTATACATACAATTCAGCCAGTATTACTGGAAATATTCACATTTTTAATACTGAAAAATGGTAGCTATAAGCAAGAGCCAGATCTGTACAAACACGCCAGACTCCTCTCTCACAACCTTAGCTGTCCATTCCAAATCATCTTACCTGCAGTACAAGCTGGTGAGTGACAGGGAGGTTAGTTGGCTATTGTGACCTGGCTTTTTGAGAAGCAGAATTTACTTGGAGAGTAAAAGGGGAGAATAACAGTGACCAGAATTGACCACGCTTCCCCCCGTTCCAAAACAAACAAACACGAAAAACTAAAGCAGACCTAGAGACTCTCAGAGTTTCTGTACATGACTAAAAATCACAAATCAATAGACTTGGAGTTGAAATGGATCATCTAGTCCAAAGCCAACAATGAGTTCAAGACCATTCCAGAGCACCCCTGACCAAGAGCCTTCAGATTCTAGTTGACATCTGTAGCGATAAGCATGCCCTGTTTCCTTTGAGACTGCTTTCTGGAAATGGAAGCACAAACTGAATTACGTTTATATAACCTGTGCAGTTGATTCCAACCCATAGCAACCCTGGAGGACAGAGCAGAACTGTCCCCACAGGGTTTCCAAGGAGTGGCTAGTGGATTTGAACTGCTGACCTTTTGGTCAGCAGTAGTATCCCTTAGCTGGTGTGCCACCAGGGCTGCATTTGTTGTATAGAGAGCCATTAGAGCATAATCCCTATGGAGATGCATTGTCAACTTACAACTTGAATTTAGTAATCAATGTGTGTCCTCTTCAAACCCCAAAAGTCATAATATGCCTCCAGTCATAAAATTTTCCTGCTGCACTTGACACAATCATTAGTCTCGTCCTCCCAGGCTACAAGGATATTGCCTATGCACTTCAAAAGGTCAAGTGACTTCTGACCATCCCTAATTGACCTGCTGATCTTTAACTTCTGTTTTCTCCATCAGTTTCTTAAACACCCAGTGGGATGCTATTCTATGGCAGTTGGTAGAACCTCCAGAACTACTGCTTGCAAACAATTTTCCAGCAACTCACAATTGTTGGCAAATAATGGCAAAAAGACTCTAATGGATTAAACGAAAATACCGTACTGGCAAGCATCAGTTCAAACTAGTTCAGAGCAATAAGGAGTGGTGCTACAAGCAGATGAGAACATAAGATACAGTTTTGGGAGTGGGGAAATAAATTTCTATATAAAACAGTTAAGGGCTCCACTACAAACTGAAAAGTTGGTGTTGGCAGTTTGAACCCACAGCCTTGAAAACCTTATGGTGGAATTCTACTCTACACACACGGGGTCGCCACGGATCAGAATTGACTCCACAGCACCTGGTTTGGCTTTCTGGTTTATATATATGATAGTACTCTTTGATGTTGTGACATGTTATCTTTAATATAAAACTACTTCCAGGAAAAACGTTATCAGCTGTGCACAGGGAAGCGCTGAGCGCAATGTGCCAAGCATCACAAGGCGGCTGAGTCTATTCTCAAGTATCTAAAGCAGCCCAACTCCGGGAGCCAGGTGCTCCAGAACACATATACAAAGAAGTGTGAAAGGGCACCCTAAAACCGAGGCACTTGACATAAATAAAACGGCTGACACCGGTCTCAATCGGACTCTGTTTTGTCCTATGCCCCTGCTTTTGCTTTTTTAAATTATGTGACCCATGACCACACCTTTGACCAAGATAACTTGTTCGGCAACATTCTGAGGTGACCCACCCAGATTGCTGGGGGAACCAGCTCTGGAATGCAGGAAGCTGAGGCTAAGGTTGAGTACCCCAGCCAACAGAAATTCTTGGTAAATGAGTCTTACAAAGCAGAGCATGGTGGACAGCAACCAATCAAATGTACCCCCCCCCCCGCCCCCGAGACACACACACACCTTCCCAACTCTGTACAGAGTTTTACAAAGTTGAGTATAAAGGACACGTGCTTTTATGTTCCCTCTTCGGAATGCCATTTTGAACTTTGGCGCTTCCCGATTTGCAAATCCATGAATAAAACTCTTCTTTTACAGAAACCCTGTTCCGTTTTTAACATAAATTATTATTTCGCTTGCTGCATTTTGTACTGCTCTCCCGCTAAGATGGGCCCAGGCCCCAGGGCGAGTACTTGGCGGTGCTCAATAACTAGTTCTTGAATGAGTATGTGGATGTCACACTACTGGGCGCTAGAGGAAGCAATCAGCGCACTAACCACTGCCGGAGCCTGCCCTACGCCCTCCTCTCTTTTCTGCCCAGCGACCCGAGACACCACTAACTTCAAAAAACTGCTCGCCGTGGTCCAGCCCCACCTTCGTCTACGGCGGCCGGGAGGGTCAGGGCGGCGTTCAGGGCGGAAGAGTCGCCCCCTGATGCCGCCCAGCCCACGCGCACGCAGGCGCGGCACCGACGCTTCCAGGAGGTCACTTCCTCCCCTGTCTCCTAGCAACGGCTGGAAGCGTTGTTGACATCCAGGGTAGTGGTGCCGCCGGACTGACCGGAGGGTCTCGGAGCCAGCGCTATGGTAAATCTGGGTTCTCGGTCTGCGACCCGCGCTCCAGAAGCGCCCACTATCCGGAGGGGGAGAGCGAGACCCTGGAAAAGGGAAGATGTCAATATGGACGAGGGCGGGGGATGTTTAGACAGGCGAAGCTTCTTGGGGGATAGATATCGAGAGGGAAGATTTTGGAGGGTGTGTGTGTGGTGTGGGTTGGGTGGGGTGCCTGAGAAAGGGAGGTACACAGAGAAGGGAAGAAAGATCTCGGGGGAATGGCAGATCCTAAAGGGGACAGACCAGAGATCTCCAGAGAGAGGAAAGTTTGAAAAGGGGAGGAGCAGAAGAGAAGGAAGAGATGGGAGAGCGAGAGCCAGGGAGTGAAGATAGAAGGAGATAATGAGAGAGAAGAATGGAAAATAAAGCGGAGAGTGAGGCAGGAAGGAAGGAAAGAAGGGATGGAGGGAGGGCTGGTGGGTGAGCGGATGGAAGAAAAAAAGGAGAGAGCAAGAGAAAGGAAAGAAAGGGAAAGTAGGGACTGCAGAAAATTTGAAAGACAGAGCAAAGAAGAGTACCATAGTAAAAGGGATGAAAAGGGGTGGAGATGAAGAGATTGTATTAGGACGATTTAGGAATCAAGAAAAATAGAGAACTGGGAGGAGAGAGGGAAAGGCAGGGAAGAGCAGAGAGAGGAGTTTGTGAGAAAAAAAAAAAAAAAGAAGAAGCCAGTGGTTATAAGGAACTGTGGAGATTTTCTTAGAGATCACAGAAATCGTAATAAATGATTGATCCCATGTACAACTACTACACCTTAGTTCACTGTCTCCCAAAATGAGATGCAAACCTTAGTTGCTACATAAAATAGCCCAAGATTACCAAATAGTACAGTGAATTACATCATGAGAAAGTTATTCGTCTCCCATTTTTCCTAGCCTTTGGTTATATCCAGGACAAAGTTTCTGACACAATTTTGTCCTTAATGCCACTATCATTTGGTAATGTTAATTTTATCACCTGGAGAGCAGACCGCAGGCTCAGAGCCTTCGTGGTGGTAAAATCCACTGTGTTGGTTTTTTATAGTTATTTCTATTTATGACATGACACTAGATTTCCATTTATGTAGTGATGTATACTTTCCTTTTAAATTACACTTATTTAAGCATTTATCGGTGAGATAATTTAAAGAAAATGCTAGTTAAATAATATAAGTGCTATTCACAATGGCAAAAATCATGAATCTAGGACATAGATGTCTGAAGTTCAGAAAACATCTGTTAGGATGGAGGAAAAGAGAAAGTGATTGTGCCCACATTAGGTGCAAAAGAAAACTGTCTTTTGACTAAGGTAGTATAATGTTCACCTATGTGATGTTTAAATAAAACAAAACAAAACTATCACAAACCTTCATTAAGGGACTTTGCAGACTACAGCTTGATTTCAGAATATCCAGTGATAACTCAGTCGTGAACAGCATGCAGGTTGGAAAAATACTAGTCTTTAATTTGGTATCTCTAAATCTGAGAGCTCTAAGGCTGATACAGTACAGTTTATGCATAAGATTAATTCAGAAAGCTGAGTTTAAAACCCAGTAATGGGGTTCCAACATAATCATTAATGGTTGACCTTTCGACTTGCCCTGAGACCCAAGCTATTGTTACATTTATACAGAATATTCTGTAAATTTATCATCTGAACTCCCAATTAGGTAACATTTAGGACTGAGAATAAGATTTCTCATGAAGGGATAGACAGAGGGGACCCATGATATTACTCTCTAAATATTAAAGGACTATAATGTGGAAAAGTAATTTGCCATGTGCGTCCAGAAAGAAGGCCTATGAACAATGGGTGAAAGATAATCTGGAAGAGATTTCTGTTCAGTGTGAAGACTTTTATAGAAAATTGAAACAGAAGAAAGGAAGGAAAGGAAAGAGGGATAAAAATGGAAAGAGCTTTTGTGAGGTGGCAAGCTCTCTGTTTCTAGAAGGGTTCAAGCCAAGAGATTTACTAGGGTTCTATGGTGGGGTGTCTTATGTGGCTTTGTATGTAGGACTTGATCATTTCAAAGCTGTCTTCCAAAAACCTAAGTACCTTAGGTTAGGGAGATAGAGGAATGAATGTCTTTCTAGACATTATTCTGTTTGGGATTGGGGTCACCACAAAGACCCTTTTGGCTAATTACCTTCTTGATCTCTTTCAGACAGAGGTGGAGGAAACCCTAAAGAGAATTCAGAGCCATAAAGGGGTTATTGGAACTATGGTTGTCAATGCAGAAGGTAAGTATATCAGCCTGCCTCCTTGGCACGCAGAAGCTCACCAAGAACCTGTTTATTGTGTCAAGCTTTAAGACAAAAACATCTTAGAATTTACAATCAAATAGCTATTGGATTTATTTATCAAGCGTCTGTTGAATATTATATGCCAAGCATGCTGCTAAGAGCTAGGGGTATAAGTATGAATAAGACATACCTAAAAATGTATATTTCTAAGGAACATTATACATTGTCTGATTTTTTAAAGCATTGATGAACTCTCTACCAATATTTCAGTAGTGCCAATAAAACTGTTATATTGAAGATAGGGAGAATATTGTTGTAGGCAGTTTGTTTTTATTTAAACATTATAAAGGGTACGGAGTTTTAGTCTTCATTTTAAGTGAAATTGCGCCTTTACCATATTTAATGAAAATCTGTGGGAATTCATTTTAATATCATTTGCACTATAGCCTCTGTGGATATAGTATAAGAGGGACCAATACATTTTCAACTATGGAATCTGTAGATGTCCCAGAAACTTTCTCTTTACAATCCATATTAAGAATCCACATAACATTTTCTCTGGCACACTGCCCCATGTTTAGTTTTGGTAGAGACCTCTTAAAGGTCCCTGCTGGTTTCATTGATAATTCAGGCTTTTGTAGGGGCAAGCAACACCACAAATTCCAGAGCATTTAGTTGAAGGAAGAGTAGCTACTCCACAGGATTCATAGTGCCACCATGGAAATGGCACATTACTAACTCAGTGCTTGGACACAGAATCTCACAGCTACTTATTCTTTTAGAGCAAATTCATCAATAAATATTTATTGAGCACCTACCAACTGCAATTCTGTTTAAACACTGATCTTCAATACCTTATCATTACAAATGAAAAATAACATCATATACTGGCTGGCTGTGATAATTAAATGAGATAATAGTTGTTAAGTGCCTGGCACAATACCTGATACTTAACACAATTATATTTAAAAGAATGTGAAAGTGGGACCTTTTCATTGATTTGTATGGATAAAACACTTAATGTGGTTACAAAGAATAACAAATAATTCAATGCCAAATGTGTGATATATATATACATATATATAATGATGACTATAATAAATTCACCCAGTTTGAGTGATGCAGGGAGGGGAGAGAAAGAATTTAAGTGCCTTACAGATAAGTCAAGAGCAATGCAAAATATTTTCAGGAAGTGGCCAACCCTAGTGCATAGTTCTGGCAGAACTGGTTTTATTTCCAGGCATTTGTATACACCTTTCCGCACCCTCTAAGATGGTCTGTCTGGATGATCTCATATAGGTACACTTACCTATGACCCTTGGACAACTCATTAATGTGTTACTTTGGAAGATCTTAGTCTAAAGGAATACATAATCCTGACAGTATGCATCAAGTGCCTAAAAAATATCCATACTATTTGACCTGTAATTCCACTCATAGGAATTTATCCTAAGGAGTGGTAAAGAGATAATGTAGGTACAAAGGATGAAGCATCATCGATAATACCCACTGCCATTGAGTCAATTCTGACTCATAGTGACCCTATAGGACAGAGTAGAACTGCCCCCATAGGGTTTCCAAGGCTGTAAATCTTTACAGAAGATTGCCACATCTTCCTTCCATAGAGTGGCTGGTGGGTTGGAACTACTGACCTTTTGGTTGGCAGCTGAGTGCTTTAACCACTGCGCTTTCAGGGCTCCTCCTTATAGGTAATAGCAATAAATAAATAAGTCATAGTATCTCAATGGTAGGGGGATTTTTAAATCAATTGTGAAATGTTTACTTGATGAACCGTTACTCTATTTTAAATGTTGAAGAATATTTAGAGACATGGAAAACTACTCACAATATTGGATGAAAGCAGCAGGTAACAAAATGGAACCTAGAATTTTCTAATTATATATACAGCCTGGCATGCACAGACACTTAAAAAATAAATATGGAAGAAAAGACTGGGAAATGTTATGGTGATTATCTCTAGTGGTGGGGTTCAAAGTGATTTTTACTTTATTTTCCTGAGGTTTCTCAATAAACTCTACTCTTATTCAAAGGCAGTAAAATACTATTAATTCCCATTAGCTTCTTCTAGTTAATATCTACTAGGATAAGGGTTGTGCTAGGGCTCAGGGCACTTTTCAGAAATTCTGGATACCCAGAATATTTACTTGAAATCCAAATTAACCTTTTTCCCAAAAATAAACAAGAAGAGCTTATTTTTATGGTCAGATTATTAATAACCAGAGTGTATGACAAGGATGCTTATTGGTAGCATATGGTATAAGTTGTGTGACCAGAACGTAATAAAATATGCACAACACTGAACTCAAGTTAAGATGAAAGTGCTATTTATTTTACAGGCAGTCCCTGGATTAGGAATGAGTTCGTTCCTAAATCTGTCTTTAAGTAGAATTTGTACAGCTAGGTACAGTTTGTATCTAAGGTCAGTTAGTCAAATGTTTGTCTTGGTACCCAGGCATAACTCATTTTATTGCGCTTGGCTTTATTGCACTTCACAGATGTTTTTTACAAATTAAAGGTTTGTGGCAACCTTGCGTCAAGCAAGTCTATCAGCGCCATTTTTCCAACAGCATTTGCTTGCTTTATGTCTCTGTGGCACATTTTGGTAATTCTCACAATATTCCAAACTTTTTCATTATTATTACATCTGTTATAGTGATCTGTGATCAGTGTTTTTTGATGTTTATTGTAATTGTTTTGGGGCACCATGAACCGCACTTATATGAGACAGCGAACTTAATCAATAAATGTGTGTGTTCTGACTGCTCCACTGATTGGCCATTCCCCTATCTCTCTCCCTGTCCTCTGGCCTCCGTATTCCTGGAAATGCAATAATATTGAAATTAGGGCAGTTAATAACCCTACAGTGGCCAGTAAATATTCAAGTGAAAGGAAGAGTCGTACATCTCTCACTTTAAATCAAAAGCTAGAAAGGATTAAGTTTAGTGAGGAAGGCACGTCGAAAGCCAAGATCGGCCAAAAGCTAGGCCTCTTGTATCAAACAGTTAGCCAAGTCGGCCTCTTGTATCAAACAGTTAGCCAAGTCGTGAATGCAAAGGAAAAGTTCTTGAAGGAAATTAAAAGTGCTACTCTAGTGGACACATAAATGATAAGAAAGCGAAACTGCCTTTTTGCCGATGTAGAGAAAGTTTTAGTGGTCTAGATAGAAGATCCAACCAGCTACAACATTCCCTTAAGCCAAAGTCTAATCCAGAGCAAGACCCTAACTCTCTTCAGTTCTATGAAGGCTGAAAGAGGTGAGGAAGCTTCAGAAGAAAATTTGAAGCTAGCAGAGGCTGGTTCGTGAGGCTTAGGGAAAGAAGCCATCTCCATGACATAAAAGTGCAGGGCGAAGCAGGAAGTGCTGGGATAGAAGCCGCAGCAAGTTATCCAGAAGATCCAGCCAAGCTAAGTGATGAAGGCGGCTATGCTGAACAACAAGATTTTCAGTGTAATTGAAACAGCTTTGTATTGAAAGAAGATGCCGTCTAGGACTCTCGTAGCTGGAGAGAAGTCAGTGCCTGGCTTCAAAGGGCAGACTGACTCTCTTGTTAGGGTCTAATGCAACCGGTGACTTTAAGTTGAAGCCCATTCTGAAAATCCTAGGGCCCTTAAAAATTATGCTGAATATTTTCTTCCTGTGCTTTATAAATGGAACAACAAAGCCTGAATGACAGCACATCTGTTTACAACATGGTTTACTGGATATTTTAAGCCCACTGTTGAGACCTATTGCTCAGAAAAAAAAGATTCTTTTCAAAGTATGACTGCTCATTTGCAATGCACCTGGACACCCAAGAGTTCCGGTAGAGATGTACAAGGAGATTAATGTTGTTTTCATGCTTGCTAACACATCCATTCCGCAGCCCATGGATCAAGGAGTAATTTTGTCTTTCAAGTCTTATTATTTAAAACATTACATTTTGTAAGGCTATAGCTGCCATAGATGGTGATTCCTCTGATGGATCTGGGCAAAGTCAATTGAAAACCTTCTGGAAAGGGTTGCCATCTAAATGCCATTAAGAACATTTGTGATTCATAAAACCAAAAACTTAAACTGCCAACCTTTGGTTAGCAGCTGTAGCACTTAACCACTACACTAGCTGAGTTTCCTTGTGATTCATAGAAGGTCAAAATATCAACATGAACAGGAATTTGGAAGAACTCATGGATGACTTTGAGAGGTTCAAGACTTAGTGGAGGAAGTAACTGCAGATGTGGTAGAAACAACAAGAAAACTAGAATTAGAAGTGGAGCCTGAAAATGTTACTGAATTGCTGTAATATCATGATAAAACTTTAATGGATGAGGAGTTGCTTCTTATGGATGAGCAAAGAAGTAGTTCCTTGAGATGTAGTCTATTCCTGGTGAAGATGCTGTGAACACTGTTGAAATGACAACAAAGGATTTAGAATATTACATACATTTAGTTGATAAAGTAGCGGTAGGGTTTGAGAGGATTGACTCCAATTTAGAAAGAAGTTCCACTATGGGTAAAATGCTATCAAACAGCATCGCATGCTTCAGAGAAACCTTTCGTGAAAGGAAGAGTCAATCAATGCAGCAAACTTCATTGTTGTCTTATTTTAAAAACTGCCACAGTTCTTAAATGGTGTTTTTGTCTTCTATTTTTTTTTTTATTAGTCTGTATAGTGATTTTTGTTTACTAAATCTAGGCAAATCATTTAAACATATTTTAATATTTGATTTGTGGTTACATAGGCCCTCTACCATGTTTATGCATTTAGATCACATCATATGCCATGATAAATATAGTCCTTTTGTTTCAGTGTTATTGAAACATAGACATCCTATTCATGACAAGCAAAGTAGATTTTATCATTTTAGCCCAGTGCTGAGTGGTACACGTTTTCATTAGAGTAGGTACTTTGTTAACAGATTTTTCCCACTTATAAAATCATCCATTGTTTATAATATTGCAACACTGATATTGAATTAGATACTGGAAAATACATGTTTGTTTCCCAAGCACTCATATATTCATTCATATATATATATATATATATGCCTCTTTTCTGTTAGCTATTAATTTTAAATATTCTTGACATTTCTAACAATCCATCACTTGAATTTCATTAGATTTTATCAGCCATGCAACCAATTTGTTTTATTTCTGAAGCACAATCTGTCAACCCAAGTACAAATGTACAGCTGAAGATGACAAACTGAAATAAGATCCCAGCTCACTGGGATCATAAAGAGTCATATGTACAACACTGCAATAAAGTTGGCAATATCAAGTTTTAAAATGCACATACTCCTTGTTCTAGCAGTTCCATTTTAGGGCTATATCCCACATTTATATACATATGTGAAATTCCACACACAAGGACAATTCTGTAGCCTTGCTTATAGATGTCAGACTGGGAACAACATAAATGGCCGTCAGGAGAAGACCAGTTAAATGTATTACAACACATCCATTCAGCAGACTATTATGTGGTCATTAAAATGAATGACTCAGCTTTAAAAAAAAAGCTTTACAGGTACTAAATGGAGCAATTTCCCAAGTATATTAAGTGAAAAAAAAAATTAAGGTACAAAATAGTGAATGATACCATTAAAACAAAGAAAGAAAAAAAAGCAAGCACACATACATACATAACTTGCATAGGCTTAGAATATCTCTAGAGCAGTAGGTGTCTCTCAGAAGAGGAAGTGGGTAAATTGTAAACCATGTGTTTAAATTACTTCTCAAGTTTTTTTTTTTTAATTAACTAGCATGATGCAAACCAAGAGCTCCATAACTTTTTGTTGATTGATTTTTTTTTAAGTGTCTAGAGTGGATATGAAAAACTTTCAAGTGTTTCCAAAGTGTGCACTTATTATTCAGAAAGGCTAGCTATTTTATTTATTGACTTGGATCGTGAATAGACCAACTAAATAGGCCTGAGCATCTGATTCATAATCTTGTTATCTACATTTTAAATAATTTATTCAGGTAGTATTTCTTGTTTTGACGCTGAGCAATGCGGACTTCGCGTGTAGTCACTATTTTGGATGCAAAATAGAACGATCTGTCAAAAAGCGCTCTTAAAAGGTTGAGAGCTTGTACATTCTAATATCCTGCCTGTTAAAGATACAAACCTTGTGACCTGTTCATCAGGTGTAAAAGACATAACTACTGCCTTCTGGGCTAAAAGTGGCCAACAAATAAAAATACCAAAAGTAACAATTGTTACTTAAAACCTTATTCATTGAATAGTTTTCCCTGTAAATACTGCCTTCTTAGTTTTTTAGAAAGACTTATCCTGGAGATAGCGGTTATCTTAAAATAAAACGAAATTAGCCTGTTTCAGAGGCGGAATTGAGGCTCTCAAAGTGTTTCATGAAAGACTGCAAAATCCTAACTTTTAATACTATTTTGCTTTTGGATGCTCATCTTGCTTAATAGTTTCCGGAATTAAATTCTCTGAGGGAAAACCAAGAGCCATGTTTGACTCTTATTGATTTGCCTTAATTCAGGTACCTAAGGAATTTGACAATAATCCCAAATTCACCTTTATTTGTCCTCCTAAATTAAAGGTACATTTGCAAATCAAATGCCTGTAATTCCCTGGCTATCTGGTAGTTCTCAAAATAAATATGAAGGCCATCTCTGATTAGATACAATGTATGTACAATAATCCAGCACAGCGCCTGGAACATAATAGGCACTGATAAGTGCTTGGTGACCTGAATTGAGTGAGATTGATTTGAACTGAATTGAATTATACTTGCATATTTGTCTGGCTAGAATTTTCCAGCTAAATTAATAGTTTCTGTTTTACCCTCGTGTAATGGAACAATAGAGCACACAAGAAGCCAAATTTAATAATATTTAACCAAGAATGAGTACAAACCAAAGAATGTACAGCCAAGGTACAGTATCTTTGTTTTATTATGTTTTCTAATGTAAAATTTAAGGCTTTCAAAATACAGTGTGAGGAATTAGGAAGAAATCTCAAAAATCCCTTTAATACACTGGCTAGCATTTGCAGTGAAACCCATTTGTATTTCTGGCCTCAGGGTAGAAGACTAGCATAATGTTACAGACCAAGCATTTCCAAGCAGGCTAACTGTAGACAGGATGCTGGGAGGAATATATTTTGTATGATCATATGTTAACTTAGTGTTATGGATTGAATTATGTCTCCCAAAAATATGTTATAAATCCTAACCTATAGGCCTGTGGTTACAATCCCATTTGGGAATGGGTTTTCTTTGTTATGTTAACAAGGCAGGATTAGTGCAGGGTATATCCTGAGTCAGTCTCTTTTGAGATATAAAAGAGATTTAACAAGCCAGCTGAGCAGAGATGGGGTGAGATAAAAAATGCTAAGAAACATGGAGATCTTCAGGGAACCAGGAAGCAGAAGCTGAGGAAACAAGGACCTTCCTCCAGAGCTGACAGAGAAAGGCTCCCCCTAGAGCCGGCACTCTGAATTCAGGCTTCTAGCCTCCTAAACCCCAAAAAACCAAACCTGTTACCATCAAGCCGATTCCGACTCATAAAAAGAAAAAAAAAAAAATTTTTTTTTTTTTTTTTTGACTCATAGCAACCCTCTAATAGGACAGAGTAGAACTGCTCCATAGGGTTTCCAAGGAGCAGCTGGTAGATTCGAACTGGTGACCTTCTGGTTAACAGCTGAGCTCTTAGGCACTACACCACCAGGGCTCCAGCCTCTTAAATTGTGAGAAAATAAACTTCTGTTTGTTAAAGCCATCCACTTGTGGTATTTTTGTTTTAGCAGCTCTAGGTAACTAAGACACTTAGTCACTGTATAACTGATTTAACAACTTCCAAAAGAATTATGCACAAAAATGTTGGTCACGCTATTAGCTATAAAAAAATTACAAACTACCTGACGATCCAACAATAGGAGACTGATTATATTATGATAAACCCAGTGCCGTCTAGTCTATATTATTATATATTCACAAAATGGTAAAATGTGCAGTCATTAAAAATAATGTTGATTTCGTTGAATTGTACAAATGAAATTGTTGAATTGGCAAATGTGTTATCTATTTTTACAACAATAAAAAAATAATAATATTGATGATATTTTTATCAACAGTGAAAACTTGTATGTAATAAGTTAAACGAAGAAAAAGCCAATAGTCAAATTCATAAATATAGTTTGATTCCAACTATATTTAAAAATCTGTGTTAGTAACAAAAAGACTGGAAGGAAATAAACTAAAATTGTTACCAGTGCATAGTATCAACCATCATTTTTTCTTCCTCTTTACAATTATATTGTTGTTGCGTACTGCTGACTCGATTCCAACTCGTAACGACGCTATAGGACAGAGTAGAACTGCCCCATATGATTTTCTAGGCTGTAATCTTTATGGATGCAGATTGCCAGGTCTTGTCTGCCATGGAGCCACTGGTGGGTTTGAACTGCCAAGCTTCCAGTTAGCAGCCAAGCACTGAACCACTCTGTTACCAGGATACCTTATTAATTATCAATATTTTCCAGTATTTCTACAATGTGCATATTACTTTTATCATCAGAAAAAAAGCTAGCCCTAAATTGTGAACTCTCATAACAGGCATTCCAATCCGAACAACCTTGGACAACTCGACAACAGTTCAGTACGCAGGACTTCTTCATCAGCTGACCATGAAGGCCAGGAGCACAGTTCGTGATATTGACCCTCAGAATGACCTAACCTTTCTTAGAATCAGATCAAAAAAACATGAAATCATGGTTGCTCCAGGTAATTTCATTCTAAAAAGTATCTTCCTAATTTCCTGCATAAAAGCCGTGTTTCAAAGACTATGGAGTATAGATTTTAATATACAACATGGACCATAATAGTCCTCCATTTTAAAAAATGAAGAAGTTTGAATCTGAAAATTCCAGCTTGAAAATTCTGTGAAATTAGCAGTGGGTCTGACCTTTGAACAAGCTGGATTTTGCCCACATGCCTTTATCATTAGTAATCAGAAAACTTAGGAGATACAGTTCTCATTTGTAGTCACCTTAGCACACAGACTCTCTGGAGATGGGGAAAAAGGTCTCCTGTCCTATAAATGAAGTATGGGGGAGGGAGTCAAGGATAGATGTAGATGAAAGGCCAGTAGGGTCTTAAATCCACCTTGTGGAGAAAGCACATCTACCTGGTCTACCAGAAGGCAGCAACCACAGAGACATTTCTGTTCCCAAAAGAAATACATTTACCGAATTACTAGATGTCAGTGCACAACAGTACCCAGTGCTCCTAAATCTAGCCTACAGCAAACTTCTCAGTAGCACATCTGTAAAATCGGAATTACCCATAAACTAAATAAAGCCTGTTCTACACCCCTGTTCTCACCTCAGTTACATATTACAATCGTGTGCAGTCAGGGTTGAAAACCACTGGTCTCTACAAGGTCCATGCGATGTTTTGAAGTATTCATGTATTAAATTTAATTTTTAGCGTAAATTAATTTTGTGCATGTCTCTCCATAGATAAGGAATATCTTCTGATTGTCATTCAGAATCCGTGTGAGTAGACCTGCTGTACAGCCAAGTCTGCCCCAGTGATGCTGGGTTGAAACACTTCACTCTTTAATGATTACTAAAACTATATTCCTATCTAACTGATCTTCTGGACATTCTTTTCTATTTTTACATTTAAACTATTCTATGTGTCTTATTTAGTCCCTTTTGATTGTATTGTAAAATTGTACCTTAGCTATGTAATAAACAAATTCTGGTGTGTGTGTCCCTGTATTTTTATAATATACAAAACGGGATTCTAGTGAGAAGACAGCCTTCCTTAACGATATTTCTTTTAATCTGGAATTAGCTCACCAGGAGTAAGTATGGAAGTATAATTTTGCCCATTTCGTTAACATGGCAAAGAAATGCAGTGGAGCACTGAGGCAGCTGCAAAGGGAGTACAAAGTCTCAGCCCTCCAGGAACTTAAGATGCCGCAACAGGTTCAGTGAGGACAGTAGAAACCAGAGGGTGGGTCTCCGCTGGGGGCAGGACGGCGGATAATTGCCTGTTCCCAGCTCTGGCAAAGCTCTGCAAACTTGGGCTTCCATCACATCGGCCTGAGGGGACCAGACACAGGTCTTGGGCAAGGGTGCCTACGTATGAGGCTGACAAGATAAATCCAGAGAATTTTATTATTGTTAGATATTTTAGATATTCAGAAAATAAAGTATAACAGATTTCCACGCACCCCAAACCCATATATAATAAGAAAAAAAAAATTTTTTTTTTTTTAGATGTTAATATTTCACCATATTATCTTTATGCTATTGTTGTTGTGGCACTGGGTTGGGATTGTTGTTGTTAGTTGCCATTGAGTCGATTCCAACTCATGGCAGCCCCACGTGTGCAGAGTAGAACTGCTCCGTAGGGTTTTCAAGGCTGTGACCATTTGGAAACAGATCGTCAAGCCTGTCTTCCTAAGTGCCTCTGTGTGGGGTCTCTTGATATGCTCCCCTCCCCCACTTTTTTAGGAGCCATGGTGGTGCAGTGGTTAACCACTTGGCTGCTACCTGAAAGGTCAGTGGTTGGAGCACACCAGCTGCTTCACAGGAGAAAGATGTGGCAGTCTGTTTCTATAAAGATTATAGCCTTGGAATCTCTATGGAGCAGCTCTGCCCTGTCCTATAGGGCCGCTATGAGTCTGAATTGACTCGATGGTACTGGGTTTCCCTTTAAAATTAAACTTTTTATTTTGAGATAATTGTAGATTCACATTTACTTGTAAGTAATAATACATACATACGATGTACTCTTTACCTGGTTTCTCCCAATGGCAACATCTTCCAGAACTATAGTAAAGTATCACAGCCAGGACATTGATATAGTCAAGATCTAGAACATTCCTATTACCACCAGGATTCCTTATGCTGCCCTTTTATAGCATGCCCCTCACTACCACCACCACCACCAGTCCCTGATCCCTGACAACCGCTAATCTGTCCTCCATTTTTATTGTTTTGTCATTCCAAGAAGGTTATAGAAATACAAACATACAGTATGTAACCTTTGGGGATTGGCTCTTCTTCACTCAACATAATCCCCATGAGTTTCATCGAAGAAATAAGAAATCAAATGTTACCAGTACAGCAGAAGCCTGCCCCTTCTCTGTGTGCCTTTGTCTTCCTCCCTCTCTAGAGGATTCTTGTCAGGCTGCCCAGGTTGCCCTGCACGGGAGTCCCCAGGTACAAACAGCCAAGTTCCCACTACTTACTCCCCCTACAACAAGCCAGGTGTGGGGAGTCGTGCGTGACTGGTTCAACCACACCTGTGGCCCCAGCTGACGTCCTGCGAGGCTGCCGTGGCCAACCAGTACAGATGGTAGTACAGCAGAAAGAAAAGGCTGGGGCAAGTCAGTGAGATTAAAGGGGTTTCCTCTCTGTGTGGCGATGGCAGAGGAGACAGGTCACAGATGGAACCCACCCAATTTTTAGTGAAACAACAGAGGCTACAGTCAATCAGCCAAGCCTGTGCATGCAATGGATGCCTGAGCCCACTCCACATCTCAGACTGTAGTATTTCGGGGGGGGGGGGGGGGGGGGGCCAGCACATGTGTAATTTGAAAATACTGCATGTATAATTGCAAGGCATCTCCAGGCTGAGATCTGTTTGACAGCAGTCAATGAGGGTTTTGGAGTAACCGGTCCTGGGTTCTTCAAACGCTGGCTCTGCCATTAGCAAGCAGTGTGATCTTAGGCCAGTTTCCGAGGCTTGTGGTCTTATCTGTAAACTGGAGATGACAAGAGACCCTAGACCAGGTGTGTTTATGAGATCAGATGAGCTGAGGCAGGTAAAGTACCTGGCACTGAGTATATGCTTAGCCAATGTCAGCTCCTGCTGCCGCTGCAGGAGTGGCCCAGGACACAGGAGAACAAGTTCTGGGAACAGCCCTGAGGTTTCCCCATCATCAAGCCAGCTGAGCCCGACAGTTGCAGTGGGGATGCTGACTGTGTCTCCAGAGAGGAAATGAGCTCAAATTATAGCAGGAGCCAGAACTTCTTAACTTGTGAGCTGAATTAACACAGAAGAAAGGAGTTGTAGGAATGGAGAACCTAGACTGGAGCACAAGACTGACTTTTGAGCCATTTTCACACACTTTTTATTTTTAAAACTTCAAACTTACAGAAAGGTAAGAATAACAACAAACATCGATAAAACCTTTGCCTAAAAATTGTTAATCTACAGCATTTGCTTCATTTCCATCTGTAATCTACATTATATAAATGTGTGTTTGTGTGTGTTGCCAAACCATTCAAAAGTTGCAGACATCATGACGCTTAAAACACTTCAGAAGGTATTTTCCCAAAATAAGGACATCCTCTTACATAACATTGCAAAGAATGGGAATTCCAAATACTTAATTGTGCTCATGAGGAACCTATATATAGACCAAGAGGCAGTCATTCGAACAGAACAAGGGGCTACTGCGTGGCTTAAAGTCAGGAAAGGTGTGTATGAGGGTTGTATCTTCTCACCAGACATTCAATCTGTATGATGAGCAAATACTCAAAGAAGCTGAACTGTATGAAGAAGAAAATGGTTTCAGGTTTGGAGTAAGACATTAACAACCTGTGATATACAGATGACACAACCTTGCTTGATGAAAGTGAAGAGGACCTGAAGCACTTACTAATGAAGATAGATCAAAGACCACAGCCTTCAGTATGGATTACACCTCAACATAAAACAAAAATTCTCATAACTGGACCAATAAGCAACATCATGATAAACAGAGAAAAGATTGAAGTTGTCAAGGATTTCCTTTCACTTCGATCCACAATCAACGCCCATGGAAGCAGCAGCCAAGAAATCAAATGACAAATTGCATTGGGCAAATCTGCAAAAGACCACTTTAAAGTGTTAAAAAGCAAAGATGTCACTTTGGGGGCTAAGGTACGCCTGACCCAAGCCATGGTATTTTCAGTTGCCTCATATGCATGTGAAAGCTGGACAGTGAATAAGGAAGACCAAAGAACAACTGATGCCTTTGAATTATGGTGTTGGCAAAGAACATTGAATATACCATGGGTAGCAGACGAATGAACAAATCTGTCTTGGAAGAAGTATAGCCAGCATGCTCCTCAGAAGCAAGGATGGCAAGGCTTCATCTCACTTATTTTGGACATGTTATCAGGAGGGACCAGTCCCTGGAGAAGGACATCAAGCTTGGTAAAGTAGAGGGCCAGTGAAAGAGAGGTAGACCTTCAATGAGATGGACTGACAGTGGCTGCAATGATGGGCTCAAACGTAGCAATGATTGTTGTACATAGGGTCACTGTGAGTCGGAACTGGCTTGACAGTACCTAAAAATTTACATAACCACAACACCAATATCACACTTTAGAAATTTAACATTGATACAATAATATGTAATATGCAGTCATATTCAAATTTTCTCAATAGTCCTGATACCCTTTATAAATTTTTTTTTTTTTTAATCCAGGAGCCTGTCAGGTGCCACATGTTACATTTGGTCTCTTTAGTTTTTTTTAAGCTATTTTTAGAAAGCCTTATTCTCCATTTGGCCTAGGTGGTATCAAATTTGTATTTGCCCTCCCTAGAGTCTCCAGTGGCACGTGCCCCATCCCCCTTGAGCTTCTCCTGATTGGACTCAGACTCACCTGTAACTGCAGGAAATTCAGCTGAGAGAGGTCACAGTGTTTACCCACCATTCCATCCCATGCCATGGAGACCACCATGCCACAGAGACCAGACATGCCCCAGTGAATCCAACCTTACCCTTCATCCTAACGAGGTCAGGGTCTGGGTACCATGATACCCGCGCTGGGACAACTTAAACATCTGCTGCCCGTTTCCAACATAAACAAGATCTTGCTAGAATCCAAATGGCCAGGAAATACCCTAGTGAGGAGAAGTCCATTCTATATCAACTCCCAAATTTTCAAAGCTGGAAAGGACCATAGAAATCATATACCTGAGCCCTTGACTCTACAGGTGAGGATTTCACCTGGGCCTGAGGTCAGGTGTCTTTAAGGCATCAGGTATGTCAGCTGGTGTGGGCTTGATTTTGCTGATAGAGTTGGCCCTTATGATGCTATCAAAGGGTTCATGCTGTGTGAGACCCCTCTATACTCTCCAAAATATTATTTTCAGGAGGTACAACATAGCTTATTATTTTAAAATGTACCAGAGGTAACATTTGATGCAAGTACCTAAATCTGTAACCTCCCCTAAGCTGTCCAGCCCTCCCAGGGCCCATCAGCAGATGCACGGCTGCATGGTAAAGCCACTTCCTTCCTCCTGGCCTCACCAGAAATTTCAAGCCTCATTTGAGATGTAACAGTGTGAAATCTCTGGCAGCTGCAGATGACATTGCCACAAGTGCCAGGACACATTGTGGGATTTTCCGGGAAAGAAGGCCCTTCCATCCCACCAGGCAGCAAATGCTGCAGAGGTTCTGCTCGCACCTTTGCATCCAGAGGAAATTGTAACCCTCTGCCAGAGGCGAGACTACAGCAGCAAAAAGGAGACCTTGCCAGGGCCAATTACAATGGGGGAGGATCTGATTGTGGGGAATTTTCACCATCCCTCTCTGCCTTCTGGCACACAGACACTCACAGTCTCTCCTGGATTCATAACAGTATAGTTGGAGCTATTTTAAAAAGATGTCTGGACCTATAGGCTACAATCCAAACCCATGCAAACACCGGTAACGTGTTTGTTTCCTATGGAGTACAAGTCTGGACTCATTCAGTGCCTCCTCTCAGTCCAACTTGCTATAAAATTCCACCTGAACAACAGGAGAGCTATTTGCAGTCTCTGGAGGAACACATCCCAACTATAAATATTAATGATAATGAACTTGGAAAGGCCAGCTTCATAAAATAGTTGAAAGTGCATTTACACATCATTAGCATTACGATCACCTACATCTTCATCTCTGAGCAGCAGGACCATCCCAGTCGAGGATGGCCTGGAGCCTGTTCCTAGCTCCAGCATGGGGCTTGCCTTTTTGCACCTCATGTCACTGGAACACTGCCCTGGGACTGGTACATTCTGGCTCTTGAAGTAGGTCGCCCATCCCCTTACAGGTATCCCCAACATGTGTTTGACATGGGGCAAAATATCCTCCCTCTTAATAATACAATGTCCTTGAAATGGAAACTATAACGTGAATTGGCCACCTAGACGCACCTTGTAAGAAAGGCCTGGCACTCTACTTCCAAAAAATCAGCCACTGAAAACTCTATGGTACAGAGTTTACTCTAACACACATGGAGTCACAACGAGTTGGAATCGACTCAATGGCATCTGGTTAGTTAAACTGATGTTCAGAGAAGCTGTTGACCTTACTAGTAAATAAGTACTATTAAGTATTATATCATCCAGCCAACATATGATCTTATAGTCTCTGCTTAAAAAAAAAAGTGTATCATTTGGGGCCCAAATAGAACTTTCAGACTGGTGGTAACATTTCCAACAAGGAGCTGTACAAAAGGTAAATTGGTATCTCAAATCCTGGGAATTATGGGGCTATAGTAGAGTGCTCCTTTAAAATGAAACTAATGGAAACTCAGGAATCTCCGGGGCAAGTCAGAATATTTAAAGTCAGTGAAATCCTTCTGGTATATTTCTTAAGCAAGACTTGACATAGAGGGTTGGCCACATACCCAGCCATTTCTCAAACACAGAGAAAAGAAGCCTGAGCCTTCTTACTTCCTCCTGGTTCTTACCCCAAGAGATCTCCATCCTGCACTACCCTTCAGCATATACGAGCTCAAGACTCCCACTATAGACACCTTAAACCTGGAACACTCACACTGTACCAGCACTGATTTGTTCATTTTCTCTCTTTGGACAACTTTACAATAGGAGACACAACATGGTGCAAGGAAAGAGCAAGACAGCTAGGGTCTGACTCTACTACGTACTACTACCAGGGTCAACAGTTTCTCTGAACCTCAGTTTAAACTAACCAATCAGGTACCATCAAGTCTTCTCCAACTCATGGCGATCCCAATGTGTGTCAGGGTAGAACTGTGCTCCATAGGGGTTTTTGCTTTTTTTTTTTTTTTTATTGTACTTTAGGTGAAGGTTTACAGAACAAACTACTCTCTCATTATTAGTACACGTATTGTTTTATGACATTCGTTAACAACCCCATGACATGTCACTACTCTCCCTTCTCAACCTTGAGTTCCCTATTACCAGCTTTCCTATCCCCTCCTGCCTTCTGGTCCTTGTCCCTGGGCTGGTGTGCCCCTTTAGGCTCGTTTTGTTTTATGGGCCTGTCTAATCTTTGGCTGAAGGGTGAACCTCAGGAGTGAGTTCACCACTGAGCTAAAAGGGTGTCCAGGGACCATACTCTCGGGGTTTCTCCAGTCTCTGTTAGGCCAGTAAGTCTGTTTTTTTGTGTGTGTGAGTTAGAATTTTGCTCTACATTTTTCTCTAGCTCTGTCCAGGACCCTGTATTATGATCCCTGTCAGAGCAGTCAGTGGTGGTAGCCGGGCACCATCTAGTTGTACTGGACACAGTCTGGTAGAGGCTGTGGTATGTGTGGTCCATAGTTCCACAGGGTTTTCAATGGCTGATTTTTCAGAAGTAGATGGCCAGGCCTTTCTTATGAGGCACCTCTGGGTGAACTTGAACTACCAATGCTTTGGTTACCAGCCAAGTGTGTTGACCAGTTGCACCACCTAGAGAAATCAAACCTTAGTTTACTTGCCTGCAAATGTGAAGAATGCCTAACCTTAGTGGCCTTGTATCTGGAATTATACAACACAGAACAAATGGCACTTATTATTAATAGCAAGAGCAGCAAAATAAACCAAGTTTACCAGAATACAAGCCATTTAATACATCTCACTGTGCCCTCTTCCAGTCTTGAACCATCATATGCGTAAGTAGATTTATAGAGCTACAGTCGTGTTGGGTGCACATTTTGTGTAATTCCTCCATTTAACAACATTTAATAAGCATTTTCCACATACCTACCTAGGATTTACACTGATTTTTTTTCTTAATATCAATGAAATTCCATTAAGTTTATGGAATCGTAATATATGCAATTCCATCATATTTTTTCATGGTGAAGACCTGGTCCAGTTGAGGCCAATGAGAGATGCTTACTTGGTATTTAGACTTGGAAGAGAGCCAGAGAGAAACCACCTACCTGTCTGGACCTATGCACAAAAACACAGGTGTTGGGGTGGCCGTATTTTCCACACGCAGCCCAAGAGTCAGTTTTCAGACAGAAAGAACACAGCAGCCGTGCACTGTAAAGCAGAGCATGAAGCAGTGCCATCATTCCACAGGCACCTGCACATTTCCAGGTCCTCAGCTGCATTTCTGCTCTTGCATTCTACGAGACAACCCTAAAACCAAACAGTAAGCTTTCCTCTTTGGGACACACTACCAGAATGGGTTTCTGTAGCCCCAAACCAAAAGGACTTAACACATTTGGGCTATATATGGGTCACTGTCATCTGCTGTAGTCAGATACAGCCAAAGAAGTAAAGCCAGTCCAGTGATTCCCCAGCAAGTATGCATTAATCAGAGCCCTGAATATATTAAAAAAAAGACAACCCCAATTGGCATAATAAAATCTATTAAGAAAACATACTGCATCCCACTTTGAAGAGTGGAATCTGGAGTCTTAAACGCTAGCAAGCAGCCACCTAAGATGCATCAATTGGTCTCAACCCACCTGGATCAAAGGAGAATGAAGAACACCAAGGACACAAGGTGATTGCGAGCCCAAGAGACAGAAAGAGCCACATGAACCAGTGACTACATCATCCTGAGACCAGAAGAACCAGATGGCGCCCGGCTACAACTGGTGACAGCCCTGACAGGGAACACAACAGAGAACGCCTGAGGGAGCAGGAGAGCAGTGGGATATGCAGACCCCAAATTCTCATAAGACAAGACTTAATGGTTTGACTGAGACTAGTAGGACCGTGGTGGTCATGGCCCCCAAACCTTCTGCTGGCCCAGGACAGGAACCATTCCTGAAGCCAACTCTTCAGACATGGATTGGACTGGACAATGGGTTGGAAAGGGATGCTGGTGAGGAGTGAGCTTCTTGGATCAGGTGGACACTTGAGACTAGGTTGGCATCTCCTGCCTGGAGGGGAGATGAGAGGGTGGAGGGGGTTAGAAGCTGGCAAAAAGGACATGAAAAGAGAGAGTGGAGGGAGAGAGCGGGCTGTCTCATTAGGGGGAGAGTAATTGGGAATGTGTAGCAAGGTGTATGTGGGTTTTTGTGTGAGGGACTGACTTGATTTGTAAACTTTCACTTAAAGCACAATAAAAATTATTAAAAAAAAAAAAAAGACAACCCAATATCCAAAATATTGAAATGATGCAGTATCTGACATTCTACCATTAGAGATTCATATCTTTGGATAAGATTCCTCTGATTAAAAATACTCCAAGGAAGGGAAGTACATTAAATTAATTCACTTTAAGTTACTTATATGACTTATTGGCTTTATTCTCAATAGTAGCACAAGAACTGAGTTGGGTAAGAGTACAGTTCAGTTTTTAAACAACTGAGTCCTTACTATGGGTCACACTCACCCACTCTGTTGCTTCAAAACATGCCCCATGTCTTTGACTAGACAGGTGGACAGGGCCTGATGGACCCTTGGGGAGGCAGAGCTGTGGGTGGAGAGGGAAGGACTGAGGCTTTGCTCTTACTGGGGAGCAGAGCTTCTAGTTTATTTCTACCTGGCGAGTGGCCTCTGCCTCTGTCATTGGCTGGAAGGAGAAATCAGCCACCTGGACTGTGGGAGATGAAGTCCCAAAGCACCATGCCAGGTGGCCAAGGGCGTCTGGAGTGATGGGGAGCCATATGAGACAAAAGGGGTACAGGAGTACAGTACAGACTCCTGTGACTTTCTACCACCGCCTTGTACCAGGAGGTGTGGCACAGTAGAAAGGACACTGCTTTGTAGCTAAACTGGTCTGTCCTTAGTTCTCAGCTCTGCCATCAATAACAACAACAGCTAACATTTATTAATCATTTACGATGTGACAGACAGACACATTCGATTTTCACAATAGCCTCATTCTGCAGATAAGAATATCAAGGATTAAAAAAGTTTCACGGTTTTCCCAAGGTCACTCAAGCTTTTAAGTGGCAGAGAAGGAACCCAAATCCCAATACTCAGTTTTGGAACACACTCTTTTCCACTCCCATGTATTGCCTAGAGGAGCCCTGGTGGCTCATTGTTTAAGCGCTTAGCTGCTAACCGAAACTAGTTTGTACTGTTTGATCCCCCTCTCGTTCTGTCTGTACTTGTAACCGGTTTGAACCATGCTTTATTCCTCACTCCACACTCTGCCTACACAGGTAACCAGCTTTTCTGTTAAGCGGGGATTGATGGGTCAATTAATCCATCAGACTGATTTCCCAGTATGTATTGACTGACTGCATTGACCCAACAATTCAATCAAAAGAAGTACCAGTTGTGCCTTTGGAGTATTTTAGGCTTGAGTACACAAACTCTCTCATTCTTACCCCAGTGCCTGGCAGAGAACCTGGTGCACTGAGCACTCAATATGTGGGGTAAAGACTCGATGTATCCATCCCTACCTGGGCCCTACTTTAAAAACACTGTTCCCTGGACTATAGGATTGAGTGCAAAGGGGTCCACCAAGTTAACGAGAGCCTTCTAAGTAGACATAACTATCTACTCCTCCTGACAAAACTCGAGACAGGGTTCAGACCAACTGGAAGCTTTAAAACTTGAGGATTGCAAAATGAGTGAAGGCAGACCACTGACTCTCAGAGCCTCCACCTGCATTTACTCCTGCACAACTTTCTGTTTCCCGAATAGTCCCAAGGAAGTGTCTGGGGCCTCCCCATCCATGCCAGGAGAGCAGAAGGCCCAGCTTCTCAGCGTCGGCTCCTGTGCATGCAGCTGCACCCTCGTGGAGCAGAGACTGGAGGCCTGCACCAGCAAGTCCTGGGCCTCAGGGAATGGGCAGTGCCAGCATCAGCAAATCTCAATGCCCCAAAAGGTGCTGCCAGCCAGATCCTTTATCCAACTATTGTTCACCACCTTTGGGTTAGCATTTGATCATATATCAGGGGAAGTGGGGCAGAAGTGACTCTACTGTCTCCAGGAAAAAAATTAAAAGCACAGCACCATCAGTGGGGCTGGAGGACAGAAAGGGGATATTATATGAATGTGTTTACCTGCACTTGCCAGGCCTGGCAATTTCCGGAAGATGCAAACAGAGATTGTTCACAATTTACGAAATCTCAAATTAATAAAAAGACTTGCTGCATCTAAGGATTTAAAGGAGAGAAGTTGTACTTCTTAATGTGGGAAGCACTGACCAGGTGGTGCCCCATTCTGCACAGTCCCTGCAGGAGCAGACTGAACTCCCCTCCAGGGATCTCAGCCTAAAATCCCACACTTGCTCTGTGTCTCCCCCTTCCCTGTCTTGCTCCCCATCTCTTTACTGGTTTCCCCTGGGAGTGCTTCCTTAATCAGTCACTTGCACAGGAATTCTAGTAGACAGTCTCCTTCTAGAGGACCTGCCCTAAGAACCCCCTCACCCTCCCCCACCCCCACCCAGGGTCCTTGCTAGGATTACTTTGAGAATCCTGTACAGAGCACCTGGCCCTGGTAGCACTCCACCCCTCTTAAATGCCTTCCCCATGTCAGGGCAGGCTGGCTGGGCTGCGTAGCCGCACTCCTGGAATCATGAAACCCCCAGGTTAGCAGGGACCATAAACGTCCTCGACTCCTACCGTCCTAAAATTACCTTGAATCACTTGCATCTCTCCCTGAAGAGTATTACAATGGCTTCTAAATACAATAACCAGGGACAGTAGAGCCCTCCCAGCCCTCATAACTCCAGCTTTATTGCATGACAATCAACATAGCCATCTAGAGAGGAGACGAAGCTGTGGCACAGAGGATATTAAACCTCCGGCTGAGCTGAGCTCTCCTAGATAGGCAGTCAGATCCCCCACAGGCTGCTTCAAGCAGCACTGTCCCCCTGGACCCTGCCCTGGCTGGTGGGAATGGAGGACTCTGCTCTTGGGCAGGGGTGGGCAATCCTGTGTGAACGAGTTAGCACCCACTCCTCCTGGGTAGATGGCACAGGACTGGGCAATGTTTCGTTCAGGTGTCCACAAGGTCACCATGACTCAGAGCCAACTCGACCACATCTAACAACTTCCTGGGAAGGGAGCTTCCTACCTCGTAAACTAAGAAGTGCAGAAAGATATTGGAGGGGGATGGTTGATTTAAAAGAAAGATACTTCACATTTGGATCCATGCTGGCAGAAATAAAGGCATAGAGTTAAGATTTAGAGATGAGAACTTCATAACAGAAGCCAGAAGTTAGAGTTACATTTGAACACGAAGTTATAAAACCACCTTGGAAATCGCAGGAGGGGCAGCTGATCATATCTAGATCTTAAGGGACAGAGAAACCCCAGCTCTTATGAGGAATCCACGCTCTCCCCACTAGACTTTGAGCCTTTTCAGGGTAGAAGCCAAATCTGATTCATCTCTGTAGTTCCACTGCCAACCACAGACGAGACACCCAATAAATGTTTGTTGAACAAACATATTCCAAGGTAAGGCCGCCCATGAATAGATAACTATGTAAGTTCACATTAACAGGTGATTATATAGGTCAGAAATTGTATTTGCCCACAAGTGAAAGAACCTGATCTCAGCGTTTAAATGGTTGAGAGTTTTTCTCACCTAATGAGAAGTCTGCGGGAAGGAAGTTCAAGGCCACAAATGCCTGTTTTTCTGTTCTTTCATCCTTGTTACGTGGCAGATATCCTCATGGTCTCAAAGTGGCTATTGTACCACCAGACATCATGTCCATGTCTACAGGAAGAAGGGAGAAGAGACCAGTGGTTTTCTCTGAGCCAGGCTTTAGTTGAGAAGGGAAGCCTTTCCTGTGAACCCATTTCACCAGCCAGAACTGGCTATAAGGGATGCTAGAGACTTATGTAGAAGAAATCAAAGGAGAAAGGCGTTGATAAGTGATTCGAGCCATCTTCCAGTACCTTAGAGACAGAGGGTCTCCCTTGTCATTCCTTTCAATCCCCCTGGGAATCTAGTTGGAATTCAGGCATTGTTTGTATCATTTCAAGAGTGATAATTGTTATAAAAGGTAGTGACAGAGGACTGCAAATGAGGAAACCGAGCTCCAGGGAGATGAATTCAAGTCACCTGCAATTACACAGCTGGGCCTCAAAAGCAACTCTGTTGTTAGCCGCCGTCCAGTCAGCTTTCAACTCATGGCGACTCCATGGACAATGGAATGGACCAGTTGTGATCCATACGGTTTTCACTGGCAGATTTTCAGAAGTAGGTCTCCAAGCCTTAGACTGGAAACTCTGCGAAATCTGTTCAGCATCATAGCAACACACAAGCCTCTACTGACAGATGGGCGGTGGCTGCACTAACATGCACTGGCTGGAAATCGAACCCAGGTCTCCTGGATGAAAGGTGAGAATTCTACCACTGAACCTCTAATGCCTCTAAAACCAACTCCAGAGGACTTAAAAGCCCAGGGTCTTTCTGTCTCTCCCTGGCCCAGACCTGCAGGATTCTCCGCACCCAGGGACAGGGTAGCATGGAAGGGGAAGTGAGTAGTTCTCTGTTCTTTTGTCCCCCAGGTTCCTCCTGGAGACTTGTGTGTGTGTTCTCCCTAGCAGTGCCCACTGTCTGGTGACAAAGTCTTCCATCAAACAAATTAAAAGCCTCTCAGCTCTGGAGCTGGTTCCTGCAATGGCCGTGGGGACTCTGACTCACGGCCGGAGACTGACAGCCCTGAATAATGCAGCAGACTAGGCACGAGGCGTCCACACTCTCCATGGGGCAGTGGACTGGGATGGAGCCTGTCTTACCTGGGGCTCATGCCTCCTTCCCCCCACCCAGGGAGGGGCAGCCCTGCCACAGCCCCTCAGGTAGAGACTGACCCCTCTGCCAGCCTTCCCTGTGACTTCAGAAGTCAGCATCATCAGAGACCACAAGGTACACAGCAGCATGGGAGCTGACTCTCTGTGACTGATTCCAGAGGACCCAGAGTCAGCTGGGAGAGGATGCGGAGAAGGAATGCAAGAGCCTCTCAGAGAAAGGTCTTCCAACCTCTTTTTGGTCCTGACCAGCCAGAGAAGTAGGTTTTACATCACAACCCAGTACGCTCATCTATATATACATCACAACCCAGTACGCTCATCTATATATACAACAAAATGGAAACAAATATTCACGAAACAGTCCTTGCCTTTACTACATCAATACACTAATATATTTTATTTTCTCCTGTGCTATTTCTCTCTTTTTGGGCAAATGCTGGCTGTGATCCAGTGATGTCTTGGTTCCCTGAGAGGAACTGTGCAATTAGACTTTGCACACAGGCTATGCAAGACAATTGAACTGGGCTTGAACTTGCTGGTATATGAGCCCAGCCAAGTGGTTTAGCCTCTGGGCTCTGGCCGCTTTTCTTAACTGCTAATACCAGGATCCCAGTTCCTGGCCTCCCTTCTGGATGGCAGCACAGCCTCCAGACTGGTCTCTCTAGAATCCATCCGGGAACCCCCTCCCACCTACATTCCACCTGTAGCCCGAGGCATGTTTGTCAGTGTGAACCTGTCAGCCCTTGCTCCACGCCCACAGACTCTCCCTTTGATCTCTGGCTGAAGACAAAGCTCCCACCTTGGTCAGCAAGCCTGGTTTGGCTCCTGCTCCTGCTGCCTCTCCTGTCACCATCCCCGCCCCCCCCCCCCCCCCCCCGCCAAGTGGTTCTTCAGACTTCAGAGCCCTCATTCTCTGGTCCATGCTCTCCTGCCACATGCTTTTTCTTCACCTCGTTACGTGGTTCACCCCTATCTGGTCCTTCAGATCTCAAGGACCACTTCTTCAGAGAAACCTTCCCTGACCTCCCTAATAAGTAATAAAATTTTCCCCATATATCACTTTCAGACCTGTCTCCACCCCCACACCACTTGTCAGGGGTGCAGTTTTACATTTATTTGTAAAGATATTGGGTTAACCCACTAGACCCCGAGACCTAGGACTTCTTAGTCCCACTGGGCTTCAGAATCAACTAGAGACATTTTAAAAAGTGGAGAAGCCTGGGTTTCCACCCCCCACCCTCACCTCCACCACCTAGAGAATTCTGGACATCTTACTTTTACTTCTGACCTGGACATCTTACTGTTTTTTTTTTTTTTAATAATTTTTATTGTGCTTTAAGTGAAAGTTTACAAATCAAGTCAGTCCCTCACACAAAAACCCACATACACCTTGCTACACATTCCCAATTACTCTCCCCCTAATGAGACAGCCCGCTCTCTCCCTCCACTCTCTCTTTTCATGTCCTTTTCGCCAGCTTCTAACCCCCTCCACCCTCTCATCTCCCCTCCAGGCAGGAGATGCCAACCTAGTCTCAAGTGTCCACCTGATCCAAGAAGCTCACTCCTCACCAGCATCCCTTTCCAACCCATTGTCCAGTCCAATCCATGTCTGAAGAGTTGGCTTCAGGAATGGTTCCTGTCCTGGGCCAACAGAAGGTTTGGGGGCCATGACCACCACGGTCCTACTAGTCTCAGTCAAACCATTAAGTCTTGTCTTATGAGAATTTGGGGTCTGCATATCCCACTGCTCTCCTGCTCCCTCAGGGGTTCTCTGTTGTGTTCCCTGTCAGGGCTGTCATCGGTTGTAGCCGGGCACCATCTAGTTCTTCTGGTCTCAGGATGATGTAGTCACTGGTTCATGTGGCCCTTTCTTGGACATCTTACTTTTTATGAGCTCTTCAGGTTACTGTTTGGCCAGACATGAGAACCATTCGGTGCTCAACGGAAGGAAAGAAGAGAGGGAGGGAAGAGATAAGAAAGGAAGGTTGAAAGGGAAAGAGGGAAGGTAGGGAGGAAGGATGGAATGAGGGAAGGTAGGGAGGAAGGATGGAATGAGGGAAGGACAAAGATAAAAGGAAGGAGCAGAAGAAGAAACAAGGGAAGGAAAAGAGAACTCTGAGATGGTATATGATCGTGGATTGATCATATCTCAAAGGTCCTTATAAGTGAGGCAGGAGGGTCAGGGTCAGAGATTTGAAGATGCTATGCTGCTGGCTTTGAGGTTGGGGGAAGGGACCACAAGCCAAGGAATACAAGTGGCCTCTGGAAGTTAGAGAAGGCAAGGAAACCCTAGAGCTTGCAGAAGAGTATTCTTGCTGACACCCAGATTTCATCCCAGTGAAACCCATTTTGAACAGTCCAGTGGCTGGAACATAGTCAACACTCAGTAAAGGTTGTTTATTTAATATTACCTTCATCCTCCTTATAATCATCACTATGAGAAAGTTCCTTGTTAACAGCGAAGCCCTGCACACGTGTGCGCCATCTCATTAACTTCATTAGCTTCGCTCTGGGGAGAGCCAGCTGGGACTGCTGTGGGTCTCGGCGTCCCCCAAAGAGTCAGGTTGGGACCCATAGGTGCCCCCCACAGGGCATGGGTAGAGACCAACGTAGGGGCAGAAACTTCCTCAAAGGAGGCACTGGTGTTATTACAAGTGCAAACTCAGAGAGGCAGTGTGTGCCCACCACCTGGTGCCTAGATGCATACACGCTTGCACACCTCTCTCAGTCCCGCCACAGCCCCACCAGGAAGAAGCAGTGAACGAGGACCCTCCAGAGGCTGGATTTGCTGGTGCCTCCCCAGGTGCCGTACCCCACACAGCTGAGCACAGGCTTTTTATTGGGATGAGTATAAATAAACAGCGACAGGAGCCCTGAAGGAAATGACCCCCAGAGGAAACCGGATCCTTGGGCAATTAGGTACTTCTGCTCCGATAATTGTGGCTGAAATGGTGAGCTGGATGCCGTCCTCTGAGGTCGCCAGCACCAGCTGCCCCAGCAGGTGGCAGCCCCCTCCCCGCACTGGGAGACAGCACTCCACCAGGCACCCCGGCCTCTGCCCACTGCACAGTTGGAGAGGGGGTGTGCAGACAGCCTTGAGGGAAAGCAGTGTTCAGGGAAGGGCGCGTGTACAGTTTTCACTGAATACGGGCATAAGTGTGGCTCTGGCAGGAGTTCTCACCCAAGGGTGATTTTACTCCCCAGGGGAGACAGCTGGCAATGCCTGGGTACATTTTTGGTTGTCACCACTGGGCATTTAGTGGGGAGAGACTAGAGATGTTGCTAAACATTCTGCAGTGCACAGGACATCTCCCACAACAAAGAATGACCCAGCTCCAAACATCCACAGTGATGATGTTAAGACACTCTGGCCTAGGGACGAGAAAACCCTGGAAGGGATGAAGTCACTGATGTACACACTCATGATGGGCCAAATACATTGTCAGACACAAACCTTAATTGTCTAATTCTCATCACTATGGGGTTTGAATTACCATTCCCATACTACAGGTACAGAAACTGAAACTCAAAGTAGTTTGTAAAAAATGTCAGCAGCTTTACCAAGATCTCACTGCTAGATTTCAAAAGCTGAATTGATGTCAAAGCCTGAGATTTTGTCTCCAAAGTGGATTGTCTCTTGCATTTGTAAAGCCCTGCTCTGAGCCAGTAACTCACCTATAGTGTCTTCTGAATCCAATGGGAAATGTCGATCAGTATGAAAAAACATGGCCTCTGGCTTCCTATAGATCTGAGCTCAATTTCCTGCTCTGCAATTTGTCTGCCATGCAGCCTTGGGCGTGTTAGTGCAACTCTCTGGGCTTTGGTTTCTTCATCTGTAAAAGGGCCGATAAAGGTACCCACCAAATGGTTTTTACAGTACTGAACGTAAACAGCTTTGCACAGAGCTTGGCACATCAGGGACCTGGATAAATGCTAGCTGTGATTAGTATTACTAGTATAAAGTTGGAAATTCAAAGCCACGGAGGTGCAGACTTTCATAAGGGAAGCGGAGCAGTGTGGGGCAAGCCAGGTGAACTGAGGATGGAGGGTGAGACGGAAAAGGAGATGGTAAGGGGTGGAAAGGGGTCTTCCTGTGATTGCCTCTGACTGTCCTTCCCACCCTCTCCTTTGGGAAAAGTGTTTTGTTTTGTTGGATTTATTGGTGAAGCCCACTATTCTCTGTCTAACTGAAATCACCAAACCTTTGGAAATAAAGTTCCAAATGGACTAGCCTGGCCTATAGAAGTAGGCCAACATAGGGTGAGAAGCTTTACTGCAGCTTTTGGGGCCACTTTCATGGAACCTGTGGGAGTTAGGGGCAGGGGGGAAGAGAACTCAAACTTCTTTACAACCTGTTCTATGCAAGTACTTTTGATACAGTCTATCCAATTTTTACAGAAAATCCTGTGAAGTCTTTGTAACCTATTTCACAATTGAGGAAACTGAGGCCCAGAGAAATTAAGTTTCTTAATTTGCCCACAGTTGCACAGCTAGGAAATGGCAAATCTGGTCCTGACTCCAATACTGGTGCTTTTAACCACTTCATGTTGGGCCCAATGTGCCCAGGCAAGATGGTGATGAGACTGGTAAGCCCATGAGGAACTTCTCTCTGGTATCTGTTGGCCATGGTGTGCCTATGTCCCAAGCCCCAGACCACCCTCCTGGTCTGAAAAGATTGAGTGTACTCATCGGACACAATGGGACTGAAAATCAGGACCATCCAGACCAGCATTGTCCAATAGAACTTTATGAAATGATACAAATGTTCTATATCTGCACTGATCAATATGGTAGCCATCCTGGTGGCATAGTAATTAAGAGCTAAGGCTGCTAACCTAAAGGTCAGCAGTTCGAATCCACCAGATGCTCCTTGGAAACCCTATAGGGCAGTTCTGCTCTGTCCTTCAGGGTCACTATGAGTCGGAATCGACTTGATGCCAACAGGTTTGGTTTGGGGTTTGGTAGCCACATGTGGCTATGCAGCATTTGAAATGTGACTAATACAACTGAAGAAATGGATTTCCAATTTTATTTAATTCTAATTAACTTAATTTTAAATTTAAATAACCACACATGACTGTTACTATTAGGTGCCATCAAGTAGGCTCCGACTCATAGCAACATTATGTATAATAGAATGAAACATTGCCTGGTCCTGTGCCATCTTTACGATCATTGCTATATGTGACTAGTTGCTTCTGTATTGGACAGTGCAGAGGAAATGTAGGACCTCTTAGTCTCTGGGCTATTTGCCAATCATGTACTTCTCAGCATTTTCTTCCACAGAAGTTTCAGATTTAAGATCCATCAGCCCCCAACTTCTATGAGCTCAGGGGTAAGTAAGCCTCTTTGATGAGCTGAGCTCATAGAGGACCCATTATTTATGTTTCCAGTCAATCATACAGTCATTCAGCCAATCCAGGCACATGCTGAGAACCTACTGTGTGCCAGACCCAACCCTGGGTGTGGGCACCATCCCTTGCCCCTGAGAAGCTCCAGGGCTCATTAGCCAAAAAAAAAAAAAAAAAAAACCATTGTTCTTGAGTCAATTTCAACTCATAGTGACCATATAGGACAGAGTAGAATCAAACTGCCCACCTTTTGGTTAGTAGCCGTAGCACTTAACCACTATGCCACCAGGGTTTCCCCAGGGCTAATAGAGGGAGTGACAATAATCGTGATACATTAATAGTGCTCTTGATGATGGTGGTGGTGGTGATGGTGGTGATGATGAAGAGAGTGGTGATGATAATGATGATGATAGTAATGGTGATGATATTGGTACTGATGATGGTGATGGTGATAATGGTAATGGTGATGAGGATGATAAATGATGGTGATACTAATGACAGAAGCAGTATCGATGAGGTAAGTACATAGAATTGAAATTACTCTTTCAGGATTCAAATCTACATTTCAGTATTTACTAGCCATGAGATCTTGGGGAAGTCACTTAGTCCCTTGATTTCTCATTTGAACAATAGGGTGAATAAACACATTTCTCCCAAAGGTAGTTGAGAAAAGTAAATAAAACACACAATGTGCATAGCATAGCCTGGTACATAGTAAGGGAAAATAAATGTTAGATTTTATTATTCATTACCATTCATCCAGGAGTCCCTGAATAGTGCAAATGGTTAAGTGTGGACTGCTAACAGAAAGGTCGGTGGTTCAAATCCACCAAAAGGCACCTTGGAAGTAAGGCCTGATAATCTGCTTCCAGAAGGTCACAGCCTTGAACACCCTATGGAGTGCAGTTTTACTCTGCATACATGGGGCCAACTTGAGTCAGAATCCACTCATGGGAAACTAACACCACCACCAACAACCACTTCTTTAGGGCATGCTATTTCCTTGGCTAATATCTTACAGTCTCAGTCTTCACACTGCCTCTATTCTCATTCCCATTTTACAGCTCAGAAAACTGAGGCTCAGATAAGTTTAGAGGATTTTCCCGAGTAAGTGGCAGTGCTGTGATTTGAGCCCAACTCTGCATGACTTCTAAGTCCACAATTTCCTAGCCATTTATTTGCCTAGCATCCTACAAAATAGAGGTGACATGAACTCTCAACATGGCATCATGGAAAGAGGGCAAGTTGGGGAGCCTGACACATAGCAGCTGTGCAGCTCTGACAAGTCACTTCACTTGTTGGAGCCTCAGGTTCCTCCCCCATAACATAGGACCATTGCAGCCCCTGAACTGCTCTAAGGGTGGTATGAGACCGCGTTGGTCAATTAAGCAAACACTCAATTATCAGCTCACATTATCAGGAGCATGAAATGATTGAGCGCAGGCCAGGCACCCTGGCAGCACTCTCTGAGTGCCCCAGCCCCTTTAATGATGCAGTGCTAACCTCCAAACTCCTTCATCTGAGTGGGGCTGAGAGTGTGTCATTTTTCCATGTAGCTTTCTTTTTTGTGTGTGTGAAAGTATAATAGCCAGAGATACACCATCTCAACAATTTCTACAGGTACAATTCAGTGACATGGATTACAATCTTTAAGTTGTGCTCCCATTCTCACTATCTTTTTCCAAATTATTCCACCATCATTATCTTAAACTCATTGCCTCCTAAGCTTCCCATCCAGCCTTTCTAGTGACCGTTGTCAATTCGAGCTTACATAGATATTCTTTGAAAGAGCACAATGCTCAAAGCTCAAAGTTCCCGGAACCTGTGCCCTGCTAGGATACACCACCTCTCCGCCGCAGACCCTCCCCAAGGTGGGGGCTGCCCCGCCACTATTATCACCCTGGTAAATCGAAGTGCAGAGGCTGCACGAGCAGCCCTGAAATTACTGACACTCAGCTGGGGTCAGAACAGCCAGGGGAGGGAGAAGGTATTTATAGATCTGGCGCCAGTGACTGAGCCCTCAAAACCTGAGAGGAGGGCAGCTTTCCTGCCCTGCAGGGAAATCAAAGAGGAAAAACACCAACACGCTTGAGTTTGGGATCCAGTCAAAAGCTACCACGGGTGCATCCAAGTCCCCTTCAGCCAAACCAGTTCTCCAGCTTGCCCAGAATCTCTCTGCCTGGACCAGGATGTTCTTCCCAGAGCCAAGGACACAGATGGGAGCCCAGGTCCAAACCCACTCTATCTGTGTTTGTTCCTGTCACGCCGAGTGCCAGAACCTCAGTGCCTTCCTCACACCTGACACAGCACCATGGGGTAGGAAGGGACCTGAAGTCACAGATGAGAGTTCAAATGTTGGCTCAGGCTGGTTCTCACCAGTTTAAGGTTTTGGGCAAGCATCCTGAGCTTCCTACATCTCTGTTGACTTTTCTCAGGCTTTGGGCAAGTGATTTTGCCTGGGTGAGCCTGCATTTCATCATCTGTTACAAGGAAAGAACAAGACTTACCTGGGACCTTGCAGCCCTGAAGTCTGACCTCAGTTTCCTTCTCTTTCATGGCGGAAAATCATGCCTCAGAAGAGTTCTTTGAGGATTAAGTACAATGACAAGGTGAGAGTGCCCAACACAGCGGCATATGGTGGTCCCCAATCCATGTGAGTGAACCAAAATGGGAATCGGCATTTTAGAGCCCCTATTCTGAGTCTCTCTTTCCTTCTGCTTTACTAAGTTCGATGAATTTATTTAAATATTACCTGTGTGTTCCAGGGTTAAAAGACAGGGGTCACAGTAATTGTAATCAAAAGACATATCTCTGCCCTTGACCCCATACAACAAGTCACATCTAGCCCAACTTTTAACTCTTCCCAGCTACTACTGCTATTCACCTTCATTAATAGCAATAATACTAATATTAGAGAGCTATGAAGCACTTACTATGTACAGACATTGGGTTAAGGGCTTCGTATTATCTTATTTAATGTAATTCTATTATCCATAGTCAATATGTATCAGAATCGAGGCCCATTTGAGACAACAATAAAAAATATAAAACAACACGAATACCTGATGTGTCTAGAAGGAGTACTGGTGGCACGAACAGTTAAGCAGCTTAGCAGCTAACTGAAAAAAGATTAGTGGTTCAAACCCACCCAGCAGCTCCTCAGATGAAGGACCTAGTGATCTGCTCCCATAAAGACTACAGCCAAAAAATCCTATGTGGCAGTTCTAATCTGCCACATGGGGTTGCTATGAGTCAGAATGGACTCTACACCACACAGCAACAACAATGTGTCTAGAGGGCACACTACCTGCTAAGCATTTTGCTTTTATTCTCTCATTTCATCCTCATGTCAACCCTATGATGTCTTCCTCACTCCCTAGGTAGGTCCACAGAGGGCATGGCGCATGGAATCGAGGCCACACGCTGCTCAGATACAGTCGGCCCTCCGTATCCACAGGTTCTGTATCTGTGGGTTCTGCATCCACAGATTCAACCAACCACTGACCGAAAATATTCAGGAAAAAAAAAAGGAAGTTTCAAAAAGCTTGTAAAGACTGGGAAAGCATTGTTAAGTGTAAGCATTAACAACTATTTACACAGCATTTACATTGTATTAGGTACTTTTAGGTATTGTAAGTAATTTACAGATGATTTATAGTATATGGGAGGATGTGTGTAGGTTACTTGCAAACACTATACCATTTTATATAAGGGACTTGAGCATCTGCAGATTTTGGTGTCCATGGAGGTCCTGGAACCAATCCCCCATGGATACCAAGGGACAACCTTACTCCATGGAGCCTGCCATGTGTCTGTCCTCACCACCTCTAGTGTCATATTGCTATGGGGGTGGGGGTGAGTGGTGGTGGTGGTTAACCACTTTGTACCCAAAATCCCATTGCCCTGCACTTCATCCTCTAACCTCACACCCTAACTGGGAAAGCCCCTTCCCCACTCTTGCTATATCCTGTTTCCTGATTACAAGAACACCACGGCCTTGTGCCCTCACCACCTCACCAACTTTTGCTTTGAAGCAACCCTTTATCTTGTTCTCAGGTTGCATTGTAGCTGCCTCGTCCTGGGGGAGGTCAGTGGGCATGTGCATTCCTCAGACACAGACACCGGTTCTTGGGCCATGCTTCGTGGCCAGGACTCAATCTTCCCTCAAAATGCTTCTTTCCCAGAAGGCCTCCAACAAATAAGAGGCCACCGCACCATCCTCTAGACTGGCCTCCACATTTCTTTTTTTTTTTTTTTGAGAGAAGATGGTCTTTATTTTGCATCAATGCTTAGGGACACTGAGCTTCTGTTAGGGGTGATGGAAACATTGGGGCACAGTTAATGGCAATGGTTGACAACATGATGAATGTAATTAATGTCACTGAACTATTCCTGTGAAGATTATAGGAATGGCAAATGTTCTGTTATCTATATACTTACCACAATTTTTTTTTTTTTAGAGTTTTTAAAATTTCTTTTTGCTGTGCTTTAGGTGAAAGCTTACAGAGCAAATTAGTTCTCATTAAACATTTAATACACGAATTATTTTGTGGCATTGGTTGCCAACCCTGCAATGTGATAACATTCTCCCCTTCTTTACCCCAGGTTCCCCATTTCCATTCGTCCGGTTTTTCTGTCCCTTCCTGCCTTCTCATCTTTGCTTTTGGGCTAGTGTGCCCATTTGTCTTGAATACATGATTGAACTTTGAAGCACATTCCTCACGTGTGTTATTGCTTGTAGTGTAGATCTATCTAATCTTTGGCTGAAAGGTGAACCTTCAGAAGTGACTTCAGTACTGAGTTAAAAGGGTGTCTGGGTGGCCCCCACATTTCTGAATCCCAGAGTGAACACCACAGTTAGAGTTGCTGGCTGGGACTTCCTCACTGCTGACCTGCTGCGCAGAGGCTCGAAACTTTCAGTTGCCTTCTTAGTTACTGGGTTGATTTTGTAATGACTCATTCACTGCCCCCTCAGTTTTTGGTGAGAAAACCATATGTATTGTTGAAGCAGCTGGTTAGCTTTGGGAGTGCTTCTCTGCTCATGATGATTGCTCAAGAAATGCTAGATGATTTAGACTGAATTCATCCAAGCATTCATCCATTCATCAAACATGTGTTGAGTTTCTACCTGCCACAGGCCCTGGGATGGCTGCTGGGGGCACCATGAGGAGAATTACACAGCCCTGCCCTCATTTAAATGCAAGGTTGGTTGAGATAATCACATAGCCATTCATTCAAAAATGGGCACAAGAATGGGCAAGACACAAAAATCTCTATCCTCATGGAACTTATATTTGAGGAGATATGTGGATAAGCAAGCACAAAAAACTATGAGTGGAGGTGTTATCAGAACACTCTGGGGGAGTGTCCAATGGAACAAAGAGAAAAAATGCCTAATCTTATGTGGGGGAGGGAGGAGATCAGGGATCAGGGGAGGCTTCGTGGAGAAAGTGAGCCCTGAGTCATGCCTTGTGGAATAGGTATTCGTCAGTCAGAATGAACAAGGAAAAGTTTTTGATGCCAAGGGCACAGCATGAATAAAGGAGTAAAATTGCTGGCTTGGTTTGCTTACAAACCAAAAGTAGTTTGTAGAACTTGGTACATTGGGAGCAGGGAGGAGAAGAGTGGTATCCTAGTAAGAGATGAGGGTGGTGAAGTGGGCAAAGCCAGGTCATGGAGGATGTTGGGGCCTGGAAAGGAGTTTGCTTTTTCTGCTGAGGTCTATGAGGATACCATTCTAGCCTCCAGTCCCCCAGAAAACTGAGCCTGAGGGAAAAAGCTTATGTGCTAATACTAGTAGGTGTGCAAACCCAGGGAAGCTGAGGTAGGGGAAAAAAGAGAGGTAGGGAAGGAAAGAAGGCAGGCAGAAGGAAGCCATTACCAGCTAGCCATGGCTTGGTGAAAGGGTGGTTTGTTTGGCCCCACAGGGCATCTTCAGAGAGGCCACGTGAAGCCCTGCATCTCTGAAACAACCATCTGGGCGAGGGAAGACGGGGCTTTGTAACTGGCTTCCATAATGCATTGGTCAACATCTGCCCCATAGGCGGTTAACTGTTGCACTTCTGAGTTGTGTGTGCATGGACGCCACGTGGATGCTGCAGTGTTGTGCACCTGGAGACAGCAAGGAAGTCCCTGGGGAGATGGAGAGAGGTGGACCATGCAGGTTACCAGGGCACTGTCAGGATGTGTTTTTCAGCAACAGGGAGCCCCTCTGTCTGTAACAGCAGTGGAGGCAGTGACAACCTGGCCACAAAACTACAGGAACAGTACAAGAGGGTGCAAGGGCTCCCCCAGCAAGGCAAGTGCTCAGATCCAGGGTGGTATATAACCTGAATCTGGTACAAAGCCATTGGAGGATTTTAATCCAGGGAGCTACAGGTTCACATTTGCATTTTAAAGAAACCTCACCTGCTGCAGAGTGAAGGATGGGTTTAGAATTTCACAGAGTGACACCTGGACCATTGGGGATATTTGAGATTATTTTATGTAATGCACAGGTTTATTTTAATAGTTAATTTTTTGCTTAAATATGTGTACAGTAAAACCTATGAAAGCCAGAATCTGTGTAAGACAGAAACCTGTGAGAGAAGGAAAACTCAAATATTTTCCACTAATAGTGAGTGACACAGAAGTGGTAAGATTGTACCCTGTCAAAGGTAGAAAACCTGCAAGACCCAGAAAAACAAGGCAGTCCCACTGAGTTCCACCTGTCATAGGTTTCACTATATATACTTTATAGATATTTATACAGATAATGAAATAGCAAAAATTGAGACCAAATTGTTTAAGAAACATAGAGTCACTGTAAACAAACATACATGCAGTGTAGGATATTACAGGTGGGAAAGAGATTATGCAAAAATGAAAAAGTGAAATTTAGGAAATCCTGGATTCTAGGGAGGCCAGACTAGAAGGCAGATGTCCAGCTGGGAGAGAGGCTCCAGGACAGAGATGGATGAAAGCAGGATTGTGGCAGGGCTGAGAGGAGGGGGTAGATAAACGTTGAGAAGGTAGGCTTCATAGGATTTAGTCACTAATTGGATGTGGGGGGCTGAGGAAAAGATGATGACATAACGCCAGAGAAGTCAGGGATTCCAGCAGGGTAAGAACCATGACTTCAGCCTATTCAAACTCATATTCCACCCCCTTGGGCTAATTGGGAGGGAGCCCTGGTGGCGAAGCGGTTAAGCACTCAGCTGCTAACTGAAAGAAAGTTCGGTGATTTGAATCCACCAGCTACTCCTCAGGAGAAAGAAGTGGCAGTCTGCTTCTGTAAAGATTACAGCCCGAGAAACCCTATGGGGGCAGTTCTACTCTGCCCTATAGGGTTGCTATGCGTCAGAATTGACTCAATGGCAACAGGTTTGGTTTGATTTTGGGCTAACTGGAAGAAGGATGAGATCCTGAGCTCTCAACAAGAACACCAAAGCCGGATGCGCCTGAGCTCTGCCCATGTTTGCCCTCAGTGCGGATCACATGAAAACAGCCTGGCTCTGACATGGACCTGACACAGTAGGGCCGAGATGGCACTGGCTGATGAAATGTTCTTGTGGCAAACAACTTGAGCCACTTGGCTCCTAGCAGGATGACTCAGCATCCTTGGCTACTGCTTGCTACTCACCTCGAAAGCACATGTGTTTGGAAATTTGGTGACATCTGGAGTTTCAGTCTTAATCAGGTTGGTTCTGGCATTTCCTTTCCTGGCATGGAGCTGTTTCTGAGTATTTTTCAAAAGTGGTTCTAGGGAATGCCATAGAAAACCCCCTAAGCTGAATACTGTTACAACTTGAAATTCCCTGACTTGCCCATTTATTTCACGGTTTGATGTATACCCACACCAGGAAAGGGTGGACCTGGGACCATGAAGGTATGGAGCCAAGCTGTCACAGGCAGAAAAATTCCCTCCACCTGCTGCCTTCATACTCAGCTCTGCTGCATACCAGGCATGACTGTGGGAATCACTTCTCTGGGTTTTAAAAATGGAGAAAACGGTATAAGTAAAGCACTTAGCAAGGGCCCAATAACTTGCAGACATAATTATTATTTTGAGACTACTTGTATGTTTTTTTCAACTTCAGTCCTCCTCCAGTGAGCAGTCCCTAACTCTCTGTGAATCATTGCTGGGTCAGGAGAAGCCAGATCTATGAGCTTCTTCCCTTTGAGTCAAAGAGTTGGTCCTCATGCCACTACCTCCTAACCCCTAGCCTAGGGTTGTGGCACTAACCACTATATCCCAACAAAAGATAGGTTCAACCGCACTTTCTTTTCTTTGCTGTCCTGTCCAGTTCTCTAGAACTGATTAATCAAATTAATTTATCTCTTAAAATGTTGTTGTTGTTAGTTGCGGTCAAGTCAGTTCTGAACTGTGCTCCACAGGTTTTTCAAGGCTGTGACCTTTTGGAAGCAGATTGTAAGGCCTGCCTTCCGAGTTGCCTCTGACTGGGTTTGAACTGCCAACCCTTCAGTTAGCCGTCCGGTGCTTAACCGTTTGCACCACCAGGGACTCCTAGCTATTGAAATAAACCTGTGCATTTATTTAAGGTCTTTAAGATCCTCTCAGGGGTCTGTGAATCCAACTATTTTCATAATAATAATACTAAAATGTCATTTGCCTTTTTCACACTCATTCCCTCATATGTCTGGTGAAATTTTCCAGAAGTTATATGACGTGTGATATCACAAGCGATGGACTACAGAAGCAGGTATGAAATCTTCTATTAAACCAGACATTCAAGAGGTTTGCGAAAATAGAAACAATACCACTCTTCTCACTTTTTCCCCCTGTTTTGGAAAATATAACTGTTTTCCATAAAAACTTTTTGTTATTTATATTAATATGTAATAAGTTTATTGTTTATTTTTAAATGAATTAGTAAATACTTTAAAATTTTTTCCGTTTAATTTCTAATATATTAAATATCGATAGATATAACCCACAAACAAAAGCCTTTGGAGTTCTTAACCAATTTTTTATAAGTATTTCATTACATGTTTCTAAACGAAAGGATGTTTTAAAAAAGTATAACCATGGGATCATCCCACTAGAAAATTAATTAATTTCTTAACATCACAAATATTCACTGTTGTAATTGTCAAACACACATACACAAGCAGTTATTTTGTCGGTGTTCAAATCAGGGTCTGAAATAATCTACACATAGCTATTGGTTACGTATGTTCCCCCTCACTGATATTTTATTTGGTGAAAAACCAAATTCCAAAATGATGCAGGTTTCCACATTCTATATTTGACTAGGAGCCCTGGTGGCTCAGTGGTTAAGAGTTCAGCTGCTAATCAAAAGACTGGCAGTTTGAATCCACCAGCTGCTTCTTGGAAACCCTATGGGGCAGTCCTACTCTGTCCTATAGAATTGTTTTAAGTTAGAATCAAATCGATGGCGATGGGTTTGTTTTTTGGGAGGGGTTATATTTGACTAATTGCATCAATGGAATTTTGTTCAACCTATGTCTATCCTCTGTATTTCTGGACAATGTAAGTTCAATCTAGAGGCCTGATCGTTTTTAGGTGGTGTTTTATCCTTCCATGAGGGGGCACATAATATCTTGTCTCTCTTTTAGTTAGTGAAGTTAGTAAGAATAGTGATCATTGCCTAAATTTAATAATTCATTTAGGGTTGCGGCTCATTGTTTGTAAGAGCATAAAAGGGCCCTGAGACCAAAAAGTATGAGAACCACCAGTTTAGAGTAAAGATCACGGGCTTTAAAATGAAACACGCCCATACTAAGACCAACAGTTCCTAAACACAACATTTTTTGATAGATTCCATTTTTTCTAAGCACAAGTTTTATGCTTACAGTAATTTTTTTTCAGATGTATGGTATTATATCTTAGATACCACCATTTGCAGACAGAACATTATTTCATGTACCACAAAAAAGAAAAAAGATTAAAAATGAATCTATGATATAATGCTTTCTTACTGATTGTAAGAATCCACCTTCGAAAATGTTACACATCAAAATAATATGTGACTTTGAATCAGTGAAATACTCTGAAAAAGAATAAAGGATATAAAATATAACATATTGGAAAATAGATGTTCTCTACCATAAGATAAACAGTGAAACGAAAATTGACAAAAATAAGTTAATACGCTTTTGAGCTCTAATTTTTTGAGTCTCTCTACATGACTGATTTAGCACACCATGACAGCAATTTTCTGAATTGTATGTACTGACCTGAAAAACTAATGAACCTGGTAGGATGTTCTCCAACTTTCTCCCAGGGTTAAGCATAAATAGTTGGAGAATCTGATTATTTGCTGTTTGATATTTATATGCCAGGGTGAAGAGAAGTGTTTTTATATATTGGGGAAATAAATACACACTACTGAAGAAAAAAATTAAAAAATGAAACACACCCATACTGTAATCCAGTATTTGTCATTTTTTTAGCTGTGTAGACTCAGAGAAGTTATTTAACATCTCTGAGACTCATTTTCCTCATCTGTGAAAACAGTATCATAATAGGTTTGTAGTAAGGATTAAACAAACCAACAGGAATAAAAGGACCAGCAGGTAGAAGGTAATCAATCAGTGATATCCTTCCCTTGATAACAACCTAGTTTAGAAGCTGACAAAAGGGAAACCATTCTGAGTGAGGCCCAAAGTAAGAGTTTATGATGGACTGGGGAAGACAAAGAAAATCCCCCTCATGTCTTCCCAGGTACAGGAGCAACCCACTCCCTCATCTTGTGCTGAGACCACCAAGAGAACAAGTGTGGGCTTGCCACTCAGACTGAGCAGGGGTCAAAGTATGCTTCCGGCGTCTTGTGGCTGTGTGACCTCTCAGAGTCTTTATCTCTCTTGTTTGTTGAATGTTTATGCTAGAGGTCCCTGGGTGCTGCAAGCTGTTTGTGATCAGCTGTTAACCTAAAGGTTGGAAGTTCAAACCCACCCAGCGGTACCACAAAAGAAAAGGCCTGGCAGTCTGCTTCTGTTAATACTAAAGCTAAGAAACCCTATGGAGCAGTTCTACTCTGTAGCACATGGGGTCGCCATGAGTCAGAATCAACTTTACAGCAACTAATAACAACCTGCTTCCCCCAAGGCACCAAAATTAGTAACGCAAAATGAATTTGTGTAAAAAATTTTTACTGATGATTTGGGCTGTTTTTGTTGTTGTGTGCCATTGAGTTGATTCCGACGCCTGCCAACCCTATATGACAAAGATGAACTGCCCCCTAGGGTTTCCAAGGCTGTAATCTTCACAGGAGAAGATCACCAGGTCTTTTCTCCCATGGTGCCATTGGGTGGGTTTGGACAGCCAACCTTTCGGATAGTAGCTGAGCACTTAATCATTGCACCATCCGGGCTCCTTTGACTTAGGGCTAGCGGAAGGTAATTATAGCCACCACCACCACCAACTAACTGCAAATAATGCTAGGTGGTTACCTTTCTACCTCCATCCAAACTGTTTAGGTCAAAGTTTACAGAGCAAACTAATTTCTCATTAAACAGCTGATACACAAATTGTTTTGTGATATTGGTTGCCAATCCCTCGATGTGTCAACACACTCCTCTTCTTCACCCCAGGTTTCCTGTTTCCTTTAGTCCAGTTTTCCTGTCCTTCCTGCCTTCTGGTCTTTGCTTTTGGGCTGGTCTGCCTATTAGCCTCATTTACATGATTGAACTATGAAGCATGTCCTTCACGTATGTTATCATTGGCCCCATAGACCTGTTTAATCTTTGGCTAAAGGGTGAACCTCGGAAGTGACTTCAGTACTGAGTTAAAAGGGTGTCCTGGGGCCATACGTGGGGTTTTCCAGTCTCTGTCAGACCAGCAAGCCTGGTCTTTTGTGTGTATGTGTGTGAATTTGAATTTTGTTCTACATTTTTCTCCCACTCTGTTTGAGACTGTCTATTGTGGTCCTTGCCAGAGCAGTTGGTGGTGGTAACCAGGCACCATTAGTTGTTCTGGGCTCAGGCTGGTGGAGATTGTGGTAAGTTTGGTTCATTAGTCCTTTGGACTAATCTTTCCCTTGTGTCTTTCGTCTTCTTCATTCTCCTTTGCTCCAGCTGGGATGGGACCAGTAGATGTATCTTAGATGGCCACTCACAGGCTTTTAAGACCCCAGTCACTACTTATCACAGTCGAATGTACAAGGTTTTCTTTATACTATGTTATGCCAATTGAGCTAGATGTCCCACAAGACCATGATCCCTAGCCCTCAGCCAGTAGCTCAGTCTCTCAGGGCATTTGAATGTGTCTGTGAAGCTTCTATGACTTTGCCCTGGTCAGGTTGTGCTGATTTCCCCAGTATAGTGTACTGTCTTACCGTTTACCCAAGTTGCCACTTATGTACTATCTAGTTAGTGTTTTTCCCTCCCCACTGCTCCACTCCCCCATGCCCCATAACCATCAAAGATTGTTTCCTTCTGTGGGGAAATATTTTCATGTGTTTTTATAATGTTGTTGTTAGTTGCCATCGAGTCAGTTCCGACTCATAGTGATCCTATGCACAACAGAACATAACACTGCCCGGTCCTGCGCCATCCTTACAATCGTTGTTATGCTTGAGCTCATTGTTGTAGCTACTGTGTCAATCCACCTCATTGAAGGTCTTCCTCTTTTCCGTAGACCCTGTACTCTGCCAAGCATGATGTCCTTCTCTAGGACTGATCCCTCCTGACAACATGTCCAAAGTATGTAAGACGCAGTCTCGCCATCCTTGCTTCTAAGGAGCATTCTGGTTGTACTTCTTCTAGGACAGATTTGTTCGTTCTTTTGGCGGTCCATGGTACATTCAATATTCTTCGCCAACACCACAATTCAAAGGCCTCAATTCTTCTTCGGTCTTCCTTATTGATTGACCAGCTTTCACATGCATATGATGTGATTGAAAATACTATGGCTTGGGTCTGGCGCACCTTAGTCTTCAAGGTGATATCTTTGCTCTTCAACACTTTAAAGAGGTCCTTTGCAGCAGATTTGCCCAATCCGGCACGTCTTTTGATTTCTTGACTGCTGCTTCCATGGCTGTTGATTGTGGATCCAAGTAAAATGAAATCCTTGACAACTTCAGTCTTTTCTCCGTTTATCATGATGTTGCTCATTGGTCCAGTTGTGAGGATTTTTGTTTTCTTTATGTTGAGGTACAATCCATACTGAAGGCTGTGGTCTTTGATCTTCATTAGTAAGTGCTTCAAGTCCTCTTCACTTTCAGCAAGCAAGGTTGTGTCACCTGCATAGCGCAGGTTGTTAATGAGTCTTCCTCCAATCCTGATGCCCCGTTCTTCTTCATATAGTCCAGCTTCTCAGATTATTTGCTTAGCATACCGATTGAATAGGTATGGTGAAAGAATACAACCCTGACGTACACCTTTCCTGATTTTAAACCATGCAGCATCCCCTTGTTCTGTTCCACCGACTGCCTCTTGATCTATGTAAAGTTTCCTCATGAGCACAATTAAGTGTTCTGGAATTCTCATTCTTCGCAATGTTATCCATAATTTGCTATGATCCATGCAGTTGAATGCCTTTTCATTCAATAAAACACAGGTAAACATCCTTCTGGTATTCTCTGCTTTCAGCCAGGATCCATCTGACATCAGCAATGATATCCCTGGTTCCACGTCCTCTTCTGAAACCGGCCTGAATTTCTGGCAGTTCTCTGTTAATATACTGCTGCAGCCATTTTTGAATGATCTTCAGCAAAATTTTGCTTGTGTGTGATATTAATGATATTGTTCTATAATTTCCACATTCAGTTGGATCACCTTTCTTGGGAATAAGCATAGATATGATCTCTTCCAGTCAGTTGGCCAGGAAGCTGTCTTCCATATTTCTTGGCATAGACGATTGGTCTTATATAATAGTGGTCTTATATAATATTTGTTCTTTTGTGCTTGACTTATTTCACACAGCATAAGGCCCTCCAGATTGATCCATGTTGTGAAATGTTTTGCAGATTTGACATTGTTCTTTATTGTTGCATAGTAATCCATTGTGTGTAGGTACCATAGTTTGTTTATCCATTCATCTGTTCATGGGCACTTAGGTTGTTTCCGTCTTTTTGCTATTGTGAATAATGCTGCAATGAACATGGCTATACATATGCCTATTCCTGTGATGGCTCTTATTTCTCTAGAATATATTCCTAGGAGTGGGATTGCTGGATCATATGGTATTCCTATTGCTGGCTTTTCAAGGAAGCACCATATTGTTTTCCAAAATGGTTGTACCATTTTGCATTCCCACCAGCAGTGCATAAGGGTTCCCAGTCTTCCTGCAATCTCTCCAACATTTATTATTTTGCTTTTATGATTCGTGCCAGTAATGTCTGGGTGAGATGGTAACCCATTGTAGTTTTGATTTGCATTTCTCTAATGGCTACTGATCACGAGTATTTCCTCATGTATCTGTTAGCCACCTGAATGTCTTCTTTGGTGAAGTGTTTATTCATATCCTTTGCCATTCATTAGTTGCATTATTTATCTTTTTATTGTAGAGGTGTTGGGTTTTCCTATAGATTTTAGAGATTAAACTTTTGTCGGATAAGTCATAGCCAAAATTTTTTTCCCAGTCTGTAGGCTCTCTTTTTACTCTTTTGGTGGAGTCTTTTGATAAGCATAATTGTTCAATTTTTAGGAGATTGCATTCATTTAGCTTATCTTCTCGTGTTTGTGTATTGTTAATTCTGGTTTATATGCTGTTTATGCCAAGTATTAGGGCCCCTGACCTGTTGGCAGTTCCAATCCAGCAGGCGCTCCTTGGACACCCTACATATAGTGCAGTTCTACTCTGTCGTATAGGGTTGCTATGAGTCAGAATCAACTCGACTGCAACGGGTTTGGTTTTTACGGTTGACTCTATTTTTTCTTCCATGATCTTTATACTTTTTGGTTTTATACTTAGGTCTTTGATCCATTTTGAATAAGTTTTTGTGTATGGTGTGAGGTATGGGTCCTGTTTTATTTTTCACAGATGGACATTCAGTTTTGCCAGCACCATTTGTTAAAAAGACTCTGGGCCTTTGTCAAAGATCAGGTGGCCGTAGGTAGATGGATTTACATCCGGGTTCTTGATTCTGTTCCACTGGTCAAGTGTCTGTAGTTGTACCACTACCGGGCTGTTTTGACTAATGTGGCTGTATAGTAGGTTCTGAGATCAGGTAGTGTGAGGCCTCCTACCTTGTTCCTTTTCTTCAATAATGCTTTACTTATCCAGGGCCTCTTTCCTTTATATATGAAGTTGGTGATTCGTTTTTCCATCTCATTAAAGAATGCTTTTGGTATCTGGATCAGGATTGCATTGCATTTGCAGATTGCCTTGGGTAGAACTGACATTTTCACAACGTTCAGTCTAGCTATCCATGAGCATGGTGTGTTTTTCCATTTATGAAGGTCTCTTTTGGCTTCCTGCAGTACTGTTTTGTAGTTTTCTTTGTATAGATTTTTTTAGATTTATTCCTAAGTATTTAAAGTTTTTAGGGGCTATTATAAATGGCATTGACTTCCTGATTCGTTTTCATAGTTCTCTTTATTGGTGTATAGGAATTCAACTGATTTTTTATGTTGAGCTTGTATTCTTGGTACTCTGCTGAATCTATTAGTATCAGTAGTTTTTTTTTTTTTTTTTTTTTGGTGGAGTCCTTTGGGTTCTCTATGTATAGTTGTCATATCATTCACAAACAGGTGTAGTTTTACTTCTGCCTTATTGCTCTATCTAGGACTTCCAGCACAATGTTAAAGAGGAGTAGTGATAAAGGGCATCCTTGTCTTGTTCCTGTTCTCAGGGGGAATGTTTTCAGCCTCCCTCTGTTGAGAATGATGTTGGCTGTTGGTTTTGTATAGATGCCATTTATTATGTTGAGGAATTTCCCTTCTATTCCTATTTTATTGGGGGTTTTATCGAATGCCTTTTCTGTGTTGATTGACATGATCTTGTGATGCTTTTATTTTATTTATGTGGTGGATTAAGTTGATTGATTTTCTAACATTGAACCATCTTTGCATACCTAGTATGAATCCAACTTGATCAGTGGTGTATTATTTTTTTATATGGTGCTGAATTCTACTGGCTAGAATTTGTTGTTCATGAGAAATATTGGTCTGTAATTTTCTTTTTCTGTGCTGTCTGCCTGATTTTGCTATCAGGGTTATGCTGGCTTCATAGAATGAATTTAGAAGTATCTCTTCCTTTTCTATGTTCTGAAATAGTTTGAGTAGCACTAGTGCAAAATCTTCTCTGAATGCTTGGTAGAATTCTTCAGTGAAGCCATCTGGGCCAGGACTTTTTTTTGTTGGGAGTTTTTTTTAAATTAGCTTTTCAATCTCTTGTTATTGGTCTGTTCGGATTTTCGACCTCAGTTGGTGTTAGTTTAGGTAGGTAGCGTGTTTCTAGAAATTTGTCCATTTCCTCTAGGTTTGCAAATTTGTTCAAGTACTATTTATCATAGTACTCTGTTATGATCCTTTTGATTTGTTGGTTCTGTTGTAATGTCCCTCATTTCTTATTTAGGTTATTTGCTTCCTCTCCTGTTTTTTTATTTTGTCAATTTGGCCAGCGGTTTGTTGACTTGGTTGGTCCTTTCAAAGAACCAACCTTTGGTTTTGTTGATTCTTTCAATTGTTCTCCTGTTCTCTATTTCATTTATTTCTAATCTAATCTTTATTATTTCCTTTCTTCTGGTGGCTGTGGGCTTCTTTTGCTGTCCTCTTCCTATTTGTTCAACATTTAGGGCTAACATTTTGATTTTGTTCCTTCTTTTTTGATGTGTGCACCTATTGCTATAAATTGACCTCTGAGCACTTAGTTAGGTGTGTCCCATAGGTTTTGGTATGATGTGTTTTCATTCTCATTTGATTCTAGAAGTTTTTTTTTTTAATTTCATCTTTGATTTCTTATATTATCCAGTGATTTTTAAGAAAGGTGTTTTTCAGTGTCCATGTATTTTTTTTTTTTTCCTTGCTCTTCCTATTATTTCTACTTTTATGGTGTTGTGATTAGAGAAGATGCTTTGTATTACCTCAACATTTTGAATTTTGTTAAGGATGACTTTATGGCCAAAAATGTGGTCTCTTCTGGAGAATGTTCTGTGTGCATTGGAGAAGAATATATACTTTGCTGCTGTTGGGTGGAGCATTCAATATATGTCTACGAGGTAAAGACGGTTGATTTTGGCTTTAAATCTTTCATATCTTTGCTGGGTTTCTTTCTAGATGTTCTGTCATTTACTGAGAGTGGTGTGTTGAAGTCTCCTACTATTACTGTGTTGCTGTTAATTTCTCTTTTCGGTGCTGTTAGAGCTTCTTTGATGGTCAGCTTTTCATCTTTCATTATGTTAGGGAAGTTTTCTATCAGCAAATTTTCAATGATCCTCTGTGTTTCTATTTTCTCCTGATCTGGAACTCTGATCATGTGCAAACTTTTGCTCTTGATGGTATCCCACATAGTTCTTAGGTTTTCTTCACTCTTTTCTCTGATTTTCCTGAAACAAAGGTGCATCCGCGGATTTGTCTTCTATTTCGCTGATTCTGTCTTCCAGTGTTTCAGATTTGCTCCTAAAACCTTCTATTGTGTTGTCCACTTCTGAAATTTTGTTGCTTATCTTCTGGATTTCTAATTGCTGTTTTTGTATGATTTTTAATTATTAATTTTGACATTTTGTTCTTGCATTATTTTCCTGAATTCTTCTATTGCTTTGGCTGTGTTTTCCTTAATTTTGGCTATGTTTGGATGGTTTTGTCTGTGTTTTCCATAATTTTGTCTGCATTTTTCTTCATCTGTTTCCAAATCTCTTGGACAGCCCTGAATATTAGACTTTTGAATTCCCTATCAGGTGGCTGCAGTGCCTTTTCTTCTGCTGGTCAACTGGTGCTTTATTCTGGTCACTTACTGGAGCCATCTTGTCCTTTTTTTATGTTTTGATGTTGTCTGCTGTCTCCAAGACGTTCAGGTATTATTTTCTTTGTTTACTGATTGTAGGTTTGGTTATTTCATCCTGCTTTTTTGTTTGGTTTGGTTATGTCTTGGCAGGTGGGCTGGGTGTGCTTTGTTGCTTGCTCTTCTTTGGCACTATATGTCTCACCACCTTGTCCTGGTGTGCACAGCCGGTCGCTCAGCTATGGTGCAGCAAGGCAGGCCCAGCAGGAAGGGAAGGGGTGGAGATGGGTCATTTGTCTGCAGTGTGAATCAGGCCAGGTGCTGGAGCAGAGCCGTTGTGGTCTGTGAAGCAGTCCTGATCCAGCGGGGAAGGGCCTGGGGTCTTGGCTGTGTCCCCTCAGGGTCATGGCGGGCAGTAGGAGGGGTCTGAAGCCAGTGGGAAGGGCCCCAGGGCCCAGGCTGGGTCCCCTCAGGACTGTGATATGCAGTGGGAGGGATCCAGAGCGGGCAGGAAGGGGTCCAGGGCCTGGGCTGGGTCTCCTTGGGCAGCAGGAGGTGTCTGGAGCCAGCAGGAAGGGGCCTGAGGTCTGGGCCAGATTGTATTCATTTTTCATCACTGCATAACAAATTACTCCAAACTTAGTGGCTTAAAGCAACACAAAGTTCTTATCTCACTGTTTCCATGGGTCAGAAGTCCAGGCATGGCTTAGTTGAGTTCTCAGCTCAGGAGCTCACAACGCTGAAATCAAGGTGTTAAATGGGGCTGTGGTCTCATCTGAGGCTTGGGCTTCTCTTGCCATCTCATTCAGATTGTTGGCAGAGTTCAGTGCCTTGTGTTTGTGGGACTGAGATCCCTGTTTCCTTGCTGTCTGTTGACTGCTGGCTGACCTCAGCTCCTAGAGGCCACCTGCTGTTCCGTGCCATGAGGCCCCCTTCACAACATGGGAGTTTGGTACTTCAAGAACAACAGGAGAGAATCTGCTGTGACTTAGAATATCTCTGACTTTTTCTGTCTGACCTCTAGTCCCTCTTTTTAAAGGCTTACCTGATCAGGTCAGGCCCACCGATACTCAAGGGGGAGAAGATTTTACTGGACATGCACACCAGAGACACCAAAAGTTGGGACTCTTAAGAGCTGTAATAGAATTCTGCCTACACAGACCCCAAAATCAGTAAGCAGTGTTTCTGAACTAAAGAGCTTTTGTCTCCATTTGAACAAACACCAAGAACAACCAATGATGTAAAATGTATTATTTATCTTTACATGTCCAGGATAAATTAGTATGCAGAAATACCTTTGTCTAGAAAGAAGTAGCTGCAGTCCTTTTTTTAAAAGATAAAATAATCATTTTTCCTTTCTACCTACAAGGGAAATATGCACTGGGAGGGCTTAGTTTCATTCACTCAAATATAATCGAGTGCCTACTATTTCCACCCCTCTTCTGTCCGTTTGTCACATTGTGGTGGCTTGCATGTTATTGTGATCCTAGAAGCTATACCACTGGTACTTCAAACACAGCAGAGTCACCCATATTGGACAGGTTTCTGCAGAGCTTCCAAACTGAGACAGACTAGGAAGAAAGGCCTGGTGATCCAATTGTGAGAATTAGCCAATGAAAACCCAATGGATCACAAAAGAATGTTGTCAGACTCACTTGCTGTGGACACGTCATCAGGAAGGATCGATCACTGGAGGAAGACATCATGTTTGATGAAGCTGAGGGCCAATGAGAACGAGGGAGACCCTCAATGCGATGGATTGGCACAGTGGCCGCAACAATGGGCTCGAATATGCTGGTGATTGTATGGATGACTCAGGATCAGCTAACATCTCCTTCTGTTGTGCATAAGGCCACCATGAGTCAGAGTCGACTCAACAGGAACTAACAACCACCACTTATCCTAGAAAATAAGGGGATAAATAAAACACGTTTCCTTGCCCTCAAGGAGCAAACTTCTCTGGAATCGCACTCATTTGCATGTTCATTACTTCATTTATTTATTCATTCAACGGACATCATTAAGCACTTTCCATGTAAAAAAAAAAAATCTTTTTTTTTTTTTTTTTTATGTGTCAGGCATAATAATGCTGGAGATTCAAACTTGGTTTCTGACCTCAAGTGAACTCACAGTATAAAAGCAACACCCCAAGTCAATATGTTTAATAATATCTTCAACTGTTTTAAAGACAGTATCAGTTCTGACAGTGTGAGTACAATATCCAGAAATCAGTCTCTGGGCAGCACAGTGCAGTTGAAAGAACACAAGCTGTGGAATCAAAACCCATACGATCCAGTTAACGTCCCCAGTAATGGAACAAATGGATATTGTGTACCTCCAGATACAATACTGAGAAAGACATAACATTGCTTCTGTGCTTTTCTTGCCCAAAGTGCATAACTTGAATGTAATAATGGGGAAACATTAGTCAAACCCAAATTGGGGGACATTCTACAAAATATAAGTGGCATGTACTCTTCAAGGAGCCCTGCTAGTGCACTGGTTAAGAGCTACGGCTGCTAACCAAAAGGTCAGCTGTTTGAATCCACCAGCTGCTCCTTAGAAGTCCTATGGGGCAGTTCTACTCTGTCCTATAGGGTCACTATAAGTCACAATCAACTCGATAGCAATTTTTTTTTTTTTTTTTTTGGTACTCTTCCAAATGTCAAGGTCAAGAAAGTCTAGGAAAGGCAAAGAATCTGTTCCAGATCAAAGGAGATAAAGGAGACATAACTAAATGCCATCCTGGATTGAATTCTGAACCAAAGAAAGAACATTCATGGGGCAATCGGTGAAATTTGAATACTTAGATGGTGATATTGTTATTAAGGAGCCCTGGTGGTGCAGTGGTTAAGCGCTCAGTTTCTCACTGAAAGGTCAGTGGTTCATACCCACCAGCCGCTCCGTGAGAGGAAGATGTGGCAGTCTGCTTCCGTGACGGTCACAGCCTTGGAGACCCTATGGGGTCAGTTCTAGTCTGTCCTATGGGGTTGCTGTGAGTCGGAGTCAACTCGACGGCAGTGGGTTTAAAATTGTTATTAATATTAACTTCCTGATTTTTATCACTGTGCTGTGCTTATACACGATGTTAGTATTGGGGGAAGGGGGATCTGGGTGAAGGTCTGTAGGATTTTTTGATACTGTTTTTGTAACATTTCTGTAAGTCTGAAATTATTTCACAATGAAAAGTTTAAAAACAAACAAGTAAGTTGGAATTCCCGCTGAACTGTTTACCATTGTCTGTTCTTAGGCAAGTCACTTCACCTCTCTGAGTCTCAGTTTTAAAAGTCATGGGGCTTAAAAACAGCTTATAGATAAGGAAAAGGATCTAACCTGAAATACAGTAGTATGTCCATGTATTTTTTTAATCACAGTAAAAACCTATGTAACAAAACATTTGCCATTTCAACATTTTTATGTGTACAATTTAGTGACATTAATTACTTTTATCATGTTGTGCAAACATGACTACTATCCACTCCCACATTTTTCCATTACCCTTAACAGAAACTCAAAAATCCTTAAGAAACACTAGGAGAGGAATCTGAAGCCCAGAGGGGTTATGTCATCACAACAGGTCACACAGTGATAGAGTTGGAATTTGAACCCAAGTCTATCTGATTCTAAGCGTCATGCTCTCTCTGCTATACCAGGGCTGTTGCTATGATGACATAGTGATGAACAATGCAAGATATTGGGAGGGGCAGAAGGGGAAGACAGAGGCTGCACAAACAAACAGGAAATGTGGCCAAGAGTAGATACGATCTTCAGACACAACCACAAGATTTCTTAAAAAAGAAAAAAAAAGAAAGTCATCAACACAGATCTATTCCACCAGGAATTGGTCCACAACTTGTGAATTTTCTCCTCTTTGTCACTCCCTGCTTTTTACCATCCAAAGGACTGTGAGAACAGCTCAAGTGTCTGTCTTTGGAAGTGAAAGCTTAAACAAAGGTGGCTGCACAGGTGGCAACCTGGGACACCACGTGTGCCCGTAAAGACAGAGCCCATCACGTCCCCTGTCACCTTGCAACAGGTCATTTACCATCTGTCCCGGTAAAGCCTAGGACTCTAAGTTCAATAATAGCTGGGCAATCGGAAGAACAAGCTTTCCCCACCCGCCCTGAGCAGGCGCACCCTTTGTGCTCCATTAGTGTGTGCATGGGTGTGTGTTCCTCTGCACACAGTGGCTAGACCTGAGGACCCCAACCAACTGACATCTACAAATCATTTTTAAGGCCCTTAATCCAGTAGGCTATTAAGTTACAAGTCACCATCTGGCTTGGGGATTTCCCAAGTAGGTGGGGTCTCCTGGCACTTCTTGAATTACACCAGCTTGGATATCAGTCTCTAAAGACAGACGCAGAGAGACACTCCCTGCCTCCTGGTTTACTCCCTACCCTTCTTCCTCCATTTTCCACCCAGATTTGCATTGCTTTTATGGGGAAAGGAGAGGGAGTGGATGTCAGGGAATTAACATTTACGAGACATCTAGTACTTGTCAGCCCTTCTTCTGGGCACTTTCTGCATTTAGCCCACACAACCCTCATAATAATCTGCATTAGGTGTCATTGTGTCCACCATGGAGTCCCTGGGTGGCACAAACTATCAAACACTCTACTACTAGCTAAAATGTTGACAGTTCGAACCTACCTAGAGGCATCATGGAAGACAGGCCTGGCAATCTGTTTCTGAAAGATCACAGCCTTGAAGCCCCTATTGAGTTCTACTCCGCACACACAGGGTTGTCCTAAATTGGAGCTGACTTTTTTGTTTCGACGACAACTAACAACAACAACATGCTCATTGTACAGATCAGGAAAGTTGAGACATCACCACCATTGCATCATTAATCGAAGTCAAATCCTTTAGCCTCAAGAACTGTGGGGCAACAAATTTCTGCTCTTTAAAGCCACCCACTTTGTATCATTTTGTTCTGGCAGCTGTAGGAAACTGACACTGTCCTTTCCTCCCTCTACTGGGGAGAAGCTCTTTCAGTTAGCCTGTGGGAGACGGAATGGCAAAATAACAAGCGTTTGTTACAGATGTTCCACTCTGCAGCATCCAAAAGGCCTAGGCCAATCTACTTGAAGGACCATAAGAAGCTAGAAACAAAAGACTCTCCACTTTGACCTTCACTGCTTGGATGGATTCGGGACCTTGGACAAAGGACAAAGAGGCACACAAAACAATGGCACCGATGACAATGAAGACATCAATGACAGTGGCAAGAAAAAGGAAAGAGAAGCCAGCAGTGGACAAATCCTGAGCTCCATCCAAGCCTGGCTGGCCCACATGGGCAGAACAGTGACCGATAGGATATAAACAATTCATGCTGCAACATCTCCTAGGTTCCGAGTGTGTTGGTGATTGTTAAGGTGTTCTCTCCAATACTGTGTGGTTGCTGCTCATCCCTTCAAACACTGCAAGGATGCATCATGGCAGGGTCTCCTTCTCCCCTTTCCACCTAACTAGACTCCAAGCTCCTACAAGAAGGGACTGTGGCCAAGTAGGCTCTGCACCCCTGCACCTCGTACACTGCCTGAGACAGAGCAGGGGCTCTGGGTAGTTGAATGGATGGATGGCTGGATGCATGTTCTTGAGCACATCACTGTCCCAGAATTCCCTGTTGCTACAACCCCTGAAAGACCACCTTTTCCTCTGTCCTAAAGCCCCGACAATGCCTCCAAGGCCAAAGCCAGGGGTCCACATCTGTGTGCTTCTCACACAGCCACATTGTGATGATCAGATCAATGAGATCATGTATGCGAAGTGCCTTGCAGAACTCCATAGTGACAAATATCGTCGTTAGCCAAGGATGGCGGCTGGGATTGCAGAGCTCTGTGGAGGTTTACCTCTAATTAGAAGGGGAGCCCCTGGTGCAAGGAGCCATCATTCTAGGGTATCATGCAAGGTCTAAGTGCTGAAAATCAATTCCCATACCCCACCAGTACTAGGGTCCTCTGGCATCGAGTTGTTCCTCCCCAGTGACTGTCTGCCTGAGTAATGGAAGCCTGAAGCCAGACATGGGTGGGGTGTCTACACTCTCCAGGGAGCAGACCCAATCTTTAAGTCTCAGAAGTCTCAAAACCCAGAAGTACCAGAAACTCCTCTGTTCAGAAACCACAGAACCTGCTGGTAAACTTCACGTATGGGCTGCAAAAGGGAGAAACACAAGCAAATGGAGATGAAGTTTCAACCTTTTTATTCAAAGCAGCTTCTCACAATGTATAAATACTGCATATTAGCACACATGAAAAATACAACTTCTAAGGCACCCAGAAATGTGTTCATACACGTTACAGGACCATTCACAAAGAGAGTGTACAGTTTGCTCTAGACAGTCAGCATTTGATAAATCAGAAGATTATTACCCCTCAGTATTGTACCCAGTCTCAGGAAATATTTACAACATGGTGAGAAAGGGTGAGCTGTACCTGCATTATAATTCTATGAAGTACTCATACTTACAAATATTCAGAACTAGTTAAAGACTCTCCCCTGATAATCTGGCAAAATAAAATGACTAGCCTAATTTGCAAAGGTCTCCGTGGATTTTGGTGTGTGCGCTACATCCATGATCAAATCCAAACACTCCTAGGGTGAGCTGGGTAAGTTTTTGGTAGCCTGCTTCATTATCAGAAGTTTGGTAATAAGCCTTACCAATAGAACACAACTTCTTCAGCATCAATCATTTGTCAGTCGGTAAATGAATCGATAACTTCGTCATGAATGAAAACGGAGCATTATCTGACGTGAGAAGAGAAGAAAGTTCTCACACCAAACAGGGGTTGGAATGGGTCTGTGCAGAACAAAAGGAGGTGGAAATTTGGCAATTGCATGATCACACTGCTCAGAGTAGACATATCTGAAAAACTCACACTGGAGGTTCCTATTCAGATGAAGCAGGCTACGCTGGCCAGGCAACCTGGAGGAACACCAGACCTCCGCTTTTTATGATATGGATAAAAGCTGGGACTGCACAGCAGAAACACCCACCTGAGGTCAGTCTTGGAAACTCATCTTTCAGAGTCTTCTCAATGGAACAGCTAGTCCCTCTGTGCGGCCAGCCAGGGGGAACATGAGGTTGGCAGAAGCGAGCAGTTTCTCTGTGCCACAAAGTATGCTCATCTCTGTAGAGATGTGCCCACCCTCCATGGAACTCATTCTTTGTTGGAATAATGGGATTCTTTGGTCCTTGGTTTTATGAAAAGCAATATTTTCACAATCCTGTTAACATGGAAATGACCAAATTGACTAAGCTGGGACTACATAATGGCACAGGGACAAATTAAATAGTAGATGGAAAACGCTACACCCTCCAAACTTCACAGAGTCACCTTACTGAGCTCAGTGAAGTCTTTACTGGCCAACTCATAGAGATGCCAGAGCTGAAACTCAATCAGAAGCCAGTTTTTCTGACTGTCACACACACTGCAGAAATGTGAAGCAAACTTCCATTCTCATGGTCGGTAAGTTGACTTTCTGAACACCTACTTGCAGTGAACCAAATATGTAACTTGACTTTGGCTATAATATAGCCCTGGTGTCAAGATCATCTTTGTCGTGCTGGCAAAGAGAATCAATTGGTGACTACTTAATGAATGGCGGCCAATCAAAATGAATCATAATTTTTAAAACATTTAAATCTAATTTCTAGTTGATTTTATTAGATCCCAGACACAGCGGGCCCACTGTCAACAGCTCCATGACCCACATTCCATTAAAACAGCCCTGGTGGACTGGTCCAGCTGATATGTATGCCCTGCATCTAGTTTGCCTTTCTCCTGCTAACCTCAGGTTTGGTATGGCTTAACATGCATTGTCCAATGGTAAGACACTGAGGACACGTGGGGATGCTGTTGATCATGGAACTGAAATCGACTTCAGATTGTCTACACAGTAAGACTCATATGTAAACTTTGTTAACATCTCTCAATGAGTGCTGACCTCAACCAGACTGGACATTTCCCAGTCACCCACAAAGAACCTGGGTCAACTGTTGAGATCAGGAGCAGAAAATACCATTAGTTTGGAACAAATGATGGACCAGCAGCCCTCCCTGTGACCGTGTCTAAATTAGTGAATAGTACAAAGGTGGCTAAGGAAAACCTGTCTTTGGTCCATTCTTATGGCCAAAGATAATCACCAAGACATCTATCTGGCCCTGGCTGCCATCAGCTCAACCAAACTCTTCCAACTAGCCATGAGTTATGGGCTACATTGAGCCCTATCAACATGGCCTACGTTGCTTGGATGAAACAACCCGTATTACCCTTTATTTTGCAACAAGCTTAAGGCTCTGTTCACAAACTTCACCAACTGCCACATAGTGAGAATTTATAAATAGGGAGATCTTAAATTATATATGTTGTTGCAAAGGTTGCAAAATTTACTGATCCTAATGGTAAGGCTTATTCACAAATTCAACATATTTTCAAAATATGCTTCAAACTCAAATATTTCAAGAAAAAAAATTAACCGGCTCTCTAACAATATAAGAGCATTAAATTCTAATGTAAAAAAAAAAAAAAACTATTGACACCAAACCTGTATGCTATTGTTTGAAAGAACAAGTAATATGAATGGAAAAGATTGCCTAAAACGCATATCCTAATTTACCACAGAAATATAAAAGTTTATATTCTGAAAATATATACTGTATTAAAGTCTGTAAGCATTTCAACCAAAATTTGCAGAAATAACTAAGCAACACTTATCTACAACAAAAATATACATGCAAGACAACCCCCAAATGGTTTCCCTTAAGTATCTACAAAGGCAAAGTGTAGATTTTTAAAGATTATACAAAACCATTTACAGAGAATAAAATAAAATACTTAAGAAATCTCATTTAGAGTCTTAAATACTGTGTATATTAGTGAGAGTATCTAGACTAATATATACAACAGATCTAAGTATCTGAATACAGAAACACAGAAGAGAAGCAATTCTGCATTTTAAATATTCAATTAGGAAGGTTTGAAGGTGTTACTATTTGTTTCTCTGTTAAAAAATTTCCCACAGAAACTCGATTGTAAAATTGCATGAATGTGACTAAATTTCAAATTAAAAAAGTTTACAAATCTTTTTAAACTAACAATTAATAATGAAAAATGCAATTCAGCATTCACTCACGGCTATGTTTAAATGTGGATATTCAGAGAGATAGTCGCCTTGTTCAAAGTCCAATTTGATTATTATTTTTCCATCTGCATATTAAACTTCATATGGGAAAACATATTTTCATGCTTCAGAGAGAACATTTCCTAGCTTAATCTATCCCAAATGAGAATAATATTTTAAATCAATTCCCTGCTACCTTCTCACAGCTATTCAATTCTTAGTAGGTAATTTTGATAGTTTTTACTCAAAGGCATTATTTTAAAACAGGGAGGGACATGTGGTGCATTGGCAGTAGGCTGTGGCTTCCAAATGGTGAAGGAAGTCAGATCACGTTGGCCAAGTCCTGCACAAAGTCCTCTTAGAATGGGGCTGTTAACTCAAATGGTTCCACTATAAGACACAGGAGCTAAGCATTGTTAGCGGCTGGGGGAGAGAAAGAGAGTGAGTTCCAACACACAGCTAATAGGGTGGCAAAGAGCAGGTTGCCTGGAAAAGCTTCCTTGACTAAAGAGATGCCCTTTACTCCCCACCCACAGCCATTCTTCCACCCCCAAAGGAAACTGTGGGACCAGCCACAACTCCTCACAGGCCTGCCCAGCTCTAGGGTGTGACAGACATAGGATGGGTTGGAGGCAAAGCATTTGAGAGAAAGAGAAGAATGGATCCGATCGAAGGACAGAGGGCACTAGGGTAGAAAACAGAAAAATGAAAGTTTGAGCATTGTCCCAAGAAACCTATTAGGATAAGTCCCTACACAACAACAAATCTGGTCTTGGGTCAATTTGCAATAAGCAAATTTCATCTATACATTATCAGAACAACTATCTGAAAATTGAAAAACTCAGTGGTTCAGCCTACCCTATAGAAAACAGACTTAACTTTTGCCAAACTGGTAAAACATCCTTATTGAACAGACTGCATAGAAATAACCAAAATACAGACTGTCTTTTAAAAAACTTCCTGTTACATTCAGAACCTATAAATTAACATGGATTCCACCTAGAAATGCTTCCACACTACTTCAGTCATCAGAGAGCAGGAAAATGTTTAGAATTTTGGATTTGGTGGTGCGTCCAAAGCTAAAACACTCCTGGCTCTTTCAGCAGGGAACAAAGGTGGATATGGATTAAAAGGAATTTCCAACATCCTCTTCCATGTCCAGTAAGAACCCAGACACTACTTCTATAGATGTTGATTATAGCTGTCTCCGATCAGAAGCTAAACAGAAAGCAAGAGGCTCTTTCTTTAGAGGATTTGGTGATGGTGAAGAGATTATCTGTCACAATACATGAGAATAAAGGTTTGTCTGAGGGCTTTAGGAAAGCATACACCGGCTTTCTCAAAGTGGGCATGTGACAATAGGCATTTGGGCAAAAGCAGGTGTTTCCCTGTAGTATTCCCTATAGAGGACCCAAATAGACGAAGGGGAGGGTAACCAGGACTTCAATTCCATCTTCCTCTGCCTGGATTCAGACAAGATGGCTGTTCCTTTCTGCCTCCCATGGCCAAGATGGCACAGGCTGGAGGAGACGGGAGACACTTCCTCTCCTCCTTGACCCTCATGAAGTCACAGAGAAACTCAAGTAGGAAAGTTTCCTACAGAGGAAACCAAGAGCATCTTAAGGATCAAGAGTCCAAATAAACTTTAGTCACCGTTTAAGGGATCATGTCTCTCGCTCTACTGTAGACACTGAACCTGTTCTTTGAAATTCAATGCTCAGGGCCATGGATCCCTCCATCTGCCACGCCCAGGACATCTGGTCACCTTTAGTTGAGGAGAGAGGACCAAGGAGCGGTAATGGCAGCAATGACTCTTCCTCTTCTCAGCCAGCCTCATCTTCCCGAGCTGTGCCCAACTCTGACTGTTCCATTCAACCATCTCAGGGGACAAGAGTAGCTAATGACTAACAGAGGAAAAGAGAACGAGGGAAGAGCAAAGGGCCTCTGAGAAGACAGGGGTTGCAATGGAAATGGAAAAATCCCACCACCTTAAGCATCTAACTTTCTCTGGGTGCTTGACTCATGATAAGTGTTTAAGCCTCATGCAGAACATCCTCCATTTCTCTAATCTATCCTCGATGTTTAACTCCCTCCTCATCAATCAAAACCAAAACCAAACACCCCTCACTCCCTGCAGCTGACTCAGGGACTGTAGTCTGACGGTCTAAAAGCAGTTCCAGAGTTTTCTGGTAACCCAAGGCCACTGAGCAGGAAACCTCACACCTGACCATTGCTCCCTTTTGTCAGCAACAACAAGAAAAAAGATGGATAGTCTTGGTGTCTAGAGAGAGAAAGGGTCAGACTTTTAGCTGATAGCTCAGCAGAATGGGAACTCTTCTTCTCCTCCCAGAAGGCCAAAATCAGAAATCACTGGCCACACGGAAGAAAAAAACTCCTAAGTCCAACTTCAAGCATTTTCCCCAAGCAAATCAATCTGACTCCAGATAATACATGGTCCCCAGACAGGGCCTTATTCCCCACCTCTTCCTGACAGCAAACAAGTAGGAACTGTAGGTTTGTGTACCATTTCAGCTGGGAGGACACTTTATCTCCTAAAAGGCAGCAGAGTGAAGAGAAAATCCTTCCATGATTTCCCCTAAGGACAAGCCTGAAGAGCTAGTATTATATTATTACATTTTACCTGCAGAGGACCTGGTGCTGAGTTATTCCTTTTATCCACTGAAACCCTTCCATTGCCATCTACCTAAATTTTATGTCTACAGGGTTCATTGCTAGAATGCACTAAACGGCAAGAACCTTGTACGGGATTTGGTCCAGGGCAGTGTGAAAAAAACATTTGTGTGAACAACAGACACTGTAATATATAAACACAAATAAATAAATTAAATAGGTCTGATTAAAGAAAAATGTTTTCCTAGTAGTTCATGTTTTTGCAAAACTAGCTTTACATATAGTACACATAAATTATCAGAATTTCCACTTACATTGTTTTAAAAAATATATCTTTAACAAAAACATTTCTAAATGTACAATATCTGGGTTTGTAAATCACTCAATTAGGTTTTAAGACCAAGCCCTACAGGTCACAGAGATCTGCATCAGAAAGGAGACTGAGGCAGGGTCTACACAACCATTTTGTTCACCAGTCTGGAAATTCCCTAAGATGAACTGTCCCCTGTCACCCAATCTGCACTTAGCCACAGAGAGCCACGATGGCCAGGTCTCCCAATCAGAGGCACTGTGTAGACACAGCCTGAGTCAGAAGGATGGGGGACGTTGGTCTCCCCCTTCCTGGACCAAGATGGTGCATTTCAGCAAGTGGGGAAAAGATAGGGGTGCCTGGCAGAGCCTGGGAAGTAGCAGCCCTCGATAGCTCTCTGGCCAGTGGAATGGGGACGCTGGGGGAGGCCAAGTATTCTGTGTTTCCCATCTGTTACACAAAATCAAACCGATGAGGAGCAACCAAAGGACACAAGATATGCACACAACCTTAGGTACAAAAAGACATCTTAACAAGCTTCTCGGCCAGGGCATACGCTGTGCTCCCATTTCTGAAACACAGGGCAAGCTGGAAGTCAGGCGCCCTTCAGCGCTGGGGCAGGTGAGCCAGGGCCCTTCAGACCTCGTAAATCTTGTCCTGCAGGTAGCTGAACAAAGAGTCCAGGCCTTTGGAGGAACTCCAGAGTTGCTTGAGCATGAGGCATTCCTTCTCATTCACGTCCTCAAGCACTGATTTTAGGAAGCTCCGAACGAGGCATTTGGACTCCTCTAACACCTGGAGGAAAATGGACAAGCCTTGTTAGCTGAGTGCTGGGACTTTGCTCCAGGACAATGTGCTTGGCCTACAAGGCACTGGTCAACCTTCCAACATTCAAAGCCAGAGGAGATGGCCTCCGTTACCCTGGTGTTCCCAGCCTAGGGCTCCCAGCAATGCCATTCATGAATCTAAATGTGCTAAGATGTTGAGCCCTCAGTCCCCAGGACAGCTCCAAGTGTCTTGTTTTTTACCCAAGGGTGACATAAATGCAGTATCATTTTCTATGGGCACCATGAAACATGCTTTAAATTCTCCATGTCCCAGTTTCATTATCTGTCAGACAGGAATAATGGTGCCTAACTCAAGGATCACTGGGAATGTGGAATGAGATAATGGATGTCAATGTACCCATATGACCTAAACCAACAGCAATGCCCCTTGTTCATGCTTCGTGGTAAGAGTAGTACTCTTACTATTGTGAGTAGTAAGAGTTACAATTGTCATAGTAACAAGAGTAATAATACAATAATAATAACAGTAATGCTATTAGTAGTATAGCAATATATTACTAATATAATAATATACTATTATTAATATGCTATTAACAATAGTAATACTGTATTTTTATGCAAATAACACATCCTCCCCATGCGAGCTATTTTCATAAGTGCAATGCCCTGGTGGTGATGTGGTTAAGAGCTCAGGCTGCTAACCAAAAGGTTGGCAGTTCAAATCTACCAGCTATTTACTCCTTGGAAACCTTATGGAACAGTTCTACCCCGTCCTATAGGGTTGCTATGAGTCAGAATCGACTTCATGGCCAACAACAACAACATGCTAATTTTTTAGATGTTGCTGTAAAAAAAAATTAACCTAGCACTTACAAAAATACCTGGGCGGGGGGAGGGCGTGGTTGGCAAAAAAATGTAGTTGTGCATTATTTGCATAAACATACAGTAATAGTGATATTAGTAGTGATATTACTTATTCATATGACTAATACCATTAGTAATTGGAAAACTAATCATAGTAATAACAGCAATAACAAGGCCATTGTGACCACCAGTAACTAAGAGGCTCTGGAAGAAGTACTCTTCCTGCATCCTTCATTTACTCCTTATGGTAACTGAAAACAGCTAGCATTTTTATCACCACGTTTTAGATGAAGAACCTGAAGCTCAGTGAGGGAAGGTTGCCCAGGGTTGGTGGCTATTAAGTGATGGACATAGCAGGAAAATCCAGGCCTGGCTGACTCCAGAAGCTGCATGGCGCTGCCTCACTCTAGCACAGGCTTCCTTCCTTCCACTGACCTCTCCTGGCTTCTGCTGACAGCAAGGCTTCAGTTAACACTCTTCCAGGGGCTGTAATCTCATCCCTCAGCTGGGCTGAAGGCTGAGGGCGAAGGAAGCCTGGGCTAGCCGAATGACACCTCTTCCTCCCAACAATGTCTCCTAAGAGACTGTCTCTCACAGTCTCCTGGGCCTCACCTTGTTGGTGTCCATTCATTCCTCAGGCAAATCATCCAAAGCTCCTGAGTTGCTAACTGTTGATAGACAGAGCTTTCTGTGTAGAATTTCCCATTGGCTAGCCTCTCCTGAGAGCCTGTTTCCCCTCAGTTGTCTCCTCCGTTCTTGGGCTTTTCCCTAACATCTGGTTTCATGGATATGTCTCCACTGCCCACAGAACAAAGACCAAGCTTCTCAATGTAGCTTCAAGCCTGTCTCTCATCTTCCTTTCCAGTCTTACTGTCCCTTGCATACCTGAAGCATTCCCTCAAAACAGTGTCTGCAGCCGCTGCTCACACCCCGTGTGGGTTTTCCCATTGAAGGCCCAGCCCTCACTTGCGCTGACTCCTCTGCCTGGTATCTCTACCTGCTTCTCTGGGAAGCTGACTCCACCGTGACCAACCAGCCCCATTTCCCTGGCGGTTTCTGGGACACAAGGTTTTCAGTGCTAAAACCAGGAGAGTACCAGGCAAGCTGGAATGAGTGGGTCACCCTAGCTATTAGGAAGATTAAAAGAGAACCTATATAAAGAGATCAGCAAAGAACTTGACCCATGATAGCTGTTCATCTAGATGTGGAGATCAGGAACGCAAACAGAAACCTGTACACCGATGTTCACTGCAGCACTTTTCACAATAGCTGAAAGATGGAAACAACTGAAATGTCCATTAACAGATAAATGAGGAAACAAAACACGGTATATACACAATATGGAATAGTATGCAGCTGTAAAGAGAAATGAAGTCCTGATGCATGCTACAACATGGATGAACCTTGAACATTAATGCTGCGTGAAATAGGTCAGTCTCAAATGGACAAATACTGTAAGATCTCACTTATATGAAATGAGCAAACAGAGAAAACAAATAATATTAATGGTTACTGGGGGTGGGAGGTGGGGGGAGGGCAGAGTTTTTGTTTGGGGGCACGGGAACTCACCACGGCGCTGCAGGATGCCATCTCCTTGACCCGCAGCATGACCTCCTGGCTGAACGTGGTTGGCCAAAAGACCTGGGACACGAGCCCCCGGCTGCACGCTTCTTGAGCAGTGAGCTTCCTGCCACAGAAGAGCATCTCATTGGCCTGCAAAGACAAAGTGGGGAGAAGGCTGAGAGCCCGCAGCTGCTCCCACATCTGTTAGCAAGCCGTGGGTGTGCCATGTGCAGTTGTCCCTGCTCTTGACCGCAGGATTCTTAACCTGGGGTTGCAGAAGCTTTGGGGAGCCCTCTGAATAGCATGCAAATGTGTGTATCTCTACACTTTTCTGGGTAGAGGGGGCTATGACTTTCATCACATTCTCAGAAGAAGCCGTGTGTTTACTGTGGCTTTGTCCAATTATTGTCATTGTTGTGTGCTGCCGATTGTGAACCACAGTGGCCCTGTGTGACAGAGTAGAACTGCTTCATAGGGTTTCCAAGACTATAATATTTATGGGAAAAGAAAAGATTGCTAGGTCTTTTCTCCTGTGAGCGGCTGGTGGGTTTGAATCACCAACCTTTTGGTTAGCAGCTGAGCACATAACTGTTGCTCCATCAGGGCCCCTTGTCTGCCCATACCCCTCCTCATTTCTGGTGACAGAGCTACAGGGGGTATGTTATTTCAGTCCTGATACCCCAGCCGTGATAAGTGGCCCAGGGATGAATGGGTGACCCACCCCAGACCAACTAACGCTCTTCTGTGGGGTTTCCAAGCTGGAGCTGATGGGAAGCATTCTTCTCCCTCTCTGCTTGCAGGGTAGAGTCAGTGAGTCCAGAGCCACCCACTGCTGCACCCCTGCTTGTGAAGAGGGGTCTACAAGGGAAAGAGAAATGGACAAAGAGTTCCGATGGTATAAGAAGTCTGGACCCCATAACCCCCAAGGAAGCTCTATGTCTGGACTTTGCAGTTACGGGAGCCATTAGACTCCTTTTTATTTCTCTTATGCCAGAGAAAAGGTCCCAAGTCAAATCAGCACAGAGAAACGTGTCTTTCCCAGTGGCCCAGGGTCCTGCGTGGGGCAGAAAACACTCCCTCTGCCTTCTCCCGGCTCTTGTGAACTGGGCTGCCTCTACACCCCCTTTCCCCCACTCCAAAGGATTTCCTTTTGATTTAAAATGTGCAAGCTGTCATACACATTCCAGTAGGAGCCATGGATAAGGGTGAGCCCCAGGCACATAGAGAACAGAGCATAGAAACCAGCCCAAACGTAAAAATAAGTGACCCTCACACTGACAACTAGGACACAGTGGTCAGCACCCATAGGCTGTGTGATGCGGGTCCTTATCTCCTTCAGGACAAATTCCCAACTCCTTCTCATGCAGACAACCCTTCCCTGACCTGCCATCCACCTGCTTCTCCCTCCTGTTGTCTCCCTGCCCCTATGTGCTAGCCTTACATCAGCATTGCCATGCTCTCTCTGCCTCTAGGCCTATGCACGGCTTCCCCATCTGAACTGGCTGCCATCGATCAGTCACAATGCTCCAAAGGAGACTCTATCATGCTGAAGCAGAGAAATTTATTAGGTTGGCGTTATGAGTTGAATTGTATCCTCCACAAAGATATATGTTCAAGTTCTTACCACCCTATATCCGTGAATATGATCTTATTTGGAAATAGCAGGGCTTCAACCTGGGTCTTCCCAGTGCGGTCATAGCCGATGAAGTAAAAACAGAGGGACTTTAATTTGTTTTAATTTGGATGAACCAGAACAATAACTGGAACAGGAAAAATGCATAGCAATCAAGTCTCTTGCCCACTGGATCTTAAGCAGAGTAGGAAACAGCAGTGCTTCGATCAGAGATGGTGAACAGCCATGCCACTTTGAATGTGTGTCACTCTCCACAGTACTGCCAATAATCCCATCTCATGCAGTCTCCTGAAAGGGCTTACTATACCTCTTCTGAGTCTCCCATTCCAGAGTTTGGACCTGTAATTTTTCCCATTCCAGTTTCTCTTTCTGGCTCACCCAAATTGTAAAAATTCGGATCTGTTCTGGTTTCGCTTCATTGGCCATGACTGAACTAGTTCGAACTGGTTCAAAGCTCTGGGAAACAGCATCCTTGCGTGTGTAATGGAGTTAAGACGAGGTCATACAAGATTAGTGTAGACCCTGAATCCAATGACTGGTGTCCTTATGAGAGAAAGGAGGGTGAGATTTGGATACAGAGGCACAGAGGACACGCAAAGGGAAGATGGCCATGTAACAATGAAGGTAGAGATTGGAGTCATGTAGCTACAAGCCAAGGGACACCAAAGACTGCCCACAGCCACCAGAAGCTGGAAGAGACAAGGAAGCGTCTTCCCCTAGAGCCTTTGGAAGGAGCATGGCCCTGCTGACAACTTGATTTCGGATTTCTATATTCCAGAACTGAAAGATAATAAATTTTTGTTGTTTAAAGCGCCCCCGTTTGTAGTACTATTTTATGGCGGCCCTTAGAAAGATAGGGAGTTGGTAATAAGTCTATAACATACACTTGATAAGAAGTCTGAAGGAAATATATGCCAATATATTTATTTAGAAACACTTCTGTCTCAGGAAGTAGAGATAAAAGGAACAAAGTCAATAGAAGGAGCCAAACACAACTCAACTGGCAAGAACTTGTCTCAATCAGCAGCATTCTTGAAGTTTCAGAAATGACTGAAATGAGAGAGAGAAAGAGAGAGATAAAACTGCACAATTTTAACATTTTTTGTGACTACAAAAGATGGGGAGGGACTGGCGTAGAACTGGGAGCACAAAGAGCCCTGTTGGCATAGTGGCACAGTGGTTAAGTGCTCAGACAATAACTGAAAGGTCAGTGGTTTGAACTCATCAGCTGCTCTGCTGGACAAAGGTGTGGCAGTCTGCTTCTGTCAAGATTACAGCCTAGGAAACCCTATGGGGCAGCAGGCCTACCCTGTCCTTCAGGGTCACTATGAGTCAGAATTGAGCTTTGGGTTTTATGGTAGAGCACAATGGCTGCAACTGAAAGGGAACGAGTTTACTTCCTGGGCTCAGCACCTGCTGGTTTTTCTACCCCTGGTGAGACTGTGAGCAGCTTAAGTCAGCCCCGAGTTCCTGAATCTGAATGGACTGATTTGTCCCACCTATTGGCCCTGCTGCACAGGAGAGGTGGCGCCAATGGGTTTTGGGGGCTGACGACTACATCACCTGTTCTCTTAGTGGCTCTTCCTGTTTCAGGTCACCATCAAAGAGCAACACACACAAGGGGGAGAATGGAAGACCCCCATCCATCCAGACTCATCCAGGAGGTGTCTCCTCTGCACCCCTCTTTAACCCTGCCCTGTCCCACGCAGGGCTAGGCTTTCCTCTTTGGTACTCTCCAGCCTTGAGTATCTATACATCCATCAGGAACGTTATCAAACTACAGCGGTGGGGTCACTTCTGTCTTCATCTACCTCCCAGGTAGAAAGGCAAATACTAACAGGACCGACATGGAAGAAAGTACGACCTACAGGCTGAGATGCCCTCACTCTGCCCTGTGATCCCGCGCAAATCTCTGTCTCTCCAAGACGCAGTTTCTTCATCTCTAAAGTAGGTAACAATTATCACCCCTGGACAGCTGGGAGGATTCAAAAAGGAAACAAAAGTGAGGGGCAAACACCATGCCAGGTACACATTAGTGCTCAAAACTGGTAGTGCAGAGCATCTGTTTTATTTGGGTTATTGAGGCTGGAGCTTGTGTGTTATTCATCTTTGTATTTCCAAGTAGGTAAGACAATGCCTGGTGCATATTGAAGGCCCAATGAGGTTTGCTGACAGAAAGAAAGAGAAACACTTACTGGCTCTATCACCTCAACTCTCTAAGCCTTGGTTTCTTCATCTGTAAAATGGAGGACAATAATGTCTACCTTGAAGTCCCTGGGTAGTACCAACAGTTAATGCGGTCAGCTGCTATCCAAAAGTTTGGGGATTTGAGTCCACCCAGAGACACCTCAGAAGAAAGGTCTGGAAATCTACTTTCAAAAAATCAGTCACCATAAACCCTACGGAGCACAGTTCTGCTCTGACACACATGAGGTCAACATCAGTTGGAGACAACTCAATGGTAGCTGGTTTCTTTCAAATGCCTACCTTTCAGCATATTGAGATCTAATGAAATTATCATGTGTGAAAGCGCCTGACACAGGGTCTGACACACAGTAGGTTGTCAATGCAAGCTTGCTGAACCTTGCTGGGACAACCTGGCCAGTCCTTTGCTCTGAGTGCCCAGGTGGTTTTGGTATGTAAAGAAACACACTGGACACGTTTGCAGAATGGAAAGTATTAAAAAAACACCAGAGAGCATCAAAAATGATAAGCCATCGCCAAGCAAAATCTCCCAGTACCAGTGAAACAACAAACCTTTAGTGAGTACCTAATAAGTCCCTGCCACACTGAGTGCCTAAAGGGCTCCAGCCCCAAGGATTTCAGGGTGGAGGAAACAAACAGGCACACACACTCAGGAATCTGGAGTACAGAGAAGGCACTGAGCTCCCTCTGCCAGGGCTGGGACAACAGGTAGTGCCTGAGCAGAGCTTAAATGGCCTTGGGAGCCACCAGGGCAAAGGGAGGTTAGAAAAGAGGGCATCTGGGCCTGGAGGACAGTCTTGAGGAAGGTTCAAAGCAAGACTGTGCACAGGGTGCACAGGAAGTCACAGGCACTGTGGTGTTTCTGGGATGCAAATGTTGACGCAAGCAATCAAGCAGAAATAACGAGTGTATTATGAAGAAATTTTGACTTATGCTGAGGAGCTCTAACTTAATCCAAAAGACCTGCCAACAGTAAAGCACACAAAGCTTTGTAAGAAGACTCACAGAAAAAATTATCAGATGATCAAGGAGACCTTGGAATGTGTAGAGCTAGAGAAGGCAAAGGACAAGAGGGTCAAGGAAGGAGTTTCCAGAAGCTTCCATCATAGTGGAGCACATGCACAACATAAGGACTAAGAACAGGCACACTGGGCTTAACTAGGAGGTCATGGTGTCCTTGACAACAGATGATGGTGGTTTTCTTCGTTTTAATTTTTTGATTGTACATGAAAGTTTACAGTGCAAATTAGTTTCTCATTCAAAAATTTATACACAAATTGTTTCGTGACATTGGTTGCAATCCCTGTAATGTGTCAGCACTCTCCCCCTTCCCTTTACACCTCAGGTTCCCTGTGTTCATCTGTTCAGTTTTCTTATCCCTTCCTGCCTTCTTGTTTTTGCTTTTGCACAGGTGTTGCCCATTTGGTCTCGTATACTTGATTGTATACATTCTTCACGTGTGTAGTTATTTGCTTTATACTCCTGTCTAATCTTTGGCTAAAAGGTGGAATTTGGGAGTGGCTTCAGTTCTGAGTTAGGAGGGTGAACTGGGACCACAGCCTTGGAGTTGCTCCAGTCTGTGTCAGGTCAGTAAGTCCGGAACCCTCTATCGTGATCCCTGTCAGAGCAGTCAGTGGTGGTAGGCGGCCACTATCTAGTTGTTCTAGACTCAGGCTGGTGAAGCCTGTGGTTCATGGGGTCCATTAGTCCTTTGGACTGATATTTTCCTTGTGTGTTTGGTTTTCTTCATTCTCCTTTGCTGTGAAAGTGATGGGATGAATAAATATATTTTAGATGGCCACTCTCAAGCTTTTAAGACCTCAGATGCTAGACACAAAGTACAATGTACAATACTGTCTTTATAAATGATGCTATGCCAATTGACCTCGATGTTCCCAGAGACCATGGTCCCCAGGCCTCAGCCCCAGTAACTCTGTCCCTCAAGGTGTTTGAATGTGTCTAGCAAGGTTCTATGGTTTTACCTTGGTCCAGTTGTGGTGACTTCCCCTATATTGTGTGTTGTCATTCCTTTCACCAAATTGACAATTGCCTACTATCTGGTTCATGATTTCCCCTTCCACCTCACCCTCCCTCATAACCATCAAAGATTCTTTTTTTTTTTTTTTTCTGTGTATAAACCTTTTCTTGGGTTTTTATAATACTGGTCTCATACAATATTTGTCCTTTTGTAATTGACTTATTTCACTCAGCATAATGCCCTCCAGATTCATCCATATTGTCAGAATGTTAGAAGATTCATTATTGTTCTTTATCACTGCGTGGTATTCCATTGTGTGTTGTTGTTGTTAGGTGCCATCAAGTCCGTTCTGACTCACACACTACGTACAACAGCACCAAACACTACCCAGTCCTGAGCCATCCTCACAATCGCTGTTATGTTTGCGCCCATAGTTGCAGCTACTGTGTCAATCCATCTCGTTGAGGGGCTTCCTCTTTTTTGATGATCCTCTGCTTTACCAAACATGATGTCTTCTAGGAACTGGTCCTTCCTGATAATATGTCCAAAGAATGTGAGATGTAATCTTGCCATCCTTGCTTCTAAGGAGCATTCTGGCTGTACTTCTTCCAAGGCAGATTTGTTCATTCTTTTGGTAGTTCACGGTATATTCAATATACTTGGCCAACACCATAATTCAAAGATGTCAATTCATTTTGTTGTCGTTAGGTGCCGTCGAGTCAGTTCTGACTCATAGAGACCCCATGCACCACAGAACGAAATGCTGCCTGGTCCTGTGCCATCCTTACAATCGTTGTTATGCTTGAGCCCATTGTTGCAGGAACTGTGTCAATCCACCTTGTTGGGGGTCTTTCTCTTTTCTGCTGACCCTGTACTCTGCCAAGCATGATGTCCTCCTCCAGGGACTGATCCCTCCTGACAACATGTCCAAAGTATGTAAGACACAGTCTCGCCATCCTTGCTTCTAAGGAGCATTCTGGTTGTACTTCTTTCAAGACAGATTTATCCGTTCTTCTGGCAGTCTGTGGTATATTCAATATTCTTCAACACCACAATTCAAAGGCATCCATTCTTCTTTGGTCTTCCTTATTCATTGTTCAGCTTTAACATGCATACAAGGCGATTAAAAACACCATAGCTTGGATCGGGGGCGCTTTAGTCTTCAAGGTAACATCTTTGCTTTTTGACACTTTTAAGAGGTCTTTTGCAGCAGATCTCCCTATGCAATACGTCTTTTGATCTCCTGACTGCTGCTTCCATGGGTGTTAACTGTGGATCCAAATAAAATGAAATATTTGACAACTTCAATCTTTTCTCTAATTATCATGATGTTGCTTACTGGTCCAGTTGTGAGGATTTTTGTTTTCTTTATGTTGAGGTGTAACCCATACTGAAGGCTGTAGTCTTTGATCTTCATCAGTAAGTGCTTCAAGTCCTCTTCACTTTCAGCAAGCAAGGTTGTGTCATCTGTACATTGCAGGCTGTTAATGTGTCTTCCTCCAATCCTGATGCCCAGTTCTTCTTCACATAGTCCAGCTTCTCAGATTATCTGCCCATCTTACAGATTAAATAAGTATGGTGAAAGGATACAACCCTGATGAACACCCTTCTTGGCTTTAAACCATGTAGTATTCCCTTGTTATATTTGAATGAATGCCTCTTGCTCTGTATACAGGTTCCTCATGAACACAATTAAGTGTTTAGGAATTCCCATTCTTCGCAATGTTATCCATAATTTGTTATGATCCACAGAGTTGAATGCCTTTGCACAGTCAATAAAACACAGGTAAACATCTGTCTTCATCATCTAATGCTGCTATAACAGAAGTACCACAAGTAGACGGCTTTAACAAAGAGAAATTTATTCTTCCACAGTCTAGTAAGCTACAAGTCCAAATTCAGGCCTTCAGGGGAAGGGCTCTCTCTGTTGGCTTGAGAGGAAGGTCCCTGTCATCAATCTTCCCTTGGTCTAGGAGCTTTTCTGCACAGGATCCTTGGGTCTAAAGGATGCACTCTGCTCCTGGCACTGCTTTCTTAGTATATGAGTTCCCCGTCTTTCTGCTTGCTTTTATATCTCGAAAGATACTGGCCTAAGACACTATCTAATCTTGTAGATCTCATCAATATTACTGCCACTAATCCATCTCATTACATCATAGCGATAGGATTTACAACACACAGGGAAATCACATCAGATGACAAAATGGTAGACAATCATACAATACTGGGAATCATGACCTAGCCAACGTGACAGATATTTTTAGGGGACACAATTCAATCCATGACATTCCACCTTTGGGCCCCCCAAATTCATGTCCTTACCACATGTAAAATGTATACACCCCGTCATATCATAACAAAAGTCTTAAATCAACTCCAAGTCCAAAATCCAAAACTTCCTCTTCATCTGTGAAATCTAAAATACAAGTTACCCGCTTCTAAAGTACAACGGCAGAACAGGTACCCGCTGGACATTTCCATTACAAATGGAAGAAACTGGAGATAAAGAAGGGATAACAGGCATCAAGCAAGCCAGTAGAACACATTACATTAGCCCTCAAGGCTTTGCAAATGATACTCTGTTCTCTGAGACAATTTACACAATGGCCCAACCCTCCAGACTCTAGTTAGTGGCCACACTATCCAGATTCTAAGTGGAGGGCCCTTGGTCTCGGGCTTCAGCTCCACCTTCCACGCCCACTGGGATGGTAGCTCTGCTCTCTCAACTTTAGGCGCACCTTTCTCCTAGTCCATCTGAGTGGTGACTCCATCCTTAGAAAACACCAGAGGCCATGGCTCCACCCTTTGAAATTCCAGAGGTCCTGGCCGTACCTTTTGAGACTGAGGCAGCTCGGCTTCCTGTGTTCCTTGTCTCTTCAGCTTCTGCTTCCTGGTTCTTGGCCTCTCAGCCCTTTGGGCCTCATTGGCTACGTCCGCCCTGCTGAAACAAGTGTTCCAAAGCTCTGTAGCTCCACCAATAAGTGCCTGGAGGCACCCCACTCTGCCAGTAAACTTTGGCTGAAAGGCACTCAGCTATCTTGCTCCATGCGTCGGCAAGCCTAGCTCCACTGATAACTACCCAGATGTGCCCCACTCCGTCAGGAGGCCTCCTGCACAAAGGCACTCAGCTCTCTGGCTCCATTGGTCGGCTCCATGGAGAACCATGTCGCCCTGGTCTTATGGTTCTGCTACTGCTGGTTCTCTGTCGCTGCTGGTCCTCTATCCATTCATAGTTTCAAAACTGTTACCACATTTTAGGTATCTGTTAGAACAGCACCCCAATCCTGGTACCAAATTCTGTCTTAGGTTGGGTTCTCTAGAGAAGCAAAACCAGTAAAGCATATAAATCTATATAGAGAGAGATTTACATCAAGGAAACAGCTCTCGTGATTGTAGAAGATGGAATGTCCCAAGTCTGTGGATCTGGACAGAGGCTTCTCCCAATTCATGCAGCTGCAGGGGCTGGTGAACCCAAGATCGGCAGGTTGGAGAGCAGGGCTCCTGCTCACAGGCTGTGAAGATGGACAAATCCCAAGATAAGCTAATAGCTCAAGTCCCAAGAATCAGAGGTCAGACGAACAGAGGCAGCCACAGGATCCAGAGCACACAAAATGCCAGAGTATCTGCTTATATTCAGATGTAGACCACACCCCCAAGGAAACTCCCTTTCAACTGATTGGCTACTCACAGCAGATCCCATCATGGGAGTGATCACATATAAACACTAATAATTATGGCCCAGCCAAGCTGACATATAACCTTAACCATCACAACATCTTTCTGGTATTCTTTTAGCCAGGATCCATCTGACATCAGCAATGATATCCCTTGTTCCATGTCCTCTTCTGAATCCACCTTGAATTTCTGGCAATTCCCTGTTGATGTACTGCTGCAACTGCTTTTGAATGACCTTCAGAAAATTTTACTTGTGTGTGATATTAATGATATTGTTTGATAATTTCTGCATTCAATTTGATCAGCTTTCTTTGGAATAGGCATAAATATGGATCTCTTCTAGTCGGTTGGCCAGGTAACTGTCTTTCAAATTGCTTGGCATAGGCAAGTGAGCACTTCCAGCTCTGCATCTGTTTGCTGAAACATCTCAATTGGTATTCTGTCAATCCCTGGAGGCTTGTTTTTTGCCAGTGCCTTCAGTGTAGCTTGGACCTCCACGGCAGGACAAACTGACAGACACGTGGGGGCCATTGTGCGTATGTGTCATATGTACCATCCATTAATCTGTTGATGGACACCTAGACTGTTTCCATCTTTTTGCTATTGTGAATAATGCTACAATGAATATGGGCATGCATATGTCTATTCATGTGACGGTTCTTGTCTCTCTAGAATATACTCTGAAGACTGCTGGATTATATGGTATTTATATTTCCAGTTTTTTAAGGAGGCACCATATCATTTTCTGTAGTGGTTGTACCATTTTACATTCCCACCAGCAATGCATAAGAGTTCCAATCTCCCTCCAACCTGTCCAGAATTTGTTATTTTGGTGTGTGTGTGTGTGCGCGCGCACCAGAAATTTCAAAGTGAGATGGTATCTCATTGTAGTTTTGATTTGCATTTCTCTAATGATTAATGATCAGGAGCATTTCCTCATGTATCTGTTAGCCGTTTGAATGTCTTCTTTGGTGAAGTGTCTGTTCACATATTTTGCCCACTTTTTAACTGGATTATTAGTCTTATTGTTAATGATCTGTTGAAGTGTTCTATAGATTTCAGAGATTAAACCCTTGTCAGATATGTCGTAGCCAAAATTTTTTTCCCAGTCTGTAGGTTCTCTTTTCACTCTTTTGGTGAAGTCTTTTGATGAGGGTAAGTGTTTAATTTTCAGGAGCTCCCAGTTATCTAGTTTATCTTTTCATGTTTGTTAATTGTTAGTTATGGTTTGTACTGAATATATGCCATGTACTGAGGCCCCTAGTGATATCTCTATTTTTTCTTACATGATTTTTATTGTTTTAGGTTTTATATTTACGTCTTTGATCCATTTTGTGTTTGTTTTTGTGTATGGTGTGAGGTATGGGTCCTTTTTTTTATTATTATTTACAGATGGACATCCAGTTTTACCAGCTCCATTTGTTAAAAACACTTATCTTTTCCCCCATTTAATGGATTTTAGTCCTTTGTCAAAGATCAGCTGTCCTTAGGTGCATGGATTTACGTCTGGGTTCTTGATTCTGTTCTATCTGGTCTATGTGTCTGTTGTACCAGTACCAGGCTGTTTTGACTGCTGTGGCTGTACAGTAGGTTCTGAGATCAGGTAGTGTGAGGCCTCTTACTTTGTTCTTTTTCTTCAATAATGCTTTGCTTGTCCAGGGCCTCTTTCCTTTCCATAAAAGCTTGTGATTGGCTTTTCCATCTTGTTGGAGAATGCTGTTGGTATTTGGATTAGGACTGCATTATATCTGTAGATCGTTTTGGGTAGGACTAGCATTTTCACAATGTTGAGTCTCCCTATCCATGAGCATGGTATGTTTTTCTTTTCTTTTATGTTTTTCCATTTATCTAGATCTCTTTTGGTTTCTTGCAATAGTATTTTGTAGTTTTCTTTGTATAGGTCTTTTACATCCCTGGTTAGATTTATTCCTAATTATTTTATCTTTTTAGGGGCTATTATAAATGCTATTGTTTTCCTGATTTCCTTTTCAAAATTCTTTGTTGGTGTATAGGAATCCAGCTGAATTTTCTATGTTGATCTTAAGACTTGCTGCTCTACCAAATCTTTCTATTAGCACCAGTACCTTTCTTGTGAAATCTTTGGAGTTCGGTAAGTATAGGATCATGTCATCTACCAATAGGGACAGCTGTACTTCTTCCTTACCAATTTGCATGCCCTTTATTTCTTTTTCTTGCCATATTGCTCTAGTTAGGACTTCCAGCACAATGCTAAATAGGAGTGGTGATAGAAGACATCCTTGTCTTGTTCTTGTTCTCTGGCAGAATGTTTTCAGCCTCTCTCCATTGAGAATGATGTTGGCTGTTGGTTTTGTATAGGTTTTGTATAGATGCCCTTTATTATGTTGAGGAATTTCCTATTTTATTGAGAGTTTTTATCAGGAATGGGTATTGGGACTTTATCAAATGCCTTATCTGCATCAGTTGAGATCATGTGATTTTTTTGTTGTTGTTCTATTCATGTGGTGGATTGCATTGACTGATTTTCTAATGCCAGACAAACCTTGCATACCTGGTATGAATCCCACTTGGTCATGGTGTATTATTTTTTTGATAGGATGCTGAATTCTACTGCCTAGAATTTTGTTGAGAATTTTTGCATCTATATTCATGAGAGATACTGGTCTGTAATTTTCTTTTTTGTGGTGTCTTTGCCCGTCTTTGCTGTTAGGGTTCTTTCCACTGGCTTCATAAAATGAATTTGGGAGTATTCCTTCCTCTTCTATGTTCTGAAATAGTTTCAGTAGTACTGGTGTGAGCTGTTTTCTAACGTTTGGTAGAATTCTCCGCTGAAACTGTCAGGGCCAGGCTTTTTTCTGTTGTTGTTGCTGGGAATTTTTTTATTATGTCTTCAATTTCTTCTCTTATTACGGGTCTTCTCAGATTTTGTACCTCAGTTTGTGTTAGTCTAGGTAGATAGTGTGTTTCTAGAAATTTATCCATTTCCTCTAGGTTCTCAATTTTGTTGAAGTTCAATTTTTCATAGTATTCTGTTATGATTCTTTTTATTTCAGTTGGATCTGTTGTAATGTCCCCCATCTCATTTCTTATGTGTGTTAATTGCTTCCTCTCCTGTGTTTCTTTTGTCAGTTTGGCCAGTGGTTTGTTGATTTTGTTGATCTTTTCAAAGAAACCACTTTCGAACTTGTTGATTCTTTCTATTGTTTTTCTGTTCCCTATGTCATTTATTTCTGCTCTAATCTTTATTATTTCCTTTCTTCTGGTGGCTGTGGGCTTCTTTTGCTGTTCTTTATTTGTTTGAGTTGTATAGCTAATGTTTTGATTTTGTTTCTTTCTTCTTTTTTGATGTGTGCATCTATTGCTATAAATTGACCTCTGAGCACTACCTTTGCTGTGTCCCATAGGTTTTGCTATGATGTGTTCTTATTCTCATTTGAGTTTAGCAATTTTTTGATTCCCTCTTTGATTTCTTCTATTACCCAGTTGTTTTTAAGCAAGTTATTATTTAGTTTCCATGTATTTGATTTTCTTTCCTTGCTCTTCCTATTATTGATTTCTACTTTTATGGCGTTTTGATCAGAGAGAATGCTTTGTATTATTTCAGTGTTTTTTATTTTGTTGAGGGTTGCTTTGTGGCCTAAGATATGGTCTATTCTAGAGAATGCTCCATGTGCACTAGAAAAGAATGTATACTTTGCTGCTGTTGGGTGGAGTGTTCTAGATATGTCTATCAGGTCAAGTTGGTTGACTGTGGCCTTTAGATCTGTATCTTTGTTGAGTGTCTTTCTAGATGGTCTGTCCTTTACTGAGAGTGGTGTGTTGAAGTCTCCTACTATTATTGTGAAACTATTTCTTTTTTCAGTGCTCTTAGAGTTTGTTTTATGTATTTTGGAGTCCTGTCGTTGGGTGCGTAGATATTTATTAAGGTTATGTCTTCTTGGTAGATTATCCCTTTAATCATTATATAATGTTCTTCCTTGTCTTTCATGGTTGATTTTGATTTAAGTCTATTTTATCTGAGATTAGTATTGCCACTCCTTCCCATTTTTGGTTACTTTTTCCTTGATACATTTTTTTCCTTTGGTTTTTAATATATTTTTTATGTCTCTGTGTCTAAGATGTGTATCTTATAGACAGCATATTGATGGGTCATGCTTTTTTAGCCATTCTGCCTCTCTCTGTTTTCATGCCATTTAAGCCATTTACATTCAATGTAATTATCAATAGGTATGAGTTTATTCCTGTCATACTGTTGTGCTTTTTTTTGTCGTGCTGACATTTTCTTTGTTCCTCTTACTTTCCTGTGCTGAGCTCCTTTTGTTTATGGATTCTTTTCTTTCGTTATTATAGATGTTGTGTTTACTGAGACTTCATGTTTTTCTTCCTTGTTATTCTAATGAGGAGGTTTGTTAAATTTCTTGTGGTTACCTTGAAATTTACCCTTAACTTCCTAAGTTTAAGGAAGTCTTGGTCTTAAGTCTTTAATAATTGATATTGCCTTGACTTCCTCTCCATTTAAAGTTCTATACTTACACTGTTTATTTCACCTTTTATTGTTTTGACGTTGTCATCATTTACAGACTGACGTTTCTGTTTTCCTATTTTAAGACTTTTAGCTTTGCTTTATTATTGAGAGTTCTTTACCTGTGTTGGTAAATGGTTGATGCTGTCCTGTGTCCTAGATTCTGGTTGTTGTATAATGTTCCTTGTTCTCTAACTGAAGGACTTCCTTTAATGTTTTTTATAAGTTTGGGGTCCTGATGGTGCAGTGGTTAAGAGCTCGACTGCTAACCAAAAGGCTGGCAGTTCAAATCCACCAGCTGCTCCTTTGAAACCCTATGGAGCAGTTCTACTCTGTCCTATAGGGTTGCTATGAGTCATAGTCAGCTTGACAGCAATGGGTTTGGTATTTTGTTTTAAATAATTTTTTTTTTTTTTAACAAATTCTCTTAATTCTGTTTATCTGGAAATGTCCTAATTTCATCATCGTATTTGAGAGAGTTGGCAGTTTTGTTTTTTTTTTAATTTCAAAGTTTTATATGTATCATTCAATTGTCTTCTTGCCTGCAGTTTCCATCAAGTAATCAGTTGCTTAGTCTTGTTCCCCCTTTGTGACTTTTAGTTTTTCTCGAGCTGCTGTCAGGAGTCTTTCTTTGTTTTTGGTTTTGGCAAGTATGGTTATATATGTTTATGACTTTCTTTTGGGGTCTATCCAATATGGGTTCATTGAGCTTCCTGGACGGTCAAGTTTTTGTCTGCCATGATATTTGGGAACTTTTCTGCCAGCAAATCTTCAATAATCTTCTTTGTGATTTCCATTTTCTCCCCCTGTTCTGCAAGTCCTATCCCGTGCAAATTTTTGCTCTTGATTGTGTCCCCCATAATTTTTAGGTTTTCTTCATTCTTTTCTGAGTTTTCCTCAAAGTGGCATCCCTGGATATGTCTTCCATCTCGCTGGTTCTATCTGCCATTGTTTCAAATTTGCTCCTAAAATCTACTGAGTTGTCCATTTCTGAAATTTTATTGTTTATTTCTTGGATTTCTAATTGCTGTTTTTGTATGATTTGTAATTATCTTGATGTTTTGTTCTTGTATTATTTTCCTGAAGTCTTCTACTGTTTTGTCTGTGTTTTCCTTGATTTGGGCTATGTTTTCATTGATTTTGTCTGTGTCTTCCATGATTTTGTCTGTTTTTTCCTTGGTTTTGTCTGTGCTTTTCTTGATCTCTTTTCTAATCGCTTGGAGAGCCCTAAATATTAGTCTTTTGAATTCCCTATCAAGTAGTTCCACTGCCTTTTCCTCTACCAGAAGGTTATCTGATTATTTTGGTCACTTGCTGGAGCCATGTTGTCCTTTTTTTTTTTAAATAACATTTTTATATTGTCTGGTGTCTCAGAGACATTAAGGTACTATTTTCTTTATTTATTGGTTGTATGTTCATTTGTTTCATCCTGCTTCTTTGCTTTGTTTTGATATGTCAGGGCAAGTGAGCCTAGCATGCTTTGCTGCTTGCTCATCCGTGGGCATACTAGCTCTCACCACCTTGTCCAGGTGGGCAGGCAGCAGCAGGCAAGGCTAACCTGCTGCATTGCACACTGGTTTGGCGAGGTGGCTGAGGATAGGCTGGTGTTGGTTCAGTGGTGTGAGAACATTCACAGCCCCTTGACACATATGCAGGAGTGTCAGACGGGGAGTGGTATGGGCTTGCTTCCCATCATTCAGCAGATGGTTGAGAGCTGGGAGGAAAGGGGCAGTGCAGGCCCAGTGCAGTGGCTGTGGCAGCACTGCAAGGGCCAGTGGGAAGGGGGGTGGCATATGGAGATGGATGGGAGAAGAAAAGAGAGAGAAAGAAGAAAAAAAGAAAGGGGAGCCAGCAGGTAAGGACAGTGGGTGGAAGGACCTGGGGTGGTAGCATGCCAGTAGTTCTCTACCTGCAGCAGTACAGTATGAACCAGTGGGAAGTGGTACAAGTAGCATACAGGGCTAGATGTGAGAGACAAAAAAAAAGAAGAAAGAGAAAAGGAAAAAAATGGCATGGCAGGTACTGGTGGGTGGGGGCAGGGCAGACACGGGGTGACGGTGGGCCAGTAGCTCTCCAGCTGAATGGCATGACATGGCCCATGCAGAAATGGTGAGGGTGGAGTATGGGGCTAGGTGGGAGGGAGAAAGAAAAGAAAGGGAAAAAAATGGCCTGGCAGGAGCCAGTGGGTGGGAGTGGGGCGGACCCAGAGTGACAGCAGACCCGTAGCCCTCTAGCCACACAGCGCGGCACGGCCCATTATAGGGGTGAGGATGGCATATGGGCAGAAGGATGAAGGGTGAGAATGCATGTTCCTCTGGTTACCAGGTGCTCTGTCTCCTGTTTGGAGCTCTGTGAAGTTGTCTTTCTATACTCCCCGTCCTGGGGTTGCTGCTGCCTGTGCTCCAAGATGACAAAGATGTATCATGTTAGCTAGCAGGGGACCTCCACTCCATATCTCTCCTCATTCTCTGTTTTCTTTTAGTTTCTTCCATTAGGTGTTTGATCTAGTTCTTTATCCCTTCATTTAACCCTTAGGATTCCACGATTGATGTTTCTATCTGTTTTACTACTTTTTCAGGTCTTTGCTGCACAGGGATAGCATGATGTGTCTGTTTAGGATGCCATGTTGGTTCTGCCTCCGGTTTGTTCTTTAATACCAACAGAGGCCACTTACCCACACATGTGGGCTCCATGCTTTGAAGGCACTGGAGGCACCATGCTGCCCACTCCGCTTCTTATAGGGAAGAGCTTTCATAGGATGATGAAAAATTGATTTTAGATAAGCTTCTTTGACTTCCACAATAGTGTCTTGCTCAAACAAACAACAGCCATAGTTGTGCGTTCTCGGGGCAGGCATACGCGAGAACTTCGGAATGCTTGTCATTCTACTCTGAAGGGAAACCTCTAAGAAAATATGCAAGAACTTCTGAAAGGAATAAGGAGATGAAAATCAATGACCAGCTACGTCATGTGAGAGGCAGGTTACATGCAGAAAAGTAAAGAAATCGAAAAAAAAAAATCCAAGTAGCACAAAATCCTAAGGAAACACAAAAGAGGACAGTTCCGGCACTTCCACATCAGAGACCACTGAGAATAGAATGACGTCTTCCAAGCCCTTAAAGGAAACTATGAGGCTCCAGCTGGCTGGCACTTGGCCATATTTGATGAATTCTGATTCAGATCCACCCTTATCTACTCCTTTGTGGGTGCTAGGAACAGGGTGAGGTCTTTTTCATTCAGAAAGGCAACTGACAGATTTTCCAGCCACCTCTCAGACACGGTATCCCCCCAGAGCCCTCTTTGAAGGAAGAACATAAAGTGTTATCCAGAAGCCCCAGGATTTAGTAAAAAGGTGAGTCCTTGAGGAAGGGGGTATCACTAGTAATGACCAATTAAACGAACAGTCTACTCTGGAGCTCAGAAAATGTAGAACATAAACACAGTTTCATTAGTCACTAAATGTGTGACTTGGGCAAGTCACTTAACCCACAAAGACTTGAGTCTCTCCCCAGACCAGCAGGCATGATGTCACGATGATTAAACACGACAGTGCTCAGAACAGGGCTTGGTATGCACTGAATGTGCAAGGAAGGCTCATTATTTATATAATTTCTTGGTGGTGTCACTTTCAAAAAGAAGTAATGAAGAATATTAAGGAAGGAGAAGGGATATTGTTAAGGAATCTCTCTAATTTTTTTAACAAAAGCAAGACCTGAGAGATGAAAAAAGAGGGTTTGCAGGTCCTCTGATGAAAACAATGAAAGAATGGAAAAGCTTAGGCAGAGAAGAAAGAAAATAAAAAATTATCAAAACCTCTGTCTTCCCCAAAGGAAATCAAGAGTAACTGCTTAACTGGGTAGACACAAAGGTTCACTGCACTAAGAACAGAACATTTGTGGGTTGCCTTAAGAAAATCAGAGTAATGTTATAAAGGTGTTTACCTTCCAACAAAACTGAAAAGTAAAAAGAAGAATCCTAGAGTCCTTTTCAAATAAAGAAAAATTCACAATACCTCTGGGCAACAATGGAAATGGAGGAAGCCATGCTGTGGCCCTGCTTTGAGATCATCAAAATCCCTTCCCTCTTCTTCCTGGACACAGCTAGACTACATTTCCCAGGCTCCCTTGCAGGTAGGTATGGCCATGTGACTGTGTCTTGGCCAATGAGATGTGAGCAGAAGTGAACTTGCCCCCTACAGGTCTGGCCCATCCCAGGTGACAGTCTGTGCTCTCTCTTCTCACCCACTAGCTGGACACGTAGGTGATGGAAGGTGCCTGGGTCCCTAGCCAGTGTGCCAGGCTGTTCACCAAACACACCTACACTGGACTACAGAATGAGACAGAAATTTTTGTTGCATTAAACCACTGAAATTATGGGGCTGTTTGTTACAGCAGGAAGCCTACCCTAATACGCTACCTTACTGAGTCATTGTGAGGATTAAATAAGATAATGCATGCAAAGTACTTAGTTAAATGTCTGGCACATATATGTGTTCAGTAAATGAATTTCATCATCATCTTCTCAGTCCTCAGCCACTGCCTGCTCCTGGCTTTTCTATTTGCATCTGACACTGACAGCCTGAAGGCTCTGAGATCAGCCACATTTCCATCCAGATTCCACTGGGGAGGCTGAGGGAGCTCAGATGGAGCAGCAGCTTCCACAGGCTGAGAGGATCCCAGGTTTCAAGCCAAATACAAAGCCATGTCTTAATCCCAATTCTATCAGTGACACCCTAACAAATGGACCCCAGTCAGCATCCTAGAGCCCCCCTTGATGAGTCCTTTTACATAATTCAGAATCAGAAATCTTAAATGTCATCAATTCCAACCTGCCCCCATCATTTGAAGCTTGAATTCTCTCTATATTATCAAAAGTGATCATCTCACCTAAATCTGAATGCCTCCCATAATGTAAAAGGTATACCTCCCAAATCCACCTAATTCCATTTCAGAGCATCTTCTTCTGACCCAAATCCACCCATCACTGAGAAACCAGCTGCCGGACAACAAGGAGGCTTACCAGCGCAACACCCAAGATCTGAGGGAAGGTGTATGAGGAGCAGCCAGCAGGTGTGAGGCGGATGGTGGCGTAGGGAGTCTGAAACCAGGCCTTCTCGCTGGCCCACACAATGTCGCAGAGGGGCAGGATGGAGGCGCCCAGGCCCAGAGCAGGCCCATTGATGGCCACCACGATGGGCTTCTTAAACTGGATAAAGGCCTTCACGAAGTCCCTGAGAAGAAAGACAAAACCCCCCTTAACAGATAGTCACAGCTTGCTGAGACCCATTTGAAACCGGAGATTCCATGGAGGCTGAAATCAGCTTCCCCAGGTGCTGAAAGGCAGCCTTCAGACCAGAGCCCTCGCCCTCCTGGATACAAAGCCACCGGACTACAGTAACAGGCTCAGCACACTCAGTTGTTGGTGCCAGGTTTTATAAGGGATATTGATGGGGAGACCACATGTCCCAGTTTGCCCAGACAGTCCTGGTCCATGCCCACAGTCCTAGTAACACACCCAGTTATCATCTCCTTCCACTCTCAAAAGTCATGGCTTGGACAATAAATTACGTGGACACCTTAGCTTTTGACAGAACTGTATATATCTTAACAACAACAACCCGAATGTTAAGGGGGACATATAAAACCAAAAGGAAGGTGTCACGTGAAGACACATTTCCATTCAACCATAAAAAGAGTGATCTAATGGCACCACCCTAAAATGGAATTGGGTAGATTTGGGAGGTATGACTTCCACATTATGGGAAGCATTAAAATTTAGGTGAGATGATCACTTTTGGTGATGCTGTAGAGGAAATTCAAGCTTCAGGTGGTATGAGCAGGTTGGGATAGATGACACTGAAGATTTCTTTCAATCCTGGACCTGATTCTGAATTATTTAAAGGGACTCATCAAGAGGGGCTCTAGCATCCTGACTGAGGTCCATGTGCTAGGGTACCACTAATTAAAATTGGGGAAGGATGCTGGGCTCCACCGCAGGCATCAGGCATCTGGAATCACAGCTATGGGATTAGGCAATATTTCATCCCCCTGCCACTCTGCACTGAACAACATCACAGGAGGCATCCTTACCCGTTATGACCTCTATTTCCTTTGCCTTAGAATGCTTTTTGCCTTTCCCTGAGTTGCTAGATAAGATCTATAAAATTTTAATATTCATCTGGACATGGAGGAAAGATCCAACATGTCTAGTAAAGCCTGAATCTTTCATTATTCTCAGATGGATGGTTGGAAACTCACAAGTAAAGAATAAAGTCCAACTCCTGGCCATGACCCTGGTCAGCCTCTGCTCACCTCTCCAGGCTCATCTCAGGCCACTTTCCCCCCAGCTCACTGTGCTCAAGCCACATGGGCCTCTGACAGCTCTTAGAAAGCACTGTTTGCAATTATCCTAACTAACGCTTGCTTACTTGTTTTTTTATTTCTTCTCCCTGGTGGTGCAGTGGTTAAAGCACTCGGATGTTAATTAGAAGGTAGGTGGTTTGAACCCACCAGCCCTTCCATGGGAGAAAGATGTGCCAGTGTGCTTTCATAAAGATTACAGCCTTGGAAACCCTATGGGGCAATTCTACTTCGTTCTGTAGGGTCACTATGAGTCAAAATCAACTTGATGGCAATGAGTTTTGGGTCTCCCTGTTTAGCTCCTAGTTGTTTTAGTTCTTCTCCCTGCCTTGCACACTGTTTGGCCTCCATAAATATTGGAATTTGCGCTCAATAAGTAGCTGTTGAATAGAAGGGTGAGTCTCCCAGAACAAGAGCAAAGACAGCAAATGCATGAGCAAGGACTGACTAGCTATTTACCACATCTTTTTTCATTCCTTCTTTCTGGGTATACTGTTCAGACACATTTACAAGAGTCCTTTCTGCTTGGCTGTGGCCAAGTTACCAAGTTCAGGCCAACAGAATGTGAATGGAGATGATATGCACCACTTCCAGGCCTGGGGTACAACAACCTCCTACCAGGCAATCTCCAGGCCCTTTCATCTTGATGAGCATGGCCATTCTGGGAGACATTTGCTGAGATTCAACAGGGAAGGAGTTTGGGCTCCTGAATCACCACTTGGAGGACAGCCATGGGCTGATGAGTAACATCTGTGTTAGGCTTTACATTTGCAAGTAGTAAATTTCTATCACAATTGAGCCATTATATATATATATATATACCTATTATACATAAAAAAAATTTTTTTTTATACATATATATATATCAACTGAGAAGAGATAAATCAGATTGACATTTGTATTAAGTATTAGCTGGTGTAACAAATATATTTGATGTAACAAATATATTTGTTACACCAGCTAATACTTAATACAAATGTCAATCGATTTCTCTCTTCTCAATTGATACTGTTCCCCCAACTCGCCATCAAAACATGTGGGTATCATGGCAATATGCTGGGATAGGGTTCAGCTGTGAGAAAACTGTTTAATATCCTGCTGGGGTAGAGAGTTATCACCCACCAATCATCTGTCAGTTTGTCATACTGTGGTGGCTTGCATGTGCTATGATGCTGGAAGCTATGCCACCAATATTTCAAATATCAGCAGGGTCACTTATGGTAGACAGGTTTCAGCAGAACTTCCAGACTAAGACAGGCTAGGAAGAAAGGCCTGGCAATCTGCTTCCAAAAATTAGCCAAGGAAAACCTTATAGATCACAACAGAACATTGTTCCACTCATTTGCTTTGGACACATCATCAGGAGAGATCAACCACTTGGAGAAGGACATCATGTTGGGTCAAACAGAGGCCAGCGAGGACAAGGGAGACCCTCGGTGAGATGGACTGGCACAACACCCACAAAAATGGACTCAACTCAAACATGCCAGTAATTGTGAGGATGATGTAGGACAAGGCAATGCTTTGTTCTCTTGTACATAAGGTCACCATGAGTCAGAGCTGACTTGATGACAGCAACCTACCTAGAGGTTATCTTATAACCTATAAAAGTCACCATAAAAGTATGCACCTTTGACTCAGGATTGAGGCATCCTATTGCCTCACTCCCACATGACAGTTGGACAGTGAGTCAATCATGGAGTTATCTCAGTCACTGCTGGGCACACTGCGGCTGACCCCAAAAAGATGGAACTACAAAGAGGGAGCTCTGGCACCATGACTCTATGATTTCTGGTTTTCCAGTGACCCATTTCCTGGCTTGCCTTCCTAACCTCATACCTTAAGTCCCTGGTTTTAGCAGGTGCTTTTTATCAAATAGAGACCTGGTGGCGCAGTGGTTAAGAGCTCAGCTGCTAACCCAAAGGTCAACGGTTCTAATCCACCAGCCGCTCCCTGGAAACCCTAGGGGGCAGTTCTACTCTGTCTTGTACAGTTGCCATGAGTCGGAATCAACTTGACAGCAATGGGTTTGGGTTTTTGTTTGTTTTTTTTTTTTTTAATCAAATGCCTCTTTGGAGTCTGCAGGAGACATGGCACTCCTTTTCAGGGTCCTTAGGCCTACAGGGTTTATGTAATTTTTTGGCAGACATTCCTGAGCACCTTCATATAATTCCAGGATCTTGGATCTCAGAATTGGGAAGGACATTAAGAGTCATTGAGTCAAATCTTCCACTCAATGCAGGATTCTCTCCGTAACATCCTGAGGACACATCGACCCACCTCTGTTTGACATTTGCTATAAAAGGGGGTCCATACCATCAAGACAGCCTCCTTGTGTGGGCCTGGTACTCCCTTTAACTCTGCTCCATCATCTACACAACAGCCCTCTGAGGGCCGACTTCAGCTCTCACAACCTCCACGAGCTGACCCCTTCCAGACTCAGAGCACTTCACTCTGGTTTCCAATGTGAGCTCTGTGCAGGGGCTCCAGGGACCTCCAAAGTGAGCTAAGGGGACCAACCTCCGCATTTCATTTCCTTCATATAGAGATATGACACAGAGACCACCTCCCCATTCTTTCTTTCTCATCTCCAGCAACAGATTTTATCACACAGCCCCAGTGAACGCAGAAGCCAAACTGCAAACAGGATATTGCATTACAGCCTCTGTGGCTCAGCTATCTGATCCTGCCTCAGATGTGCGGCTGGGCTTGGAAGGCTGCTCACCACCTTCCCCAGCAGCGTCAAAGGCCATCGTGCTGACCCATCCCTCGCAGCTTCCTCTGCTCAACTGGAGCCCTATGGCTTCTGCCTGACCAAGCTCTCGGCTCTTCTGATGTGGCAGAAAGAACAAGAGCTTCTGAGTCTGAGAGACCAGAGATCAAGTTCAACTCTGCCTCTAACAAGTGGTGTGACCTGGGACAGGTTATCCAGCCTTGGGAGCCTCATTTTCTTCCTCTGTGAAACAGGGAAGCCAGTGATGCCCCCAACACAGGGCTGGGTGAGGGTGAGAGTGAGAATGAGACCGGACAGTCCGCACACGGCACTCAGCACAGTGTGGACGCCAGGGGTGCTCGGTGCCTGCTGCTGTTGTTATGATGAGTGTGTCTGCCAGGGAGGGCTAGCAGGGCTATCATTCAATTCTCAAAGTGGTCTCTGAGCCACTCTTTGCCCAAAGGACACTTGGGAGCAAACTTCTGCACACAGGGATGTCTGACTTCATCTGCAGCCACTGGTATTTCTTTTGAGACCTAGTCACCCATGCTGTTTACCCCTCCCACTGCCAAAGTTTAGAAGTAAATCAGCTGGCCTGGGGCCTGTCAGTACCAGATACACACAATGACAGTCATCCTGGGACCCTCCTCCCAGGGGTGCTCCGGACCCAGACTGAGCACGAACATGTGGCTAGAAGCTAACAGTAATAGCAAAAACAACAGCAGCAGCAGCAGCAATAATTCTTTACACCTGTTCTAAGAGCTTGGCGTCCCTGAGTTGTGCAAACAGTTAATGGGTTTGGCTGCTAACTGAAAGGTTGGAGGTTTGAGTCCATCCAGAGGCACCTGGGAAGAAAGGCCTGGCGATTTATTTCTGAAAAATCAGCCACTGAAAACCCTACAGAGAACAGTTCTATGACCCACATGGGGTAGCTGTGAGTTGGGGATGACTTAACGACAACTGTTCTGGTTATTCTAGGAGCTTATTATGTTACAGGAACAGTACAATCATTTCATGTGAATTATCTGATTACCCTTCATTCTAGCAACCTGCCAGCAAGGCCAGTACCACCATTTTTACTATCCCATTTTCCAGGTGAACTGACAGCTTGGTGAGATCAGTGACGGGCATAAGTCTGCACCACTCGTCGGAGACAGAAGCGGGGCTCGAGCTCAGCGAGCTTGCTCCCAGACCCCACGCTGTTAACCGCTAGACCACAGGGCTTTTCTGTGTACCCATGCTTGAACAAGCTGACACTTCACCTATGCCTCTCTTTCAAGATGGGGCACACAGCTTTGCTTGGGTCCTGAATAGTGGTTCCTGCCGAATGAATTGCCCAGGCTCTTTCCACATCTGCTAATTCATTCAGCATCTATAGAGTATGCACAGTGGACCAGGCCGTGTATATGGCATGTTTTCCTTGAGGTGAGGATGACAGGGTGGGACTACCGTTTTGGGGATGCTGTCTATGAGTCGGAATCAATTCAACGGGACTGGGTTTGGTTTTTTTCTGCGTGTGGCCGCGTGGGCATGCCCAGACCATGGAGGTCATCAGCCCTGCCAAGAGTACATTCCAAGAGAACTGCAATGGCTGTCAGTAGGTTATGGGGGTGAGGGAGGGTTTATGGCCAAAATATGTTTCAGCACCGCTAGATTCTGAACCAAGTTCTTTCCCAAGAGGCTTCTAAGACCTTAAATATGTTATTATACCTGGAAATCTTCCACAAGGAGGGGCAGAGCTTGCAGCACGGCCCAAACTCACTTAACGACAGTGCCCTTCACTCATGGCACTTTGCTGGGAAATCCACAGAACATTCTCTGGGAAATGTTTCTGTGCCCTCCAAGGTTGGTGGTGAGGAGCACACAGCAGTCTTCTTCTGACCCTTGTGGGGCACAGTCATGGAGACCCCACGTGTTACAGAGTAGAACTGCTCCATAGGGCTTTCTTGGCTTTAATCTTAATAGAAGATCTTCAGGCCTTCCTTCCGTGGTACTGTTGGATGGGTTTGAACCACCAATGTTTAGGTTTGCAGTCGCACACAGACTGTGGTCGCCATGAGTCAGAATAGAATCGACAGCAACTAACAACAACAACAGGGAGCCCAGTTCCACTCTGACACACATGGAGTTGCCATGAGTCAGAGCCGACTCAGTGGCAACTGGTTTTGCTTTTATATAAAGGATGGGGAAATAACTATCCTTCACTGTCCCCAGAGGGACACTGACTACTGGGATTGGATGTCACCCCCAGGATCTCAACTTCTGCCTCAAAGGCAACAACAGCCAAGGGAACGCTCCCTACCCCACTGGGTCTGCAAGTGCACAGCTGCCCAGGGAGCCCCAACATCCTCGCCACATTGCTGAGCCATACAGCTCAGACAAAGATCCCTACCATCAGGGCAGAGGTGGAAGAGCTGTGTATAATACATGGGTATTACCAAATACTGCATTTATTAAAAGTCAATCTCACTGCGATCAAAAGACTGAACTAGCTAGAGAACAAAAAAAAAAGGCATCCCAAATTCTGGCAGGGCTAGAATTGCAGACAAAATACAGGGTGCCCAACTAAAATTTAAATTTCAGATACCCAAATAACTTTTTAGTGTAAGTATATCCTACATCTGAAAGTGAAGAGGACATAAAGCACTGTGTGAAGGACTTGAAGAAATCAAACAACGTATCACATTGGGCAAATCTGCTGCAAAAGATCTCTTAAAAGTGTTAAAAAGCAAAGATGTCACTTTGAGGATTAATTGTGCCTGACCCAAACCATGTTATTGTCAGTCGCCTCATATGCATGTGAAAACTAGACAATGAATAAGGATGACTGAAGAAGAATTGATGTCTTTGAATTATGGTTCTGGTGAAGAATATTGAATGTACCATGAACTGTCAGAAGAATGAACAAATCTGTCTTGGTAGAAGTACAGCCACAATGCTTCTTAGAAGCAAGGATGGTGAGACTTCATCTCACTTACTTTGGACATCTTATCAGGAGGGACCAGTCCCTGGAGAAGGACATCATGATTGGTAGAGGGTCAGAGAAAGAGAGGTAGACCCTCAATAAGATGAACTGACACAGTGGCTGCAACAATGGGGCTCAAGCATAGCAATGACTGTAGGGGTGGTGCAGGACCGAGCAGTGTTTTGTTCTGTTGTACACAGGGTTGTTATGAGTTGGAACTGACTCAATGGCACCTGGCAACAAAAACAACATATCCCACATAATGCATAGGATATACTTACACTAAAAAAAAAAAATTATTTGTTGAATATCTGAATTTCAGATTTAGCTGAGCACCCTGTATTTTTATTTGCTAAATGTGGCAACCCCAAGCAGAGTCTAACGGGTCCGAACAGGAGCAGAACTCACCTGATGGCTTCTGCAATCCGTGTGCTCTCCTTCCGCCGGTCGCTGGACAACCTGCCAATTAGGTAGGAATAGTCCAAGCCACTGCAGAATACGCTGCCGACCGCGCTGAGGAGCAGCAGTTTGCTGTCATCCGTGGCTGCGTTGCAGAGGGCTCGCCGCACTTCCTTCATGATCTGTGGGCAGAGACAAATTTGCCTGGGTATTAGGTGGTTGTCCTGGAAGCCAATCGGGCTTTCAGGCCTCGAGGATGCTGTGCCTGACCTTTCAGGGGACAGGCAAGTAAATCTGTATGTTCCCTGTGCTGGGAGCCTTGATGAATATAAGTACATGCCCAGACCAAAGAAAGAAACACTTACCGAAACCAAAGCTTTCCTGCACCATCCCCAAAGGAGGCGTGAGATTGCTAGTAAAGTGGCAGTGTGGTTAATGGCTGCAGGTTTTGAAGCCTGGCTTGGAGCAGTCCAATCCTCTGGTTAATCTCTGCAAATCTTCTTACAGCATTTGCTCATTTAGCCCTTTACAAGGTATAGAATGACAGTCGTGTGCATAGCCCAGGTGAGGCACACATGCTACCCCTGCTGTTGTTGTGTGCCGTCAAATCAGGTAGATTCCGACTCATCCTTGCTTCTAAGAAGCATTGTGGCTGTACTTCTCCCAAGACAGAGCAGAACCGCCTTACAGGGTTCCCTAGGCTGTAATCTTCACGAGAGCAGGTCACCAGGTCTTCCTCCTGCAGAGTAGCTGGTAGGTTCAAACCACTGACCTTTCAGTTAGCCACTGAGCATTTAACCATTGTGCCACTATTTGATTATACCCTTGCTCACGCTTAATTATGGAAACCCTGGTGGTGTAGTGGTTAAGTGCTACGGCTACTAACCAAGAAGTCGGCAGTTCGAATCCGCCAGGCGCTCCTTGGAAACTCTATTGGGCAGTTCTACTCTGTCCTGTAGGGTCGCTATGAGTTGGAATCGACTCGACGGCAGTGGGTTTGGTTTTTGGTTTTCACGCTTAATTCAACTAGGACCCTTGCATGGCTCTTACTTGGCACACATCACATGGTAAATGGACTCTGGTACCAGACCCAGTCCTGGGTTCTAAATCCTCCTGGTCCACACAGTGGCTCTGCAGCTTACTCTCCACAGGACTGTGGCCACACTAGGTATGCTCCATTTCCTCATCTATAAGTGAGGATCACAGCACCCAGCTTCAAAGGCTCGTGTCAGGATTAAGTGAAAGGAAAGAACATGCGATGGTCACCTGCAGCGAAACATGCAAAAAGAACATTTTGCTCCTTCTCTTTATGACGCTCAAGATAACACATAACATGAAGGAACTGGTTGGCCACCTGCCAGCCATCATGGGCAAGATCTGCTTATCTCCTGCACATACACCCTGTGTGGTTTTTACGGCCCTGAGACCCTGTCTTAGGCTGGGAGACAGAATTGTAGAGACAGACACAGCTGCCTGGGGGAAGACCAGCAAGTGCTACTTCAGTAGTGAACACTGAGTGCCAGGCGCCATGCTGGGTGGTTAAAGCCCACCGACAACACCGAAGGTGGACACTATTCTCTGCCCACCCACAGGCACTAGCCCACGGCCACGCAATTGGTAAGTGTTGAAGGCAGGATCTGAACCCAGGTCTGACTCAGGACAACATCCAGTCTTTGCTCTTTGCTACTGCACATCCCCACTATGTGGCCTGGCAGTCAAACTGGAGCAAGTGCCCCAGCCAGGGAAGGACACAGAGGGAGGGGATGGCGAGGAGAGTCAGTGCCCACCAATCACGACCGTTCAGCCACGGGGACTTTTTTTAATGTGAGCTTTCAGACTAAGACAGACTAGAAAGAAAGACCAGGCAATCTATTTCTGAAAATCAGCCAATGAAAACCCTACAGATCACAACAGTGCAATCCGCAACCAATCACAGGGATGGCCCAGGACTGGGTAGCCTTTCGTTCCATTATGTGTGGGGTCACCGTGAGTCAAGGTCGACTCAATGGCAGCTAACAACAGTAATTTCCACACATTTTATTCCAAGTAAAAATTCTGTAAGGTAGAGAGTGTTATCCCAAGTTTGTTGTTGTTGTTAGGTGCCTTTGCATTGCTTTCAACTCAAGAACTGCCCCGTAGAGTTTTCTAGGCTGTAATCTTTATAGGAGCAGATCACCAAGTCTTTTTCCCACAGAGCCACTGTTTGGGTTTGAACACCAATGTTTTAGTTAGCGGCCGAGCACTAACCATTGCATTACTAGGGCCCCTTTATCCCAATTTTCCAGGTGAAGAAATAAAGACTCAGAGAAGTGAAGTACACTTAAGTTGCTCTAGGTCACGCTGCAACTGAGAGGCAGAACCATGATTCAAATCTCACACCAAAGCCACTTCTCCTTCCCACGACTCCACACTGTAGCCTGACTTAAATAAAATTGAGAATTTTAGAGGAAAAAATAGGGCTAGCCATTAATCTGCACCGAGAATCTCCAGGCTGTGATCTGGGAGAAGGGTAGGAGAAGCACTCTCTACATTAACAGGGTATAAGCCACAGCCATTCACTCTGGACATGAAAAACGCTAACAGCCCACTATCTCGTGGGTCCTTTAATCCATCTGCCTCTAGAAATAGACACGCTGTCCCCTATACATGAACTCCATCTCTCTCAGCAGCAAAGAGAAGAAAGCACCACTGTCAAGACATGAACTGTATTTTTACACAAGACTAGAGAGCAGGGCTTATCCATCTGAGGCCACAAAAAATGAAACAAAACACCTGTCTCCTTTATGAAATAAGTGGAAAATCAATGCATGTTTTATTGACACAATAAAAGCATGAACATTTTTTTAAGTAAAAAAAAGTTGTATCTAGTTAGTAAACTTTTGCCTTTCTCATGTTGATAATCACATGTGGACAGATGGCTGAGGTTCCTCACCTTCTTAAAAGACCCTAAGTTTTATACTGTAACTGGTTTGTTTCTGGAAACCCTGGTGGTACAGTGGGTAAGTGCTACGGCTGCAGTTTAAATCCACCAGGCGCTCCTTGGAAACTCTATGGGGCAGTTCTACTCTGCCCTATAGGGTCACTGTGAGTTGGAATTGACTCGACGGCAATGGTTTTGGTTTTTGTTGCATTTACCTGGTTTGTTTAAAGTTGTTGTATGCTCTTGAGTGGATTCCAACTCATGGTGACATTATAGGACAGGACAGAATTGCCCCATAGGGTTTCTAAGGTTGTAATGTTTACAGGAGCAGATTGCCAGGTCTTTCTTCCACAGAGCAGCCGGCCAGTTGGAACTGCCTACCTATCAGTTAGCAGACGAGCACTTAAACACTGTGCCACCAGGGCTCCTTTGTTTAAAGTACAGCTCTCTAAAATTATTGCACACTCCTTTGCCTTCTTAAACAGAATATAGCGCAGATAACGTAAGTGCCTCTTAAGGGTTGCTTGGTGGCTATGATCATGGATAATGGTGCCGGCCTATAAACAGATCAATCAACTCAGAGGTGGCAAAGAGCCTCTATAACAAATGGTCCCGACTGCTATGTATTTTGAATTCTTAAATCTGTTCTTTAAATTCTGTGCCCTTGCTGTGCACTTTCCAGCTGCCACCTGCTCCTGCTTAGTGCCTGCTAGAGACAGTACAGCCCTCCCCTGCCACTTCTAGCTTCTGATCTGCTGTAGCTTTGAAACCACATAACCAAGTTCATTAGAATTGGGTATAAGGGGCGAGTAACCAGGGCCCCTGTCTCCACTTCATCTGTCATTGCTGAAATCCAGTAACCAGGGCCCATCTCTAATGCATTCACCTTTAGGAAGGTTCTCTGGAATAACCCAGTGTGAACTCTCCCTTTTCCCAGCACCCCAAGTGCTTCAAATCTCTGCTGAGATGCTGCTGACAAACATCCTTACAGAACAGTTATTTGTGCATCCTTACTTTATCCTGCCCCCTACCTGGTTTAGGCCCGCAACAATGCCTGCCTCCTGGTATTTAAACCTTTTTAATCCTCTCCCTTTGAGTGTGTGCAGGGGGAGATCTAATAGCTTGCTTCTAATGAGAAGAATACAGCAAAAGTAATGGGGTGTCAGTTTCGAAGGCAGATTAGTTTACAAGACTGTAGCTTCTGTCTTGGGCATCCTCTTTTGCTCTCGAGACTTTCTTGGAGCCCTCACTCTGGGAGAAGCAAGTTACCGTGTCATGAATAGGCCCATGGAGAAGCCCATATGGCGAGGAACCAATGTCCCTGACCAGTGATTACCTGAGCCTGCCATCAACCATGTGAGTAAACTTGAAAATAGATTCTCCCCGAGATGAGCCTTCAGATGAGACCTCAACCCCAGCCAACACCTCCACAGCAGCCTTGTGAGAGACCCTGAGTCCACAGCATCCTGCTGCCATGTCAGATTGCTGACCATGGAAACGGCGATTGCATGAACATTATTTTAAGCTGCTAAGTATAGCGTAATTTGTTACACAGCTGTAGATAATGTTGTTGCTGTTTGATGCCCCCATGCACAATGGAAGGAAATGAACCCCGGTCCTGCGCCATCCCCACAATTGGTTGCAATCGGACCGTGGTGATTCACAGGATTTTCATGGGCTGATTTTCATAAGTAGATTGCCAGGCCTTTCTTCCCTAGATAATTAATACAACGCCTTAAAAGCTACATTCGTATTTTACTCATCTGTATCTCCCTCATTGTACCTCCCTCATAATATCTACTTTAGAACCTTGCACAGAATAGAGCTAAATAAATATTTATTGAATTGAGTGAATGGCACAGTCTATACCCCTTAAGATGTTTATAGTCTAATGGGGGAATCAGACATTAAACGAGTTATCACACAAACACATGCACATCAACAACTATGATAAGTTTTAGAAGGGAATGGTGGATGGGGTAAGAAAAGCATATGAGAAAGAGAGATGACCTGTCAGGGAGGTAAGTGAAAACCTCCATGCAGAAGGAAAGGCAGAGCTGAGATCTGAGGGAAGAGCAGTCAGCAGGGAAGAGGGAAATCTGTTCCAATCAGCAGGATGGGCATGTGCAAAGGCCCTGTGACAGAAGTGAGGATGAAAGGAAGCCGGGCACCTGGAGTGTAGAGGAGAGGGGAAGAGTGATGTGTGATATGAGGCTGCAGATATGGGCAGGGCCAGCCTGCACAGGCTTCACAGGACACGTTAAGAGTTTAGATTCTTCCAGGGGTGAAAAGGAGGGGGAAAGAGGGAGTCACTGCTTACGGAGCACTGAGTTTCTGTTAAGGGTGATGGAAAAATCTGGAAACAGATAGTGGTGATGGCTGCACAACCTGATGAATGTAATTAATGTCACTTAACTGTGTGTGTAAAAAAAAGTTGAAATGGCAAAATTTTTTTTATTGTACTTTACCTAAAGGTTTACAGAGCAAATTAGTTTCTCATTGAACAATTAATACACATAATGTTTTATGGCATTGGTTGCCAACCCTATGATATGTCAACACTCTCCCCTTCTTGACCTTGGGTTCACTATTACCAGCTTTCCTGTTCCCTCCTGCCTTCCTGTCCTTACCCCCGAGCTGGTGTGTCCCTTTAGCCTCATTTTGTTTTATAGGCCTGTCTAATCTTTGGCTGAAGGGTGAACCTCAGGAGTGACTTCATTACTGAGCTAAAGGGGTGTCCAGAGGCCATACTCCCGGGATTCCTCCAGTCTCTGTCAGACCAGTAAGTCTGCTCTTTTTCTGTGAGTTAGAATTTTGTTCTACGTTTTTCTCCAGCTCTGTCCAGGACTCACTATTGTGAGCAATTGGTGGTGATAGCCAGGCACCATCTAGTCGTGCTGGACTCAGCCTGGTAGAGGCTGTAGTAGTTGTGGTCCGTTAGCCCTTTGGACTAATCTTTCTCTTGTGTCTTTGGTTTTCTTCATCCTCCCTTGCTCCAGATGAGATGGGACCAACAGAGTATCTTAAATGGACGCTCACAAGCTTTTAAGACCTCAGATGCTACTCACCAAAGTAGGACGTAGAACATTTTCTTTATAAACTATGTTATGCCAATTGAGCTAGGTGTCCCCCGAGACCAAAATGGCAAATGTTTCCTCATACTTGTTGTTAGGTGCTGTGGAGTAGATTCTGACTCATGGTGACCCTGTGTATAACAGAATGAAACACTGCCTGGTCCTGAACCATCCTCACAATCATTGCTATACTCAACCCCACTGTTGCTGCCACTATGTCAATTCATCTCATTGAGGGTCTTCATCTATTACACTGACCCACCACTTTACCAAGCATGAGATCCTTCTCCAAGGACTAGTCCCTCCTGATAACATGTCCAAAGTATGTGAGACAAAGTCTTATCATCCTTGCTTCTAAGGAGCATTCTGGCTGTATTTGTTTTGTTATCCTTAACACAATTTAAAAAAAAAAAAAAAAAGTTTTCATTTTTAACCAAGAGCAATGGGGAACCATTGTTTAAAGTCTGTGCTGGTGGTGGTGGTGATGGGTAATGGGAGGGGGGCTTGCTACTGACCAGATTTGCATTTCCAGCAGATCACTCTGCCTACAGAGTGGATGGATTACAGGGCAGACATCATTAAAGGGGGCAGACTTGTTAGCAGGTTATTATAATAACCAGTTGCTATTGAGTTGATACCAAATCAGACCAAACAGCCTGGTAGTTTAGACTATAATGGCTATGGGGGAAATACAGGGAAGCAAACATATTTGAGAAACACTCAGGCGTTAGTTAATAGGCCTTGGGGATGCTTTAGATCTGGAGGTGTGGCCAAGAGAGGTGTAAAGTGAGACTTCTACGTGTCTGGTGTGTTCCTGCAGATGGTTCCTGATAGGGGCCGTTGCTGAGGGTGGGAGCACTGAAGAAAACCAGAAGGTAAGCAAGGACATGTGACTCTTTCCTAACAGGGAAGGAGATGAGCTTTTAATCACGAAGATGTTGTGCAATCTCTTTGCAGGCTCTTTCCTTAAGGGACATTTTAATCTCCTGGTTTTATGCTATATTCTAGACAGGAGACTTATTACAACATATCTGCTAGCCTTAGCATCTGAAGAACGCATCCCGTAACGGCCGGGTCTCTGCCAATGAGGTCCATCCAACCAACGCTACACACGGGGCTAGGAAGAGAAATTCAACGACGACTGTGCAAGTGGTTGCCTTCCAGTTCCTCCACAAACAAAGAAGGCTGGGTCTGCCGGTGGCCACTGAATGCCTGTGTTTCATCATAACAATGATACGAACACTGACTGAGCCGCTTGTGAGTGCCTCTTTGCACACATCATCTCTAACCCCAAAAGAAAGGTATCACCCAATTTCTATAAATGAAGAAGCTCAGAGAGGCAAAGAAAACTCCCAAGGTCACAGAAGTGGTAAGTTGGTAGAGGCAGAATTTGAACCCAGGTCTACTAGACTCCAAAATCTGTGTTCCTTCCCTAATATCACCTCTTCATTTCAACAGAATCTTTCTTCCAAGAATATTTCACTCAGGCAGCCAACTCATCTGTACAGTCAATTCACTTTGGTTGTTGAGACGGCTGAAAACGCCAGATCAATCATTTCTTCTATTTTCCTCAGACACTGATTAGGAATGAGATACCTAATTAAGCCAGCCCAGGACTCGGGAGGTGAGAACCTGGGCATCTTAAACCTGTCAGGCACAACACATTTTCCTTGATGAGTAGGCAATAGTTAACATAAGAAGCTGCTCTAAAGAGACACAATAAACTAGGAGACTTCACATTTATTCCATTTATCGAAGGGAAATGCTGTGCCTTGTAAAAGCGCGCTTTTAAAAAGTGGTGAAGTAGAAAAAATCTAAGAAGAATTGGTCTCATGCAGATGCTTCATGATGAGCTTAAAATAACAAGGTTTGCAGGTGTATAAACATGTGAAGAACAGCGTCTGGGGTAAGCTGGAGGCCCTGGACTTCACTGAATCTTACACAGAGCTCTGCACACAGCAGAGAACCCTGAGATGGTGCCACTGGGCATGGAGAAGAGAGCATGCCCAAAACACCATGCTTAAAGGAAGGGCAACAAGCCACCCCCAGCCCCACAAACTCCAGAGGGAAGGATTCAGCCACAGTTCTTCCTTCACAGGAGTCCTGGGTGGCACTAATGGTTAAGCAGTCAACTACTAACCACAAGGTTGGTGGTTTGAGTCCACCCAGAGGAGCCTCAGAAGAAAGGCCTGGATATCTACTTCCAAAATAACAGATGCTGAAAATCCTATGGAGCTCAGTTCTATTCATCACACATACGGCTGCTATGTGTGAGAACTGGTGGTTTTGTTTTCGTTTTCTGGTTTTTTTTTTAGTTCTGCTTCCTGGCCTCCCTAACTGTACCAGGTATACTGAGCAATGCCACAGCATCCTACCAATCCCAGTCTGGTGAGTGGTTACTCTTTAGCTACATCCTCTAAAACAAACTTCTATGGCCAACCCTCCATGTTTTTATTGATCAGTTTACCGAATTGCTGTGTGCAGTGTTTTCATCTGTAAAATGGGATAATACTGTTACCTTGCCATAAATCAAATGGACTAATGTCTATAAAGTGATTAGCGAATTGCCTCCCCTCTCGCCACATTTTTATACGTGTTGGTTATTTTCATCAGCTCCTGATAGAAAAAAAGAGAATGCAGATGCCCTGCTCTGAGTAACGGGGAACACAGCCCATCAGCCCGCACTCGCCTGTCCCTGTCCCCTCTCCTGTCCCCTCACCTCTGGCGTCAGGGCGTTGTTATCTGAGGTCTGGCTGGACAGCAGGATGTGTGTGAACCCCTCTTCCTTCCGCACGACAATGTCTCGAAACCGGCAGTTGCTTTCATTCTGGCGGACGCTGTACCTGAGCCTCTTGTCAAAGACATAGTCCTTCTCTGCTTCCAGCTTCCTCTTCACAGGGCTGTGCAGGTTGAGTCCCCCATTGGTCAGAGCAGAGCCTTCAAGAACCAGATAAACAAAGTCAGAAAGCGACTCATGGAAACCTACAATAGTGTAATCAGAGAACATTCCAATTTTCAACGGAAAGGGTCAAATGTGGCTGGGACTCCCTGTGTGATGAAGAGCCTGGGGCTTCATGGCTACGTCTCCAAATGTGGAAGACACTGTAGGGGGCTCTCTGAAGGACCCTGTGCAATCCCTGATGCTCCTCTCCTCTCCCCCAACTCTGCCTGTGAGGCCCCAGCTTCTGCTTAGACACCTTTAGCAACAGGGAACCCACTGACTGCCTCAGGAGGCAGCCCTTTCATTGGTGGACACCTATGACTGATAGGAAGTCTTTATCAAGATCAATAATAGCATCTAAACTTCATTTGGGCTATATTATGTACTAAGCACTCTCCTAAAACACTAAATGCGCATTATTCTATTTAATATAAGAACCACAGCTCTGGGGCTCCAGAGCCACCATGAAGCCACACCGAGATGAGGGAGGGTCCTAGTGTCTCTCCTCTACTTTCCCCCAAGTCAGTTACAACAGTTTCGCATTTTTTTAATTTTACATATAAGCTTTCAGTAAATGCCCTGGCAAAAAAAAAAGATTTGAAAATGACTTAAGAAAAAAAATCCAGATTTATGATGGCTCCCAAACTCCTGCCTCCCGAGGAGATATATCAGAAGTGCCAGGGATGTTCTCGAAGTCATCATGCCCAAGCCTGCACCCACCCAAGCCTATGTCCTCAAGAGGTCTTGGGAGAGCCTAAAGTGCGTATTCTGAAAATAATTCCCAGCCAAGAAAAAAAAGAGAAAAGATACAAATTATTTATGTCAGAAATGGAAGATGGGTCAGCACGACTGATCCCATGGATGTTAAAATGAAAATAAAAGAATACTATGAATTCAATGACTGCAGATTAATAACTTAGGTGAAATAGACACTTTCTTGAAAGACATGAACTTCCAAAACACACAGAAGTAGAAATACATAATCTGAATAGGCCTGTATCTATAAAAAATTAAATAATTAATAATCTTCTAAAAAAAATAGAAAGCACCAGGCCCAGATGGTTTGATGGTTTCACTGGTGAATTACACCAAACATTTAAGGAAGAAATGATATCAATTATCCATAATCTGTTCCAGACAGTCAAAGCACAGTAAATGCTTCCTAACTCATTTTATGAGGCCACCATTACCCTAACAGAAAAACCAGGTAAAGACATTACAAGAAACACTACAGGCCAGCATCTCTTATGAACATAAATGCAGAAATCCTCCAAAAAAAAAAAAAAAAAAGCAAACTAAATCCAATAATGCATAAAGAGAATTATACACTATGACAAAGTATGCAAGGCAGGTTCAACACTCAAAAATCAATCAATGAATCCCGTAACATCAACAGGCTAAAGATGAAAGAGAATGTGGAAATTATCAAACAATATCATTGACATCACATGAAAGTAAAATTACGCTGAAGATAATTAAAAAATGGTTGCAGCAGTACCTCAACAGGTAACTGCCAGATATTCAAGTCAGATTCAGAAGAGGACATGGAACAAGGGATGTTACTGGTGATGTCAGGTGGATCTTGGCTGAAAGCAGAAAACAACACAAAGATGTTTCCCTGTGTTTTATTGATTATGCAAAGGCATTCGACTGTGTGGATCAAAATCATGGATAACATTGCAGAGAATGGGAATTCCAGAACACTTAAATGTGCTCATGCGGAACCCGTACATAAACCAAGAGGCAGTCATTTGAACAGAACAAGGGGATACTGCATGGTTTGAAATCAGGAAAGGTGTGTTTTAGGGTTGTATCCTTTCAACATACTTATTCAGTCTGTATACTACACAAATAATCTGAGAAGCTGGACTATATGAAGAAGAACAGGGCATCAGGATTGAAGGAAGACTCATTAACAAACTGCGATACGCAGATGACTCAACTTTGCTTGCTGAAAGTGAAGAGGACTTGAAGCACTTAGTGACGATCAAAGGCTACAGCCTTCGGTATGGATTACACCTCAACATAAAAAGAAAAAATATCTCACAACTGGACCAATAAGCAACATCATGATAAACGGAGAAAAGGTTGAAGTTGTCAAAGATTTTGTTGTACTTGGATCCACAATCAACGCCAATGGAAGCAGAAGTCGAGAAATCAAACAATGTATTGTACTGGGGAAATCTGCCGCAAAAGAGCTCTTTAAAGTGTTCAAAAGCAAAGATGTCACCTTGAGGACTAAGGTACGTCTGACTCAAGCCATAGAACTTTCAATCACCTCATATACATGCAAAAGCTGGACAATGAACAAGGAAAATAGAAGAAGAATTGATGCCTTTGAATTATGGTGTTGGCGAAGAATACTGAATATATCATGGACTGCCAGAAGACGAGCAAATCTGTCCTGGAAGAAGTACAGCCAGAATGCTCCTTAGAAGCAAGGATGGCGAGACTGTCTCATGTACTTTGGACATGTAATCAAGAGGGACCAGCTGCTGGAGAAGGACATGATGCTTGGTAAAGTAGAGGGTGAGCAAAGCAGAAGACCCTAATGAGATGACTGACACAGTGGCTGCAACAAATGGGCTCAAACATAGCAATAATTCTGAGGTTGGCATAGGATCGGCAGTGTTCTGTTCTGTTGTACACAGGGTCACTATGAATCAGTACTGACTTGATGGCACCTAACATATACACACAAAGAAGAAATATCATCATACCAATTAATGCAGAAAAAGCATTTTAAAACTCCAACACCAGTTCATGATAAAATATGCTCAACTATACATGAATAGAAGGAAATTTCCTCAACTTCATAAGGAACACCTACAAAAACCGTACGGTTAACATCATACTTAAGAGGACACTTTCCTCTTAAGACGGGGAACAAGGTAAGGATGGTCTCTCTCACCACTCCTATTCGACACTGCATTGGAAGTCCTAAAGAGTGAAATAAGACAAGGAAAGGAAATAAAAGATATACAGATTGGGAAGGAGGAAATAAAATGGTCTTTGGTAACAGATGACATGACTGTGTAATAAAACCAAAGAATCAAATCAAATCAAATTAAAAAAAAAAAGCTCTTAGAATAAACAAATACAGCAAGGTTGCAGTATGTGAGGTTAATATACAAAATCAATTGCTTTCCTATATAATAGCAGTGAACAACTGGAACTTAAAATTTAAAAAAATGTATCATTTATAATAGCATCCCAAACCCAAAATACTTAGGTATAAATATAACAAAATACGCAGAAAACTACAAATCTCTGGTGAAAGAAATCAAAGAAGGTCTAAACAAATTGGAGAGATACTCCATGCTTATAGATTTGAAGGCTCAACATTGTTAAAATGGCAATTCTTCCCAACTGGATTGACAGATTAAATGCAATCACCTACAAAATTCTGGCAAGCTATTTTGTAGATATCAACGAACTGATCCAGAAGTTTATATCGAAAGACAAAAGGTCTAGAAAAACCAACACAATACTGAAGAAGTCGATCGAAGCTGAAGGGCAAACTACCCAACTGCAAGACTAACTATAAAGCTATAGTAATCAAAACAGTGTGAAAGAATAGATCAATGGAACAGAATACAAAGCCCAGAAAAAGACCCACACAGTTAATAGTCAAATGATCTTTGACAAAGAAGTTTATTTACCTTTTTCAACAGCTATATACACAGTGTCTCTAATTCTCTCAACAGTCCTGTAAGACACCACTGTGAGCCTATTATGTAAAGTAGGAAAAATGACTAACTTGCTGGAGCCACAAAGGTTTTAAAGGGTAGAGCCAGGATTTGAGCCAGCTGTCTCTCATTTTATTCATTCATTCATTAAAAATATAATTATCAACCTCCTAAGACCTAGCTAAGGTGCCCTGGTGGCACAGCGGTTAAGTGCTCGGCTGCTAACCGAAAGGTCAGAGGTTTGAACCCACCAGCTGCTCTGTGGAAGAAAGATCTGGCAGTCTGCTTCTGTAAAGATTTATAATCTTGGGAACCCTACGGGCAGTTCTACTCTGTTCTATAGGGTCTCTACGAATTGGGATCAACTGCACAGCAGTGGGATGACCTAGATGGTGGGGATTCAAGAAAAGGTAAATAAATAAGGTCCCTGCCGCCTCACGGAGCTCACTCGGGGTGGGGGAGGTGAAAAGCTAATACATAAACTGATACCTAAAGTAATTGCAGATTGGAAAATAATAGAGTGATGTGATAAAGAATAACGAGTGGGGGGGGGTCTCTCGCAATTCAAGCCCATAGCCTTGCCATTGGAATAGAGTGTGAAGCAACCCCCAAAGAGACAAGGACTTGGGAGACATTTGACCACATAAACCATGAGAGTATCTGAGGGAAAAAAAACCTGTTTATTCTCTGTAAGGATGCTGCGTTCACATCTCCAATGGTAACTTGGAAAGAAGCAACACTTCTGGGCCCAAAAACGGGAGAAGAGCCTCCTTAAGTGTCTGATTCACACCATGTGCAGCTGAGTTATGTTACCTTTCTGAAAATAAGTGGCTAAAATGGACTCTCCTTTAGATGCAAAGAAAAGTCACCCTCCAGAGTCCCTTAGACTCTGCCCTTGTGGCCTCTCCCCTTCTGGGATCATCATGCCCCATGTGTGGACTGCAGCTGGCTGGCAGGGAAGGTGCCATGGGAAATCAAATATGCTGGAAGTTTAGGGCTTTGCAGCTACACAACAGGGAGTCCCAGCTCTGTTTGCTAATTGGGAAAAGCTAGGAAGCCACATGAGCTCTTGAGCACCAGTCTCCTTGTTTATAAAATGGGGTTGTTTTTGAGCTAATTCAATTAAAGAAGCAAAATAGGATTAGCAAAGTGCCCAGCACATCCTGGGCACTTCACAGATGTTAGCTGAAAGATACCAAGTCCTTCTGAGAAGAGAAATTATTCAGGCAGCCCCATAATCATGCTGCTCCTTCTAATTCTGACCCACACCCTCCTCTCTAAGCCCAGGGCAGGACCCAGGCCAAGAAAGAGGGCATTCCAGGCACAGAGGAGACCCAACCGCCCTGCTGAGCCCTGAAATCAGGTGAATTGAGCGATGGGACACCACCATATCTAAGGCAAGAAACCAGCTCAACCACTCTTTGCTTCCACTGTCCCGCATACAAAATGGCAGAAATTGGTCCTGTCTCTCAGGATTGCTACAAAGTAGAGAAAATGCCATGTTTCTGGGATGTGGGAAACTCACCATCACACTGGTTTCTTTCCATCTATCCCTGTCAAGCCTCCCCACTTTCCTTCCTTAAAGCACAAAGGCACATTTCCTGTTATGAAAAAAAAGGCTCTATAAAATCCCACTCCAAGACAGCTCCTCTGCTCTAAGCACCCAGAAATGACAGATAAAACACAAAAGGAGGAATTCAATAGGATGAAGCTGGGCTTATGCACACGGTAAACATTACTGTGTGTTAGAGGTGGACATCAGTACAAAGCAGCCCAGCTGTGGGGCTGGGAGCCGGGAAGTAGGCTCTTTGAGGGGAACAGAGACTAAATGTTCCGTGCAAGATGGGAAAGATCAGCCAGGATACCTGCCTAAAGCCTGGGAAGGAGTGAGAGCCTCTCCTCATGAAGGCAGACAAATAATAAAAATAAAAATAAAAGATCTGCTGCCCATGGCTAAGACTTTAGTAGGAGCTCTCGGCTAGGTGGAGGAAAACATAAAACTACTAGTGAGACAGGCAAAAAGAAAAAGCAAAGAAAACAAAACAATGGAAAACAAACAAAAAACTTTCCTCTCAAAATGAGCTTGCAAACCAAAATTCCAAAACACAAAGACATTTAATGCCAAAGAAACTAGCCCACAAAATCAATATTAAAACATGAATTACTCCAAGTAAAATAAAAGGAATATCATGAAACAATCTGACAATGACTTTAAAATAGGAATGTTTAGAAGGCTCAAAGTGAGACATACAAGAAAAACATGTGATGTCACACAGCTTACCTCATTCAATCCTCACAACCACTTCGTAAGATACTGTTTTTATCCCCATATTAAAGATGAGGAAACCAAAACCCAAGGTCACATCATTGGGAAATGCCAGAGTAAGGGCTCAACTCCAGCATCAAGACTCTGCAATTGAACACTGGTTCAATTCCCACCAGAAGCTAGGAGAAAGGCATGAACAGTTTCTCTCTCAAAGCCCTCAGAAGGAATCAACATGGATGATAACATGATTTCAGACCTGTAGTCTTCGGAAATATGAGAAAATAAACTTTCTGTTCTTATAAGCCTCCCAGTTTGTGGCATTTTGTTACAGCAGCCCTAGGAAACTAAGACAGCGCCTGGATGATAGCACACGCTCAACCAATTGGTCATCAAGTGAATGAATGAGCAAACAAGCAAATGAAGGAAACTAACTTGAGCAACATCACGCCATGCTGCCTACTTTGTTATTGTTGTTAGCTGCTGTCAAGTTGGCTCCAACTCACGGCGACCCCATGTACAACAGAACAAAACACTGTCCGCTCCTGCACCATCTTCATGATTGTTGGTCTGTTTGAGTCCATAGTTGCAGCTACTGTGTATTCTGAGTAACTTCCAACCTAAGGGGCTCATCGCCCAACTATATTGGACAATATTCTATTGTGATCCATAGGGTTTCCATTGGTTGATTTTTGGAAGCACATAGCCAGACCTTTCTTCCTGGTCTGTCTTAGTCTGGAAGCTACACTGAAACCTGTCCACCATGGGTGACCCTGCTGGTGTTTGAAATACCAGTGGCATAGCTTTCGGCATCATAGCAACATGCGCCGCCACAGTACAACAACCCTCCTGATATTAGAGAACATTCTATACTCACTGCACTCACACATGAACCCTCACTGTTTCAGTCACACTTCCAGACCTTTTCAGTTTCCTGCACGAAAACATCTGTTTTCTGAAATCAGGATGATCTCACACCTAGATGATAAACTCATATTGCATCTGCCCCTTCTGCCTGACAACTGAGTGAGATCTCACCTTTCGAAGTGCCCGGAGAGAGAAAACAGTGTGAGTGCTACAAATTTTCCTTCCCTTGCAAAGAAAATAGTGACACCTTGTGTTGCTAGTGTCATCAGAACACAGAAGGAAGAAGAGGGCAAGGGCAGAGTCATTCTGCCTGCCCGGAAGGACTTTCTTCCCCTTCTCTATCTGTAACAGGTCTTCTCATCCTTCCAAATGCAGCTCTGGTGTTACCTGCTCTAGGACATCTTCCAGAGCCAGTTAATCCCTCTTCTCATAGCTGTTTGTACATCCTTCTTTTACAATCCTTACTGCAGACTCTTCCATTCATTCGGCACATAATTAGAGTTATGATATGCTTGGCACCTGAGCTACCTGATGGTCAAAAACAGATATCGACCCTGTGCTCCAGGGGCTTACAGTCTGATCTGGCACTGTCCAACAGAATGTCCTGCAATGATGGCAAGGGTCTGCATCTACACAGTCAAATACAGTAGTCACTAGCTACACACAACTATTGAAATTTTTTAAGTGTTCCTCACTTTTAATTAATAAAAATTTAACTTTAACCACATATGGCTAGAGGCTCCCAGACTAGACAGTGCAGGTAATCACACTGTAGGATAATTATCTTACACATCTTTCTTCCTCCTCACTCTCAGATGGAGAGCTTCTTAAAGGCAACAGCTGCCTTGTTGTTCTTAGTTGCCTTCCAGTTGATTCCAACTCAAAGTGACTCCATGTGTGCAGAGCAGAATTGCTCCATAGAGTTTTCAAGGCTGTGACCTTTTGGAAGCAGATCTCCACGCCTGTCTTCTGAGGTGCCTCTGGGTAAGTTTGAACCACCAATCTTTAGGCCAGTAGTCAAGAACTTAACTGTGGCCTACCCAGGGACTCCTAATGGCTGTCTTAGTGATTCCTGTGTCTTCAGAATCACTGGAGTCTGGGACACAGAAGGGGCTCAAAAATTGTTTGTTGAATAAATGAGTGGATTTAAATAAATGAATGAGTGCCGGATGTATAATGGAGCATCTATAGAAGTTCCTATCTCTTGGCCAAAAGAGAGTCAGAGTGAGAGATCAGAAAGCAGATTAAGAAAATTGCTGTGATGGATGCTACTCGACCCATAAAAAGATGCGAGTGCCAAGCAATTTCCTTCCTGTCCATTCTCCCCCAATGTTCCCGTCACTATCACCATCTTGGAAAGGAGACATGATTCATAAAGAGGACTTTATCAGGGCAAGAGTCCATCCCACTGGGGGGATTGGGACCAATTTAAGGGTTCAAATTCAAAAGAGAGGACCTTCTGCTGTGAACTATGACAGAAGGCTGGATGGAGGAAAAAAAAAAAAAAAAGAGGGAAGGGTTAAAATAAACCAAAAGCGATTTCACATCAGTTCCATAGTTGAGCAAACCCTCACTTCGTGGACTGCGAGGCAAGGGTTTTCCAGCTGCAGTTCTTAGAAGAGAAAGTGATAGTTGTTGTGCACGGGTACCGCTTCCTGATCTGTGGTTGACTCAAAAAAGAACTGTGAAGTGTGTGGACTGTTCTGAGGGTAAAAAGAGAGAAGATTGATGGTGGCAAGTTAAAGTGCCAAGGTCTTGTCTCTGTCTCAACACATCAGAAGGGAACAACATGCCACCACTAGCATCAACAGTTGAGGACACTAGCTTCTATCAATAGGAGTAGGAGGAGGGGTCCAGAGAAGGGAGGCTGACATTGGAAAAACCCTCAGATCACTCCACCCACAAGTGTCATGAGAGTTCACAGAATAAGGCCAACGTGCTCAACATCTGCACCCTGAACTCTGATACACACCATACATACACACCAGTTGCCATCGAGCTGATTCTGACTCGTGGCGACCCCGAGTCTGTCAGAGTAGAACTGTGCTCCATAGGATTTTCAATGGCCGACTTACCAGATGTAGATCATCATGTCTTTCTTCCAAGGAGCCCCTGGGTGGACTCAAACCACTAACATTTCAGTTAGCAGCCAAGCATATTAACTCTTTGCACCACCTAGGGACTCCGAAACCCTGATAATGTGCACAGTTATCACGTGGCCGGTCACTGTGGCCGGTCACTGACCCAGCCCCTGTCACCATGTGCTGAATCCCTGCTCTCAGGGCCTGAATTCAATAGCAAAGCTCAAATTCACAGGCACATTAAAAAAAAAAAAAAAAAAAAACTTACAATAGCCATGTTAGTCATCATCTGGTGTGTTATAATTATGCCCGATAAAATCTAAAAGATAAAATCCATACACCATGAATTTTAAGAAAATTTAGGTTCCCAGATTATTTAGACTTGCTGGGAATGGTGATGATGCATATTATAATGTTTACTGTCAGATGTCGAAATGTTTTTAAACAGTAGATTAAAGCATAGATTCAAAATGCAAAATAACCTGATGAAAAGGAATTTTACTACAGGGCAAATCCTGTCTCCTGCACTAAACTTCCTTCCCTCAAGGTCGGGTAGACTCTCTAAGCACTATCATGCCAGAGATCTGTTCAGGGACAAAATATTCTGTGGTCTTCAAAGGATATGGTGACTCAGTTTAACATGAATTTTATTATCTTTTCTTGCTACTCCCTCTGCTCAAAAATTTACCTGTCTCTACCTTCTGGCACCCCTTCCTTTCCAACCTTAACTCCCATTTCTGCAGGACTATTTGAGGCTCTCTGAAACCACTGCACTTCCCTGCTTCTGGGCCACTGCTTCTACTGTTCCCTTGGGCAAAAATGTCCTTCCTGTCCACCTTCACACATCAAACCTTCCCAGGGCCACCTGAAATGCCTCTCTTCCAGGCAGCTGTCTCTTCTTCCCCAAGCGCCCAGGAACTCCTGCCCCAGGGCTCACGTGATGATCTGTCCAGGCCTCTCCTGAGCCATCAGCACACTTGGCTTTGCAACAGGGTCATTTGGGACCATCCAATCCCTTAATTAGCTTAATTAGCTTCCAGTTCTTTTGAAAGATGAGGCTGGTCAACCCCATATCCCAGCACACAGTGAGAGAAAAGTCAATGCCTCTTTAACTGAATTGTAGGAAAAAAAAATAATGATCTGAAGGGCTAAAAAATTCTTTTTCCAACATGACAAAGCTTTTCTCTGGGCTCCCAGATAACTCTACCCATCAAGAAGCAGAAAAGCAGTAGTTAAGAATGTGGGTCTACATGGTCTCGGGGAACATCTAGCTCAGTTGGCATAACATAGTTTATAAAGAAAATGTCCTACATCCTACTTTGGTGAGTAGCGTCTGGGGTCTTAAAAGGTTGTGAATGGTCATCTAAGATACTCTACTGATCTCACCCCGTCTGGAGCAAGGGAGAGTGAAGAAAACCAAAGACACAAGGGAAACATTAGACCAAAGGACTAATGGACCACAACTACCACAGCCTCCACCAGACTGAGTCCAGCAAAACTAGATGGTGCCAGGCTACCACCACTGACTGCTCTGACAGGGATCACAATAGAGGCTCCCAGATAGAGCGAGAGAAAAATATAAATCAAAATTCTAACTCACAAAAAAGAGCAGACATACTGGTCTGACACAGACTGGAGAAACCCCCAGAGTATGGCCCCCAGACACTCTTTTAGCTCAGTAATGAAGTCACTCCTGAGGTTCACCCTTTAGCCAAAGATTAGACAGCCCCATAAAACAAAACTAGACTAAAGAGGCCCACCAGCCCAGGGGCAAGGACTAGAAGACAAGAAGGGACCAGAAAGCTGGTTATAGGGCACCCAAAGTCAAGAAGGGAGAGTGCTGACATGTCATGGGGTTGGTAACCAATGTCACAAAACAACATGCGTATTAATGGTTTAACGAGAAGCTAGTTTGTTCTGTAAACCTTCATCTAAAGTACAACAGCAACAAAAAGAATCTACCAACTGGATTTGAATCTTGCAGCAGCCACCTGCCAACTGGTAGACTGTAGGCAAGTTACTTAACTTCCTTAGGCCTCAGTTTCCTCATCTGTAAAATGTGGAGAATAATAGATCTTACCTCTTAGGATCAATGATACAGAACAACAGGGCAAGTGCTCAAGAAATGTTGGCTATTTTGTTTGACACGGTATGGAAATTGTCAATTTGTCTGTCTGTTTCCTTATACCGTGAGCATCTTATTTAACATTTTATTCCCATAACAAGACACACAGTGACCCATTTATAAGCGCACGGTACCTTGCTCATGTTGTCGTTGTTATGGGCAGTGGAGGTGGCTCCTACTAACACAGGCCTTATGTGTAATAGAATGAAACTTTGCTCAGTTCTGTGCCAACTTCGTGATCACTGGTATGTTTGGGATCTTTGTTCTGGCTATTGTGTCAATCCATGTCATTGAAAGTTTTCCTTGTTTTCACTAACCCTCTACTTTACCAAACATGATGTCCTTTTCTAGCAACTGGTTTTTCCTGATCATGTGTCCAAAGTACATGAGCCAAGGTCTCCCCATCCTCGCTTCTAAGGAGCATTCGCATATTTCTTCTAAGATATTTGTTCATTCTGGCAGTCTACAGTATATTCAATATTTTTTGCCAACACCACAGTCCGAATGCATCAATTATTTTTCCCTTTTCATTACCCAGCTTTTGCATGCATATGAGGTGACTGAAACAATCATGGCTTGGCAGGTACACCTTAGTCATCAAAGTGGTATCTTTGCTTTTTAAAACTTAGAGAGGTCTTTTATAGTCGACTTGCCTTGCTCATAGCAGTACCTTAATAAGTGCTTGATGACGAAGAATAAATGTGGTGTGTGTATGTGTATATATATACATAACTATATAAATATATATTTATATATAATATATGCCTGTTGCTGTCAATTCTGACTCATAGTGACTGTGTAGGACAGGGCAGAACTGCCCCACACGGTTTCTGAGGCTGTAAATCTTTACAGAAGCAGACAGCCACACCTTTCTCCCACGGAGTGGCTGGTAGGTTTGAACTGCTGACCTTTTGGTTAGTAGCTGAGCACTTAACCACTGCACCACCAGGGCTCCTTTTTATCCCGTATTACAGAGTAGAAAACTGAGGCTGAAAAAGCTGACGAGACTTGTCTAAAGTCTCACACTAAGAGGCAGAGCCTGTATTTGAATTCACAGGCCTTCAGTCTCCAAAGTCCATGCTGGTCTTTCCAGTTTCTTCCCCACCATGCTGCCTCCAAAGTTCAGAGCAATTTTAAAGGAGAAATCTTAAAATCCTTTCTGCAATAGGGACTTGTATGTATTGAGAAGTCCATAGCCTTCACACAGCGCAACACTTCAAGCCAGGTCATAAATCATATAAATTAGGCATTTTCTCTTCCACAGCAATGGACTACATAAAACAGGAGAAATGCACCCCAAATGGAATGCACTCTGCTGAGCAGGACACAGGATGCCGTGATGGGGTAGGGAGCCAGGCTTAATTAAGAGCCAGTGTGACCACGTGACCGTTAAGGGAGGAGAAGCTTAGCAGGTAGGGCCTTCGTGGCAGATGGCGAAAGCAACTGTCAGACAAGACAAGTGAAAGGGAATCCTTTAGTTGCCGTTAAGAGCCCTGACAAAACATTACCTCGCAATGACATATTATCAAGAGTAGGGAGCGCAATGTGAGAACGCAAGGTAGGAGGGTGATCTTGGGATAGTGATGGGAACTGTGACAGACTTCAAGAGGATTTGGGGGGAGGGAAGATGGATCCAGCTGTAGGACCACATGGCAAGTGGGAAAGATTCTTGCCTTCTCTCTGTCGTCATTCATTCGTTCCCTCCCTAATTCAGCTGCTATTTCTTAAGCACCTGCTATGGAGTCCCTGGGTGGTGCAAACAGTTAATGCGCTCGGCTGCTCACTAAAAGGCTGGAGGTTCGAGTGTACCCAGATGCGCCTTAGAAGAAAGGTCTGTCGATCTACTTCCAGAAAAACAGCCACTGAAAACCTTATGGAGCACAGTTCTACTCTGACACACATGGGGTCACAATAAATCAGAGGCAACTTGACAGCAACTGGTTTATGTGCCCAGCATTGTTAGGTGTTGGGTAGATACAACCATGAGCAAAGAGAGAGGCTATCATTGCCTCATGGAACTCATGGTCCAGTGAGGGAGGCCAGAGTATTCAAATGATCAGGTCTGATGAGGGCAAACAAAGTACTGCAAATGAAGAAACACGGTTCTGTGGGTGCCGATGAAAATGGAAATTGATGTAGACTGGGGGTCTGGGAAGGCTTCTGTGGGGGAATTGCTGCGTGAGTGAGACATGTAGATGTTAACTAGCAAAATGACGTTGGCAGGAGAGGAGAGCGTTCTAGGCAGAGAGAATAGCACATGCAGAGCAGAGCAGAGAGGAGGCTTTTACGCTCTACAGATTTTGAACTTGCCAGCCCTCACAATCTACAGTCACATAAACCACTCCTTAAAATCAATCTCCCTCTCTCTATATATACACATATATATTTATATATATGTATGTATGTACATGTTGTTAGGTGCCATAGAGTTGGTTCTGATTCATAGCAACCACATGTACAACAGAACGAAACGTGTCATCCTCACAATCGTTGCTATGTTTGAGCCCATTGTTGCAGCCACTGTGTCAATCCATCTTATTGATGGTCTTCCTCTTTTTTGCTCACCCTCTACTTTACCAAGCATCATGTCCTTCTCCAGAAATTGGTCCCTCTTGATAACATGCCCAAAAAGCGAGACAGTCTTGCCATCCTCTCTTCTAAGGAGCATTCTGGCTGTGCTTCTTTCAAGACAGATTTGTTCAGTCCTCTGGCCATCCATGGTATATACAATATTCTTTGCCAACACCATAATTCAAAGGCATCACTTCTTCTTCAGACTTCCTATTCATTATGCAGCTTTCACATGCATATGAGGTGGCTGAAAATACCACAGGTTGGGTCATTCAGACCTTAGTCATCGAAGAGGTCTTTTACAGTACATCTGTCCAATGCAATACACTGTTTGATTTCTTGACAGCTGCTTCCACTTGCATTGACCGTGAATCCAACTAAAAGGAAATTCTTGACAACTTCAATATTTTCGCCATTTATGATACTGTTTAACGGCTCAGCTTGGAAGATTTTTTGTTTTCTTTATGTTGAGGTGTAATCCATACTGAAGGCTGTATGTAGTCTTTGCTCTTCATCAGTAAGTGATCAAGTCTTCTTCACTTTAGCAAGCAAGGCTGTGTCATCTGCATATTACAGGTTGTTAATGAGTCTTCCTCCAATCCTGATACTCTGTTCTTCATATAGCCCAGCCACCACAGAATGCAAGCCACTATAGTATGTCAAACTGACAGACCAGTGGTGGCATGTACGTGTGTGTGGTATGTGTGTGGGGTGTGTGTGTATACATACATGTATATGTATAAATGTATACATATATATACACACATAAATGTTGTTAATTGCCATCGAGTCAATTCTGACTCATAGTGACCCTATGTATAAGAGAACAAAACACTGCGCAGACCTGCACCATCCTCACAATCATTGCTATGTTTGAGCCCATTGTTGCAGTCACTGTATTAATTCATCTCATTGAGGGTCTTCCTCTTTTTCCTTGATCCTCTGCCTTACCAAGCATGATGTTCCTCTCAGGGAATGGTTCCTCCTGATAACATGTCCAAAGTACATGAGACGATATCTTGCCATCCTCTCTTCCAAAGAGTACTCTGGCTGTGCTTCTTCCAAGACAGACCTATTCGTTCTTTTGGCAGTCCATGATATATTCAGAAGTCTTCACCAACACATACATCTATCAGTTTGTTGTACTGTGGTGGCTTGCATGTTGCTGTGATACTGGAAGCTATGCCACCAGTATTTCAAATACCAGCAGGGTCACCCGTGGTGGTAAGGTTTCAGCAGTGCTTCCAGAATAAGACAGACTAGGAAGAAGGACTTGGTGGTCTACTTCTGAAAAAAGCTGGCCAGTGAAAACTTTATGAATACACATATGTGTGTGTGTGTGTGTATAACATACACATATACATATATGTATACATATACACAGGAAACCCTGGTGGCGTAGTGGTTGAGTACTACAGCTGCTACCCAAGAGGTCGACAGTTCAAATCCACCAGGTGCTCCTTGGAAACTCTATAGGGCGGTTCTACTCTTTCCCATAGGGTCACTATGAGTCGGAATCGACTCGACGGCAGTGGGTTTTGTTTTTTTTTTTTGGTATACATATACATATGTATATGTATATACATATATGTTGTTAGTTGTTATCAAGTCAGCTCTAACTCATGGAGACCTTATTGTAACAGAATGAAACATTGCCAGTCCTACCCCATCTTCATGATCTTTCTTATGTTTGTTCCATTGTTGTGGCTCTTATACATATGTGTGTGTGTCTGTGTATGTATGTATGTACGTGTATGTATATATATATATATGAAACCCTGGTGGCGTAGCGGTTAAGTGCTATGGCTGCTAACCAAAAGGTTGGCAGTTTGAATCTGCCAGGTGCTCCTTGGAAACTCTATAGGGTAGTTCTACTCTGTCCTATAGGGTCCTATATATATGTGTGTGTGTGTGTATACGTGTGTATGTATATGTACGTACATATATACATATATATACACACACACATATATATACGCACCCTGATTGGTGCATGTATGTTTAAAAACTTTTATAAGTTAAAAAAAAAAAAAAACTTACAACATTGTAGCCAACCAGGAGGAAATACTCCTCTCTCTCAAGATCTGGCTCACTCACTAGGCACACTCCCACCTGGCCACACCCCCACCTGGGTGTCCTTCTCCTGGATGAGCACCTGGCCCTCACTTCCTTCAGGTCTCTGCTCAAACATTATCCCCTGGGATGCCTCCCCCCATGGTCCTGTCTAAACCAGTGCCCACCCTCCACTCCTACCATGCTTTATCTTTCACTTGATGTCATACTATACATGCCGCTGCACACACCTCATTACACATCTCCCTACTAGAGTGCAAGCCCCATGAAGACAAGAACTTTCTCACCCCTGGACCCCTGTACCTAAACAGTGCCAGGTTTATAGCATTCACTCAGTAAGTACTGGATGAATTAACATTTATAACAAAGGATTAATATGCATAATATGTAAGGTGCATTAACAAATAGGAAAATACCAACACCCAGTTCGAAAAATGCCCAAAGGACTTAAATCATGATACTAAAATTTATCAAATGTTGACCATCTGCCAATATTCTAAGGATTTTACATGAATGAATTCATTTACTCTTTACCCCAGCCCCATACCAAAAAATCAAACCTGGTACCACCGAGTCAGTTACAACTCATAGCAGCCCAACAGGACAGAGTAGAACTGCCCCATAGGGATTTCAAGGCTGTAATCTTTACAGATGCAGACTGCCATATCTTCTTTCCACACAGAGACTGGTAGGTTCAAACTGCCGATCTTCTGGTTAGCAGCCGAGCGCTTAACCACTGCGCCCCCAGGGCTCCTCCCCAACTCCACAGGTATGATTAAATCTGAGCTTTATAAACACTGAAACTGAGACACAGAGAGGCACAGAGATTGTGCAAGGTACCAGAGCTGAGCTGAGGTCTGGCCCTGCAGCCTTCGCCCAGAGCCAGGCTCCTGACCCCCAGCTGTGTGTTTCACAGAGCATGACTGTGCACAAGTAGGGCCCAGGGAGAGAAATGCAAATGGCAACAACATGAGAAGATGCTCAAACATGTCTATAAACGAAAATGGCAGAGCTTGGAAAAGTATTACAAAGACTGGCAATGGCCAGAGCTGGCAAGGGTGGGGGTGATGGGATTTCCATTAAATGGAGGCAGTTAAGTTCCTCCACTCCATCAAACCCTGGGCAGCTAAAGGGATGGGGGCAGATCCACAGGCCCTGACATACAGAGAGCTCCAAGGCGGATTTGTAAGTCTAAAAAGTAGGTTATAGAACAAGATGTCCTCACCACCTTCAAGTCTTTACTCAGATACCACTTCTCAGAGGTTGTCCTTGGCTCCGCTACTAAAAACTGCACCGCACAAAGCACTTCGTGCCCCTCTTCCTGGCATTCCTCTTCTCCTCAGTGTTTAGCACCATCGACTATCTTTGACCTATTTTTTGAAGTCTGTCTCCGCCATAAGAATGTATGTTCCACCAAGCAATTCACGTATTTGTTTTGTTTGGAACTTTATCTCAAGCAGCACCTGACACATATCTCAACCAGTACCTAGAGCACACAGTAGGTGCTCAGTGAACACCTGCTGAGTTTATAAGGAGCAGGATTGAGCCCCACTTCTGTACACACACAGGCAAACATACATTTTCTGTGTGTGTATACACATACATATACGTAGTCGCAGACGTGTGTGTGTATATATAGAATGCGTGTGTGTGGAAAGAGAAGAGAGAAATGGGTTCATTCCTATACAGTCATTCAGTAAATACTTACTGACTGAATATATATATGTATATAATGTAATGTTACCATCTAGTTAATTCCTACTCATAGTGATCCTACAGGACAGAGAAGAACTGCCCCACATGGTTTTCAAGACTATAATCTTTACGGACTGCCACATCTTTCTCCTGAGCAGTGGCTGGTAGGTTCAAACTGCCAACCTTTCAGTTAACAGATGAGCACTTAACCACTGTGCCACCAAGGCTCCAATATGTGTGTATATACATGTGTGTACGTATATACATATATACGTACACACATGTACATATATACACATGCATACCAAAAAAAAAAAAAACCGAACCCACTGCTGTCAAGTCAATTCTGACTCATAGTGACCCTACAGGACAGAGAAGAATTGCCCCATAGGATTTCTAAGATGCAGCTGGTAGCTTTGAACTGCCGATCTTTGGTTAGCAGCCAAGCTCTTAATCACTGTGCCACCAAGGCTCCATATATATATATACAGTACATATAATGTGTAATAAATTATATACATTGTGTGCGAGTTTGATTTGCATAAGCTTAGAGAAAAGTCTGGAAAGATCCATAAGAACACATAAACAGCAGTCACCTCCAGATAGGATCAGGGAAAAAAGGAGAGGGAAACTTGAGCTTTTAAAAAGCTTAACCTTCTGTATTGTTTGCATTTTCTCTGTACATGCTACCTTTGTAACTTTAAAAAGTAAAAAAAAAGGAAAAGAACTAAAACGTTTTAGGGACTTGCAGTTAAACAAACCATACTGACACACATCTCTTCTCCTTCTTGAAACTACTCTAAAACAGCAAGAAAAGAATAAATAAAAATAAGAGGTATAAATGCAAGAAAAAGAGTAGGAGAGGAGACAATAGTAGACAATGAACTTCACCACAATTTTAGGAAATGGAATGTGGACAGGGCAGAGAATTTTCTAGCCAACGTGCCTGCAGGGGGGAAACAACGAGAAGGTGGCGATTCTCCCAGAGCCTCTGGGCTCAGGACTGAGAGATACCAGCCGCTGTGGAAAGTGGACCTCTCCTACCAATTCCCGTAACAAGTGAGAATCGCCCCTCGTACCACGCACTGCAGGAAGGTGGGATAAGAAAGCACCCACGACCAGGGACTCCCATGGATATCCCGCTATAGCTGGGTTCCACATAAAGCTCTCGGCACAGTGCCAGGGACATAAAGAGGCTCAGTACATGTGAGATTGTATCATTGGCCCTGGAATAAGACATGAATATAAAAAGAAGGTGTGCCCCAGGACTTTCATCTCTGGATTCTCCCTCTACTCATCCTGCTGGAGTTCGGACTTTTCCCTGTTGCATCCTTGCTCCCCAGTAAGGGCTTGTCATGTTCGTGGTATAGTGGTAAGCACAGCTGCCTTGTCCCCCCCAGCCCCCAGCCCCTATGGACTCCTTTCTCTTTGGTATCTCCCTCAAGTGACTCATACCCTCGGCTCCTTGTACAACGGCTCCCAGTAATCAGACAGGTGGATACAGTTAAGAAGGGAGTCTGGGACAGTCTCACAATGGAGGGATGTCCATCCATGGAGCTGCCCAGAGGAGAGGAAATGGGTTTAAAAAAGGTGGGAGCAGACCCAGGGACAGGTCAGAGGCCACAGGCTGGCACCTGTTTCCCCCTTCACCTTCCTTCTCATTCAACCTTCTCCTTTACTGGCATATGGGTGAAGACAAGAGTTTGTGATTTCTGACTTTTCAGTAATTTAGGATCAGAAAACCATCAGGAACGAAAGACCTCAGCCCTTCTGTTGATGACCTGCACAGCAGCTGTTCCCTGGAAGTACAACTAGAGTATGGACCCCACCCCCGCCCCCACCCAGGCATCCAGCCACCTCCTGCTCCTGGCCCCAAGCCCCCTTTCAGCAGTCACCCAAGTCCTTCCCCAAACAAGCCAATGCCTCGCACCAAACCCATGTCCTCACCAGCCTGCAAACACACCTCTCACTTCCCTCCTCCTCCTTGTCACAGTCCACTCCTCCTGCCATCTGAGTCCTCCCCAGTCTCAAAGACAGGAACAGACAGACCACAACAGAGCAAGTACAGACAGCAAACGGGCATGTGGAGAAAAGGCTCAACGTCAGTGGTAATTAAAGACATACAAATAAATGCAATACTGAGGTTCCTCTTTATTCCCATGCAACAAACAATGCTGGCAAGATGCCAGCAAAACTAGAAAATTATACCTTACTGTTTATCAATAAATACTTGTACAGCCTTGTTTTTTGCGGGGGGGGCAGGGGCAGGGGAGAAAAATATGGCAATTACCAGAATAATCTTGCCACTGGGAATTTATTCTAATAATCAGAAAAGGTAAAATGACACAGCCAAAGAAGTTTTAGACCAAACTTAAATATCCAACAACGAGATCCTAAATAGGTAAAATGCTGTATGTTTTCTTGATAAAATATAACGGCGCTACTAAAATTACAAAAATGAAGATTCTCGCCCACTATGGAAATAGGCATATGCTGAGATAAGTAGCCCACCACCTGTCTGTGAGTCTGTCGTACCGTGGTGGTTTATGTGTTACTGTAATGCTGGAAGCTATGCCACTGATATTTCAAACGGAAGGGTCACCCATAGTAGACAGGTTTCAATAGAGCTTCCAGACTAAGAAAGACTAGGAAGAAAAGCCTGGTGATCTCCTTCTGCCAATGAAAGCCTATGGATCACAACAGAAGACTGTTCAACTAGCTGGCTTTGGGCACACCAAGAGAGATCAATGACTGGAGGAGGATCTCATGTTTGGTGAAGTAGACGGCCAGCAAGGGTAAGTGAGGGAGATCCTTAATGAGATGACTTGACACAACAGCTGCGGCAATGGACTAGAACAAGCTAGAGATTGTCAAGAGGATGACACAGGACTGGGTAACATCTCCTTCTGTTGTACATAAGGCTGCCACACGTGGGAGTCAACACGACAGCAGCTATCTATCCCTGTAAACCAAAAACTTAACCAAACCCGCTGCCGTCGAATTGATTCCAACTCATAGTGACCCTACAGGACACAGCAGGACTGCCCCATAGGGCTTCCAAGAAGCAGCTGGTAGATTCGAACTGCCAACCTTTTGGTTAGCTGCCGAGCTCTTAACCACTGCATCACCAGGGCCCCATCTATCTCTACAGTGAGTAGAAAAATCAAAATGCAAATGTTTTCATAAAAAAATGTTTTACAAGCACACACACAGATGAGTAGGAAAACCTTTTCCCTCCATGAGATTTGGTTAACCTTGTTAATATTGCTATGTTGTTAGAGGGCCAGCGAGAGGATTACATGCTATCAAGTATGTCAAAGACAGATAGTAAAGCTTGGCCTACAGCAGGAATTCAACGAATGCTAGCTGCCATTTCTATCACTGCCACCAGTTCCACCATTATCACAATTGTTAACGAAGGCTTGCTGTATGTAGGGCAGTAGTGGTGGTGGTGGCAGCTGATCAACACGAGGGTCCACCCTGAGGGGGTGGTCACAAACTTTGGCAAAACATTTCTATAGTTGTTCTGAAACTCTCTAAAGAAAATGTACCCTCTTACTGCCTGCGCTTGGGGCAGAAGGCCTCCACACCCCACTCAGCCACTGATGAATGGTGACATGGAAGCAGTTCCTAAGACATTTCTGAGGCAGTTGAGAGGAGAGAACAACATCTTAGCTGGCAGGGAAAGCAATTAGTTGATTTCCAAATCTTGACAGTGGTCAAGATTCATCAGCCTTTTCTGGATGCCAAATTCAACTACAGGCTTCAGGAACCAACTGGGGAGAATAGGTTTCCCTCTTCATCTTGTCATGTGTCAAACTGCTCCCAGTCATACAGCTGGTTCTCCCATTCCAGTCTGGCACGTTCCACCCAGTGTAGTGGCCAAGATGGACAGGTCTTAACATTACCACACTAAAGGGTTTCAAATTCACTCATTAGTACAAGTTACTTACTTGCCACACTTTGAAGACAAAACATAAAAATCCTTTGGCTTCTGTTGTTATCATGGGTTTAGAAAATCACCCACTTTTGAAAATACAAAAGGTTGGTCAAAGTGTGCTGGCTTGGGCGTGGGGAGCTTGAAGACTGTTAAAAGAACAGCTGTGCCCCGGGAAACAGATACCAGTGTTAATAAGAGACTGTCATGTAGACACACTTTGTGGACTTTGTGTGATTCACAAGATGGGTTTGGGCCATTGCCTTTGACACTTGGAACCTTTCAGAGCTAGCTTCCTCTAGGCCACTTCCTGAGACAAACTGGGCACCATGACAAGCTGTGGTGGTTCTAACCATCGTGAACTGGAGTCAAGCTGAGGGCAAGCAATGAGAAGGTTCCAAAACAACCAAAATTTTGAGGAAGTGTCAAGGGAACAGTAATAAGCCCAGAAAGATTACTTAAGACTTTTACAACCACATTCTTAAGGTAGAATGACCTATAACTGTCCTTTCTCCTCTCCTTGTCCAGATTGGAAATCCAAGAATCTCATCAAAGGAGCTGGAAGCATTTTCTTTTTTTCGGTTCTCTGTGGCCATTTGGATAAAGTAGGGACTATCTGTTCTTTTTAAAAAAAAAAAAAAAAAAAATTTTTTTTTTATCTGTTCTAGAGCATTCAGTAGGCTTGTATCATGGATTGAATTGTGTACCCCAAAAATATGTGTATCAATTTGGCTAGGCCATGATTCCCAGTATTGTGTGGTTGTCCACATTTTGTCATCTGATGTGATTTTTCTATATGTTATAAATTCTACCTCTACAGTAATGAGGTGGGATAGGCAGCAGTTATGTAATTGAGGCAGGGCTCAATCTACAAGACTGGATTGTGTCTTGAGCCAATCTCTTTTGAAATATAAAAGGGAAAAGCAAGAGAGAGAGAAGAGGACCTCATACCACCAAGAAAGCAGCACCAGGAGCAGAGAGCATCCTTTGGACCTGGGGTTCCTGCACTGAGAAACTCCTAGTCCAGGGGAAGACTGATGACAAGGACCTTCCTCCACAGTTGACAGAGAAAGCCTTTCCCTGGAGCTGACACCCTGAATTTGGACTTAGCCTACTAGATTATGAGAGAATAAACTTCTGTTTGTTAACACTATCCTCTTGCGGTATTTCTGTTACAGCAGCACTAGATGACTAACACAAAATTTGGTACCAAGAGAGTAGGGTGGTACTCTGACAGATACCTAGAATGTGGAAGCGGTTTTGAAACTCTGAACGGATAGCAGACTCAGAAGGAAGTGAGGAGAACTGTTAACACTGGAGACAGCGCAGATGGTGAGAAGCAGCAGCAGCAGAGAATCAGCAGTGGCAGAACTAGGAAAGCAGCACCAGACAGTGCTGAAGCCAACCCACAGTGCATGAGAGCTGAGTGCCTTTCCTGGCAGGGTGGGGTAACTCTGGGCACTTATTGGGGGAGTTAGGCTTGCTGACCCAAGAAGCAAGAGAGCTGAGTGCCCTCCAGCTGACATTTACTGGCAGAGTGGAGTGTCTCTAGGCACTTATCAATGGAGCTACAGAGCTTTGGAACACTTGCCCTAGCAGGGAAGACTTGGGCGGAGAGGCCTGAGGGGCTGAGAGGCCAAGGAACCAGGAAGGAGAAGCTGAAGAGACAAGAAATACAGGAAGTCAAGCTGCCTCAGTCTCAAAGGATATGGCCACAACCTCTAGGGTCTCAAAGGGTGGAGCCATGGCCTCTGGTGTTTCTTAGAGTCGCCACTCAGATGGACTAAGAGAATAGTAAACCTAAAGCCAAGGGAAGAGAGTTGCTGTTCCAGTGGGCCTGGAAGACAGAGCTGAAGCCCAGAGCTGAGGGGCCTCCACTCAGAATCCAGAGAGTGTGGCCAATACCTACAGTCTGGAGTGCAGGCCATTGTATAAATGGTTTCAGACAACAGAGGATTATTTTCAAGCCTTGAGGCCTAATGTAACGTGTTCTGCTGATTTGCTTGGTGCCTATTTTCCCTTCTTTTCCTCCAATTTCTCTCGTTTGTAATGGAAATGTCTAGGTTGTGCCTGTTCCACCATTGTACTTTGGAAGCAGATAACCTGCACTCTAGATTTCACAGATGAAGAGGAAGTTTTGGATTTTGGCCTTGGAATTGATTTAACATTTCTGCTATGATATGATGGGATGAATGTGGCAAGGACATGAATTTTGGGGGCCCAAAGGGTAGAATGTTATGGATTGAATTGTGTCTCCCAAAAATATGTGTATCAATTTGCCTAGGCCATGATTCCCAGTATTGTGTAATTGTCCACCATTTTGTCATCTGATGTGATTTTCCTATGTGTTGTAAATCCTACCTCTAAGATGTTAATGAGGCAGGACTCAATCTGCGAGACTGGATTGTGCCTTGAGCCAATCTATTTTGAGATACAAAAGAGAGAAGCGAGAGAGAGAGTGGAGGGGGGGACCTCATATCACCAAGAAAGCAGCGCCAGGAGCAGAGAGCATCCTTTGGACGTGGAGTTCCTGTGCTAAGAAGCTCCTAGTTCAAGGGAAGTTTGATGACAAGGACCTTCCTCCAAAGTAAACAGTGAGAGAATGCCTTCTCCTGGAGCTGACGCCCTCAATTTGGACTTAGCCTACTAGACTGTGAGAGAATAAACTTCTATTTGTTAAGCCATCCATTTGCACTATTTCTGTTACAGCAGCACTAGATGACTAAGACGGCTTGTCTGTAAAACCATCTATTCTTCAGTTCCTTTTTTCCTAGCTTTTTATGAGAGCTTTTTAACTGCTGATTCAATTTCTTTAATAGTTATTGCTCTATTCAGACTTTCTAGCCCTACCTGAGTCCGTTTTGTTGTATTTTTCTAGGAAATTGACCATTTCATTCAAGTTTTCAAGTTGATTGGCATAGACTTATAGGATTCCAGGCTTAGAAGGATTATATCCTTCCATCAATAAGCAAATAAATATGAACCAAGAAGTGGATTATGCCCTACTAGCCCTCTGGCCCCCAATCAAAATATATTTTTGTCAGTAATCAGGCCTTAAGGACTGCCTTTTACTGCTTGGAAGCCAGTTGGTCCATAGTTTTACAGTGCTAGCTCTGGAGTCAGATCACCTGGATTTCTCTCCTAGTCCCACCTACGCTAGTTGTAACCTTTGTCTCCTCCTCTGTAAAATGGATAAAGTAACAGCAGCTACTTCCTAAGACTGTCAGGAGTATCACAGAAATAACTCTGCAAACTCCAAGGCCTTGGCACACAGAAGTTCCTATACTCTAAAACTTTCCACTTACAACCTTCAATTTCATAAACTTTCAACTTACAAAGTCTCATAAATACAAACTCAAGGTCCAGAGCAAAAGTACTTCAACTCTCCCCAATACCATCAACTGGTATTCAACAATCTGTCGTTTTCATTTCAATTATCTCGGTGCTTACTAGTCTAGAGCAATGGTCCTCAAAATGGGGCCGCTAGAGCAGCAGCAGCAGCATCACCTGGGAGCTTGTTAGAAATGCAAAGTCTTGGGCTCCAGTCTGCACACCCTGAATCAGAAAGGGAGCGGGTGGAAGCAATTTGATGCAGGCTCTAGGTTTGAGAACCCCTATGCTAAAGGGTATTTTCCATGCTTGTGCTTAGTTCTGAAGTCATTTAAAAACCACCTAACTCCTTCATGATCAGTTAGGGCAAAAAATGATAATCATGTTGAAAGAGTAAGTAGGAAGAGATAAACAAATATAAAAATGAAAGTTGAGATCATTTGTAAGAAATCAATGAAGAAAAAATAGCACATGTTGTGTGTTTGAGTGAGATGACTCAACCACCAGTAGGAACAATTCTGAAAACACAGACTCACGCAGTGTCTGAGATGCAACGCATGTGCGAATGACAATGATAGTCAAGAAGCAAGGAAACTGATTCCCAAATATCAAAGCAACGTTAGCACATGGCCCATGGGTTCAACACCACCAGCAGATCCTATTGCCTTCATGGTGACTAAGAGAACACTGGGAGTCTATTCAAGAAGGTGAAGGCTGAGTGCTATGCAAGGGCTTAGAGTGAAATGCTGCTCCTAACTATGGGTGTTCCCATAGGTTAAAGGCTCTTTTGAAACTGTAAAGCACCAACACTTTGTTATATGGATAAGAGAGTGCACTAAGCAGTTCTGGATGCGACCAAGGGCGGGGTTGTCCAACCCAACAGCTTTTCCATAAAGATAAACGCAGTCTGTTTAGATAAAAAGATGCCTGGTAGAATGTAACCAGTGTCACTGAACAGCTTGTGTAGAAACTGCTGAATGGGAACCTAAACAGTTGTGTAAATCTTCACCGAAAACACAATAAAATATATATATTAAAAAAAAATGCCTAGTAGAAGTGCATCAGCAAGGAGGAGAAATTACATCAGGTTTTAAAGCTTTGAAGAACCACATCACATACCTATGTACAAGCTTAAAATCCAAGGAGTAGCTTTGGATCTACCAACCAGTGGATCTGAGAGCCATCTTTTGTAACCAAATGCACCCACAGGAGCTACCGTGCAGATCTGTGGCTGTTAAAATTCAGCATTCAAAATGCATAACCCCCCACCCTGCCCCGAGATTCCAATTTATTTGACCAGGGAGGATCCCATTTTTAACAAGCTCCCCAAGGGATACAAAGGCAGATGGTTCCCTGACCACAAGCCGTTCATCATGACTGGAGAAGAATCAGGGTTAAGGGTGTTACAGAGTAGCTCCGTACACTTCACAAACATTGCTGGGGGAAACGCTGTCTGAAACCACAACACTAGCCACTGGAGCCCCGATTTAGCATTTGTTCCCACAGTACAGACCCAGGAAGTCAGCAGCAAATGAGTAACATGTTACATAAGTAGCTTTTCTGTATGCAGAATCTTAATTCACCAAAGAAGTTAAAACCATATAAAAAGCAACAGACCACCCCCAAAACAAATGCTGTGCAAGCGCGGCCAGGATCTCCCCACCCCTCCTGTCAGGCAAAGAGTGGCCTCCTCTGCACTGAACACCCCTGGCTCACCCTGCACCCATGGGGACTGGATCCCCTAGTTCAGGTCATGCACTGACCACAAGGGACAGGGGCGGGGTGTGAGGAGGACATCATAGGGTTCCGGAGTAGGCATGGCCACTAGTTTTATCAAGGCTTCTCTCTGGGTGAACACAAACAGAGCCATGTTTCTTCTTGCTTTCACCTCTGACCCCTTGCTGGAAAGTTCTGGAACCACAAATCCCCCTCTGTCTTGTGTTTTGCTCAAGAACCCTAAACTATTCTCTTCATCAAAAACCTTTGTATCTCTGGCAAGGATTCACAGTTTTTTCCTTTTCCCATTTCCTTCAAGACCTGGATAATAAGCTAGTTCCAGCTAGGGTGTTAAAAGCTGACAGTGGCCAAGACATTTATCATCCCACTGATCACAGAAGACTTCAATGCAGGTATGGCAAAGATACACTATGTGTGCAGCATCCATGTTACTCCTTCCACTGAGTCAGCCTCAGGAACCTCCTCAACGTGGAGCTAAAGGCAGCCACTCCCCCATGAGGATAAATCCTTAACTATCTTTTTTTAATTGTTACTGTGATTAAGAGGAAAGTTTACAGAGCAAATTAGTTTCTCATTAAACAATTAATACACAAATTGTTTTGTGACTTTGGTTGCCAACCCCGCAATATATCAACACTCTTTCCTTCTCCACCCCAGATTCCCTGTTTCCATTCGTCCAGTTTTCCTGTCCTTTCCTGCCATCTCGTCTTTGCTTTTGGGCTGGTGTGCCCATTAGTCTCATATACATGATGGAACTATGAAGCACGACCTTCACATGTGCTACTGCTGGCTCTTAACTATCTTTGTATTATTTGATTCCAAGCACCTAGCATAATGACTAAGCCTTAGCAGGGGCTCAAAAAATAAGTACGGAATTGAATTAAATTGACACATGATGGGAAACGTAATTGCCACCCCCATTTTGCCACAGAGATTTTTCAAAATGCAATGGGGTCACCTGGGGTGCTCGCTAAAAACCCATCTTCCAGGCTCCACCCTAGGCTTAGTGAGTCAGACTCTGAGAGCTGCACTTTTAACAAGGTCCCTAGTGAATAGGGTACACATAAAGGTTGAGAGCCACTGCCTTCCCTTCCAGGGGTATTTCGTAGAACCTATTCAATGGGTCGTGATTAAGCAAAAGGGCCTTTTTGGAACACCCAAAACAGCACAAAACAGAGGCAGGTGGCTTCCTCCTCTCTACCCAAGTGTGGGCCCAAGGAGTAGAGAACACCCCATACCAGCCGAACAGAGGCAGAAGAAAGATCGAATAAGAGGAAGGTCTACAGAAGCATTTTGGAGTTAACAATTTACCACTTCCATCAACGGATGGATAAACACAATGTGGTATATACCACCAAAAGAATATCACTCAGCCATAAAGAGAAATAAAGTCCTGATAGATGCTACAACATGGATGAACCTGAAAACATTTTGTTGACTGAAATAAGTCAGTCACGAAAGGACAAATATTGTATGATCCCACTTATACGTAATATTTACAATAAAGCCATAAACCCACTGCTGTCGACTCAATTCCAACTCATAGCGGCCCCACAGTATGGAACAGAACTGCCTCATAGGGTTTCCAAGGCTGTAATCTTTACAGGAGCAGATTGCCACATCTGTCTTCTGCAATATCTAGAATAGAGAACTATAAAGAGACAAAAGTTTACTAGTGGTTACCAGGGACAGGCGGGAGGTAAACGGAGAGGAAAACACCGTGCTTGGGGGACACTGAGCTTCTGCTAAGGGCGATGGAAAAATCTAGAAATAGATAACAGTAACAGTTGCACAACATGACGAACGTAATTAATGTCACTGAACTGTACACTGAACGTTAAAACGGCAAGTGCGATGTTACATTATTTACTACAATTAAAAAAAAAAAAAAAAGGCTCCCACTGCCCTCATCAGGTTCGTCCTCTCCTCTGTCCCTTCACCTGGACATGTGCTACCACACCCCCTAGCAGATCATGGACCAGGAGGCATCCACGAGGCCCAAGGATGGAGAGCAAACAGCCTGCAGCTCAGCCCCACTTGAGAGAGTTGGACAGGACAGGAGGAGCATCTGCGCCTGGACCGCTCTACAAGCCTGGCTTCCCTCCTGTACACTGTGCAGGCTGCCAGCCATAGTCCGCATACCCTCCTCAGGCCTCTCTCACAGGCTCCCTTACTCCTGGGCAGCCACACACACTCTGAGCGGGGCACGGGGTTGCTCACAGACAAAATGCAGAGACTTGAGCCTAGGCTCCTGCCGCCAGCACCCAAGGCGCCTCCGGAGCTCCCCAGCCACCTTCCCCGAGCCAGGGAGCGTGTCTGCGGCTGGAAGCTGTCAGAGAAACATCAAAAGCAGGCTCTCATTTACACAAGCCCACTTCTCCCCAAGAGATGGATTTCTAAAACAAACAGCGTCTACATATGTTCGCAGGCACAGTCATGTCAGCATCAGGGATCCCCAGACGGAAACCAGCGTCAATCTGGGGCAACGACTGCTGAATCAGTCCTGTTTTGGTGAAATTCCTCTCTATGGAGAAAGAGGAACCTAGAAGCAGATTGCTTGGATTCCCCGGCAAGAGTCCCTGAAGACATCAGGCAATCCCGGCGCAGCCTGCTCCAAGCACACCTCACTCTGACATCACCAGACTTCTCTGTGCTTCCCTGAGCATTCCCAGTCTGACTCGCTCAGCACTCCAACCTCAACCAGGGTCCATATGCCCTGCTCTGCTGAAGGGGGTCATCCACACTCACTCAGGGACTCCTAACACGCCAAGGCTTAGGGCCCCGGCGGCTCCATGTAGACGCTGGGGCACAGGTATTTGAGAAATGAGGGCGTGGATATAACTGGTGTATTCGCCAACCTGAAAGGTCAGGCCATGAAGGGCTCAGTTTAGGAGTAAGTTGACTATGAGGAAATGTCAGGTTTGGGAGCTTGAATGGCCTTCGCCAATGTCTTCTCTTTTCTTAATTTTGCCAGTAGGTGACTTAGGAAAGAGAGGGGAAATGCATAAGCTTTGTGTTGCTCTCAGGATAGAATAAAAGATGCAAACAAAAAGAATCTGCACAGGAGGGGATCAGGCAACCACATAGGTCACCCATCTTAGCCATAGACAAAGGGATGAGGCTCCAGCTGATGGACTGGCTTGGATAATTCCAGGTCTAAACCGGGTCTGGGGAGAAGCACCAAACCCCTACCCAGACCCGTCTCTCTGGACTGCACCCCTGGGGGCATGTTGGGATTGAATACTAGGACTCTGAGTGTTTGGGTTACCCCGTAAGGCACTGGCCCCCTTGGGATACAAGGCTCCGGTGCTAGTGGGTGAGAGCTTGGAGCTGACCCGAAGAAGGGTCTCTAGAATGGTTACCATGGCTTTGGGTGTCTTGAAGCGCAGTCAGGAATTTCAGACTCATTACAGAGCTCGGCTGGTGCATCAGTGGCTTGGCCTCCCCACATGCATAGGTGTCTGTCACCAATGTGGGCATATGACCAAGTCCACATGGCCCTAGGTAAGAGAGATGAAGGGAGAATTACTGGCTAGCTAAGAGTCGGGGGTGGGGGGAAGGATCATATGCATTTCCTTAGGCAGCACACAGTATCCCTGGTCCACCATGGCCAGGGCCAAACCCAAGAGAAAGAAAAGCCACATACCAAGCCCGTTCTCAGCCAGTGCTGCATGGTTCACGTCACAGTCACCCATGTCTTGCTCGCCAACATGGTCATTCAAATCCAAGCCAGGCTGATGGGACCCATTTCCAAAGTGCCTCTCATCCTTCTCGGAGCTGGCGTCCCCATTTTCCATCCCATTCTGGGCCTTTTTCAGGGGCATGATTTGCAAACCACTGGGGGTAGTCCTATAAGACACAGTCTTAGTGGCCCTGTCACCTCCCACAGGGGGCTTTGTGGAATACCCTTTTTTCGGCTTGGAAAGGGAAGGGTTTATTCGCTTCCGTTTATGGGAAGTCCCTTTGCTCTTTCCTGATTCTGAAGGTCTGTGGGAGAGCTTCTCGACCGATGGCCCTCGACTGTCACGCAGGAGCTTGGAGGCACTGGGCTGCTTCCCCGACTTGAGCCTCTTGTCCTTGGACAAGTGCAACCCATTGAATTCGTCAATGAACTCCTCACAGTGCAAGAGGTGGTGCTCCGGCTCCCACGTGTCCTCCGCGCTCCCGTACCCTTTCCAGCGGATCAGATACTCCCATTTTCCTTTCTTGTTCTTCCGCTTGTCTACAATCCTTTCAACCTGGGATACGAGATGAGAGAGCCAGAGAAGAGAGAGAAGAAGAAAATTAGTCCCAGGCAACAAGAATAGCACAAAACCTTCAGGACAGAGGCACCAGCTCTGACCATGGGTGAATCCTTTGATGCCTGAAGTCGGCACTTCCAGGAGCGGTCAAGAAAGATGGTTGATATTAGGACATCACTGAATTGAACTAAAAGCACAAGATCCTTTCCATGAAGGCTACACAGCACCACATCCACCTGGTATCATCCCCTGTCCATTTGAGACCTACTCTCATTTGAAACTGCATTGCAAGTTTTCACCAAAGATCTTTATCCTTTTCATTGCACCAAAGTAGACTCAGACTTTTAAAGACCAATTTGGTGTGGGTTTTTCCCTGCTTACTTATCATCATCACGAGAAGAAGGAGAAGGGAAAGAAGAGGAAGACAAAGAGGAAGAGAAGAAGAACAGAAGGGGAACAAAAGGGAGGAGAAGGAGGAGGAAGAGGAAAAGAAGGAGAAGGAAAAGGACCAGCAGTAGCAGAAGCAGCATTTATTGAACATTTATATAGCAGGTACTATGTTGTACATAATAATAATAACTAGGAACATTTACTGAGCTTTTTTAAGGCAGGCACAAGACTAAATACTGAGCATACACTCCTTCCATTTCCTTTTCTTCTGACACCAACCCAATGAGGTAGGTATTCCTAACCCATATACAGTGAAATAACTACAGCCCAGAAAGATTAAGTAGCTCAACTAAACTCCAAAGGTGATAAGGGCAGAGGTGGGATTTGAACCCAATCTGATTAAGAAAACCCATTCTCTTAATCACCAGGCCATACTAACTCTGAACTGCATAAAAATTCCTCATGGATCCCAAAGGACTTCAAGACACAAGGTCCAATTCTCTGCTTTCAACTCATCCCCTAGCAAGCCATGTGGGCCTTGCTCCCCTCTGCTTTAATTCTTCATTGCTTCAAACAGCATCAGACTAATCGTCAATCGTATTTCCTACCCACCTTCTCACTAAACTGTCCGAGATGGTATACAAAATTACAATAGCTCTGAACCCAAGATTACCATTCCAAGATTTGCCAGCCTCTTGAAGGAATGCTTCTAAAATGCTTGGGATGGGTTTAGAAACTTAAGATGCTAGTGCATGTCTTGACCTCTGCAAGCAAAGAGCAAGGCCAAAAAAGAATAAAGGAAGAAGAGGCTATCCACTCCTGCTGTCCGCGCATACACACACCAAAGCTGCCATCCTTAGACTGAAACATAGTTCGTTCCCCTGACACTGGACCTCAAACCCCGTGTCCACAATGACCTCTCATTCTGCCTTCTTTTCACATCCTGGGATAACTCCTCTGGAGGCGAATGGGCACAGATATGAAGTCCTCAGGAGGGCTAAAGACAGGACAGGTTCTGGGAGCAGCCTGGTATGGGCAGTTTCTAGTTTACAACACTGTGACTGTTTCAGATGTCCAAGTCAGAGAACAAGGTAATAATAACAAAAGGTTTTTCCCATTCCATCCTGTGCAACTGCTCTAGTGAAATGGCTGCCAAACCCAAGAAATTTGGCTCAGAGCCATGTAAATCAAGGTAGTCTCCTGGCGAGGACCTGACTGGGGGGGCTTCCGCAGCATTCAAGTGACAAGGGGAACCACAATGAGGTACCACTTCACACCCACCAGGATGGCTATAAACTAAAAAAATGTAATATAACGTAACTGGGAATGTGGAGATATTGGAACTCACGTACATTTCTGGTGGGAATGTAAACTAGTACAGCCACTGTGGAAACATTTTGGCAGCGCCTCGAAAAGTTAAACACAGAGCTACCATATGATCCACTTCTAGTTATGTATCCAAGAGAAATGAAAACATACATCCACCCAAAAAAACTTGAACATGAATTTTCATAGAAGCATTATTCATGATAGCTAAAAAGCGGAAACAATCCAAACATCCATCAATGGATGAGTGGATAAATAAAATGTGGTATATCTATACAATGGAAATTGTTCACCCATAAAAAGAAATGAAGTACTGATATGTGCTACAACTTGACTGAATCTTGAAAACACGCTAAGACATAAAAGGTTACACATTGTATAATTCCTTTTTTTAAATGAAATATCCAGAGCAGGCAAAATCCATAGGGATGGAAAACAGATTAGTAGTTGCCAGGGTATAGGGGAGTCAGGAACAGGGAGTGATTACTTAATGGATAGAGGTATTCTTCAGGGATGATGGAAAACTTTTGAAACTACAGAGAGGTTGCACAGTATTGTGGCTGCACTAAATGCCACTGAATTGTATACTTTAAAATGGTTGACTGTATGTGCAGGACATTAATTACTTTTGTGTGTGGCCTTTCTAGCCATGGTCTTGTAACTCCCACCCAGGTGATTATGTGATAGGGAAACTGTGGCCTACCAAGGGGATTGGTCAGCTTTGCCTTAAAAGAGAACCCACCACGACCAAAGAAAGGGAGGCCAACAGGAAAGACCAAGGAGCAGAAACCCAGCTGCGAAAGATGGCACAGTAGTCCTCCCCACCCACAAAAGAACACGCTGAGTGCCTATGGACAGAGACTGAGGGCCAGGGAGAGGTATGCCTTCGAGTATGGCTGGGGAGAGGCTATCCTGATAGAAGAACAATCCTGAGTGTCCTTGAGCCTGAACTGTACCTGAACTGTACCTGTTACTTCCCTGATAAACCCCATAATTGTGACTATGGTCTGTGAGTTCTGTGTGGCCATTGCAATGAATTACCGAACCCAGTAGAGAGTGCTATGGGAGTCAGTTAGTGTCAGAACTGGTAGAGATGGTGGAGAGAGGAGGCAAATCTGACCTCTGTCTCATAAGAATCAGCCTTGAGCTGTTGATCTTTGTTCTCCTACCCCCTTGTGGGGTTGGAGGAGGTCAGACATTGCCCCCATGCCATTTTTACAGCATGTTATATAAATTTCACCTTAGTTACAAAAAAAATAGATGAGAAGTGACAAGAGGAATTCACATACCCACTCTGTTGTTAATACCATACCTAGATACACCTCTCTTTGATCAAGAACATACAAAGAAAAACTCGCAACATCATCATCATCATAGAACATATCTGTAAAAATTTCCAAAGCATTTAAGAACATGATCACAACTAAAAATTCTGAGTTAAATCATACTAATGGAAAGTATTTACTACTATTTTTGGACGTCACTTGTGTTGTGTTTTCAAAAAGACTACTGAAAATACGACTTCTGTTTTTAAAAGACAGAGAGAGAGGTAAACGATGAAATGAAAATCAGGACGTTGAGAGACAAGCTGAAATGAAAGAGGATTCATTTACATAAAAAAGGATATAAGAAAACCAAAGAAAAAATGCAAACAAAGAAATAAAATTCCCGTTGGAACCAGGAAAAGACAAAATCAACATGCACAACATCGAATCAGTGATGTAGACAGCACGCTTGAGAAGTTCTCCAACAGTGCAGAAGAAAAGGACACATGGATTTTAAAGAAACATTAAGGAGAATGAGAATAGGCATCCGGGAGAGTTTATAGAGATCCAACCAATATAAGGATGGCAGAGGGAAACATCAAAATGGGGTAGAAACATTAATCAAGGCATAATAGAAGAATTCTGTATGTCCTGACTGTGGGTCAGAAAAAGAACTCAGACACAGAGGGCAAGGAAGATTGATAGTACATCAACCTTATCTCTATCCTTGCAAAAGTTTTAATTAAAGAAAATTAAACTCCCATCCTCACGCCCCAACCCTCCCCCCACCAAAATGGTAGGAACAAAAATCTGGAAGACTTCAGTTGACGGTAAATGCCAGTACACAATCTGAAGAACTCAAGAACTTTATAACCAGTCAAGCGGTCCTTCAGAGGAAAAGTAAAGAGAAAGACAGCTCATATGTCAGGATAAAATGTAGACGCCATCCATTTAAAAAGAGGGGCTTCAGACAGGCTCCAAATAATTTTAAACCTAAATTTTAAAATTTAAAACTCAAGAAGGTGAAATAAGTATACATCCTAGGATTAATGCTGAACAGAAAAAGATACCAAATTAATATCGAAAGTCTAAGTAATTACTATGACTGTGATAAAACTGAAAGCAATATAAAGTGAGTCTCAAATGATTACTTGTATATATAATGCAAAAATAGAAAGTTAAAATAATGTTATTTTCAAATGTCAGGTTAAGACAACAAAGATAGGAAGTCGTCTTAGATAAAAGGGGGCCAAAACTCACTGTATGATTCTTACATTCTCTAACTAGAAAAACTTATGTTCATGTGTATTTTTAAAACACAGTTATTTATCTTAGAGAAAGGAAAACAAGTCCATAAAATGGCATATACACAAATGATTGTAGAACTTTTATTCATAATAGACAAAAACTGAAAAAAAAGGAAATGTTTCAACACGTGAATAAATAGACAAAATGTAGTATATTCTTGCAATGGAATACTACTCAGAAATAAAAAGGAATGAACTACTGATACACTGAGCGACTCGGGATAATCACAGGCATTATGATGAATGAAAGAAGCCAGTCACAAAAGAGTATATACCAGCAACACTAATCTACAGCGATAGAAGGCACACCAGTGGTTGCCTGGGATGGAGAGATCAGGTGGGGTGGAGAGGTTGACAGCGAAGGCCACGAGGAAATTTTCTCAGGAGATAGCAGTGCAATGTTCTATATCTTGACTCAGGTGGTGGTGCACACATTTGTCAAGAGTTAACCTTTACACTTAAAATGTGTGAATTTTATTGTATATAAATCACACCTCAATAAAGTTTAAAAAACATATCAAAATTATAAAAAAGAAAATACACATTTAAAATTAAATGGAAGGACGGAAATATGGTCCATACTGCAAAAGACATTTTAAAAATGAAACAACATTAAAGGATAAAAACCCAAAAACAATAAGAAATAGAAATGAGATCAAATTCATTATTTATGGAAAAAAAAACTAAATATCAGAACTCCCTTATTAAAAGGCAAAACTTTCTGTGGGGTTGAAAAAAAGTACAACACATAAGTAGCATCTCATGCAAAAGTTAACTCAAGGTGGGTTACAGAACCTAAGTGCCAATCAACAGATGAATGGATAAAAAAAACTATGGTACATACACACAATGGAATAGTACGAAACGATAAAGAATAATGATGAATCTGTGAAACATCTCACAACATGGATGAATCTGGAGGGCATTATGCTGATTGAAATAAGTCAATCACAAAAGGACAAATATTGCATGAGACCACTATTATAAAACCCCAAGAAAAGGTTTACACACAGAAAAAAAAAAAAAAAAAAAAAACGGTTGTGAGGGACGGGAGGGATGGGGAGGGGAAATGATTAACTAGAGAGTAGGCAAGTGTTAACTTTGGTGAAGGGAAAGACAACACACAATATAGGAGAAGTCACCATGACTTGATCAAGGCAAAGTCTTAGAAGTTTCCTAGACACATCCAAATACCTCAAGGGACTGAGTTACTGGGGCTGATGGCTGGGGACCATGGCCTCAGGTCAATGAGCGTAACATCTGGTATAAAGAAAATGTGCTACATCCTACTTTGCTGAGCAGTGCCTAGGGTCTTAAAAGCTAGAGAGCTGCCATCTAAGATACATCTACTGGTCCCATACTATTTGGAGCAAAGGAGAATGAAATAAACCAAAGACAGGAGTATTAGTCCAAAGAGCTAACGGACCACATGAACCACAGTCTCCACCAGCCTGTGCCCAAAAGAATTAGATGGTACCCAGGTACCACCACTGGCCACTCTGACAGGGATCTCAATAGAAGATCCTGGGCAGAGAAGGAGAAAAATGCATAACAAGGTTTAAATTCACACACACACACAAAAAAGACCAGACTTGCTTATCTGATAGAGGCTGGTGGAACCACCCAAGACTATGGCCCCCAGACACCCCCCTAACTCAGAAGTGAAGCCACTCTCAAAGTCCATTTTTCAGCCAAAGATTAGACAAGCCTATAAAGCAAAAAATAACACATGTAAGGAACGTGCTTCTTAGTTCAATCAAGTATATGAGACCAAATGGGCAATGCCAACCCAAAAGCAAAGACCAGAAGGCAGGAAGGGACAGGAAAACTGGACAAATGGACACGGAGAATGGAAAGGGAAAGGGGGAGAATGCTGATACGGGGACTGCAACCAATGTTACAAAATAATTTGTGTATAAATTTTTGAATGAGAAACTAAATTGCCCTGTAAACTTTCACCTAAAGCACAATAAAATTAAAAAAAAGAAAAAGGCAGATCACAGATCTAAGTATAAAATCTAAAACTATAAAACTTGTAGAAGAAAAGCGAGGAGAAAACCTTTATGACCTCGGTTTGGCAATGGGGTTTTAGAAATGACACCAAAAGCCCAATTAATAAAAGACAAAAATTGATAAACTGTACTTTATTAAAATTAAGCACTTTTCCTCTGTCATAGACTTACATAGAAAAGCACTTGCAGATCACGTATCCATAATTTGTATCCAGAATACATAAAGAACTCTTAAAACTCAACAATAAGCAATCAAATGGCCCAATTAACAAACAGGCAAAAATTTTAAACGGACATTTTACCAAAGAAGAATACAGATGGCAAAAAAGCACATGAAAAGATCGTCATCATCATTAGACACTAGGGAAATGCAAATTAAAATGAGACACCTATGAGAATGGTTAAAAAAAGAAAATAGTGACAATGCCAAATGCTGACAAGGATGCTGAGAAACAGGAAACTCTCATTTATTGCTTGTAGGAACACAAACTGGTACAGGCATTTTGGAAAAGAGTTTTAGCAGCTTCTTTTAAAATTAAACATATACTTGCCATCCAAACCAATAATTTTACGCCCAGGTATTTACCCAAGTGAACTGTAAAATTAAGTTCACAGAAAAACCTGTGTGTGGATGTTTCTAGTGGCTTTACTCATAACTGCCAAAAACTAGAAATAACCTAGATATCCTTCAACAAGCCAAGAGATGAACAAGTTGAAACTTGTCCACATAATGGGATGCTACTCAGCAACAGAAGGGAACTACTGATTCACACAATAACATGAATGACTCTCAAATTCATTTTCTTAAATGAAAGAAATCAGGCCCAAAAGGCTGATATTTTGTGATCTTGTTTGTATGATATTTTGGGATATACACTCTCAGTGATCAATAGAACAAGTAGATATAAAATCAGTAAGGATACAGAATACCTTATAAACACTATGAATCAACTTGGCCCAACTGACATCTCTAGAAGACCCCAAACAAAAACACCAGAATACACATTACTTTAAAGTGCACACGTACCATTTATCCTACTCTGGGCCATAAAACAAACCTTAACAGATTCAAAAGAATAGAAATCATACCAAGTACGTTCTCTGACCAATACAGAATTAAATACAAATCAATAACAAAAATGTATCTGGATATCTCCCCCAAATATTTGGAAATTAAACCACATACTTCTAAGTAGTCCATGAGTCAAAGAAGAAGTCTTAAGGGAAAATTAAAAATATTTTGAACTAAATGTAAACACAAAAAAACAAAATTTGTGGAAGACAAGTGAAGCTGTGTTCAGAGGGAAATTTATAACACTGTAGTTGGTTGGTATGCTTACATGAAAAAGAAAAGCCTGAAATAAGTAATTAAGCTTCCATGTTAAGAGACTAAGAAGAGCAAATTAAATCCAAAGCAAGCAGGAGGAAGAAAATAATAAAGGATAAATAAAATTAAAAATTACAAAATAGAGAAAATTGGTCAACCAAAAGCTGGTCCTTTGAATAGAACAATAAAGTTGATAAACATCTATCACACTTACAAAAAACAAACCCATGAAACACAAATTACTTATAAAGGGAATGAAAGAGTGGACATCCATAGAGTTTCCACAGATATGCAAAGATAATAATGGAAAAATAATAATAATGCCCATGAATTTGACAACTGAGATAAAATGAACCAAAGAGATGAAAGACACAAACTACCAAAACTCACTCAAGAGTAAATAGAGAGCCTAAATAATCCCATATATATATATGTATATATATACATATATATACATACAAAAATTGAATTTGTATTAAAAGCCTTTCGACAAAGAAAATTCTAGGCCCAGATAGCTTCACTGATGAATTCTATCAAACACTTAAGGAAAAAATAATACCAATTATACACAATGTCTTCCAGAGAACAGAAAAGAAAGGAACACTTGCCAAACTATTCTCTCAGAGTTGATATAAAAGATGGAACTCATTCATTGATTCAACAAATATTTATTGCTTTTCATGAGCCAGGCACACATGCTGGACACTGGAGGTGCAAGGGTGAGACAAAGCAAGTGTGGTCCCCATGCTCATGGAACATACAGGTAGGTAGGGGCAAGACCATGCAAGGCCTTTGAGAACATGTTCAGAACTCTGATGAGAGAGAAGCCCTTCAATGGGTCGTGGCAGATGGAGAAACTGGGGAACGTGAGGGCTGACGGTCCCCCTGGTCCAGGACTGACATGACCATACTCCAGTTAGGAGCCTTCTTGTTGGCCTCCCTCACTGGGTTGTGCATACCTCCAGGGCAAGACCCCATCTTCCCTATCACCATTTCCCCAACAGCTCACCATTGGGGAAAAGTAAGTTTGGGGCTGCAGGGTCTCACAAGCCAGTCCAGGCAATTGGAAATCTTCGTCACAGTGACACAGAAAGAGCCTGGGCTCTGGTTCCCAGAGGGCAGAGACAGGTGTTGGAAGGGCTGTTCTGCAACTACCTCACCAAGGGATTCAGATAAATCGCACCTTCAGATCTATCTCCTCCCTGATGAAATAAAGGCCTAAAAGGAAGCAGTCAGTGGGCTCCAGCCTGTGTTCTGGAAAGTCTTTTGATTTGATGGAGATGTAGCAGGCAGATGTTTCAGGGGTGAGGGGGCCCGTGAATTCCCCACCTCCAACTCAATTCACGCAGAGCTACTCCGCCTGGATTAAAGCTAAATATTGAGCTTCTGCCTGATAAAGGCAGTCCTCAGCTTACGAAGGAGTTCCATTCCTACACCTGTCTTTAAGTCAAATTTGTATGGAAGTCAGAATAGCTAGATACAGTTGTATCTAACATCAGTTAGTCAAATGTTTGCCTGAGCATATAGTATATAGTGTACCTTTCTATACATAAAAAAATTAAAGAAACACTTTCCAGATATAATAAAATATTTTTAACACACTAATACAGTAATAATATTTTGATGCACATTGCAAAGTAGAGCCCATTTGTTATTACAAACCATTGTATAATACTTGAATTTTTATACAGGCTTTATAGGAGCTAGTTCGTAACTGCCGGATGTATGTAAATTGGACTTTCTAATCTGGGGACTGCCTGTACTTCATTTGCTGCTAACACAAGTGTCTTTAAATAATAACAATCAAACGTGAAAAACCTTGACCAATATACTCTCTAAGAAGTTCCTTCAGGTTCTATGATTTAAAATGCCTTGGCTGGGAAGCAGCGTCAAACAGGCTAGAACAGAGAGATGCTTCAGGATGATGTCACCAAAATCCAGGCCCTTTAATGGTATCATTCTGAGTCCTGAGACCCAACACGGAAGTCATAACCCTCTCCTGGTTTGTTAAGTCCCTGTTTGTACAAAAAATTCCTATTTGTGACAGAATGGCTGAGCCCAGCACTTCAGAGAGACAGACCCATAAAGTTAGGGGAATGAGGCTTATCTGAACCCTAGCACAGGCCGATTCTCCTGTGATCTTAAAGTTCTTGTGGCTATAGTGCTTTACAGAGCTAGCCAACCATCCCTTACTAGCCTTCAACTCCTTCCTCTCACTCTCCTCAACCCCTCACACTTAGCCTTTGAGGGATTACTTTGACCACTTAATTGCTTTTAAGGAGCCATTTTTTTCACAAAAACAAAGGGTGCACACAACACATGTAGGGAATGGAGGAGACACGAGGTGAACAACGCTCAAATGAGTGCTGGAGAGAGACTGAGGACCTGTGAAATGGGGGGAGGCTACAGCAGGGTATGCCTACACATCACTTCATTGGCGTGGATTCAGCGGAGTGGTTGGTGTGCAGCAAACTCAAATTTTGATTTTTTGGAACTTTCTTTGTATTTTTTTTTTTTCCTTTTTTGAATATTTTCAATCTGCAGTTGGTTGGATGCAGAACCTGTGGATACGGAGGGCCGAATATCTTGGTACAGCCTCACCCCTCCCTCAAGAGGATGAGGTTGAGAGAGGATTCTCTTCAAGAAGAAAACTTAATTTTTCCTTTTCAACTACAAAGGGAATTAGTGTACCTAACAGGCAAACAGTAAGTATTATGTTAGCTGGTAGTCAGACTTTAAAAAATGAGTAAATAGAACAGACACTTCACCAAAGCAGACATTCAGGAGGCTAAAGGACACATGAGGAAATGCTTGTGCTCGCTAGCCATTAAACCAAAAAAACCAAGCTCACTGCCATCAAGTCAGTTCCAACTCATGGTGACCCTACAGATCACAGCAGAACTGCCCTATAGGGTTTCTAAGGAGTGGCTGGTGGAGTCAAACTGCTGACCTTTTGGTTAGTAGCTGTAGCTCACTGTAGCTCTTAACCACTGTGCCACCAGGGCTCCTACTAGCCATTAAAAAAATGCAAGTCAAAGCTACAATGAGATACTACCTCACCCCAACATTACTAGCACGATTCAAAAAACAGAAAATAACAAATGTTGGAGAGGCCTAAACTCTTATGCACCACTGATGGGAATGTAATCCCATTCCTAGGAATATATCCTAGAGAAGTAAAAGCCGTCACATGAATAGACATATGCAAACCCATGTTCACTGCAGCATGATTCACAATAGCGAAAGGATGGAAACAACCTAAGTGCCCATCAACAGATGAAGATTTTTTTTTATGATACATACACAGAATGGAATACTATGCAGCAATGAAGAATAATGATGAACGTGGGAAACATTTCACTACATAGATGAATCTGGAGGGCATTATGCTAAGTGACAAAAGTCAATCACAAAAGGACAAATATCGTATGAGAACACTATTATAAAAACTCATGCAAAGGTTTACACACAGAAAGAAACAATCTTTGATGGTCACGAGAAAGGCAAAAACACTAACTAGATAATAGACAAGTGGTAACTCTGGTGAAGGGTAAGGCAGTACACAATATTGGGGAAGTCAGCATAACTTGACCAAGGCAGTGTCATGGGAGCTTCATAGACACATCCAAATTCCATGAGGGACTGAACTGCTGGGCTGAGGGCTGGGAACCATGGTCTTGCGGACGTCTAGCTTAATTGGTAAAACATAGTTTATAAAGAAAATGTTCTACATCCTACTTTGGTGAGTAGGATCTGGAGTCTTAAAAGCTTGTGAGCAACAATCTAAGATACTCCACTCGTCCCACCCTGTCTGGAGCAAGGAAGAACGAAGAAAACCAAAGACACAAGGGAATGATTAGTCCAAAGGCCTAATGGGCCACAACTACCACAGCCTACACCAGACTGAGTCTGGCACAACTACATGGTGCCTGGCTACCACCACTGACTGCTCTGATAGGGATCATAATAGAGGGTCCTGGACAGAGCTGGAGAAAAAGGTGGAATAAAATTCTAATGCACAAAAAAGAAAACCAGACTTATTGGCCTGAAGACTGAAGAAACCCCGAAAATATGGCCCCCAGACACCCTTTTAACTCAGTACTGAGATCACACCTGAGGTTCACCCTTCAGCCAAAGATTAAACAGGCCCATTAAAAAAAAAAAAAAAGTAAATAAATAAAAGGAAGGAGTTTTAATTTATAAATGGAAAGTACTAGAAGCTCATTTTGTAGCTCAGATTGTTCTAGGTTGCAAAGTATGAAGATGGAACACAGAAATCTGTTATGAATGAAATCTTTATTATAAAGTAAAATGGATGGAATCCTTATTTGTTAAAAAGTAAGATGATGCAATTATAAATCTACATGCCTATTTTTAAATACAAAGAAAAATGCTCTTCTGGCCACACAGCTCCTGTTTGCAAATTGAATAGAAGCTTAAGATGCCAGTCCAACAAAAGGAAAAACAGACAGAAAAGGTACAGTCAGGTCTGCTATACCTTGTTTTGAAAGGGCTTGTTTCGAAAACACAAATTTGTTCCAAAGCAATTGATATACAAGGGAACAATTTTAGTATAATGAAAATTTTTCATCTGCTTGTGCACAGTTTTGTCTGCAGGAAAGAGTTGTTTAAGTTGTTAGCTGTCGAGTTGGCCCCTGAGTCCTGGCAACCTGACACGCATAGAACAAATGCTGCCTGGCCACGCACCCTTCGTGCGACTGACTGAAGATCAGCCTGTTGTGATTCACAGGGTTCTTACTGGCTGATTTTTGGAAGTAAATCACCAGGCCTTTCTTCCTACTCCATCTTGACCCAGAAACTCCACCGAAACCTCTTCAGTATCATAGCATCACTCAAGCCTCCGCTGACAGAGGGGTGGTGGCGGCACATGAGGTGCCTTGGCTGGGAACCAAACCCAGGTCTCCTGCACGGGAGGTGAGAATTTTACCACCGAACCACCACTGCCTCACGAGCAATAGTAGGTAAATGCAAAAACTGCACCTAGCTGAATTGCACAGCTTAGGAATATACAAAATGTGTCCGGACACACACCTCAAACACCTACCAAACTACCTGTGCATCGTGTTATGGGCCACACCCATCCACATCTGCTGTGACACACCTTCCTTCTGATTCAGATAACCCTCCTGCCACTGCTTCACACTAACCTACAAGCTGCAGTCCTTCTCACGCTCATTTTCACAAGCCAACTTCAGGTCTTTTTCAAGGTAAAGTGCCACATTTTCGTAGTATTTATGTATTTCTTAGCCATTTAACATATGCAAAATTCTGCTTTTTTTTTTTTTATATTTCACTGACAGCGATTTTGAGTATCATGTCCTAACCCCGTTTTCCCCACAAGCCCTGTGGTTTTTTTATTGCACAATTCTGCATAGCCCAGTGATGTTTAGGCACATCTATGTTGCATTAAAGCAGAACTTAGTATATGTGGAAAAATGTTCTTCCACAGTTAATTTAATTTTTAAAGGAAATTTAAAAACAAAAACAAAAAACACTTGTCATTGAGTCGACTCTGACTTATCGTGATCCCATGCGGTCAGAGGAGAACTGCTCCACAGGGTTTTCAAGGCTGTGAACTTGCAGAAATAGATGGCCAGGCCGATCTTCCCAGGTGCCACGGGGTGGGCTCAAACTACCAATCTCTCGACTAGTAGTCGAGCGCTTAACTGTGTGCACCACCCATGGACCCCAAAGAAAATACAGAGCACTACACATTGGTGCAACCCTTTCAGCAGTCATATGACAATATTTACCAAGTTGTGTTCACATCTTTGATCAAGCATTCCCATTCTAGGAGAATGACACTAAGGCAATAACTCAAGCAAAAAAAGAAACAAGATGTGTGCATTAAGATGTTCACTGTGGCACTGGTGTGTGATGTACTGGGGTGTGTGTGTGCAGGGACGGGACGCGTTAACCAGTAAACAAAGTACACAATGGCCTACTTGTGCTTACTTACTAATCTGTCGTGAATAATTTCACATGGTGAAAAACAGGTGAAACTGTGCACGACAGATTAGTAAATAAGCACAAGTAAGCCCACGTGTACCTTGCTTATTGGGTAATCCATCCCTGTGTGTGCAAAGCCACCAAATATTATAATTTCAAAGACTATATAACAAAATAGTAAATGACAATAAAACAGTGATAAGCGAAAACAAAAAAAGGTATATAAACTGATTAATAGTTTGAAAACATAAGCTTATAAACAAGAACTACAAGGGCAGCAATGATACGAGCTGTATTAGCATGACAGAAAGGTGTTACCTTTGTTTTATTGGCTGTGCAAAAATATTCGACTGTGTGGATGATAACAAATTATGAACAACATTGCAAAGAACGGGAATTCTGGAACACTTAATTGTGCTCATGAGGAATCTGTACATAGATCAAGAGGCAGTCATTCAAACAGAACAAGGGGATACGGTAGAATGGGGCATCAGGGCTGGAGGAAGATTCATTAGCAGCCTGCAATATGCAGGTGATACAACCTTGCTTGCTGAAAGTGAAGAGGACTTGAAGCACTTACTGACGAAGATCCAAGACTATAGCCTTAGTATGGATTACACCTCAACATAAAGAAAACAAAAATCCTCACAACTGGTCTAATAAGCAACATCACGATAAAAAGAGAAAAGTTTGAAGTTGTCAAGGATTTCATTTTACTTGGATCCACAATCAACACCCATGGAAGCAGCAGACAAGAAATTAAATGACACATAATTGCACTGGGAAAATCTGCTGCAAAAGACCTCTTTAAAGAGTTAAAAAGCAAAGATGTCACTTTGAGGATTAAGGTACACCTGACTGAAGCCACGATATTTCCAATTGCCTCATATTTATATGCAAGCTGGACAATAAATAAGGAAGACTGAAGAAGAATTGATGCCTTTGAATTATGGTATTGGTGAAGAATACTGAATATACCATTGACAGCCAGAAGAATGAACCAATCTGTCTTGGAAGAAGTACAGCCAGAATGCTCCGAGAAGCAAGGATGGAGAGACTTTATCTCACCATCCCAGGAGGGACCAGTCCCAGAAGAAGGACATCATGCTTGATAAGGTAGAGGGTCGGCAAAAAAGAAGAACCCCAACGGGATGGACCAACACAGTGGCTGCAACAACGGGCTCAAGTACAGCAATGACTGTGACGATGGCGCAGGACCAGATAATGATTCGTTCTGTTGTGCATGGGGTTGCTATGAGTCGGAACAGATTTGACGGCACCTAACCACAACAGCATGACAGGATTGGAGGTCGCTTACTTTTCATCTTTGAAAATTTCCTTAATGTTAAAATACTGCTTACTTACACACACAGAGGTGTTTTAACTTTTTAAAAAAGGTAAGTCACCAGGAAGGATTTTGAATATGCTAATTTTCAGTTTTGTTAAAAAGCAGAAATAGTTCTTCACTGCATTTCATATACCCAGCTCTTTATTTCAAGATGTAAAGGAAGTACATAATGTGAAATTTTCGTTTCATGAATAGTACATATTTTTGTAATGGTACAAATTTGAATACTGCACTACAGCTGGTTATCTTCAGTCTGTCACTAAAACTAAGTTACAGTCCTGCTGCTTGCTGTAAATATGGAAACAATAGTCCCTTGGCAACCCGCAAACACACAGGGCAAAACACACAAGTAGAAAGTAAAGGTTTTGCTAAATGACTGGCAAATTGGACAGCGCTTGTGTGTGGACTGTGTTGTCGGCAGAAAAGGAGGTGGTAGGTTTGTTCCAAGCAGGGCTGTTACCAGCAAGACAAGTTTCTGTACGAACCAGATGGCCAACAGGAAGTGGGGCATTTTCATGTTTCACACAGAAGGAACCACCCTGTGGATTCTGCAAAAATATAAAGCTCGTATCTTAAAGCATCTGTGTCAGAATCTCTGAACCCGCCCAAACTCCCATGCCGCGAACACAGACGTTGGTAGCATGAGTGGGGGCTGGATGTGGGCAGACCTGAGACGGTGTAAAGATGGGATTACTTCAAGAGCTTAACAGAAAGTCCTGTTTTTATTAGCATTTCATGAGTTGGCTTTTCCATAAGAAAACCTTTCTCCTCTGAGCTCCTAGGATTTGGATTCTGGCAGCCCTGGGAATGAATTTGAGCTACTAGCTGTGTGACCTTCAGCAAATTACTTTACCTCTCTGAGCCTCTCTTTCCTCTTCAGAAATGTAGGGATTTAACAGTATCTCTCAAATGGCTGGTGTGAGGAGGAAATATTTTTAAAAGCAACACATTTTTAACTTAGGAACTAAAAAAAAAAAACCACTGCCGTAGAGTCAACTCCAACTCACAGTGACCCTGTAAGACAGAGGAGAACTGCCCCACAGCGTTTCCAAGGAGCGGCTAGTGGATTCGAACTGCTGGCCTTTTTGGTTAGCAGCCTGAGATCTTATTCACTGCGTCACCAGGACTCCTCTGAACCTAAGAGGGCCTCAATAAACACCCACTAAATCTAAAGTTCAGTGTTTCAAGAGAAACTCCCACTGCCTCTACTCTTGAACTTGATCCCTTGCCACCCTGGTGATGTCCCCTTGAAAACACAATGCCCTGGGCTCATCATGTTCAACATGGCAACAAAGGGGATGAGCTCCCTCCTGCTTTTCTGCCCTCAACAGGATTTTAAATTAGCCATTATTCAACCAATACTGAATAATCCAAACCAGCTTCCCCCACCCCCCACCACCAAGCCTTATGCGTGGGAAATGATAAGGCTTGTGGGGTAAGGGAAAGAGTGAGCTCTAAGAATTGTTCCGTAACACTTAAAAAAAAAAAAAAAACCTAAACCACTGCTCATTGTGATTCAACTCAGTGCAATCAAATCTGTGTACGTTTAAAATAATGTCCCAAAAGTCCCTCAAAAATGGCCATCTGTTCACCTCAAGACAATATTTGAAATCACTGGTGTAAACTGCCTCTGTGTGGTGTCTCTTGTGTACCCTTTGATTGATTGATCGATTCATTCATTCATTCAGCATCAGCGTCACAGTGATGCTGGTGTCTGGCTCCTGCGTGTGTCAGCTTGCCCCTCACGTCTCCCTGTTGCCTCTCCACAGCAGCAAGAGATTGAATATCCATGGACATGAATGATGCAAAATGATCGTGTCCCTATCAGCAGCTCAGGGACAGCCCACATCCCCCGCCATCACACTAGAGAAGGTGGGTGGCTGGAAGCAGGTGGGGAGGACTCCGTAGGCCAGAGCACGGCTTTGGAAAGGAAAACTGCAACGCTCTCTTGAAAGGTCCATATGGTAACACAGTCCCAAGCTGCAGTGCATAGCTCTGGGGTAAAAGGGCAATGGGCGGCTAAAAGAAAAGCTGATCAACAAAGAGGGCTGCAACCCAACTGTCATCAGACAGATAATAAAAATTCCGTGCTTCCCTTCATCTTTTATGTAGGATATAAGGCTGGTTCTGTATGTTTTATATTCACTGGGTTTCACAAGCTCAATTCTTCCCAGCCCAAAGGTACTGGCCTACTTGGTAGCAAATGTGGCCTCTGCCAATATCTAACAGAAGGGAAGGGAGAGGAGAGTCACAAGGATATTGGAACCCAAGTCCGCCCCAGGTGTACTGGGTGTGGCATCATTTGTAGAGTTTAGCTACAGGAAAGAGCTCCTCAATAGCCCCTTAGCACCCTTACTTACTTATACAAGAATGTCTCTCAAGAGACAGCGAGAGTTACTTGAGGCCATGATCTACTGAGCTCTGTGTCTTCTTCTACCCCTCCTCCTGCCATAATGCCCAGTGTGGATGCATGCAAGGGTGGTGGAAGGGTAGATGAGTTGTTGGATGGATGGGTGGCTGGATGAGGTTTTGAGACAAGCTATTAAAGGGATGTGAATATAGTGCATTGAGGGAAAAGTCTGAAATCACTAATGTGACTTATTTAGATTGTCACCTGCTATTTGTAGACAAAAAACCAGAATTTTTTATTAAATAAAATGGCCATGCAGATGCCATGATACCACAGCCATGAGCTGTTTACTCTTCAGGATATTCTATTCGAATACTGAAACTTAACCCAGAACTCAAAAGATCCCTCTGAACCTCTGATTAGCTTCTATCAGAGATTCCATGGTCCTCTGGGATATGACCACGTTCTTGACATCCAATGCACAACCTTATTGCTGGGTGTGGGTATTTTGTAAGGATGGCCATAATAATATCTTCTGTCTTAGGCTAGGTTCTCTAGAGAAGCAAAACCAGTGAAGCATATATACATATATAGACAGAGAGATTTATCTCAAGGAAATGGCTCACAGGGCTGTACAGGCTGGCACGCCCCAAGTCCACTGGTCAGGTGTCAGGTTGGAGGCTTCTCCTGACTCATGCAGCTGCAGGGGCTGATGAACCCAAGATTGGCAGGTAAGATGGCAGGCTGTTGTCTCACAGGCTGCAGAGACTGATGAATCTCAAGATCGGCAGGCAATAGGGCAGGCCACTGACTCAAGTCCCAGTAAACATAGGTCAAACGATGATAAGCCGAATGCAGGATCCAGAGCAAGTGAGCAAGCTTTACCAGAGTGTCCATATGTATATTGAATGCAGGTCACATCCCTGAGGAAACTCCCCTTACAACTGACTGGATCACATCAGATTACATCATGGAGCTCTGTGTCTCCTTCTACCCATTACATAACTGCCAAACTACATCATTACCTAACTGACAAACCACTGAGAATCATGGCCCAGCCAAGCAGACACACAACCTTAACTACCTCATCTCCCATCCCACATGCTCTTCGTTCAAGATGACCCTGATATTCCCCTGCTCAAGCGGTGGAGACTATGTCCCCTTCCCTTGAACATGAATGCACCTTTGAGACTACTTCAACCAACAGAGTTTGTGGAAATGACCTCATTTGCTAAATCATAAAAGGGTCATTCATTTCTACTGTGCTCTTTTGAGATGCTCACTCTTGAAACCGAGCAGCCATGTTGTGAGGAAGCCTGAACTAGTCCACATGGACAGACCACAGGTAGAGGCCATATCTAGGTGTTCTAGATGAGTGCACAGTTAAAGTGCAAGCCAATAGGTACCATCAGCCACCAAGCATGTGAGTTAAGAATCCCCCAGATGATTCCTGCCCCCATCAATTCACCCCAGCCTTCACGTCTTCCCAGCAGAGGCCCCAGATATTGTGAGGCAGAGACAAGACATTCCTGCCATGCTGTCTGAATTCTTAACCACAGAATCCACAAACATTCAAAAAACGTTTGTTCGTTTGTTTAATACCACTAAGTTATGGGACGGATCTTGAAATGCTGGTACAGTGACCCCGTGTATCCCTTCCATCTTCTTTTGATGCTTCCTGTGTAGTTTCATATTTTCACCACAGAACCCTTCAACATTCCAACTCGAGGCTTTAATTTTTTTTTTCAGTTATTTCAGCTTTAGAAACGCAGATCACGTTCTTCCTTTTTGGTTTTCTACATCCAGGTTTTTGCATATGTCATTGTAATACTTTACTCTGTCTTCTCAAGCCACCCTTTGAAATCTTTTCAGCTCCTTTACTTCATCAATTCTTCCTTTCGCTTTAGCTACTCAACGTTCAAGAGCTAGTTTCAGAGTCTCTTCTGACATCCATTTTGGCCTTTTCTTTCTGTCCTGTCTTTTTAATGACCTCACACTCAACCCAGCCAATTCCACTTGACGCTGGTCTGTGAATGGATCAATCTGCCCACGAGGCCAATAAATTTCTATGACATTTGATAGTAAGCTTCATTTTTAGAGACTGAATGAAAGATTGACATTTATGAAGCTCCTTTAGTGGACAGGCGGATTTCACAGAGCAGCATCAACAGGGTGTTTCAACCCATCCTACCAAGTGGGAGGAAACCAGAGTCTGAGACCACACCCAGGAAGTCACTCAGGATCAGACACAATCCCAAAATGGAAACATCAATAAACACTGAAAGGTGGTTGAGCTCATGCAAATGAGTGGACAAGTCTTACTCACCTAAAGCAGCAACTGAGATAAGATCAAAGTAAGTGTAACCGAAGTCTGGAGTACAAACATAACCAGGACCTTGGTCCACGCCATGACCTGACTATGGCTGCAAGGCTCAGAGTAGCAGAGAAAGGGCAAGAAATGCTGTGTCTGATTCAGGCCCCAAATGAGGAGAAAGGACTACACAGCATATACTATATTCCTGTACCATTAGCACTGGCCTCAGGATACAGAAATCCTTGTGGGATCTGAAGGCATAACTACTCCCTCCATAATTAATATCAACCAATGGCTTTGGAAGATCATTACCTCCCCCTTCTGTCCCCTCCTGCCACTAAGCCAGTCATCCAAGGGGAAAAGTTATTTTAATTACCAGAGTAATTACCAGAGTGCTCTAGCCCTTAAACCAAAACCTGATGCTATCAAATTGATTCTGACTCATAGTGACCCTGTAAGATAGAGCAGAACCGCCCCATAAGGTTTCCAAGACTGTAATCTTTAAGGAAGCAGACTGCCACATCTTGCTTCAGAGGAGTGGCTGGTGGGTTCAAATCACTGACCTTCTGGTTAGCAGCTGAGTGCTTGACTAGAGCTCCTTCCCTTTACCTGCAATTTTACCTCCTAAATTTCTCTCCAAAATATTTACACCTCTCCACTGGCACCATCCTAGCCCAGGTGACCAGCCTCTCATAGCAGCCTCCGAACAGTATGCCTGCACTACCCTGGCCTTCCTCTATGCATTCTCCACACTGCCCTCAGAAAGCACTTTCCACAATGAAAATCTGATCATGCCACCACTCCTCTCCCTGCTTAAAATTCTTCAAGAGCTTCCCACTGCTCTAAGGACAGCAAGTAAAATCCATAATAGGGGATACAGGCCCTGCATGGTTTGGTATCTACCTGCATCTCCTGTTTCTTCTCCCTCCAGTCTCCTCCTTACTCTCTGCCCTCTATTGACTTTCTGCAATCACCCAGCAGCCACCCCTTCCCCTCATTTCAAGGTCTGGTCCTTGTGTTCCTCTACCTGGGGGGTGGGGGGGGTGGTTCTTTCATTCCCCACCCCTCTTCACCTAGTTAGCACCCACCACCCTTTAGATGGAGGAAGAAGTGGTTCAGAGCCAGACTCCCTGGGTTCCAATTCCAGCTCTGTCAGTGGCCTGTGGTTATGTCCTTGGGCAAGGTCTAAACCTCTCTATGTCTCAGTTCCTCATTCCTTAGGGTCATTAGGAGGACACAAGAGTTTACATACATAAATCAGGTCAAAATCATTGTAGCAGAGCCTAGCACATAAAAAGTACCTGGTAAATGTTAGCTTCTTAGTCTTATCTCAGTTCAAATACCACTTCTGCAGAGACAAGCTTCTTCCAGGGCTCCCCACACTTAGTCAGGTTTCTTCGTTAAATGCTCTTTCCTTCAGAGCACTTACACATCCCTAGTGTGACTAAGTAGTGTATGTCCCACCTACTGGTCACAAGAACAGTGTCTGGTTTTGCTCACACTCTATTTCAGTAGTTAGCACAGTTTCTGGCATACAGTAGATACTCAAATTCAAATTTCGTGTATGGAAGGTCAGATAGATGGATGAATACAATCTAAGAGGCACAGAGTGCAAAGGGTAGTCATTCTCACTCTCCAGTCTTAGGCCCAGTAGCTTCCTCCTCAAGGAGCTTTCCAGAGTCCTTGATGCTTTGTGTGTCTTCTACAGTGATTCCTGGTCACCTCCAGTTCTCTTCCTCACCTTACTATTTTTGGTGGGCCCTGTCTTAGAAACAGGTATCAACGTGACTAGCGGCGGTTGAATTTCCTGATGGCACTGGAGTAAGACGCTCCAAAGGCTGAACATATCCACTGCTACGAGGGAAGGCTGGTGAGGCAGAAATAGCCAGAACTGGGGAGACTGTGAGCCCCCAGCAGTTCTTCCAAGATTCCACCTGAGCAGCATCTAAGAAGGCTGCTTTACGTTCTCAGGAACCACGAAGAGAAAATCCCTGTAGTAAACTAGAGATTAAACCAGATGCCTGCTCAGTCTCCTCCAGTGTCAGGGAGGTAGTAAGTATTCATGAGCCCAGCTGGGAACACAGGAGTAGCAAACTGGACAGACAAGGTCCCTGCCCTCAGGAAGTTGATGGGAACATGCAGAAGACAGACAGATAGTATGTAAGTAATTAAAATAAATCATTAATTAATTACAAGTGTACAAAACAAAGTACAGAGTAATGCAAAGAAATATTGGGCTGGGCGGGGGAGCTCCATTACATACATAGAAATTCCTGGCATGAAAAGTGTGATGTGGTTCTTAGGACAGTTTACTCATGTGGTTTCAAAGCAAGAACCCATTTATCAGGTACATTTCCAATAAATGTCACCACTTGAGAGGTCCAACGGTGCTGTGGGCACTTGTCAGGTGGTGCAAATGGAACCCAGCTTTACTCTGCCAGCACAAAAGCCTCACCATTGGCTTGTGATGGGGTGCTTTCCCAGCACTGTCATTAAATCATCCCAACAAACCCAGTGAGTAAACACTATGTGGCAGCTGAGACTCGGAGGGGTTAAATGAGTTGCCTAAGGTCACACGGAACGAAACCCAAGACTATGTTCTACCTGCCATGCCAGGCCTCTGAGTAAGTGAGAAGTGGGCTTTGTCTTGGCACAAAAATGAGGGGGCAAATTCAAAATAAAATGTTAATATACAATACTTATCGTCAAATGAGACCCACAATTTATTTAAAGATGGATGGAAAAGTGTCCCATAATAATTTAAACACTGCTAGCACACGGCCGCCATAATGCTAGCATCTTATATATACAATCCCATTTAATCTTCACAGTAAGGGTGACCACTAAGCGTGAGGCTATGGCCATCATATCCAGTTTACTGATGAGTAAACCAAGGCTTTGAGAGTTAAAGTGCTTGCCTAAAGGCCAAAACTTAAACCCTAACATGCCCATTTCAGCGCCCAAGAGCTTTGTCATCTCACCATCTTAGAGCAGAGCTGATAGACTGCCCCCCAAGACTAGCAGGCTGGGAGGTGGACGGGCTCAGGAGCAAGAATTGGCTACTATGGGAAAAGAATGCAGCTGAAGGAGATGGAAGTCCAGTCTGGAAGGTGTAACCTGACACCTAAAACTACAACAGCATATGGCTCGTGATGTCCCAACAGACACTGGGAGATTGGATGGAGAGCCCAAAACAAGGGGCTAGCAAGCAACACCAGGAAAACATGGCCCTGGTAAGAGGATACCAGCAGCCAGGCTTGGGTTGAAGACAGACCTCAAAACCTAAGTACTGATAAGAGCAAGGGAGGGTCTGGGGTCTAGAGAAGCAGGGAAGGTACTAAGGAGGCAAGGGAATGGTACAGGGATCTAGGGAGCAAAAACCAGAAACAGAATTACCCTTGGCAATAAGACTAAAGTTCAGTTGTCAGAACTTGATGTTCTGAGCTTGATGACTTAATGGCGAGTCCCAGGGAACTGGGCAGGAGGCCCTGAAATTCCCAGGGGACTCCTTAGAAGAGAACGATACTCATCCATTCCAGCTGAGCACCTGTTCTGCTCCTCACCCAGCTGAGGCCCTGGGGATGGAGGAGTGAACACAATAGACACAGTCCTTGCCCCCTGTGCAGCTTAAGTCCAGTATAATGTTCTCAAACGCAGAGTCCAAGGACTCCCTAGGATGCTTGAAAAATGCAGATCCCTGGGTCTAGCTTCAGACCTACTGAAGAGGTTAGGAGCAAATCTTGGGCAAATCATCTAACTTTGGATTTGGTTGGGTTGGACTTGGGCAAATCATCTAACTTTACAGAGCCTCAGTTTCCCAACTTGTACAGGGGATCAGTAACAGGACGGGCTCATGGGTGGTTGTCCAAGTAAACGTATTCAGCACACAGTAGGGTTCTAACACAAGCCAGGCTCATCGTGATCTTCATCTTTTTAATTTTCAGCAACATCATCTAGGGAGGAGTCTTCATTTGAACAAGGCCCCTGGCATTTGCATGCACTAAATTTGAGAATCAACGGATGTTTTTAGTCAGGCGGGCTGTTCTTGCTTTTCCAATGTGGGGACCAGCCAATAACTTAAAATTAGGACAAACAACTATCTGTCCCTCAGGCTGCCCGAGGGAAACAAGGTCATCTGGGCCCCCAATTCAGAGCCCCCGGCGTGTTGCATCTCTCCTGTGAACCTAAGATGGCAGCAGGAAACTAGGAGGAAGTCACCACGTGCTTCATGCTACACAGTCAGGGAGGACGAGAAGCGTCTAGCTAACAATTTGTGTCTGTCTCTGCAGAGACAACAGAACTGGCCCAAGGGGAACCTGAGAAGTTGTTGGTCAGCCTGGATCGCCTTCTTTCCCACCCCAGCCCTCCTCAGGCATCTCTGTACCCAAGCCCATTTAATTCAGGGAAGGTTTCGACAGCATTGTTGGCATCTCCTGTGGGTGGATCATTTTGCACCAGTGTCCCCTTCTCCCATGCCTTCACCATGCAAAGGCACTACCTGTAATGGCAGAGCAAAACAAAATTTTTACGTAGGCGAGATGTACAATAGGCGGGAATGGGCAGCGAAAGAAGGGAGGTGGAAAGAGAGGGAATCTGAGCCTTCCTCTGGTCCCTGAAATTGTACAACATCCACGCAGACCAAGGAGTTGAACTCTTCAGCTCGTGAAGGGAGCCCACTCCCAGTTGCCCCACTTCTTCCCTCCTTGTGGGCATGGGGCTATAATGGCAAAGACCACAAGGCAATGCAGGATCCCAGAAACCATTGGCAATCACCTGAACTCTAAATGCCAGAAAACCAAGATAGCGAGGAGATAAAACTAGGGGTTGGTTTGGCCAGGCAGATTGCATGCTAATTCCTGTCATGTTTACGGACATTTTGTGCACAAGGACCATGCAGTGCAAACACAATCCATGTACAGAAATGCTCCCGATGACCCTGGCTGTCGGTTTCGCCTCGTCCCAACAGGAAGTACTCGGGCAACAGATATTCACTCTTCTACAGTGCAGAGAGCACTGCTGTCCGCTGACAAATCTTTAAAACTTCCGAGCCCTCTACCCAGGACTCTGCCCCCGCCACCCTTCAACATGGCTTTGGGAAGAGTTGTTGCTGCTGGGAAAACATGTCCGTGGCATTTCTAACTGGGACCCAGGATGCACGTTCCTCCTGGACCGATGTATAAATGCATGCTGGCTGTAGTTAAGACGCTACTCTATTACTATAATACAGTATGAGTGACTGGAGGCTTTGGTGGGCTAGCCGAGGAGTCCAGCAACTACTTCTAATGTCATTTCTGATTTAAAAATAAACAGTGAGAGCTCAACCTCTTCAGAAATTCAGCATGTGTGGTTGCTTGAAAGGCCTTCTTTAGAATCACAAGCAGGGTAACTTATCTTAAAGAAGAGAATAGACTGAAATAACAAAAGAGAACCCAGATCTGACCATTATAAGGAAGCGGCTACAAAGAAAAAATAACGTGTTCATTCTTTACTCTTACACAAACACATCTCTGCTAAAACCCCAGGACAACGTCACCTCCTCCCGGGCAGTTTGGGGCTTCTTCCCCAGTATCCCAAATACTGAGCCTGAACAGAGTACGATAATCACAATGCTACTAAGGACAGCCACTGCCAGAGCAGGGCACTAAGAAAAGTATTCACTGTGATTTGCTGGGTGTTTCACATGCACACACTAAGCACCTAACTTGCAATAACTTATTTCACCCTCGCAATGATCCTCTGAGTCCCATGAAACCAAACTCGTTGCCGTCAATTCCGACTCATAAAAACCCTACAGGACAGAGCCGAACTGCCCCATAGGGTTTCCTAGGCTGTAATCTTTATGGAAGCTGACACCTCTCTTGAGGAGCAGCTAGTGGATTCAAACCACTGGTCTTTCTTTTGGGTGGCAGCCAAGCGCTTAACCACTGGGCCACTAGGGCTCCTTAATCCTCTGAGTAGCAACTATTGTCATTCCCTGAAAAACTGAGGCTTGGAAAAGTTAAGAAATTTGCCTAAAGTCATATAGCTAACACATGCTGCAGTCTGGATTCAAAATCAATCGAAAGCCTGAGCTCTTAACCGAGGCATGGGTAAGTTTGAGTGGTGAAACAGTAACCCCAGGGAAGTCCTTCATTCCAGGACTATTTGGGAAAGCGGCAATGAGGCTATCTGAACTGTTCCATGAGCTGTCAATTCTTCCTTGTATGCTCGAATCCAACCCAAGCCCAGGCATCCACTTCTAAGATGCTGAGGAACAAAGGTCCTGAGTCTCAGGTGGCCACCTCCTTCTACACAGATGTGTCATCCATGCAATAATGGACCATATTTCATTGATTCTACAACACACATGATTTGACAGTTGATCATCTCTGATGATTCAATCCAGGGTGCCACACATTCTGGCCTCCCCACAGTCACTTTGCCCTGTCCGCCCCTCCCCTACCCACTGAACCTGAGTCCAGGAGCCCCTTGACTGCAAAGTCAGGACTGTACACCAGGCAGGGCAAGGGTGAAATCCTGGACATTACCCAGTTCTGAAAGGAGCCCTGGTGGTGCAACAGTTAAAGCACTCAGTTGCTAAAGGAAAGGTTCGAGGTTCAAACCCACCAGCCACTTCGTGGAAAAAAGATGTGGCGGTCTGCCTCCGTAAAGATTACAGCCTTGGAAACCCCATGTGGCAGTTCTACTCTGTCCTATAGAGTCACTATGAGTCAAAACCGACTGGAAGGTACACAACAACCACCACCACCCAGTTCTGGTATCCACCAGCTGAGACAGCACCAGCTGAGTAGGGACCCTTCTTTGGTGGAGATGGGTAGGGAACACTTCAGAGAGCTGCAGCAGGGGAGGTGGCAGCCTAAAAGGCTCCATGAACAAACTAAAATAATAATTCTAAGTGAAAAGGAGGCATTAGATCATCATTTAGTCGACAGTAGTTATTTCTTTTAAAGTAGCAGTTCTCAATCTTGGCTGCACATTAGCATCATTGGGGGGGTTTCTAAAAATACCATTAATTAATTAGTAAGTTTGTTAATTAATTAATTAAACCAATGCCACAACTCCAAAGATTTTGCTGTAAGTGGCCTGAGCATCAAGATACTTGAAAGCTCCCCGGGTGAGTCTAATTTTTAGAGATTCATAAAATGACAGCATCTTATAAGCAATGGCACCTTAGATTCGATGAAAACAAATACAATGCTGAACTCTCAGAATTTACCTAAGAAATTTCAGCCTGATCTCCCAAATACTCTCCAGCTGTTTTTGATGACACATTTTGCCAAGTCACCAATGATAAAGTCATCAACAATAGAAGCAGTACACAAGCTTCATGTATATTTTATCTGTAATCCTCAGAACAAGATTGGTTGTATTAGGTCCATTTTACAGACAAGGCAAGTGAGGTTCGAAGAAGTCAAATAATTTGCCCAAGGTTACAGAGGAATAATCAGCAGAATCAGAATTTGAGGCTACCTCCAAAGCCTATGTCCTTCCAAATCACCACGATGACTCTCCAATATACAGTGTTCCCTCCATGTACAGGGTTAGGAGCTAGAATTCAAGGATAGATAAACCTGAGACCATGCACTCCAGGAAGCAGGCTAGTATCATTACTCATCATAAAGCTCCCCTGAGCACTCTAACATATAAAAGGTTGAGGGTGTCCACAGGATGGGAAATGAAAAGACCCTGTGCTTGGCCCTTGGAGGGCAAGTAGGGTTTCCATAAACAGAGCAGAAGGAAAGGGCAAAAGGCAGATTATGAGCAAAGGAACAGAGGGGACAAAGTACAGGACCTCATGTTGCTGCCTTCCCCACCTCTGCTACAGGACAAAGGCCTCCTAGCTGCCACATTCATGGGAACACTTTTATATCCATCCTCTATCACCCCTGTGGGTCACAGGACCCACTCCAGGCACCTGTTTAGGCTACAAATTTGTTTCCAAGTGCATGTAGGTATGTGGCTTACATCCAGGAATTCCTAGAGAGAGCCTTAAGAAGCTATCTCAAATGCCTCCTCTCTGGAGCTGTTTCTCCAGTCATAAAGGCCACATTCACTGATGTGTGGCCCTACAGCAGGGAGCTCTGCCCAGAAGAGCTGTATTAATTAATCCCTGGCCTGGGATCAAGTCCAGCTTTAGCCTCGAAGCACTGCAGAACTGAGACAAACATTCTGTCTATGGCTGAATCTGAGGCTGGGAGATGGGACGTTTCTAAGAAAGGACCTTAACTCCAACTGCTTCTGAAGCCCAGGCTTCCAAATGTAAACCCTCTGAGTGTCAGAATATACCTATATTCCACTTAGCCTTACCCAAGGGCCACCACAGTCCAGGTGCCTTGCTCTACTGGAAGGACCATCCCCCCAGCACACTGATCATATTTTAATGAGTCCTCCTTTCTTACTGATCTCACAGGTCATTCCCCTCCATTCCTGTGGACAGGCATCAGCAAACCACACCCTGCAGGCCAAATGTAGCTGGCCACCTGCTTTTGTAAATAAAGTTTTACTGGAACGCAGCCATGCTCATTTGTTTACAGACGGTCTATGGCTGATTTCACATTACAAAGGCAGAGGTGAGTAGTTACAACAGAGACTGTAGGCCACAAGGCCTAAAATATTTACTATCTGGTCCTTTACAAAAATAATTTTTTTTTCCCAATGCTACCAAAGGAGGAGGAAGAGAAGGAGAAGGTAGAGAAAAAAGAGAAGGACGAAAAGGAGGAAGAGGAGGAAGGAGAAAAAAAAAGGAGAGAGAAGAAAAGTAAGAAGAAAAAATTTAGAAAAAATTTTTATGTATTAGTGTTCCCATCAAAGGATTCATTTTTCTATGCTATTAGGTCTACATTTCTCAAAAAACAAATCTGCTTTAAAACTTTGGAAGTTCCCCACTTTGTTCAGGATGAAGATCCAGACTCTTTATCATGGTTCATAAAATCCTATAACACTCTCTGCCCGTCTCAAACACATAGACTCGCACACCATACTCCACTGATACCAAACATTTAGCTGGGCCTCACGTTCATCTTCTGTCAAATGCAGGGGGAGAGATGATTAGATGGTATCTAAGGCAGAACCAAGGAGAAAATATTTACAAATCATATACCAGGTGAAGTGTTTGTATCCAGAATATATTTTTTAATACCCACAAAACTCAACAGTAGGAAAACCAACAGCCCAATTTAAAAAATGAGCAAAAGATTTGAACAGATACTTCACCAAAAAAGATATATGGATGGCAGATAAACGTTTTCCCACCGCAGGTCATAATCCAACAGTGAGTAATGAAATTAATTTTTAATGGCATGACATGAAATATATCAGTATGCACTGCCTATAGTAAAAGTGTTTTTTTAATGATACTGTTGTTTCATGCACATAGACATACATACACATTTGTACACTGGGTCCACGATGCAAAATATGTTTCACAGAGGCCACAGTCAAAAAAGTTTGAAAGCCACTACTCTAGAACTCCACTAATAGATCTCAAATCTCTCTACTTCTCTCCATCACCAAGTCACAAAATCTCTCACTGGGACCTCTGCAGTAGTTTCCCAGCTGGTGTTCCTGCTTCCAGTCTTGACCCCCTACCAATGCGTTCTCCACAAGATAGCCACAGGGGCCTTTTAAAATCATAAAGCCAACTTGGCAAAGACCCTGCTCTGAGACCCTTTGGTGGTTTCCACTGCATCCAGAATAAAACCCAGGCTTCTTACCACAGCCTACAAAGTTAAGCAAGCTCTGGACCCTGCCTCCCTCTCCGACTCCTGGACCACACTCAAGCTGTGCTGCTTTCTTCAGTTCCAAAGAACATGTACACCTCGTTCCCACTGTACAGCCCTTGTGGGTATTGTTCCCTGGGGCTGGAACACTCCCAATCCCATACACTCTATGCCAGCACACACACGTACACAAACACTCACACACAGACTCACCGGCACAAACACATGCTGAGACCCATTCATAGGCACTCATGTAACAACACCCACACACACTCAGCTCACATACACACACACATAAAGACACACACAGACACGTGCACATACACACACATGCACACACACACAGCCACATTCACACATTCTCACACAGACACACACTGACACAGACACACTCACATACACACACATACATGCACACACATACACACATTCACAATAACACACACAGACACATTCTCTCCCTCTCTCACACACACACTTTGCCTCACCAACTCCTATTCATTCTTCAGGTCTTAGTTTCATGTCTCCCCTACTGCCCTAGACAAAACTGTTTGTTATTGTTAGGTGCCATCAAGTCAGTTCCGACTCATAGCGACCCTATAGGACAGAGGAGAACTGCCCCATAGGGTTTCCAAGAAGCAGCTGGTGGATTTGAACCACTGAGCCAAGCTCTTAACCACTACACCACCAGGGCTTCTAGACAAAATTAAGAGTCCCCTATATTTTTTAGCACTCTTTTCTTTCCCTCTATAACAATTTATCAATTGTAATTCATGGTTACTGTCCACTTTTACCCGTAGACAGTGAGCCCCATGTAGCAGGGTCTATGTTAGTCCTACTTTGCATGATGTCCCCAGCGTAACACCTGCCCACAATAGGTATTCCAAAAACACTTGGTGAATGAAGTATACAAATCCCCTTCCACAGTCCATAAATCTCACTCTGCAAATTTCAAATTCTCATTTTCAAGCCTATGAACTACACTCAGTCCCTGGGGCCTAAAGCAGATGCAGAAGTTCCAGTAGTCCACAAGAAATTCTAGAAACGGGTGGGTGTGACCGACCTGAGAAACCTTAACCCAGACAGAAATTGAAAAATACTTGGCATATCTTGCTCCTGAAAGTCTGCCAACCCCAGAGTGAGCGTCATGCTTTAGTGACAAACATGTTCCCTGCTATTCAGAAGAGTGGAATCTGGATTCTATGACCCAGATGAGTGAATGCCCATTTTTTCAAATTCTCACGTGCTTCAAGCATTCTTAGTGTCATTCTACCCATGAGCTTCTAATATGCTGAGGCATGAATCTTTCAGCTGTTGAGGTGGGATGACAACTAGTCAATCGTTTGCTCTTAAAAAGGCCAACTGTTAAATCTTTTTCACACATTATTTAAGCTTCTTCTATTATGTATGTCTGAGTCACAAAGAAGCAGTGACATCTATTTCAAGTTCGAAAATAATCTGCCATTCCAACAGGGTAAAAAGAAAAAAAAGTGAACTCTGGATGAAATAAGATTGGCCATGAGTTCAAACTGTTGACACCAAGTGATGGGTTCATGGGAGTTCATTATAGTATTTTACTTGTGCGTATTTGAAAAATTATTTGGTAAGCGTGTAATGACTCAAATCAATATGAATCCATGTTTTTGCTCCTAATAAAAAGCATTGGCTTTTAAAATAAGCAATGAAACAAAGGGGTTTGCAAAGCAAGGGGATTAATTTTAGCACAACAAACAATAATTGTACGATTCTGCCTCCAAATTAATTATAATCCTTTACCGAAATAACATTAAACTAGGAATGAATTTCTAATTACTGTGTATAAAAAAGTGAAATGCTATTTAGAGCAAGTTTTAAATAAAAACAAAGCCCAAGTACAAAGTCTGGCATTCGATATGTATTTCTTGAATGAAAGATCAGCTGAGGCATCTTTTTCAATTAAACCACAGCTATTTTTAGTTTAAGGAGGAAAAAAAAAAAGATTAATAATGCCTAGCATTCAGATCTTAGTTCTAATATCTTAGTTCTCCAATAAAAGGAATAAGGGCTCCTTGGAGAAATAACTAATTCTAGGGCTGGGACAGGGAATACACAAGATGAGCCTAGAGCATCTTGTAGGGCCAGAAAATAAGAAAGTGCTCATAAAAACAAAAGGATGGAGACATGTCAAAGGGACACAGGAGCCCAACCTGAAAGAGCCCTCAGTGGCCAAAGCTGGAGCAATCTGAACAACAGAAAAAATAATATTCTAATAGATAACAAGTAAAATTATAAATAAATATCCAGGAGTCCAATCATATAAAATGGTTTAGTAAACAAATAAATGGGAGAGACAAATTTCCCATACAGGAGAATTACAATAAATATGCAGCTATCCCTCGCCCCAATAAATTGGAACTTAACTCCACACCCTTCAGGATAAGGTGAGCTTGGTGACTTCTTTCCAAAGAAGAGAGTATGGAAACGGTTGGAAGGAGAGCTTCACAGTGGAGAAACCTGGCAACACTGCCTTGGCCAGGTGATCAAACTCACATCATCAGTGGTAAATCATATTGAAGGCATGTACCCTTGATATGATGTGACGAGAATGACCTCTACGGTTTTCCTCCCAAAAAGCCATAACCCAATCTAGCCATGAGAAAAACATCAGAAAAACCTGACCAAGATTCCTCAGATCTGTCAAAGTCATAAGAAACAAGAAAGTCTGAGAAATGGTCATAGGCTGGAGGAGACTAAGAAGATATGACAACTAAATGTAATGTGGTATCCTGAATGGGATCCTGAAACAGAAAAATGACACTGGAGAAAAACCAGTGAAATCCAAAACAGGGTAGAGTTTAAAAAAAAAAAAAAATTTTTTTTTTTTTTTTTTTACTAGTAATTTACCAATGTTAATAAAATTGATAGACCTCTACCCAGACTAATCAGGACAAAAAGAGCAGATACAAATTAACAATACCAGGAGTGAGGACGGTGACATCACTGCAGATTCTATAAAAATTAAAAGTATAATTAGGGAATATTATCCTTTAAATTGTTTGCCAATGAATATGACAACTTTTAAGAATAAATTCTTGGAAAGATATAAAACTAATTCAAGAAGAAATAGATAACTTGACTATCTCTAAACCAATCCAAACCCACTGCCATATTGTCAATTCTGACTCATAGCAACCCTACAGCGACCCTATAGGACAGAGCAGAACTCCCCCACCACATGGTTTCCAAGGCTGTATTCTTTACAGAAGCAGACTGCCAAATCTATTTCCCGCAGAGCAGCTGCTGGGTTCGAGTTACCGACCTTTCAGTTAGCACCTGAGTACCTAATCACTGTGACACCATGGTTGACTGTCTCTATATCTATTAAATAAATTGAATATGTAGTTTAAAATCTTCCTATAAAGAAATCCCACTGGTGAGTTATACCAAGCATTTCAGGAAAAAATAATACCAATTTCACACAAAGTCTTTGAGAAAATTGAAAAATGCCTCCTACCTCATTTTATGAGGCCGGAGTTGTCCTGACACCAAAAGAAAAGACGTTACAAGAAAGCTAAAAACAAATAAATACTATGAACATAAAAAATTTTACAGAAAATTTTAGTAATAAATCAAAAGAATTATACGTCATGACCAAGTGGGATTTATCCTTGGAAAGCAAGACTGGTTTAACATCCAAAAATCAACCAATTTAAATCACCATATTATAAAACTAAAATATATAGCTATATATACATTTTTGTGTGTGGGTGTATCCAACACAAAAGATGCAGAAAAAGGAGGCGGGGCCAAGACGGCAAAAAAGACAGACACTTCGGGTGAGACCTCTTACAACCAAGACCCCAAAATACATGTGAAACAGTGTATTTATGACAGGCTAGCGCCCTGAACATCAAAGGAAAAGTTAGAAAATGAATTGAGTGGCAGGGCGAGGAAGAGACAGTTCAGAAAGAGAGAAGTTACCAGATCTGAATCACTGAGAGCCCTCAGGCACCATTCCCAGGAGCGGCTGTGGCGGGCCGATACTAGCCTTCGGCCACAGTTTCCTCTGGAAGAAAAGGCCAGCCACACAACCTACTCACACCTCCGGAACCAGAGAAGAGTAGTGCTCTCAGCAAAAGCTAAGTAATTGCTCCGCCCCCCGACCCCGGCCCCAAGTCAGCTGCAGCGGCTGTTGATTTCCCTGGGCCTGAGATACGCCCTGCTGAGTGCCTAGAGCCATCTTCCCGGCATTATAAAAAAAAAAAAAAAAATTATAAAAGGGATGAATTTGGAACTGGGAGAAAAGGTAATTTGCCAGCTCCACTAACCGGGGAAGCTCAGGACAGAAGTGTCTTCTGTCCAGGCATAAATGATCCGTGGACTTTGAGTACCTTTCCCCCCTGCATGGACCTGTAAGGGCCTATTTCAGGAGAACAGACCCTTGTTGGCAGACTACAACTGTTTCAGCTGTACAGTGGAGAGGTAGGTGTTTGATGTTTGACACCACTTTGCTTATTAAACACAGTCCTCACCTACCCACATCAGGGACCTAAGGACTGGTGGCTCCACTCAGGTCACCCAGCCACCTGTAACAGGGGTCCAAGGATAAGTGGTAACTCCCAGTCCTAACAACCAAAAATATTGGGTGCCCATGGTCCATATGCAGACCCCACCCACCTGTACACACTAGGGAAGAAGGACACACTTTCCTCAGAGACACGTGTGGGACGATTCTCAGCCCCCTGCACTGTTCAGAGCCTGACTCCCTGCTGCAACCAGATACCAGTACCTAATCACCCCTGCCCCTCTAAGACTGTAGGACAAAGCCTGTACCACACACTTGATGATCAGCTACCTGGACACCTGAGCTGAATTCATACAAGAAAAGTGAATGGGTTCCTAGACTGATTTGCCTGATAACAGCTCTAGCCATCCGGGGGCAGGACATCAGAGCTCCAAAGGTGAAAATAATCAAGCTAGCTCACTCAAGGACCCATTAGGGCATATCAAAACAAAACAAAGCAAGAAGCTATGGCACAGTAAGCAAACATAAAATAAACTAATACAATAACTTATTGATGGCTCGGAGACAGCAGTCAATATCAAGTCACATAAAGAAACAGACCCTGATCTCCTCAACAAGCTCCCAAAACAAAGAATCAAGGGATCTTCTAGATAAAAGTGACTTCCTGGAATTACCAGAGGCAGAATACAAAAGATTAATATGCAGAACCCTTCAAGACATCAGGGAGGAAATCAGGCAGTACGTAGAACAAGCCAAGGAACACACAGATAAAGCAGCTGAAGAAATTAAAAAGATTATTCAGGAACATAACAAAAAAATTAATAAGCTGGAAAAATCCGTAGACAAAGAGCAATCAGAAATTCAGAAGATAAACAATAAAATTACAGAAGTAGACAACTCAATAGAAAGTCAGAGGAGCAGAACTGAGCAAGTGGAAGGCAGAGTTTCTGAACTTGAAGATAAAGCACTTGGCACCAATATATTTGAAGAAAAACCAGATACAAGAATTAAAAAAATGAAGAAACCTTAAGAATCATGTGGGATTCTACCAAGAGAAATAACCTACGAGTGATTGCAGTACCAGGACAGGGAGGGATAAGAGAAAAGAGAATTGTTGATTTTTTTGGCAGAAAACGTCCCTGATATCACGAAATATGAGAAGGTATCTATCCAAGATGCTCATCAAACTCCACATAAGCTATATTTTAAAAGAAACTCACCAAGACATATTATAATCAAGCTTGCCAAAACCAAATATAAAGACAGAATTTTAAGAGGACCTAGGGATAAACGAAAAGTCACCTATAATGGAGAGTCAGTAAGAATAAGCTCGGACTACTCGGCAGAAACCATGCAGGCAAGAAGGCAATGGAATGACTTACATAAATCACTGACGTAAAAAAAACTGCCAGCCAAGAATCATATATCCAGCAAAACTGTCCCTCAACTACGAAAGTGAAATTAGGACACTTCCAAATAAAGAGAAGTTCAGGCAATTCATAAAAACCAAATGAAAACTATAAGAAATACTAAAGGGAGTTCTTTGGTTAGAAAATCAATAATATCAGGTATTAACCCAAGATTAGAACAGGAACAGGGCAATCAGATTTCAGTCCAGACAAGAAAATCACGAAAAATAAATGAAGATTTAAAAAAAAAAAATTCAAAACCGGGAAACACCGATGTTATTATGTAAAAGAAGACAACATTAAAACAATAAAGAGGGACTAAGAAATGTAGTCCTAGATCTTTCATACGCAGCGGAAGACAAGGCGATACAAAGAAATAAAAGTTACGTTTAAATTTAGAAAAATAGGGGTAAATATTGAGGTAACCATAAAGGAGACAAACTATCCTACATATCAAAATAAAACACAAGAAAAAAATAGAGACTCAACAGAAACAAAATCAACAACGACGAACATGAGGAAAGGATAATATATAAACTACACAGCACAAAAAATTAAATGGGAAAAAGAAACTGTCAACAACACATAAAAAAAGACATCAAAATGATAGCACTAAATTCACACCTATCCATAATTACCCTGAACGTAAATGCACTAACTACACCAATAAAGAGACAGAGGGGGCACAATGGACTAAAAAACATGATCCGTCTATACACTGCCTACAAGAGACATGCCTCAGTCTTAGAGACACAAACAAATTAAAACTCAAAGGATGGAAAAAAATATATCCAGCAAACAACAATCGAAAAAGAGCAGGAGTGGCAATATTAATTTCTGACAAAATAGACTTTAAAGTTAAATCCATCATAAAGGATAAGGAAGGACACTATATAAACATCAAAGGGAAATATGCCAAGAGGATATAACCATATTAAATATTTATGCACCCAATGACAGGGCTGCAAGATACATAAAACAAACTCTATCAGCATTGAAAAGTGAGATAGACAGCTCCACAACAATAGTAGGAGACTTCAACACACGACTTTCGGTGAAGCACAGGACACCCAGAAAGAAGCTCAATGAAGACACGGAAGATCTAAATCCCACAATCCACCAACTTGACCTCATAAGACATATACAGAACACTCCACCCAACAGCAGCCAAGTATACTTTCTTTTCTAGTGCACATGGAACATTCTCTAGAATAGACCACATATTAGGTCATAAAGCAAGCCTTAGCAGAATCCAAAACATCCAACTATTACAAATCCTCTTCTCTGACCATAAGCCCATAAAAGTAGAAATGAATAACAGAAAAAGCAGTGAAAAGAAATCATACACTTGGAAACAGAACAATAAATACCCTGCTCAAAAATGACTGGGTTATAGAAGACATCAAGGATGGAATAAAGAAATTCAAAGAATCCAATGAGAATGAAAACACTTCCTATCAGAACGTTTCGGACACAGTGAAAGCAGTGCTCAGAGGCCAATTTATATCAACAAATGCACACATACAAGAAGAAGAAAGCGCCAAAATCAAAGAATTATCCCTACAACTTGAACAAATAGAAAGACAGCAACAAAAGAAATCCTGAGGCACCAGAAGGAAACAAATAATAAAAATTAGAGCAGAATTACATGAAACAGAAAACTGAAAGAATTAACAAGACCAAAAGCTGGTTCTTTGAAAAAATCAACAAACTTGATAAACCACTGGCCAAAAAGACAAAAGAAAAACAGGAAAGGAAGCAAACAACCCAAATAAGAAATGAGATTGGCGATATTACAACATACCCAACTGAAATTAAAAGAATTATATCAGATTACTATGAAAAATTGTACTCAAACAAATTTGAAAACCTAGAAGAAATGAATTCCTAGAAACACACTACCTACCTAAACTAACACAAACAGAGGTAGAACAACTAAATAGACCCATAACAAAAGAAGAGGTTGAAAAGGTAATCAAAAAAGTCCCAACAAAGAAAAGCCCTGGCCCAGATGGCTTCATTGCAGAGTTCTACCAAACTTTCAGAGAAGGGTTAACACCACTACTACTAAAGGTATTTCAGAGCATAGAAAAAGACAGAATACTCCCAAACTCATTCTACGAAGCCAGCATATCCCTGGTACCAAAACCAGCTAAAGACACCACAAAAAAAGAAAATTACAGACCTATATCCCTCATGAACTTAGATACAAAAATCCTCAACAAAATTCTAGCCAATAGAATTCAACAACATATCAAAAAAATAATTCACCATGACCAAGCGGGATTTACACCTAGTATGCAGGGATGGTTCAACATTAGAAAAACAATTAATATAATCCATCATATAAATAAAACAATGTCTATTCTATCAAATCCGATCGAAATTCCAAAGACATTCTTTATTGAGATGGAGAAACAAATCACCAACTTCATATGGAAGGGAAAGAGGCCCCAGATAAGTAAGGCATTACTGACAAAGAATAAAAAAGTGGGAAGTCTCACTCTACCTGATTTTAGAATCTATTATACCACCACAGTAATCAAAACAGCCTGGTACTGGTTCAACAAGAGAGACATAAACTAATGGAACAGAATTGAGAATCCTGATATAAATCCATCCACATATGAGCAGCTGATATTTGACAAAGGCCCCAAAGCAGTTAAACGGGGAAAAGACAGTCTTTTTAACAAACGGTGCTGGCATAACTGGATATCCCCCTGCAAAAAAATGAAACAAGACCCATACCTTACACCATGCACAAAAACGAACTCAAAATGGATCAAAGACCTAAATATAAAATCTGAAATGATAAAGATCATGGAAGAAAAAGCAGCGACAACATTAGGAGCCCTAATACATGGCATAAACAGTATACAAAACATTACTAACAATGCAGAAGAAAAACTAGATAACTGGGAGCTCCTAAAAATCAAACACCTATGCTCATCCAAAGACTTCAACAAGAGAGTAAAAAGACTGGGAAAAAGTTTTTAGGTATGACATTTCCGATCAGCGCCTGATATCTAAAATGTACATGATACTGCAAAAACTCAACTACAAAAAGACAAATAACCCAGTTAAAAAATGGGCAAAAGATATGCACAGACACTTCACTAAAGAAGTCATTCAGGTAGCTAACAGATACATGAGGAAATGCTCACGATCATTAGCCATTAGGGAAATGCAAATCAAAACTACAATGAGATTCCATCTCATTCCAACAAGGCTGGTATTAATCAAAAAAAAAAAAAACACACAAAATAATAAACACTGGAGAGGTTGTGGAGAGACTGGAACATTTCCACACTGCTGGCGGCAATGTAAAATGGTAACGCCACTTTTGAAATCGATTTGGAGCTTCATTAAAAAGCTAGAACTACCATAGGACCCAGCAATCCCACTCCTTCGAATATATCTTAGAGAAATAAGAGCCTTTATATAAACAGATATATGCACACCCATGTTCACTGCACCACTGTTTACAATAGCAAAAAGATGGAAGCAACCAAGATGCCCATCAACACTTAAATAGATAAATTATGGTATATTCACACAATGGAATACTACGCATCTATAAAGAACAGTGATGAATCTGTGAAACATTTCATAACATGGAGGAATCTGGAAGGCATTATGCTGAGTGAAATTAGTCAGTCACAAAAGGACAAATATTGTGTAAGACCACTATTATAAGAACTGGAGAAATAGTTTAAACAGAGAAGAAAATATTCTTTGATGGTTACAAGAGGGGAGTGGGAGGGAGGGACGGAGAGGGGTATCATTAATTAGATGGTAGATAAGAACTACTTTAGGTGAAGGGAAAGACAACACCCAATACAGGAGAGGTCAACAGAACAACTGGACTAAACCAAAAGCAAAGAAGTTTCCGGAATAAACTGAATGTTTTGAAGGATAGCGTAGAGGGGCGGGAGTTTGGGGACCATGGTTTCAGGGGACATCTAAGTCAACTGGCATAATAAAATCTATTAAGAAAACATTCTGCATCCCACTTTGGAGAGTGGCATCTGGGGTCTTAAAACGCTAGCAAGTGGCCATCTAAGATGCATCAATTGGTCTCAACCCACCTGGATCAAAGGAGAATGAAGAACAGCAAGGACACAAGGTAACTATGAGGCCAAGGGACAGAAAGGGCCACATAAACCAGAGACTACATCAGCCTGAGACCAGAAGAACTAGATGGTGCTGGCTATAACCGATGACTGCCCTGACAGGGAACATAACAGAGAACCCCTGAGGGAGCAGGCGAGCAGTGGGATGCAGACCTCAAATTCTCGTAAAAAGACAAGACTTAATGGTCTGACTGGGACTGGAAGGACCCCGGTGGTCATGGCCCCCAGACCTTCTGTTAGCCCAAGACAGGAACCATTCCCAAAGCCAACTCTTCAGACATGCATTGGAGTGAATAATGGGATAGAAAAAGATGCTGGTGAAGAATGAGCTTCTTGGATCAAGTAGACACTTGAGACTATGTTGGCATCTCCTATCTGGAGGTGAGATGAGAGGGCAGTGGGGTTCAGAAGCTGGCAGAATGGACACGAAAAGAGAGAATGAAGGGGAGAGCAATTAGGAGTATATAGCAAGGTGCGTATAAATTTTTGTATGAGAGACTGACGATTTGTAAACTTTCACTTAAAGCACAATATAAATTTTTTAAAAAAGCATTTGACAAAATCCAACATCTATTCCTGATTTGTAAATTGCAACAAACTAAGAATGGGGTGAACGTCCTCAAATCAATGAAGTGCATCTACCAAAAAACCTACAGCTAGCATTATGCTTCGAAGTGAAAGACTGGATGCTTTTCCCTTCAAGTCAGGAACAACACAAGGATGACTGCTGTCACCACTTCAATTTAACAAACACTGGAGGTTCTATCCAGTACAATCAGGCAAGAAAAAGAAAGAAAAGATGCCCAGGCTGAAAAGAAAGAAGTAAAACTGACTTTATCCCCAGAAGACATGATTTTCTATGTAGATAATTGGATTCCAAAAAACCAAACCTATTGCCATTGAGTTGATTCTGACTCATAGCAACAGAGAAGAACTGCCCCATAGGGTTTCTAAGGCTGTAAATCTTTACAGGAACAGACTGCCACATCTTTCTCCCACGGTATGGCTCGTCGGTTTGAATTGCCAACCCTTCATTTAGCAGCTGAGCGAGTAATCACTGTACCACCAAGGCTCCTGATAATTGGATTACATCGATAAAAAATGAGACAGGCAGCTGCCAATTGGTGGCTGGACAGAGCTAAGCCACCATTTTCCCTCCATCATGGCCCTAGTGCAACTGCACCAAACCAGTGACATTGGCATCACTGCAGGAGCTGTCCACCAATCCTGATGGACCACGCCCCTGACAAACCCTGAAGAAGAGCCCAGCCCTACCCTGTTTCCTTCCCGTATATAAAGCCCTGTGGCTGCCGATCAACGAGCCATCTTGGCAACACAGGTCCTGGTGTGCTCCTTTGCTTGGCCAACCAAATGAAGTTTTTCTTCTTTTGTTTTCACCATACTCATGCCTCAGTGTCTCACTGAGTGAGACTGGGAGGTCAGATAACATATTTTGGGGAGCCAGCCAGGAGCTCTGCTCGGTGTTTGGAGTGCACCAGTCCCGACCCGACGAGGACCTCAGCAGCTGGCAACCGAATCACTTGTTCTGTCCGGACCCCTCTTCTGACTCTGGGCCCAGAGACAACATGATGCTCAACCAACCGGAGATGCAGTTGATGGCATTTCCCCCCTTTAGAGACCCCTGCAGGGATCACAATCACACAGCATAGTACACTATGCTCATCCATTATCTGGACTGTCTCTTAGAGGGTCTTAAAAATGGAGTACCTAAGCTCTTAAATTGGGATAAGGTATATGAGATCAAACAGCGTAAAGATGAGGATCCTTCAGTTTTCCTCGAAAGTATTTAGAGTCTTTAGACAATACACTGATCATGATCCAGAGGATGCGTCAAATGCTCTAATGGCCAATGGTATTTTTATAGGACAATGTGCTCCAGACAGTGGGAAAAAAACCTTTTAAGATAGATGGGGCAGTAACTATGAGTATCAGATACCTAGTCATGATGGCATTCAAGGCCTATAACAACAGGGAAGACAGAGACAGAAAGTGCCAGGTTGGCCTATTAGCAGCAGCAGTACAGGCTAGGCCTCCTGAAAGGAGAAGACCCGTGGGCCCTAGCGGGGCCCGAACCAGGCCCCCACTGGGAAGGAACCAGTGTGCATATTGTAAGGAAGAGGACCACTGGAAAAGAGAGTGTCCCATGAAAAACAGCAGGCAACAAGTAACTCAAATGCCAGCCCTCACTCTGGAGGAAGACTCTGACCAGGGCAGACTGGGGGCAGGACCTTCACCCAAGCCCCTGGTTATAATGAATGTGGAGGGAAAATCTACTCAATTTTTAGTTGATACTGGAGCTACATGCTCAGTCCTTACCAAACCAGTCCAACCTCCATTCAGACACAGGATCCCAGTAGTTGGGGTGGTGGGTAAGAAGGACACCCACCCATTTCTTCAGTCCCTTACCTGATCTCTCCCTGGCAAAGGGATAACTCTGACTCGCTCCTGTATATTTGGGCTGAGATTTATTAAATAAATTGCAGGCTGAAATACACTTCAGCCAGGGACAAATGCATGTTCAAGTTCCAGTAGAACAGGGGTGGAAAGCACTTGCTTTTGTGTTCTGCTCCACAAAATCAGTGACAAGAAACAATCTGTTTTCCTTGCCAAGCCATGGTAGCAAAGATTAACCTGGTAGTGTGGGCTACTCAAAGACCAGGCAGGGCATACAATGCAGTCCCAGTAAAGGCTGAACTACTGCCAGGAATAACCCTACCTAGGCTAAAACAATACCCAATAGGACAAGATGCTTGGTTGGTGGTACAGCCTTTAATACAGAGATGCTTAGAATTTGGACTGCTAAGGTCCTGCACCTCTGCCTTTAACATTCCCATCATGCCTGTGAAGAAGAGAGATGGCTCCTATCGATTCGTCCAAGATCTGTGCACCATCAACCAGGTTAACGGTAATGGCACACCCCACCGTGGCTAATCTTTATACCTTACTTTTGACACTATTACCTGCTTGGAAATTTTTCTCAGTCCTAGATTTAAAAGATGCTTTCTTCTGTGTGCCCTTGGATTCCAGTAGCCAAGAGGTTTTTGCCTTTGAATGGGAAGACCAATATAGTAGACAAAAACAACAATATTGCTGGCAGGTTCTGTCTCAGGGCTTTAAAAACAGTCCCACTCTGTTTGGAACCACCCTGGCCCAAGAGCTCCAAAGGCTGACACTGACCGATGGCACCCTGTTGCAGTATGTGGATGACTTATTGATTGCCAGCTCTGATGAGTTTACCTGTGCAGAGAACACTGTGACTGTGTTAAACTTTTTGGCAGAAGGTGGCTACAGGGTATTGAAAGAAAAGGCCCTAATGGTCCAGCAGACTGGACCACTTATTTGGGGTTTATCATCAGTGAGGGAAAGTGGGAGCACCAAACAGATAGGAAAGAAGCTATATGTAGACTAGCACCCCCAGAAAACCAGAAACAACTCTGAGGGTTCCTGGGGATGGCAGGCTTCTGCAGGATATGAATCCCTAATTTTGGGCTACTTATCAAGCCCTTCTATGCCCTCCTAAGAGGAAAAGAGACAGAACTGTTTCTTTGGAACAAACAGCATTCGAACAGGTTTAAAAGGCCCTACTAAAGGCCCCAGCTTTAGGACTCTCGGACTTGCATAAACCTTTTGATCTTTTTGTACAGGAGCATCCCAGTGTAGCTGCAGGGGTCCTCACCCAAAAATCTGAGCTCCTACAGGCAACCGATAGCTTACTTCTCCAGGGCTATGAACCCAGTCACTCATGGGTGGCCAGCATGTCTTACAGCAGTTGCAGCCACGGTACAGATCCTAAAGGCAGCCAAAAAGCTAGCCTTGGGCCAAACTATTCGAGTTCATACCCCTCGTTTGGAACTCACTATGTTGAAACAAAGTGGGAGTCACTGGCTATCCCAGAGTCGAATAACTCAATACCAGGCCTCTCTGGTTGATAAGCCCAACATGTTGGTCCAATCTGCTGTCACTCTAAATCCGGCCACCCTTCTCCCCACTCTGCCTCTGAGAGACCCCATCCACCATGACTGTGTCCAAACAGTGGACCTGGTCTATGCTAGCTGCCCAGACCTACAAGGTCAACCTCTAGCAGATGCTGAGTTAGAGATCTTCACAGACAGGAGTAGCTTCAGAGAGGGTGGCCAATGGAGGGTGGGCTATGCAACTGTCAGCTGCACTGAGGTCCTCGAAGTGAATGCTCTCCCCGATGGAACCTTGGCCCAAAAGGCCAAACTGGTTGCAATGATCCAGGCTTTGCAGCTGGGCAAGTCCAAGTCAGTGACCATTTACACAGACTCAAGCTACATATCTTCAGTTTTACACGTGCACGGGGCTTTGTGGAAGCAAAGGGGGCTTTTGAACTCAGCCAATAAAGAAATCAAACACAGCCAACAGATCTTATAACTTCTTGAGGTAGTATTACTCCCCACCACTCTGGCTGTGGTACACTGCATGGAAAATACAGCAGTGCCCCAGGGCAACCGAAGGGCCAACTTAGAGGCCAGGCAGGCAGTAAGAACAATGACCCCAGTGGTAATTGCTGCCCTCTTTCCACACCCTAGCTTGCCACAAGCACGAAGGCCCTGGTTACAATGAAAAAGACCTTTCTGTGGCTGATCAGTGGCAGCTCCAGAAAAAAGATAAGTGGTTCTACACAAGGGATGGGAGGCTATTCATCCCACAACAAAGAATCCCCGGCATCCTAAAGCACTGACACAAGGCCACTCATTATGGGCGGGAAGCAATGTATAACTGAGTAAAGAGATACTTTTTTGGCCAGAATTTGCAGGCTGTTATCAGAGACATTACTTGACAATGTGTCACCTGTCAGAAAAACAACCCCAAGGCCTTCGTGGCTGTGCCAGAGGGGACCCAGTACCAAGGATATGTTCTAGGAGAAGATTAGCAGACAGACTTCACTGAGATGCCCCAGGCTCCAGGTAATTACAGGTATCTGCTGGTATTTGTAGACACCTTTTCCAGTTGGGTTGAAGCCTTCCCTTGCAGGACTGAAAAGGCCACAGAAGTTGCCTAAAGACTCCTAGAAGACATCATCCCCAGGTTTGGCCTTCCCCAAAATATCAGGAGTGACAACAGAACGCACTTCACTGCTCACATCACACAACTTGCAGCCCAAGAGCTGGGGATTAAGTGGCATCTTCACAGAGCATGGAGACCCCAATCCAATGGAAAAGGAGAAAGAATGAACCAGACTATTAAACCCCATCTGGCCAGACTTTGCCAAGAGACCAAATTTACCTGGGTTAAGGCCCTTCCCTTGGCTCTGTTCAAGATTAGAGTTGCACCTCAAACCGAATTTACAGTAAGCCCCTTTGAACTCATGTACGGGCATCCCCCCCTGCATAACTTTTGGGAGGGCTTAAACACTTTGGATCCTGAAAACACTCTAGAGGATGAGAACATGCATGAGCAAGGCCAGCTCACTATTAAACAATATTTGTATTCTGTGGCAGGGTGCTTGACTCTTTTCACAGGTATACAACATGGCAGACTCTTCCACAACCCAAAGTCCCTCTCCACGTTTCAAAGCCTGGTAGCTGGATGTATGTCAAGACCTGGAATGCTGCAGACCTGGCAGAGAAATGGAGAGAACCTTTTGAGGTGTTGATGTCAACCCCCACTGCAGTCAAGATTGCAGGGCGGTGTCATACGAGAGTGGGAAGTGTGGATCCATCATTCCCTCATCAAACTGCCTCCCACTCCAGATATTGACCAACAAACCCTGCAAAACAATAAGAATTGGCAAAACAGTGATAGATGTGAGATTCAGCCTTTAGAGGGTTTAAAGTGGTTGTTTTAAGAGGGAACAGGCAACACAGACAACTGTGCCAGCTGACTGTCATCCCCTGGTGACTGTGTGTTGTTTTAGCCTTGTTAGTACAACCAAGGCCCAACTTCACAGGATATCTGGGGTGCAGTAAAGGCTGCAATCCCAAGATTAAGACAGTGTCTTCCCCTTCTAGGACCGTTGATCGTGGTCATCCTGCTGCTTGTATTTGGGCCTTGTTTGTTTAACCTTTTAGTAAAGTTTGTGTTTTCCAGGCTCTAGAAATTCCATCTGCAGATGATGTTACAAGAGGGATATTACCCCATCTCCCCTGAACTGGTTACAGCTAGAGTCCAGTTCTACACCAGTGCCCCTAGCCAGCATGAAGCAGTTACAGAAGAATGACCTCTGGCCCATGTCCCCATCTGGCCCAGGATATGGACATTATATGGGATCCAAATCCTGAAAAGAACAGAGGGGAGTGAGATAGACAGCCACTGGATGGCGGCTGGGTGAAGCTAAGCTGCCATTTTCCCTCCATCACGGCCCCAGTGCAACTGCACCGATCCAATAATGTCAGCATCATTGCAGGAGCTGTCTACCAATCCTGATGGACCACACCTCTGGACACGCCCTGGAGAAGATCCCACTCCTACTCTGTTTCCTACCCATATATAAACCCCTGTGCCTACCAATCCAGGAGCCACCTTAGCAACGCAGGTCCCAGTGTGCTCCTTTGCTTGGCCAACCAAATAAAGTTTTTCTTCCACTTTCGCTCAACTCGTGCTTCAGTGTTATGCTGAGAAAGACCTGGAAGTCCAGTAACAAAAAGCTACTAGACTAATATGTAAGTATAGCAGGACTTCAGAATACAAGATACAAAAATATCAATTATATTTCTATATACTAGCAATAGTCAATCAGAAGTTGAATTTTTTTAAATACCACTTGCAATAGCATCAAAAATAGAAAATAGTTAAGGATAAATCTGATAAAAGATGTGTAAGACATATAACTGAAAACTACAAAACACTGTTGAGAAAATTTTAAGAAGACTTAAACCTTGGAAAAAATTAAACAAATAAGAAGACTGTAATCATGGGTCATAAACTCAATACTGCTATGACGTCAATTCTCTCCAAATTGGTCTACAGGATCACTGAGATTCCAAACAAAATTGCAGCAGGCTTTTCTGTAGAAACTGGCAAGCGTATTCTAAAATTCATATGAAAATCAAAAGATTCTAAGTCACCAAAACAACTTTGAACGAAGCTGAAGGGCTAACACTACCTACTTCAAGACTTATTATAAAACAAAACAACATGATACTGACATAAAGATAAACAAATAGATCACTGGAACAGAATAAAGACTTCAGAAATAAATCTACACGTATATTGTTACACCTAATTTTTGACAAAAGTACTAAAGCAACTGAGTGGAGAAATTAGTCTATACAACAAATGGTGATGAAGCAATTAAATATCCTTTATGCAGGAAAAAAAAAAAACTGCACACCATACCTCACACCATAAACACAAATTAACTCAACATGAATCACAGACCTAAATGTAAAACCTAAAACGATAAAACTTGTAGAAGAAAATCTTTGTGACCTTGGGTTAACCAAAGATTTCTTAGATAGAACACCAAAAGCACAACTTGAAAAAGAAAATACTGAGAACTGAACTTCATCAAAGTTAAACCTTATGCTCTTTGAAAGACACTGTAATGAAAAAACAAGCCACAGATAGAGAGAAAATACTTTTAAAGCACGTGTCTGACAAAGAGCTTATATCCAGAATAAAGAACTCATAAAATTTAATCCATAAGAAAACAAACAACCCTATAAAAATAATGGGCAAAAGATTTGAGCAGGTATTTCACCAAAGAGGGTACACAAATGGCAAATAATCACATGAAAGATTCTGAACATCATTAGTCATTAAGGAGTTGCAAATTAAAATCACAATGAGATATCACTACACACCTATAAAAATGGCTGAAATTAATAACACTGACTATACTGTTGTTGGATGTAGAGAAACTAAAACTATCATACATTGCTGGTAGGAATGTAAAATGGTACAATCATTTTGAAAAATATTTTGGTAGTTTCTTAAAAATGTACACATATATTTACTATATGATTCACCCATTCCACTCCCAGGTATTTGCCCAAAAGAAATAAAATATATGACCTAGATCACGGCCACAACAGGTGGATCCAGATAGAACTGAGATAAAAATGTGGAAGAGAACATCAAATTCTTAAAAAATCCAGACATCAGGTGGTGCTTCAGCCCACCATGAGATGGCTCCGCCCTGCTGTGCTCTGCAGCTCCGAGCAGAAATGGCACCGCTCTGGCCTGTGCCCCGCCCCCGGCAGCTCCGTCCCACCATACTCCACAGCCCCGAGTGGAACTGGCGCCATTTTGACCCATCCCCCCACCGGCTAAGCCCTGCCACACCCTATGGCCTTGAGCAGAAGCAGTGCTGCTTCGGCACCTTCCCCACCAGCTCTGCCCTCCTGCACCCCACAGCTCTGAGTGGAACTGGCCCAGTGACACTCCCCTCCCTGCTGCCTCCATCCAGCCAAGAACTACAGCCCCAAGAAGAACCAGCCTCACAAGAGCCCCATCCCTGCTATCTCCAACCCACCATGCACCATGGCCCCAACCAGAACTGCCCCACAACAGTCCCATCCTCACCAGCTCCACACCACCACAACACAGACAAACAACTCATGCCAGACCTGCCCTGCTGCACTATGGCTGAGCAACCAGCCCAGCCCAGCCTGCCAAGGTGGTGAGAATCATCATGCCCACAGAGGAGCAAGCAACAAAGCACACTGGGCCCAAAAGCCCAGACATAACCAAACAAAACAAAAAACCAGGATGAAACAAGCAAACTTACAACAAATAAATTAAGAAAATAATATCTGAATGTCTTGGAGACAGCAGACAACATCAAAATATTAAAAAAGCAGGACAAAATGGCTCCAGCAAGTGACCAAAATATAGGACCAGATGACCTACCAGTAAAAGAAAAGGCACTGAACTACCTGATGTGGAATTCAAAAGTCTAATATTCAGGGCTCTTTGAGAGATTAGAAAAGATCAAGGAAAACACAGATAAAACTAAGGAAAATATAGACAAAATCAGGAAAACACAGAAAAAATCAACCGATATAGAGTAAAAATCAAAGAAAACACAGTCAAAGCAACAGAAGAATTTAGGAAAATAATACAAGAAGAAAAAGTCAAATAAACAATAAGAAATCATATAAAAACATCAATTAGAAATTGAAAAGATAACAAAATTTCAGATATGAACAAATCAATTGAAGATTTTAGGACCAAATCTGAAACAATGGAAGACAGAAACAAGAAAATTGAAGACAAATCCACTGATGCCACTTTGAGAAAAAATCAGAGAAAACAATGAAGAATGATGAAGAAAACCTAACAATTATGGGGGATAAAATCAAAAGCAAAAATCTGCACGTGATTGGAGTTACAGAACACGGGGAGAAAATGGAAAACGTAGAGAGGATCACTGAAGATTTGCTCTCAAGAAACTTCCCTAATAGCAATGAAAGACAAAAGGCTGACCCTCCAAGAAGCTCAAAAAACACCATGTAGGATAGACGCCAAAAGAAAATCACCAAGACATTTCATCACCACATTTGTCAAAACCAAAGACAAAGAAATAATCCTGAGAGCAGATCGAGAAAAGCGGAAAGTCACATACAAAGGGGAAACAATAAGACTAAGCTCTTATTACTAGGCAGAAACTATAAAGGCAAGAAGGCAATGAGATGACATGTATAAAACCCTGAAAGAAAAAACCCACCAACCAAGAATAATATATCCTACAAAACTCTCTCTCAAATATGCTGGTGAAATTAGGACATTTCCAGATAAACAGAAATTAAGGGAATTTGTAAAAAGCAACTCAAACTTACAAGAAATATTAAAGGGAGTCTTTTGGTTAGAGAACCAACAATGTCAGACAACAGACTGAATCTAGGACACATGATAGCATCAGCAAGATATCAACCTAGGTAAGGAACTCTTGATGATAAAACAATACTGAAATATTTAAAACAGTAACCAGAGATGTCAATCTGTAAATGACAACAATGTCAAAACAATATAAGGAGAAATAAACAGCGTAGGTATAGAAGTTTCAAATGCAGTGGTAGTCAAGGCAATATCAAGTAACAAGGCCGGTGCAGACTTAGCAGTGCAAGGGCAAATTTCAAGGTAACCACAAAGAAAGTTAACAAACCTACTCATCAAAATAAAAAAAGAAAAAAATATATAAAGACTCAATAAACAAAAAAACCTACAATAAGGAAAACTATTAAAAGAAATTTCACAAACAAAAGCAATTCAGCACAGGAAAGTAACAGGAACAAAGAAAACATCAGCATCACAAAAAAAAAGCACAACAATAAACTCACATCTATCGATAATCACACAGAATGTAAATGGCTTAAAAACACCCATAAAGAGACATACAGTGACAGGATGGATTTAAAAAAAAAAAAAAAACCAATATACTGTCTATAAGAGACACGCCTTAGACACAAAACATAAATATATTAAAAATCAAAGAATGGGAAAAATACATCAGCAAACAGCAACCAAAAAAGAGCGTAAGTGGCTATACTAATCTCATATAAAAAAAGACTTTAAGGTAAAATCCAACATAAAAGACAAGGAAGGACATTATATAATGATTAAAAGGACAATCCAATAAAATGGCAAAACCTTAATAAATATCTATGCACCCAGTGACAGGGCTCGAAAATACATAAACTCTAACAGCACTGAAAAGAGAAACTAACAGTTCCACAATAATAGTAGAAGACTTCAAAACACCACTCTCAGTAAAGGACAAAACATCTAGAAAGAAATCCAACAAATATATGGAAGATCTAAAGGACACATTCAACCAATGTGACCTCAAAGACATATATAGAATGTTCCGCCAACAGCAGCACAGTATACATTCTTTTCCAATGCACATGGAACATTCCTCGGGACAGACCACATCTTAGGCCACAAAGCAAACTTCAAAAAAATGCAAAACACTGAGATAATACAAAGCATCTTTTTTTATTACAATGTCATGAAAGTAAAAATTAATAATAGGAATAGCAAAAAAAATAAAAACCAAAAACTTGGAAACTGAATAACACCTTGCTTAAAAACCACAATAATACAAAAAATCAAAGATGGAATAAAAAAATTCCTAGAACCAAATGAGAATGAAAACAGATCATACCAAAATCTTTGGGCCACAGCAAAGACAGTACTCAGACGTCAATTTATAGCAATAGACACACACATCAAAAAAGAAGGGATGAAATCAAAATGTTAGCTCTACAATCTCAAACAAATACAAAGAGAACAGCAAAAGGATCTCAAAGTCACCAGAAGAAAAGAAATAATAAAGATCAGAGCAGAAATAAATGAAATAGAGAATAGAAAAACAATAGAAAGACTCAAAAAAATCAAAAGTTTGTTCTTTGAAAGGGTCAACAAAATCGACAAACCACTAGCCAAACTGACAAAAGAAAAACAGGAGAGGAAGCAAATAACCCACATAAGAAATGAGACAGAGGATATTACAACAGACCCAAATGAAATAAAAAGGATCATAACAGAGTACTGTGAAAAACTGTACTCTAACAAATCTGAAAACCTAGAGGAAATGGACAAATTTCTAGAAACACACTACTTACCTAAACTAACACAAACTGAGGTAGAAAATCTGAACAGATCCATAACAAGAGAAGGGACTGAAAAGTAAAAAAAAAAAAAAAAAATATCCTGGCCCAGATGCCTTCCCTGGAGAATTCTACCAAACATTTGGAGAAGAGCTCCCACCAGTACTACTCAAATTATTTCAGAACAGAGAATAGGAAAGGATACTCCCAAATTCATTCTATGAAGCCAGCATAACCCTGATACCAAAACCTGGCAAAGACTGTACACACGAAAAAGAAAATTACAGACCAATATCTCTTATGAATATAAATGCAAAAATTCTCAACAAAATTCTAGCCAATAGAATTCAGCATCATAAAAATAATAATAATAATACACCATGACCAAGTGGGATTCATACCCAGTATGCAAGGATGGGCTGACATTAGAAAATCAATCAACATAATTCACCACAAAGCAGAACAAAAGAAAAGAATCACATGGTCATCTCAATTGATACAGAAAAGGCATTTGATAAAGTCCAACACCTAGTCCTGATAAAAATTCTCAATAAGATAGGAATAGAGGGGAAATTTCTTAACATAATAAAGGGCATCTATTAAAAAAAAAACCTACAGCCAACATCATTCTCAACAGAGAGAAGCTGAAAGTAATCCCCCTGAGAACAGGAACAAGACAAGGACACCCTTTAACACTCCTAGTTAACATTGTGCTAGAAGTCCTAGCTAGAGCAATAAGGCAAGAAAAAGAAATAAAGGGTATCCAAATCGGTAAGGAAGAAGTAAAACTATCCCTATTCACAGATGATATGATACTATACATAGAGAACCCTAAAGACCCCACAAGAAAGCTAGTGGAACTAATAGAAAGATTCAGCAGAGTAGCAAGATAAACATACAAAAATCACCAATATATATACAAGTAAAGAGAACTACAAAAAGGAAATCAGGAAAGCTATACGATTTAGAATAGCCCCTAATAAAATAAAATACTTAGGAATAAATGTAATCAGGGACATAAAAAAAGCTATACAAAAAAACTACAAAACACTACTACAAGAAACCAAAAGAGACCTACATAAATAGAAAAACATACCATGCTCATGGATAAATAGACTCAATATTGTAAAATGTCAACCCTACCCAAAGCAACCTACAGATATAATGCAATCCTTATCCAAATACCAAATGCATAAACAAAATGGAGAAACTAATCATCAACATTATATGGAAAAGAAAAAGGCTCCAGAAGAGAAGCACTATTGAAGAAGAACAAAGTAGGAGGCTTCACACTACGTGCCTTCAAACCCTATTATACAGCTACAGTAGTCAAAACAGCCTAATACTGGTACAACGACAAACACATTGACCAATACAATAGAATTGAGAACACAGATTTAAATCCACCCACCTATGGCCATCTAATCTTTGACAAAGGCCCAAAGTCCACTAAATGGGAAAAAGACAATCTTTTCAACAGATGATGCTGACAAAACTGGATGTCCATCTAGAAAAAAAAAGAAACAGGATACATACTAGACACCATACACAAAAATTAATTCAAAATGGATCAGAGGCCTAAATATAAAACCCAAAACTATCAAGGTCATGGAAGAACAAACAGGATCAACGTATGGGCCCTAATATACGGCGTAAACAGAATACAAACCCTAACTAACAATATACAAACACCTGAAAATAAACTATATAACTGGGATCTTCTAAAAATAAAACACTCATGCTCATCAAAAGACTTCATAAAAAGAGAACCTACAGACTGGGAAAAAATTTTTGGTTATGACATATCCCAACATGGTCTAATTTCTAAAACCAAAAGATACTCCAACACCTCAACAACAAAAAGACAAAATATCCATTTAAAAAATGGACAAAGGCTATAAACAGCATTTCACCAAAGAAGACATTCGGGTGGCTAACAGACACATGAGGAAATGCTCCAGATCGTTAGCCATTAGAGAAATGCAAATCAAAACTATAATGAGATACCATCCCACCCTGACATTACTGACACTAAACAAACAACAACAACAAAAAAAAAACAGTTGTGGGGAAACTGGAAGTCTTATCTACCACTGGTGGGAATGTAAAATGGTACAACCACTTTGGAAAACAATATGGCACTTCCTTAAAAAGCTAGAAATAGAAATATCATATGATCCAGCAATGCCACTCCTAGGAATATATTCCAGAGAAATAAGAGCCATCATACAAATAGACATACGCATGCCCATTTAATTATAGCATGATTCACAATAGCAGAAAGATGGAAACAACCTGAGTGACCATCAACAGTTGAGTGGATAATCAAATTATGCTACATACACACAATGGAATACTAAACCAAAAACCAAACCAAACCCATTGCCATCAAGTCAATTCCGACTCATAGCCACCTATACTGTGCGATGCTAAAAAACAGTGATGAATCCGTGAAACATCTCACAACATGGATGAATCTGGAAGGCATTATGCTGAGTGAAATAAGTCAATCACAAAAGGGCAAATACTGTATGAAACCACTGTTATAAAAATTCAATATAAAATTTTTAAAAATTGAAGTTGGCATGATATAATGTAAGAACTAAGTTGAAAGTATTAATATAAACTAATTTTATGTATTTTTTATTTTTTTGGTTAATAACATTTAATTAAAAAAAGAGAGAGAATAGGGTAGGGAGGCAGGGAGGAAAGGCAGATTGAGAGACAGATTAGTTTTTTAATCTTCTGAAATCTCAGTTTTGTCTCTGGTCTCCATTTTGGAATGAAAAACCCAATGTCATTATTAACTATTATTTCATTTACTCCTTCCTCCTTGAAGATTACTAACTCCAAGAAACTAGCAAATAAACTAAATGTTTAAAAACATACACACTCACAAAATTCAAACACAGGTTTACACAGAGAAAGAAACAATCTTTGATGGTTACGAGGGAGGGGAGCGGTGGAGAGGGAAAAGCACCAACTAGATATTAAAGTGGTAACTTTGGTGAAGGGAAAGGCAGTACACAATACTGTGGAAGTCAGCACAACTTGGCCACGCAAAGTCATAGTAGCACATCCAAAATCCCTGATGGACTGAGGTACTGTGCTGAGGGCTGGGGACCATGGTCTTAGGGGACATCTAGGTCAACTGGCGTAGCATAATTTATAAAGAAACTCTTCTACATCGTACTGTGGTGAGTAGCGTCTGGGGTCTCAAAATCCTGCGAGTTGCCATCTAAAATACATCTACTGGTCCCACTCTCCGGAGCAAAGGAGAATGAAGAAAAACTGAGACACGAGGGAAATACTAATTCAAAGGACTAATGGACCACAAGTACTAGTGCCTCCACCAGCCTGAGCGCAGAACAACTAGGCAATGCCCAGCTACCACCACTGACCATTCTGACAGGGATCACAATAGAGGGTTCCAGACAAACTAGGAGAAAAATATATAACAAAATCCAAATTCACAAAAAAAAAAAAAAAAAAAAAAAAGACCAAACTTACTGGTCTGACAAACACTGCAGGAATCCCTGAGACTCTAGCCCCAGGACACCCTGTTTACTAAAGTCACTTCCGAAGTTCACCCTTCAGTCAAAGATTAGACAGGTCTATAAAACAATGTTCTGCTGCTGTTCGTAAGGTTTTCACTCGCTAGTATTTTTCAGAAGTAGACTGCCGGGTCCTTCTTCCTAGACTGTCTTAGTCTGTGTTTTACTGATTATGCAAAGGCATTAGACTGTGTGGATTAACAATTATGGATAATATTACAAAGAATGGGAATTTCGTAACACTTAATTGTGCTCATCAGGAACCTGTACACAGACCAAGAGGCAGTCATTTGGACAAGTGGATACTGCACGGTTTAAAGTCAGGAAAGGTGCGCATCAGAGTTGTATCCTTTCACCATACTTAATTCAAATAATCTGAGAAGCTGGACTATAGGAAGAAGAATGGGGCATCAGGATTGGAGGAAGACTCATTAACAACCTGTATTATGCAGATGACACAACCTTGCTTGCTGAAAGTGAAGAGGACTTGAAGCCCTTACTAATGAAAATCAAGGATTACAGCCTTCAGTATGGATTATGCCTCAACATACAGAAAACAAAAATCCTCACAACTAAACTAATGAACAACATCACGATAAATGGAGAAAAGACTGAAGTTGTCAAGAATTTCATTTTACTTAGATCCAAAAATCAGTGCCCATGGAAACAAGAGTCAAGAAATCAAATGACGTATTGCATTGGGCAAATCTGCTGCAAAAGACCTCTTTAAAGTTAAAAAAGCAAAGATGTCATTTTAAGGACTAAGGTGTACCTGACCCAAGCCATAATATTTTCAACTGCCTCATGTGCATGTGAAAGCTGGACAATGAATAAGGAAGACTGAAGAAGAATTTGAATTACAGCGTTGGCGAAGAATACTGAATATACCATGGACTGCAAAAAAAATAAACCTGTCTTGGAAGAAGCACAGCCAGAATGCTCCTCTGAAGCAACAATGGCGAGACTTCATCTCACGTACTTTGGACGTGTCATCAGGAGGGACCAGTCCTGGAGAAGGACATCATGGTTGATAATGTAGAGGGTTAGAGAAAGAGAGGAAGACCCTCAACAAGATGGACTGGCACAGTGGCTGCAACAATGGGCTCAAGCATAACAACGACTGTGAGGATGGCGCAGAACTGGGCAGTGTTTCGTTCTGTTATACGTAGGGTTACTATGAGTCGGAACTGACTCGATGGCACCTAACAACAATATAAACAATCACACACATGGTTGCTTCGTAGTTCAATTATGTAAACGAGAGTATATGGGCACACCTGCCCAAAGGCAAAGACAAGAAGGCAGGAAGGGACAGGAATGGATGAATGGAAACTGGGAACCCAGGGAGGAGAAGGGAAGAATGCTGACACATCACAGGGCTGACAACCAATGTCACAAAACAATTTGTTTATTAGTTTTTTAATGAGAAACTAATTTGCTCTGTAAACTTTCACCTAAAGCATAATTAAAAAAAAAAAAAATCCAGATTTGCTGGTCCAATTGAGACTAGAAAGACTCCCTGAGACTGCCACCCTGAGATACTCTTTAAACCACAACTATTCCTTGAGGTCACCTTTTAGCTAAGTAACAGATTGGCTCACAAAATAAAGAATATCACCCGTGAGTACAGCACTCTTTTAAAAGATCAACTATATGAGACTAAATGGTCAACAATTAACTCTAAAACAAATATGAGAAGGTAAGGGGGCAGGGAAACTAGATTACTGGAAACCGAACAACCAGAACTGAAATGAGAATGTTCACACATTGTGAAGAATGTAACTAATATCACTTAACTATCTGTGTACAAATTGTTGAATGGGACTCTAGTCTGCTGCGTAAACGTTCACTGATAACACAATAAATACTACTTTTTTAAAAAGTACATGGCCTTACAAATACTAGCATACGAATAGTCATAGGAATTTTATTTGTAATAGCTAAAACTGAAAACAACCCAAATGTACTACAATAAATGAATCGATAAACTGTGGTATAGCTATTTAATGAGGCATTACTCAGAAATAAAAAGGAATGAACTACTGATACACACAACAACACAGATGAACCTCAAAATAATTACGCTGAGTGGAAGAAGCAAGACAAAAAGAAGTATATACTGCACAATTCTATTTACACAGAACTGTGGAAATGCAAACTAATCTACAGTAACAGAGATTAGATCAGTGCCTGACTGGGAGGAAGAGGAGTAAGTGAGATAAAAAAAAAAAAAAAAGTGAGATGGGAGGGGTTAATTACAAACAAGAAGAAATTCCTGGAAGTAATGAATATGTTCATTAGATTGAGGTGATGGTTTCACAAACCAAAACCAAACCTGCTACCATCAGTCAATTCCAACTCATAGGACCCTATAGGACAGAGCAGAACTGTCCCACAGGGTTTCCAAGGATAGGAAGGTGGATTCAAACTGCCAACCTTTTGGTTAACAGCTGAGCTCTTAACCACTGTACCACCAGGGTTCCAATGTTTTTGATATACATATATCAAGACTTACTTTTATACTTTTGTGTAATTTATTGTATGCCTATTATACCACAATAAAGTTGTTAAATATTCTCCAAGAGATAAGAGAAGGTAGGATAATTCACATGCAAAATAAGAAAAAAATGGTATAAAAAAGGAATATTAAAAGAACCAAAAAGTTCTTGAAACTTAAAAACATGAGAGCAGAAACAGAAAGGCTAGAAGATAAAGCTGCAGAAATCTGAAATATCAAATAACAACATTATCAGATGGAATATAGGACCCCTCAAAAAACAAAAAAACCCATTGCCATGGAGTTGATTCCAACTCATAACAACCCTATAGGACAGAGTAAACTGCCTCATGGAGTTTCCAAACAGCACCTGGCAGATTCGAACTGCTGATGCTTTGGTTAGCAGCCGTAGCACTTAACCACTACACCACCAGCATTTCCAGAATAAACCCCAAAACCAAACCCATTGCCGTCGAGTCGCTTCCAACACATAGTAACCCTATAGGACAGAGTAGAACTGCCCCCTAGAGATTCCAAGGAGCACCTGGTGGATTCAAACTGCCGACTTTTTGGTTAGCAGCCCCAGCACGTAGCCACTACACCACCAGGGTTTCCCGGGTTTCTGGAATATAGGACAGGAAATATAGAAAACTTCAAGAACCAGGAAATTCAGCACCTGAATAACAGGAATTCAACAAAATGAGAACAAAGAAATTACAAGGGAGAAAAATAATAAAATAGTTCTGGAAAATTCCCATGACAAAGTTTCCAGATTCAAAGAGTCCACCAGGTATCGCACGCAACGAACAAAACTAGACCTAACCCAGGGCATTGTCCTATTAAATTCAGAACACTGAAGTCAAAGATAAGATTCTGCAATCAGAAGAACTAGACAGTGCCCGGCTACCACTTCCAGCCACTTTGACTGGGATCACAATAGGTGGTTCCGGGTAGAATGGGTGAAAAATGTAGAACAAAATTCAAATTCAAAAGAAAAAAAGACCAGGCTTAGTAGTCTAAAAGAGACTGGAGGAATCCCTAAGACATTGCCCTAAGACAACCTTATAAACTGAAACTATAGACACTCCCGGAGGCCACCTTTCAGCCAAATAATAGACGGGGCTATAAAATACATAAACGATAACATCCATGAAGAATGTGCTCCTTAGAACAACCAACTATACGAGACCACAAGGGCAACATCTGCCCAAAACCAAGATGATAAGACAGGGAGGGACAGGGAAAGCAGATTAATGGAAATGGGGAGCCCAGGGAGGAAATGGGGAAAGTGCCGACACATTGCAAGGATTGCAACCAAGGTCAGAAAACAATCTGTATAAAAATCATTAATTGGAAAATTAATTTGTTACATAAACTTTCACCTGAAATGTTAAAAGCAAAAAGATAAGATTCTAAAATCTTTCAGAAAGGAAAATAAGGGTTTACATTGAAAGCACCAAGAACGAGAAAGGCTTTGGATTTCTAAATCGCAACATCGAACACTAGAAGCAATGGAGCAATACCTTCAAATTCACGACCTATTCAGCATACCAAAAGATGCAAAAACTTCATTGACCACAGCAGACTCAGAGATGTCCAACATTCATGGACTAAGAGGAAGGCTTAAAAAAAAAAAAGGCTAAAGCAACCAAATATCCTGTGTCTCCTGATAATGCTTTTTCCATAACCATTCCTGTCCCCTAACCCCCACACCACTGATGCCCCTTGTGGGAGGTTAAGGTAGTTTACCGTGAGGTGTGCGAGTTAAGGGGAAGCTGAATTCATACAATCATTTGTCCAAAAAAAAAAAAAAAACTCTTAAGATTATTCCAGAGTTTCTGCTATATGTACTCTCATTTAAATTATCCTCAGAATCTCAAAGGGGCCATAATTTCAGGCTGGCTGGGGAGTGGTCAAGGACTGAAGGAGTAGGAAACCTCTTTCTATGACCGCTATAAGCACTGAATACTTTCATAAGGCCATTTGGGCTAGGCAATGGTTTTGCCCTATTCCAACATCCAAAAATGTTGAAAATACTGGACACCCTCCAAGGCATTCTGGACAGGTTTATGGCAGCTTCTTTGAAGGCATTTTTATTCTCTCTTCATATACAGCAGGAAGTGGTAATTATTAAATTCTAGTCTCCCTGGGGATATTACTGCTATGCCAAGATGAAGACACGCCTCTGTGACCAAGAGGAGTGGAGTATCTTAGATGCACCCTTTTGCCAGGGTTATGTCAATAAACTCAAGTAAAACAGTTGCCAACACAAAGGAAACTGTCCTTGGGTGCTCTGAAGATAAAGCAAGGCAGCAGTGCATTTCTCAAGGAGTTTAGAAGCTCAATCACAGCAGATCACATACACAATGATTACCTTTCACCAGAACTACTCCAACAGCCTCCAAACTGATCTTCTGCCTTGATTCTCCTTCCTCCAATCTCATCTTCACTCAGAAGCCACACTGAGCTTTCTAAATTATAAATCTTATTGTCTTACTCCCTGTTATGGATTGAACTGTGTAAACCAAAAATATGTGTTGCAATCCTGTGGATTCCATCCTGTGGATGTAATCCTGTTTGGAAACAGGGTTTCTTTGTTATGTTAATAAGTCCATATCCATGTTGAGTATGTCCTAACCTAATCACTTCTGAGTTATAAGGAGCAGTATAGACACAGACTGGCTAATGCTTTTCAGAAGTAAACTGCCGGGTCTTTCTTCCTAGTCTGTCTTAGTCTGGAATCTCAACTGAAACCTGTCCTCCATGGGTGACCCTGCTGGTAGCATAGCTTCCAGCATCACAGCAACACGAAAGCCCCCACAGTACAACAAACTGACAGACACGTGAAAACCTTATGAATAGCAGAAGAACATTGTCTGATATAGTGCTGGAAGATGACCCCCCCAGGTTGGAAGGCACTCAAAAGATGACTGGGGAAGAGCTGCCTCCTCAAAGTACAGTCGACCTTAATGACGTGGATGGAGTAAAGCTTTCGGGACCTTCATTTGCTGATGTGGCGCAACTCAAAATGAGAAGAAACACCTGCAAACATCCATTAATAATCAGGACCTGGAATGTACTAAGTATGAATCTAGAAAAATTGGAAATCATCAAAAAATGAAATGGAACGCATAAACATCAATATCCTAGGCATTAGTGAGCTGAAATGGACTGGTATTGGCCATTTTGAATCAGACAATCATATAGTCTACTACGCTGGGAATGACAACTCGAAGAGGAATGGTGTTGCATTCATCGTCAAAAAGAACATTTCAAGATCTATCCTGAGATACAACGCTGTCAGTGATAGGATAATATCCATAGGCCTACAAGGAAGACCAGTTAATACGACTATTATTCAAATTTACGCACTAACCATTAGCGCTAAAGATGAATAGAAGATTTTTATCAGCTGCTGCAGTCTGAAATTGATCGAACATGCAATCAAGATGCATTGATAATTACTGGCAATTGGAAGGCGAAAGTTGGAAACAAAGAAGAAGGATCAGTAGTTGGAAAATACGGCCTTGGTGATAGAAACAAAGCCAGAGATCAAATGGCTGAATTTTGCAAGACCAACGACTTCTTCATTGCAAATAGCTTCTTTCACCAACATAAACAGCGACTATACACACGGACCTCGCCAGATGGAACACACAGAAATCAAATTGACTACATCTGTGGAAAGAGACCATGGAAAACCTCAGTATCATCAGTCAGAACAAGGCCAGGGGCTGACTGTGGAACAGACCATCAATTGCTCACATGCAAGTTCAAACTGAAACAAGAAAATCAGAGCAAGTCCACGAGAGCCCAAATATGACCTTGAGTATATCCCACCTGAATTTAGAGACCATCTCAAGAAGAGATTTGACACATTGAACACTAGTGACCGAAGACCAGACGAGTTGTGGAATGACATCAAGGACATCATCCATGAAGCAAGAGGTCACTGAAAAGACAGGAAAGAAAGAAAGAAAAGACCAAGATGGATATCAGAGGAGGCTCTGAAACTTGCTCTTGAGCATCGAGCAGCTAAAGCAAAAGGAAGAATTGATGAAGTAAAAGAACTGAACAGAAGATTTCAAACGGCCTCTCGAGAAGACAAAGTAAAGTATTAAAATGACATGTGCAAAGAGCTGGAGATGGAAAACCAAAAGGGAAGAATAAGCTCGGCGTTTCTCAAGTTGAAAGAACTGAAGAAAAAATTCAAGCCTCGAGTTGCAATAGTGAAGGATTCTATGGGAAAAATATTAAACGATGCAGGAAGCATCAAAAGAAGATGGAAGGAATACACAGAGTCATTATACCAAAAAGAATTAGTCGATATTCAACCATTTCAAGAGGTGGCATATGATCAGGAACCGATGGTACTGAAGGAAGAAGTCCAAGCTGCTCTGAAGGCATTGGCGAAAAACAAGGCTCCAGGAATTGATGGAATATCCACTGAGATGTTTCAACAAACAGATGCAGTGCTGGAGGTGCTCACTCGTCTATGCCAAGAAATATGGAAGACCACTTCCTGGCCAACTGACTGGAAGAGATCCATATTTATGCCTGTTCCCAAGAAAGGTGATCCAACTGAATGTGGAAATTATAGAACAATATTATTAATATCATACACAAGCAAAATTTTGCTGAAGATCATTCAAAAACGGCTGTGGCAGTATATCGACAGGGAACTGCAGAAACTCAGGCCAGTTTCAGAAAAGGACGTAGAACCAGGGATATCATCACTGATGTCAGATGGATTCTGGCTGAAAGCAGAGAATACCAGAAGGATGTTTACCTGTGTTTTATTGACTATGCAAAGTCATTCAACTGTGTGGATCATAACAAACTATGGATAGCACTTTGAACAATGGGAATTTCAGAACACTGAATTGTGCTCATGAGGAAACTTTACATAGATCAAGAGCCAGTTGTTCGCACAGAACAAGGGGATACTGATTGGTTTAAAGTCAGGAAAGGTGTGCGTCAGGGTTGTATTCTTTCACCATACCTATTTAATCTGTATGCTGAACAAATAATATGAGAAGCTGGGCTATATGAAGAAGAACAGGGCATCAGGATTGGAGGAAGACTCACTAACAACCTGCGTTATGGAGATGACACAACCTTGCTTGCTGAAAGTGAAGAGGACTTGAAGCACTTGCTAATGAAGATCAAAGACCATAGCCTTCAGTATGGATTACACCTCAACATAAAGAAAACAAAAATCCTCACAACTGGACCAATGAGCAACATCATGACAAACGAGAAAAGATTGAAGTTGTCAAGGATTTCACGGAAGCAGCAGTCAAGAAATCAAAAGACGCATTGCATTGGGCAAATCTGCTACAGAGGACCTCTTCAAAGTGCTGAAGATCAAAGATGTCACCCTGAAGACTAAGGTGCACCTGACCCAAGCCATGGTACTTTCAATCACATCATATGCATGTGAAAGCTGGACAATGAATAAGGAAGACCCAAGAAGAGTTGATGCCTTTGAATTGTGGTGTTGGTGAATAATGTTGAATATACCATGGACTACCAAAAGAATGAACCAATCTGTCTTGGAAGAAGTGCGTCCAGAATGCTCCTTAGAGGCAAGGATGGCGAGACTGCGTCTTACATACTTTGGACATGTTGTCAGGAGGGATCAGTCCCTGGAGAAGGACATCATGCTTGGCAGAGTACAGGGTCAGCGGAAAAGAGGAAGGCCCTCAACGAGGTGGATTGACACGGTGGCTGCAACAATGAGCTCAAGCATAACAACGATTGTAAGGATGGCGCAGGACCAGGCAGTGTTCCGTTCTGTTGTGCATAGGGTCACTATGAGTCAGAACTGACTCGACAGCACCTAACAACAACAACAACATAGACACAGAGACAAGAAACACAAACTGGGGTAGACAGACGGCACGTGAAGATCGCCAAGGAACTGAGAAAAGCTGGGACTACAGAAGCTGAGAGACAAGGATCTTCTCCAAGAGCCAACAGAGAGAGACTCTTCTGCTATAGCCAATGCCCTGAATTCAAACTTCTAGCCTCCTGAACTTGGAGAAAATAAATTTCTCTTCTTTAAAGCCAATCAATTGTGGTATTTCTGTTACAGCAGCACCAGGAAATTAAGAATTCTTCCTCTTAAAACTCCCAATAGGATTAAGTCTACTCCTGATGACAAGATATACAAGGTCATCCAGAATAGTGCTGAATGGAAAACTAGCTTTGCTTACTAACTATTGCCAGGAATAAAGGTAACAGATAAACTATTATACATAAAAGTTATATTCAATGACCTTATAATACCAAAACCCCATTCTTCATTTAGACAGCTGAGTGGACATTTCACAAGTTATCTTCTTGTAGGCTATATTAGGAAATACCAACACCCAAAGCTCGGTAATCCAAGGATATTTCCTTGAGATTTTATCAGGCCAATGTGTAAGTCTTGTATCTGCTGGGGAAGAAAAGATTTCAAGTTAGAATCATGGCAGCCAGGCTACATGGAGTACAACTTTGGGGTCGAGATCACTATTTGTCTGTACTATGGAGTTTTTGATGGGCATTTGATCTGGGCGTGGAGTTGAGCTTGTTGAGATGTGGACCATGAAGACAACAGAATGCCAGAAGTGCACTGAGTAGAAAGGACAGTTGGAAACCAGACATGCTCTGGGTCTACAGGCATGGATCTAGAGTGGCTAGGCAGAGACAGGATCTAGGTAGAAAGCAACTGGACAACAACTCAGAAAAGGGAAGCAGGCTTGGGAAGGAAGATGAACAGAGCCTGGAAAGAACCCTTTACATAGGGAATCAGTCTATTTGGCAATTACAAGCATGGGGTTTGGAATCATGCATACAACAAGGTTTATTGCACAAGCACCCACTGTGTGAAAGATACTCTGTTGGGCCCTAGGGGTCCTGACACGCCTCCTTACATTTGCGGATGTATTCCAGGAAATGGAGATGTTGAAAGAATCAATGCCACATGCTACGGCACATTCCCTTGGATGCTGGTTCCCACTTTTGTAACCAGGAGCTACTGTTTCTTCCATTTAAAGCCTGGGAAGTTGCAATGGGCCTTGAACCACAATGTGCTCCAACAAGTGTCAATCACTGATCCTGCCAAACTACAGTGATATTGTTGATGCCTTTCCATCCAAAAGCTTTCTAGCAATCCCTGAGGACTGAACTTCATCCTGTTTCCTTCATCAGTCCGCTGAAGGTGCCCCTTGCCTCAAGTCACCACAAAACTTGAATTTATCCCTCAGCTCAATCTTCTTTCTTGGTACTCGAATGCACTTCTAGCCATACCACTAGCTTGCCTTTTATCCACCATTTCAAACAAACATGAAATCAAGCAGAAAGAGAGACCCCAGTGGAGTAAACAAACAGGCTGAGACATACCACTAAATTGAGGAAAATACTAGAACTTGGCAACCAAGAATATAGTGCCCGAGCCACTCTACTTGCCAATAAGTCATAAAGAAAATGTATATTAACTGTACTCCTCTGTATTATAGTAGGTCTGTAATACATCAAAGGAGCCCCAGTGGCTCAGTGCTAAAGCGCTCGGCTGCCATCTGAAAGGAAAGTGGTTCAAACCCACCAGCCACTCCACAGGAGGAAGATGTGGCAGTCTGTTCCTGTAAAGATTATAAACTTGGAAACCCTATGGGGAAGTTCTACTCTGTCTTACAGAGTTGCTATGAGTTGGAATCAACAGCAATGGGTTAAGGTGGCTGGGTAGACACATCATAAAAAATATTTCTGGGATGGAATGGCACTGCACAGAGTAGCTCTAAACAAAGCACAGACTCCACCACTCACCAGCTGGGTAATTTTAGCAAGCTTTGTTACCCTTCTATGCATCAGTTTCCTCATCTGTAAAATGGGGTTAATAGTGACCACCTCATCATCAGAAATAAAAGCACGTAGCCCCATGCTTGGCAGAAAATAGACACTCAATGGATGGTAGTGATTACCATCGCCACTACATTTGACAGCATAAGGCTCCAGTGGCCTTGCTGGAGAATGGGAAGGGAACTCTCTGAGCCAGCAGAGACCCCAGAAGTTTTGTTCACAGACTTTTTTTTTCTCGGAGACCTCATAGAATAATCACACGATTACCTATGAAGTGCCTGCAAGCCACAGCACTGCTCTCTGGCCACAGTTTCTACTTCCACGGTATCTCCAAAAGAAACCTAACCCAGTCAGGGACCCGCAATCAGATCCTACCTTTGAACTAGACTTTTGCCCTTCACTGGCCTCCAGTGTAGCCTGTCCACAAGCATGTCCAGAGAAAGCAGTAAAATGAGAGGGAATTTTGAAGTCAGAGAGACCTAGGTCCAGCACCTGAGGCTGCACTTAGTGGCTCAGTGGCCATGGCAAACTTCAGTCGGCTTGGACCTGTGCACTCAGGTGACCTGTCCAGCTTGCCCTTAGTGACCAGCCCTTTATGACGTAGGCCAGTGACCTTGAGACTGTAGAAATCTCAGCTGTCACATCTGGCCAAAGGCCCAGAGGCAACATGTGCTAACCTCCGTGCTGTGGGCCGTTCGTCAGTTCCTAACTCCAGTTGCAAACAGTGACACATCACCACCATCAATACATTTATAACCCACCTGGTTTGAGTCCCTTAATGAAGCACTCTCTAATTTGTCTGTTCTCATTTGTAATGGCAAAACATGACACATAATTGCCACACACAAAGTGGAAACACCAACAATCCCTTTGCAGGCATTTAGTACAAAACTGCCCCAACACACAGCATTCAACAATGTTCACTAAGCACTTACGGATAAGACAACACTGGGCAACTGAGGAACACGGCTGAATCCCTGGCTCGTGGTGTGAGGCGAAGCCGTGAAAACACAGAGAGGAAACACGAACTTGTCTACAGTACATTAGGGAGAAGGCAGGACAGCAATGCAGTCAAGTTCTGGGACTGTGGAATCAGGCTCGAGTTCAAAAAGGAACGTTGGGCCATAAAAAGGAGTGAAGTCCTGGTGCATGCTACAAGTTGGATGAACCCTGAAAAATGCTGCTTGAAAGAAGCCAGACACAAAAGCCCACATGCTGTATGATGCCATTTATATGCAATGTCCAAAACAGGAAAATCTACAGAGACAGAGGAGTCCCTGGGTGGTGCTAACAGTTAACATGCTTGGCTGCTAAGTGAAAGATTGGGAGTTCCAGTCCACACAGAAGTGCCTCAGAAGAAATGCCTGACAATCTACTTGCAAAAAAATCAGCCACTGAAAATTCTATGCAGCACAGTTCTACTCTGAGGCACATGGGGTCACCATGAGTGGGAACTGGCTCAATGGCAACTGATAGAGACAGAAAGTAGATTAGTGGTTGCCCAGGGCTGTGGGTGTGGAAGGATGAGGGGCACATAATTTCTTTTTACAGGTGATAAAAATGTTCTAAAATTGACTATGGTGAGGGTTGCACAACTCTATGAATATACCAAAAATCATTGAATTGTACACTTAAATGCGTGAATTGTATGGCATGTGAATTATATCTTACTAAAGCTTTTTTTTTTTAAAGGAAACTTTAGACAAATAACTTCTCCAAGCCTCAATTTCCTCATCTAAAATGGAGACAATTCCTCATCTAAAATGGAGACGATAATCATAGCAAATGTAAAATTACTGTGAATATTCAGAGAGACAATTTTGGAAAACGTGCTAGCTGCTACGGTCATCACTATTATCAGCTATAAAAGACTGGCCACCACCTGTCTGTCAGTATGTTGTACTGTGGTGATTTGCACGATGCTGTGACGTTAGAAACTGGGCCACTGATATTTAAAATAGCAGCAGGGTCACCCATGGTGGACAGGTTTCAACAGAGCTCGCTGACTGAGACTAGAAAAAAAGGCCTGGTGATCTACTCCTGAAAACCGGTCAGTGAAAACCTCATGGGCCACTACAGAACACTGTTTATCTTGCTTGCTTTGGGCACATTATCAGGAAGGATCAGTTGCTGAAAGAGAACATCGTGTCTGATGAGGCAGAGGGCCAGTGAGGGTGAGGGAGACCCTCAGTGAGACGGAGCGGCACAAAAGACACAACAATGGACTCAAACATGCCAGTGACTGTGAACATGATGTAGCACTGGGTATCAGTTCATTCTGTTGTACATAATAAGGTCGCCATGCACGGCATCGACTCAATGGCAGCTGTCTATCTACCCGTCTTTCTATCTATGCCTATAAAAGAGTGAGGCAATGAAAGAGCTGGAGAAAGAACAACTTAGGACGGAGGTAGAAATTTGTGGAGAGGGGTTTCTAGAAAAGAAGACTCAGGAGCATAAGCCTCAGCAGGGCAGGTTCATCGGGAATCTTGGTTCCAACAGTCCCAGGGACAGTACCCAGCACACCCAAAAGCCCCTTCAGCTGCCTCCAGGGAGTGTGCTGGCTTCACTGGGTTCTGCCGTCCACACTGACACCCGGGCAGCACCAAGCCTGGAGGGGATGCGTCAGCTCCAAGTGAGTCACAGAGCTTCTGCGTTCAGGCAGGGAGGGTCAGAGGGAAGTCACCACCACGCTCCCTGCCAGTCAAGGAACTCTCCAGAAATAGAAGCCCCACGCCTGGGATCTCCCTCCACAGACAGGCCTGCAGCCCAATTTCCCAGAAATCTTGATCAGGATTATCCCAACAGAATAGCCGACTCTGCCGTAAGCCAAGCTGAGTCACGTTAACTTATGCTCAGGGACAAAAGCCTGTGGAGCGAAGTCACAACTTCTGTTTATTTGTTTTCGTCTTTCCCCTGTGGCTGTGGAGGGTGGTGGGTAACGGGGAGGGAAAGGGGTGTGGAGGAGAAATTACAGAAGACAGGAGAGCTGCTGAAAGTCTCTAACTTAGAAAAAGAGAGATGGGCTAAATGCTTCAGGCAGGGTTGATATCCACAAGGACTAGCTAGCTGGTCCATTCAGCATCCCTCATTAACCTGGCACAGGCTGTGGAATGAACATGTCCAGAAAGATGCAGCAAAAACCACAGTGGCTGAAATTTGCCACTTTCGTTCCCCACTGCTACCCCCATCACATAAAGGTCCGAGATCCCCACGTATATATTCTCCTTCTTCATCTTTCATTTCTGAAGAGGCTGAGTTGGGGACAGGGGACAGGAACAGCCAGGAGTATGAATAGACTTAGGTATTTGAGAAATATTTGTAAGGTCTAATCCAAAAGGGTAGCAGTGGTTCAGTGGTAGAATTCTTGCCTCCCACTCAGGAGACGTAGGTTCGATTCCCGGCCAATGCACCTCAAGAACAGCCACTACCTGCCCGTCAGTAGAGGCTTGCGTGTTGCTATGATACTGAACAGGTTTCAGCAGAGCACCCAGACTAACACAGTCTAGAAGAAAGGCCTGGTGATCCACTTTGGAAAATCAGACAATGAAAACCCTATGGAGCACAACACCCCGTTGTTGTGTATGGTCTCACCATGAGTCACTCGACAGCATTTAACAACAGTGATTCAAAAGTACAACCCTTACCACCCAGCCAAGTTCTGTACTGCATACAATTCTACCATTAAAAATGCAATGCTGATGTCCAGAAGTTTTAGAACTTCTAGCCAATGCAGTAAGGCAGAAAATAAATGTAAGAGATAAATCTATAGAAAAAGGTCTAAAAAATATTACCTGCATACCTAATTATACATCTAAATAGCCCAAGAGAATGAACTGAAAGATAATTTGGAGGAAATAAGAAAATTCAGAAAGATGTCTGGTTACAAAATAAAGATCTGATCAACAATCAGCAATAACCAGTTAAAAAATATATTAGGGAAAAATCCTATTGTTGGAGGCAACAAAAATATAAAATGCCTAGGAATAAACTTGACAAGAAATATGCAGGATTAAATGAAGAAATCTACAAAACTTAACTATGATACATTTTTAAAAAATGATTTTACTAAATGGAGACTCTTCTATATTTGTGGATGGGAAGCTTCAATACTATAAACATGTTAATTTTCTCAAAATTAACTTAAAATTTAAAACAATTTCAATCAAAATCCCATCTGGCTTTTTTAAACCTGACTAATTTAATTTATTCTAAATAAATAAAAAACAGAAATAGCCCAGGATTTTTTTAAACAACAACAAGAAAATGATTCAGAACTTGCATTACCACTTATTAAAATATAAAACTACAATAAAGTAGTACTGTGTAAGTACAGACCAAAAAAAAAACGAACTCACAGAAATCCCAGAATCAGGCCTAATACACACATCAGAATTTAATATATGATAAAAATGGCATTTTAAATTATATATATGTTATTCAATAAAGGGAGTTTGGAAAACTGGTTAACTGTTGTAAGAAAAATTGTGAGACACCTACCTCATATCATTAACAAACATGAATCTAGTTTAATTCAAAAAATTAATGTAAAAATAAATAAGCAAATTAACACACACATATATCATTTAGGGCTAGAGTTCTTTCAAAGTTTACAGGAAAATTTAAAAGCTTTTTACAGCATAAAGGCTTAAAATTTCTATATATCAAGTCTGAAGGCCTAATCCGAAAGTTTAGATTCTGTCTGTCGAGTTTGATATACTGCATCTAAATTCTAAAAACAAAGATTATGGGGAAAAGACTTTCAACATAAATGGCAGATAAACAGTTACTCTAAGTGTTAAAACAGATTTTCCACTTCAGTAAAAACAGATAAATGCACCAAGGGAAAAAACCAGGAAGAAGTGTTAAAAAAAACAAAGAAACATGAAATGACCAGTAAGCGGGTAAAAAAAAACATAAATTCATCAGTAATGAAAGTTCCAAAAGTAAAACAATGACCTGGCCCTTTTCACAGAAACTGGCAAAGATTAAATCGCACAGCACCGGCAGAAGCTCAGGTGTACGGGCACTCTCACATACTGCTGCTGCTGCTGCTGCCGTGTGCCCTCAGGTCGACTGTGACTCACAGCCACCCTACAGCACAGCAGAACTGCCCACAGGGTTCCCTAGGCTGGAATCTTTCTGGGAGGAGATCATCAGGGTTTTCTCCCGAGGAGCTGCCGGTGGGTTTGAACTGCCAAACTTTTGGTTAGTAGCCAAGGGCTTAACCACTGCGCCACCAGGGCTCCTTCACACACTGTGTTGACACATTGACGCTGAACTCATTTACAACATTCCTGAAGGACAATTTGGCAATGAACGTGAGACACCTTTGAAATAGTCACATTTTTGGATCAGTAATTCCACTCTCAGAAAACACCTTAAGGAAATAACCAGAACTGCGTGCAAAGTTTTCAACATGTACGCTTACTCCATATTAGGCACAGTAATGTAATCTTTGAAAAATAAGAAATCTTAATATAATCCCCGTTTTTATATATGAGAAAATGGAGGCATAGAGAGATGAAGAAAACTGTCCAAAGTCACACAACTAGTAGAGCCCGGGTTCAAACTGGAGCAGTGTGACTGCCTAACCTGGAAACTTAATCACTAAGATGCCACCGAGACAGTATCAATACCAGTAGCAAAAACTTTAACATAGCCTAATACCCAACAATGGGGTCCCTGGGTGGTGCAAATGGTCAACACGTTCAGCTGCTCAACTGAAAACTTAGAGGTTTGAGTCCACCCAGATTTGCCTTGGAAGAAAGGCCTAGTGATCATCTACTTCTTAAAAAATCAGCCATTGAAAACTTTGTGGAGCACAGTTCCACTCTGACACACAGGGGTCGCCATGAGCTGAGATCGACTCCATGGCAATTGGCTGGTTTTGTAGCAGTGATGCACCCCCTCCTGGGGCTGCAGATCAGAAAGCCAACTGTAGGCAGGAGATACAGCCTGCGTCAGTGCCATCCTGCGCACAGTTCGTGGAATTTGAAGAGTAGAGTAGAAAGAGAATGTGCCTTACAAGACTAGACCTGCTCACAAGACCTTCCTTCCTCCCTTGGCTCTGAGGATGAGTAAACTCTCCACCAGGTACTATGCCCAGGTGCTAGGTTGCACCTTGGTAAGAATAACCAGTGTCAGTTGCCATCAAGTCAATTCCGACTCTTGGTAACCCCATGTGTGTTAGAGTAGAACTATGCTCCATAGGGTTTTCAATGGCTGGTTTTACAGAAGTAGATCACCAGGCCTTTCTTCCAAGGCACCCCTGGATGGACTGGAACCATCACCCTTCCTGTTAGCAGCTGAGCATATTAACCATTTACATCTCCCAGGGACTCCAGGGTAAAAATAAGAGCGATTATTCCCCTATCCCCATGACGACCTGCAAATGATGGGAGAGTGAAATTTGAGTCTCTGCCTGAGCTGAAGCATTTGGCTGTGAGTACAATAAATTGACACAAAATTATCCTACCCCGCTGACCCTGTGGAGATTTGACTTTATAATCCGACGCAGCTATGAATTCAGTAGTGAATTGTGCTTTGGGAAGAAAAGGGTTTTTTTAGATGTGCTCTGAATGTTCCACCTGGCATCGGCTCTAGTAGTGACCTCTTGTTCTCTTATAGCAGCCAGATATTTTAAGTATGAATTCTACGCAATTTTTGCTGCATACTCTCCAGTGTTCTGGATTCTTCTGATTGTTTTGCGTTGGTGTTGAAGATAGGAAACACACACACACACCCACATCCATACCCACCCAAGAACGTAACAGGGAATAGGAAGCCAAATGCCCAAAGACTGGGAATATACAGGGTCAACCCTTAGTGACCAGGGTATACCAAGAAAGAACTACACTACATAGGTCAGAAAGGCCCCCTTTCCCAGGCATGAGGGTTTATGTTGGGGGAGACATGGAAAGGACAACCAGTGAAGTTCCAGCAGGTTCTCTGGCAGTATGGCATAGCATATAGACTACTCTCATCAAACCTACTATTGTTGGCTTGAGGCTGTTTAAAAACATGAGTCTGCTTTCAAAACTGGTAAATTTCACTTGAGGCCCATATTACCAGCTTCTCTTTAAAAGAAATCATAGAAAGGTAGATTGGCAGTCCTGGGTCTACATTCCAAAGTGGCAACAAATGGCTGGATTGTAACAACCACTACAGCTCACGGGTTTGCACAACCCCTACTGCTCCCTGCTGTCTCCCCAAAGTTGAGGGTCAGTTGCCATTTTTCATCATAATTGTGCTGCTGATTTTCTTACAGCATAGAAATATCTCTCTGTACCCAAAAGCAGCAAAACAAAAGATAGATGAATAAGGCCACATGTTTCAAGAAAATTTGGAGAAAGTCCACCACAAGTCTATTTTCCTCACTGACATTCCCACCCTGGACCCTGCACAGCATCTAGCATCAGAGATGTCTAGGTTCAAATTCTGGCTTGGCAAGTTCTTAGCTGTGGGACCTTGGGTATGTACTTAACTTCTCCAAGCCTCAGTTTCCTCATTACTAAAAAGGGAATAATATCTACCCACCACCAACCTGTAAGTTTGTCATACTGTAGTGGTTTGCATGTTGCTATGATGCTGGAAGCTATACCATCAGTATTTCAGATATCACACAGTCACCCGTGGTGAACAGGTTTCAGTGGAGCTTTCAGACTAAGACAGGCTAGGAAGAAAGGCCTGGCAATCTACTCCCCCAAATTAGCCAATGCAAACCCTATAGAGCGCAAGAGAATACTGTCCGATATACCACTGGAAGAGGAATTCTCTAAGTTGGAGTAGAAAGGCCTGGCAATCTACTCCCCCAAATTAGCCAATGCAAACCCTACAGATCCCAAAAGAATACTGTCCAGTACAGTGTTGGACGATGAGTCCTCTAAATTGGAAGGCACTCAAAATACACAATAACCACAACAATGGACTCAAGTATACCAACGATCGTGAAGATGGCACAGGACAAGACGATGTTTCATTCTGAGGTAGCCATGAGTCAGAACTAACTCGATGGCAGCTAACAACAACAACAATAATAATATGTACAATTCATGGAGTTTCAGAAAGGATTTAAAAAGGTATCACATGCAAAGCTCTAGGCACACTGGCTAGGACCTTGTATGTGTTCAATGCTGGTAATCACTGTCATTGGTGTTGTCAACAGTAGTACTACTGGTGCTGGTGGCAGTGGTAGCTGGTGGTAATGGGGTGGAAGTGTGCACTCTAGAGAGTCCCTTTTTGCAACAGGACTGGGTTTTGTTCCCAACTTCTAAGGCCAGAGAAGTCTGCACACCTCAAAAGAGGCACGGCCACAACAGAGAGCTGTCCACTTAAACTCCTCTAAAAACCACTGAGCATGCGCCCTGGTTTCCTTGCCTTAGAGCCTCACACACTCCTGCCAAGTCTCTGTCTCCTGTGCACATACCTATTTACCTGTCTTAGTCTGTTCCTTCTGGTTGGAACACCCTTCCAGCCTCTGCCCACCTGGCAAACCCTTGTTCACATTTGAAGACTCTGATCAGTCATCCCTGCCAGGAAGCCTTGCCTGAATTCACATGCAATATTCCCAAATCTGAATGTTCTAAATTTGTTTGTCTTCCCCACTGACCCATGAGCCCTTCAAGAACAGGGTGGCACCAGCTGTGCCCCCCAATACTCCCAACTGGTAAATGATAGGGCCGGTTAACACTAGTGGGTGGTTCTGAGAAGGCAGCAGAGTACAAAGGAAAAAAGCAGGTGTTTTAGAATTAGAAGCAGGGATTTGTATCCTGGTTCTGCCATTTAAAACTCGTGCAGTAATGGTAAGCAAGTTCACTTAACCCACAGAGGCCTGGTTTGTACCACTGGAAAAACAGGGTTAATACGACATATCATGAAGGATCCTTGTGAAGAATAAGGGCGATAACATTAATTAGTCATACAACCCAATGAGTTATTATCACTATCCCCCGTGACTGTCAGGCCCAATGCCACAATACCCGTCAACCACTACCACCACCACTCCATCCCTAACCCCAACTTAACTTTTGATCCCTGACCTTGAACTGTCCCGGTCTCCTGCTCTCCTAACTTCCAACTCTATGCTAAGGGCTCTAGGGACCCAATTTGGCCACGGGTTCCAAATTAGCACATCTTAATATAAAGGGTCACTATGAGTCAGAATCTATTTGATGGCAGTGGATTTGGTTTTTTGGAATATAAAGAAATCCATCAGGAAGGGGAAAGTTACACAAAAGAACTAAGTGGACAGTCTCTCTACACATGTTTAAATACTGCTATAAAGAAGTTAATACATAAAAATATATTCAAGATATAAGTGGATATAAAACTTCAATACAATATGGTTCAATTGTGTATAAATAAGATATACACAGCAATACTGATAGAAACTTGAGCAAAACGGTTAGAGTGGAGCGTGACTATGGGTGACTTTTTTTTTATTTATTCTTTTATTTTCCAAATTTTCTCCAATAATCATTTTACTTTTAAAGTTAAAAAATTAACAAAAATCTAATGACTACCTAGCACAATTCTTATTTAGAGCAATCAATCAATTAAGAACTATTGAAAAAGTAAAGAAGTTATTTAAAATATGTAAAGCAATTATCTGTAGTAGTCTTGGCATTAAAAAAAAAAAACTACAGATAATTGCTTAGTAGTCTTGGCATTAAAAAAAAAAAAAACTTTTTTTTTAATGCCAAGACTACTACAGATAAAATTGCTGTACATATTTTAAATAACTTATTTACTTTTTCAATAGTTCTTAATTGATTGCTTTAAAAAAATTGCTTTACATATTTTAAATAACTTCTTTACTTTTTCAATAGTTCTTAATTGATTGCTTTACACACTAACAAATGCAGAACAAGGTCTTTTTAAATGTTCCTGGAAACATTTACAAAAAATCCTGAACAAGTATTAGCCCACCAGAAATAATAAAAACCAAAACTCAGAAATTAAGCAGCTATATTCTCTATACATTGAACAATGAAAACAAAAATCAAAACAGCTAAGAAATAAACAAAAACTCCTAACACTCCAATAACTAACTCTTGGCTACAGATGGTAATCCAGAAAAAAGGGGGCTACATATAAAATAATGATAACAACTTCAACACATACTAAGACTTATAGGATGTAGCCAAAGCTGTACTCAGAGGGAAAAAAAATAGCCTCATAGTAACATTTCATAATGAAAAAATATAAAGCACTCAGCACAAAAAACAAAATGACTGGCAAAATTATCCTAATCAAAGCAAAGAGATTACTTTTTAAGCACAAAATAAATAAGAGAAATAAAAAGTAAAAGCGGTATACTGGGTCAAAAAATCTAATAATTGGTTCTTTAAAAGGACTGATAAAAAAGACAAACCTCTAGCTAACCACACCAAAGACAGTGAGCAAGAGAACATAAAACCTTAAAGCACTGCCCACGATATAGTATATAAACAGAGAAATCTTATACAATTATAAGAAAATATTAAATTTTGTCTACAACAAAAATTTTGAAAATACAGAAGAAATTAATGATTGTATTAAAACCAAAAAATAAATTATCAAATTGATTAAAGAAGAGAGAAAAAACCTCAATAACCCAGTAACTAGGGAATAAGTTAGAAAAATCTGCCAAAATATGGAGGTGTGCCATGCCCAAATGATTTATGGGACTCTCCCATTCTATTTGGTAACTGGCGTAACCCTGGTTCCAAAACCAACACAGATAATGCAAGAAAAACAAATCCTAAACCAAAACAAAAAACATTAGACTTCTACTTCTAGCCAAGACAAACTTTTGGCAAACCAATGCTCCTGCCAAGAGCAAATAAGCAACTAAGAAGGTTGGATGAGATGTATCACCTGCTCTATGGCATCTAAGAGCTGCCTAGACAGCCCTGATGTGAAGCACCAAAATCCCAGAGACAAAGGAAGCTCTTAGAGGTATGCATACAGTCCAGTCTTCCCCTTGGGTCATTTACCAGTTTTTAAGTGGTGTAGGGTAGGAGGCTGAGAAGCTGTACAGAAACACAAACAGAAAGCCAATTAAGTAATACATGGCAGCTAAGGAGGACTTTCTGTAGTCTTTCAGGCTAAGAAGACAAAAGTTGGGGTTAAGACCTATCAAGGGCAATAAAGGCTTGAAGGTCAAGAGCAGGGATAGAAGGAAGGCAAAGAGAAGTATGCCTAACACTCTGTGCCTGCTTCTCCCTCAAAGTGTCTGGTGATTCTTAAAGCAGGATGAGAGGCTAAAATGCTGGGCAGAAAGAAGCTGAATGGCTGAGCAGCTGAGCTTAGCTTTCAGGAGGCTCATAGCACTGGGGAGATGAAAATTAGAGGTCAAAATTCACCAGAGCAATAGTAAATAGCCAAACTTCTCAGTGAGGACTTTAGGTGAGAGGGACAACCAGAGATAGCCAAGCTTTACAAAGACTGCAAACTTGCCTAAATCCCTGACACAGTTGAGGTTATCGGCCCCTTCTCTGCCTGTTAGAGGAAAGGATAAATCGTCTCATCAGGCGAGTTGGGTAAATCCTCTTTATAAGAAGGGAACATCATCTATAACCTGTAGAAAGGTCTAGCATTCAATCAAAAATCACCAGGAAGCTGCCCTTCGATAACCTTCTGACTTGAACCTAAGACACTCCCAGAGGCCACCTTTCAGCCAAATGACAGGATCATAAAATAAACAATAATACCTGTGAAGAAGGTGCTCCTTAGAACAAACAATCAACTACACAAAACCAAAAGGGCAACATTTGCCCAAAACCAAAGATGAGAAGACAAGGAAGGACAGGGAAACTGAATTGAAACGGGGAAGTCGAAGGAAATGGGGAGAGTGCTGACACATTGCGGAGGTTATAACCAATGTCATGGAACAATTTGTGTCAGTATTATTGATTGGAAAACTATTTTCTATGTCAACTTTCACCTAAAGCACAATAAAATATTAAAAAAAAAAATTACCAGGAAACAGGACCAAAAGCCAAAAAACATTAGAACCACAGGTTGTATCAACACTAGAGATATGAAACATGGGCTTTAAAACTATGATTTATATATTCCAGAAAACAGATGCCCAGATGGAAAGCCTAACCAGAGCAAAGTTAATCTAAAACTGAAGAACACATTAACTGAAATTAACTCAAAAACAGGTTTAAGAGCATGTAAAACACAGAGATTTAGTAAAGTGAAAGACAGGTAAGAAGAAAATATCCAGACAGAAACAATGAGCAAGAAGAGGTGGAAAATTTAAAAAAAGAAAAAAAACAGACATGGTGAGACAGTTTAAATATGCATGCTTAAAGTCCCAGAAGAAAAGAGAGAGAATAGGATACATACATTATCTGAAAAAATAATGACCAAGAATTTTCTAGAAATAAAGAGGACATCAAGTCACAAAGAATTCAAGCAGGATAAATAAAAGGAAAATTAAACCTAGGAACACCACAGAAAAACTTCAGAAAACCAAAGACAGAAACTCCTAAAAGTAGCCAGAAGAAGGGGGGAAAAGTCACATTACCTTTGTTATGGGCTGAATTGTGTCCCCCAAAAGTATCTGCCAACTTGGCTAGTCCATGATTCCCAATATTATGTGACTGTCTACCATTTTGTCAGCTAATGTGATTTTCCTACGTGTTGTAAATCCTATCTCTATGATTTAATGTGATGGGTTTAGTGGCAGTTATGTTAATGAGGCAGGACTCAATCGACAAGATTAGATTGTGTCTTAAGCTAATCTCTTTTGAGATTTAATAGAGAAAAGCAAGCAGAGAAATAGGGGCCTCATACCACCAAGAAACGAGAGCCAGGAGAACACTATGTCCTTTGGACCTGGGGTCCCTGCACTGAGAAGTTCCTTGACCAGGGGAACACTGATGACAAGGACCTTCCTCCAGAGCCAAAACAGAGAGAAAGCCTTCCCCTGGAGCTGATGTCCTGAATTTGGACTTCTAGCCTACTAGACTGTGAAGGAATAAACTTCTGTTTGCTAAAGCCATCCACTTGTGGTTTAGCAGCACTAGATAACTAAGACAACCTTAAAAAAGCAAAAAAAGGCAGGAATAAAAACCAATAGCTGAGCTCTCAATAAAAACAAAACAGCTGAAAGAAAACAAAACTCCAACTTAGAATTCTTTACCCTGTGAAAATATCCTTCTATAAAAACGCAAAACCAAACCCATTGCCATCAAGTCAATTCTGACTTGCAGTAACCCCACATGTTTCAGAGTAGAACAGTGCTCCACAGGATACAGTTATCTTTACAGCAGCAGATTGCCAGGCCTTTATTCCACGGTACCACTGGATGGTTCAAAACAACCAACCTGTCAGCTGGTAGTGCAGTGCAAACTTAGACACATACAACAATTGAGAGAATTTTCAACCAACCATGATGTGCTGGTAAAAGTTCTTGTGTTTTTGTATATTTCAAGTTTTTCCAAATTAAAATCAGGTGCCACTTAGAACTGTGGAAAAATATTAATGCTATAAAAATTGTTAAATATGCACAGAAAGTCCAGTCCTAAGTAATGTGACTTTTTGGCAAGCCCTTCAAAATGAACTGACCTCAAAAGCATATTCTCAGTAAATGAATGATTCTAACTGTTGATTAAGCTGTAACCTATACACCAACTGAGTATCATCTCATTTTAAAACAGCATCTTATAGGAATGCACAAGAAAAAAATGATAAATAATCATGATAAATATTGGGGTAGTTAGTTTTGTGATGGTGGCTCTGAGCACAGCAACCAAACTGTTCCTTTTGGCTTTGGATAGTGCTTGCTGCTTACGTGGCTAAGAAGAGGGAGTACAGCCTACACTCTCCCCTTGGAGGTCAAAAACAGACCGCTCTCAGGAGTGGTCCCTAATGGTACCTGGGAGCAAATGCACAATTATAAAGATGCAGGGGCACCGGGAGGGACTACAATGAGAAAAAATAAACTCACAAAAACTTACAGTAATAAGCAAATTCAGGGATTCCACAAAACTACTGCAAGCCTAACCATGCCTGCAAAGGCTCTCTAAGACCAGGAACCGACTGGGGAATCCTAAGTTTCCCCGAAACATCTAGAAAAGCCCTAAACTGTATTTTTTTCCTTTGAGGTCTTGCCCCTGAATTCTATGAGAAGAGACTCAGATTATTTTTTGAAATTACTAGAAACAACTGTCTTCAGGTAAATTAACTGTAGAGGCACAAAGATTCTTTTTAGAAATTAGTGCTCCAATTTGAAGGCATATGTCATTTTAAGAAAAAGGTGAAAATCTAGATTAATAAACTGGGTTACACTATTCATCTTACAGTGATGGTTTGCTATAGGACTCCTTTAAAAATAATAGCAAGCTGTCCTAGTGGAATTACAATATTATCCAACTTGGGAATGCACTGGCCTGCTGAACACCTAAAATAGACTAGAACTTAACAGCACCCACAGTTGCTCTGATGAAAGCACCCTGCTATATACTTGAGAAAGTTCATTGCCTCTTTTGTTGTTATTATGTGCCATCTAATCTGTTCCAACTCATAGTGACCCTATGTACAAAAGAACAAAATACTGCCCAGTCCTGCACCATCCTCATAATTGTTGCCATGTTTGAGCCCAGTTTTGTAGCCACTATGTCAATCCATCTCGTTGAGAGTCTTTCTCTTTTTTGCTGACCCTCTACTTTACCAAGCATGATGTCCTTCTCTAGGGACTGGTCCCTCCTGGTAACATGCCCAAAGTACGTGAGACAAAGTCTCACCAGCCTCGCTTCCAAGGAGCATTCTGGTTGTACTTCTTCCAAGACAGATTTGTTCATTTTTCTGGCAGTCCACAGTATGTATATTAAATAACCTTTAACAATACCATAATTCGAAGGCATCAATTCTTCCCTTGCCTCTGGTATGTTAAAAATACTGTCAAAAGAGTTGTATTCCTTGCAAGCATCTTCTCACCTAGACTTCTATTATTGGCAGGAGGATAAAATCTTATAAGCTAAATAGATTACTAAATGCAAGACTGGAATAGCTCATATTCTACTAGGAGACCACAAACAGCTTTAACAAAAAAGGAAATGTGTAGTATGCCAGAGAGTGTTAGGAACTACACAGAAAAGGTAAAATAGTGAGAGATAGTGTTGAAAATGAAATAGGGCAACCAGGAAAGGCATTGCTGAAGTTAAAAAAAAAAAAAGAAGAAGACAACAAATGCTTTTTCAATATGGTATGATTTTGTATATTAAAAAAAAAAAGAACTAACTGACATTTAACAAGAATAAGCATTTAATAAAGTGGCTGGATATAAAATGAAAGTATAAAAATGACTTACTTTCCTATACTCCAACAACAGCCAATTGTGCAACATAATTTTAAAACACTTTTTAGCCTACTTAACTACGTAATACCTATATGTGTAACTATATAATGGCTAAGAACAGCCTTAACAATATACCTGACCTATATAAAGGCCTATATAAGGACATCATACATAAAGAAAGCAAGAGGTCAGTAAAAAGACAGGAAAGAAAGAAAGAAAGAAAAGACCAAAATGGATGGCAAAAGAGACTCTGAAACTTGCTCTTAAGTCTAGAGCAGATAAAGCAAAAAGAAGAAATGATGAAGGAAAAAAACAGGCAAACAGAAGATTTCAAAGTGCAGCTTGACTAGACTAAGCAAAGTATTACAATGAAACATGCAAAGACCTGGAGTTAGAAAACCTAAAGGGAAGAATATACTCAGCATTCCTCAAGCTGAATGTACTGAAGAAAAAGTTCAAGCCTTGAGCTGCAATATTGAAAGATTCTATGGGCAAAATACTGAACGATGTAGGAAGCATCAAAAGAAGATGGAAGGAATACACAGAGTCACTGTAAATAAGAATTGGTTGATATTCAACCATTTCAGGAGGTAGCATCTAATCAAAAACCGATGGTACTAAAGGAAGAAGTTCAATCTGCACTGAAGGAAATGGTGGAAAACAAGGCTCCAGGAATTGACAGAATACTGATTGAGATGTTTCAAGAAACGGGTGCAGTGTTGGAGGTACTCAATCGTCTATGTCAAGTTGTCTTTCTGGAAGACAATTTCCTGGCCAACTGACTGAAAGAGATACATATTTATGACCATTCCAAAGAAAGGTGACCCAACAGAATGTGGAAGTTATCGAACAATGTCATTAATATCACACAAGCAAGAGAAATTCTGCTGAAAATTCAAAAATGGTTGCAGCAGTACATCAACAGGGAACTGCCAGAAATTCAAGCTGGATTCAGAAGACGTATGGAATGAGGGATATCACTGCTGATGTCAAATGGATCTTGGCTGAATTCAGAGAATACCAGAGAGATGTCTACCTGCATTTTACTGACTATGCAAAGTCATCTAACTGTGTGGATCATAACAAATTATGGATAGCAAAGAATGGGAATTCCAGAACACTTAATTGTGCTCAGGCAGAACCTGTACATAGACCAAGAACAAGGGATACTGCGTGGTTTAAAATCAGGAAAGGTGTGTGTCAGGGTTGTATCCTTTCACTATACTTATTCAATCTGCATGCTAAGCAAATAATCCTAGATGTTGGACTATATGAAGAAGAAGGAGGCATCAGGATTGGAGGAAGACTCAATAACAACCTGCGATACACAGATAACACAACCTTTGCTTGCTGAAAGAGAAGAGGACTTTAAGTACTTCTTGACAAAGATCAAAGACTACAGCCTTCAGTTTGGATTACACCTCAACATAAAGAAAACAAAAATTCTCTCAACTAGACCAATAAGCAAGGTCTTGTTAGAGAAAAGATTGAAGTTGTCAAGGATTTCATTTTACTTGGATCCACAACAACGCCCATAGACGCAGCAGTCAAGAAATCAAACTATGTACTCCATTAGGCAAATTTGCTACAAAAGACCTCTTTAAAGTGTTAAAAAGCAATGATGTCACTTTGAGGACTAAGGTACACCTGACTCAAGCCATGGTATTTTCAACTGGCTCATATGCACGCAAAAGCTGAATAACGAACAAGGAAGACAAAAGAAGAATTGATGCATCTGAATTACGTGTTGGCGAAGTATACTGAATATACCATGGACTGGCAGAACAATGAACAAATCTGTCTTAGAAGAAGCACAGCCAGAATGCTTCATAGAAGCGAGGATAAGACTTTTTCTCACGTACTAGACATGTTATAAGGAGGGACCAGTTCCTGGAGAAGGATATCATGCTTGGCAAAGTAGAGAGCCAGCAAAAAAAAAGAAGAAGACCCTCAACAAGATGGATTCACACAGTGGCTCAATGATGGGCTCAAGTATAGCAACTATTATGAGGATGGCGTAGGACCGGGCAGTATCTCGTTCTGTTGTACATACACAAGGTCGCTATGAGTCGAAACTGACTTGACAGCACCTAACAACATCATATAAAGAGAAAGGAGCCCTGGCGGCACAGTGGTCAAATGCTTGGCTGTTAACCCAAAGATCAGCAGTCCGAACTCACTAGCCGCTCCTCAGAAGAATGATACGGCAGTCTGCTTCCGTAAAGATTACAGCCTTGGAAACCTTATGAGGCAGTTGTACTCTGTCTTACTGGATCTTTATGAGTCAGAATCCACTCAATGACAACAGGTTTATTTGTTTTGGTTTTATATAAAGACAATTGCAAAACTGTTCTGAGATATGTAAAAAGAAACCTGGAAAAATGAAGCCGGTGTCTTATTCCAGTGGTAAGATCAAAGATTATAAACTGTCAGAATCTTCCCAACTTAATTTTTAGAACTAACCCAATCCCTAGCCCAATGGGAGAATAGGAAATAAAATCTTTTAGTACAAGAGTAATTAGAAAAAAAAAATTAGAAGAGATAAGAATTGTCAATACTGAAATATTTATGATAAATAGAAGGATATGTTACTGGGACAAGAACAAACAGAAAGAGCGATGGAAAAGAGATGAAAAACATGTTAGTATATGTTTATGTACCACAATTAGACACCAGCATATACAGTATTTAATATATACTGTAGAAATCATGGAGCCCTGGTGGTGCAGGGGTTAAGAGCTATGGCTGCTAACCAAAAGGTCAGCAATTCAAATTCACCGGCTCCTTGGAAACCCTATGGGGCAGTTCTACTCTGACCTATACGGTCGCCATGAGTCAGAATTGACTCAACGGCAACGGGTGTGGTTTGGTTTGGTTTGGTTAGAAATCATCTCCACCACTGGGAAACAAAGATTTAGTAAATAAATTGAGCTGGGACATCTGGTTAGTAACTTGGAATAGGTTTAATTTAGCTCCTCACATAAGATCCTGAATTAATTCCACATTGATGATACACCAGGAAAAATTAAATGAATACTGCATTCAATGATTTCTTAAAGTCTTCCTGGTTTTCACCTCACTGTAGAGGGTGAGCAAAAGGGCAAAGCATCTGTCTGGCAATAAGGAATTTCCCACGAACTATCATTCTGATTATTTCCCTTCAGGAGAAAATTTTTTAAAAAGCATGCTGTCTACCTATAGGGTCTGACAGTACATTTTCATGTAAATGTTCAACACAGCAGAGAGAACTGTGCAGTGGTCAGACGACCATTTTGACCCACCTAAGTAAGATTAAGTCGTGGATGAACGTCATATTTAGACTTCAGTTCTCTAGACCAGGTTTTGGGAGGAAAGGAGGCAGCGAGAAGCCAACCCAGCACTCAGATGGAAAACCTGGGACAGATGTCAGCTGCTTTCTGGTGAAGAGCTGCTGGGTGAGGGCAGGACGAGGGCGAGCATTCCCTAAGAAGGCTGAGCTCCAGCCAGGAAGTAGGGTGGCCGCAGCATCCATGTTGCTGTTTCAGGGATGCTCTGGGGTCCAACTTAATTCTGACAACTTCCCCAATCAAAACAAAACATGTACCTGAAAAGGAGGCTTAAGGGCAAAGAAATGCAGGCCCGGGCCCGACCATTTACATCCAGACACAGCATCTGGCCTTGGCACCAACGGTGGAGTAGCAGGGGGACGGGCCGCTGGCACCACCTCTTTTTTTATCTGTTTTACACAACCCAAGAAACAGGCCTCTTTGCCTTTTTAAAAGTCTGGTGTCAAGGCCCTCAATGCAGAAACTCACTGCAAGGTGGGCCAGGGGAAGTGTAGAGAAGTCTGTCCACATCCCCTTCTGCCACATTATCCACTCCCTGCACAGCAGAGGACTTCTATGTTTAAAAGTGGTGGGACAAAACACAAAAGTCATAGATGTGACTACTTCAGAATGGTAGATCAAGTATTAAAAAGCAAACAGATTAAATGTTTGCAAAACTTTGACAAAGATCTGAAATCCTGAACATAAAAGAACACACAAATCTATAAGAAAAACACTCATACCCCAATTAAAAAATAATACACATGCTGTGAAAAACAGTCAGGCAGTTCCTCAAAAAGTTAAACACAGAGTTATCATATGAACCAGCAATTCCACTCCTAGGTATACACGCAAAAGAACTGAAAATATGCGTCCACACAGGAATTTGTATACGAATGTCCAGAGCAGCACTATTCATAACAGCCAAAAAAGGGAAGTAACCCAAATGTTACCACCTAGTGAATGGATAAATAAAACGTGAACTATACATACAATGGAATATAATTCAGTTATAAAAAGGGACAAAGTACTGATACATATTACACCATGGATAAACCCTGAAAACAATATGCTAAGTGAAAGACTTAGATGCAAAGGACCACATATTGCATGATTCTCTTTACATGAAATGTCCAGAACAGGCAAATCCTTAGGGACAGAAAGCAGATTAGTGGTTGCCAGGGGCTAGGGGAGCAGAAGAATGGGCGGTGACTGATAATGGGTATGGTGTTTCTTTTTGGGTCAGTTAAAATGTTTTAAAATTATGATATTGGTTGCATAACTTTGTGAATATAATTTAAAAAAACACTGAATTACATACTTTAATGGGCTGAATTATATGGTACGTGAATCATATCTCAATAAAACTGTTATTTAAAACAATACGCAATTTGTGTAGAAACTGTTGAATGGGAAAACTTACACTGAAAACATTATAAAATATTATTTTTAAAAAATAGGCAGAAGATAAAAGAGGAAGTTCACAAAGGAGGACATTCAAATGGTGAACAAAACATAGGGAAATAAAAGTTTAACCTCTACTACCAAAGAAAAATAAAAGTAAAAATTGATTTTTTACCAGTAAATTTACTGAAGGCTTTTTAATACTCAGTATTTATTGACCAAGGCTTAATGAAAACAACGTTCACCAATGTTGCTGATGTGAGTCAAACTAGGTGTAACCTTTCCGCTAAGCAGTAGAATAGCAATAAGTGTCAAGAGCTTTTTAAAATAACCCCAAAACCACCACAACTCAGTGAGGCAGGTGCTACTGTTACTTAACCTGTTTTACAGATGGGAAAACTGAGGTTCCATGAGTTACAGAAATAGTTCAAGATCACACAACTCGAGCTGAGTGACTCCAGATTCTGAGCTCTAGGACATGGCACGAAATTGCCTCTGTGCCCCACTTCAAAAAAAAAAAAGATATAAACAGCAACACCACAAATGAAGAGTGATGTTAAAAATCTGAATAGTGAATAAAGAAGTGTCAGCCACATAATCTTTCCAGGTAGAAATAACAAAATATTTATTAAGTGCTTACTGTATGCCAGGCACTATTTTCTATATATGCTAACTCATTTAATCCTCAGAACAACCCTAAGAAGCAGATATTATTATTACCCCCGTTTTACAGATAAGGAAATTGAGGCCCAATGGTTGCCACTTAGTTAACTGCAGAGCAGGGTTGCAAATCTGGCAGTGAACCTACGCATTCCCTCCATACACACACCATACTGCCTCTCACACTCTCCCAAAAGGGGAGAGGTAGAAGACAGTTGTCAACACAGTAGAACTTTTATCCAACTATGTAACAACTATGTAGATGGATTTTTTTCTTTATTACCCAATTACCAAGCAAAATCAAGAAATATCCCAACAGTATCTATGCATACAGCACTTGTCAATGAATTCTCTGGGCATATTTTACTTTAGATAAACAAAATATACTAGGCTGTGTTTCTCGGGAAGGAAAGCTTCATTTCATTTATTACTTTAACAGGGGTTGAATCCAATAGGGAGAATATCTGCAGCCATTTATTCTAGGATGGGGCTTTCATTGCATACAGATCCCTCCACTCAACTGTATTTACAGAAAATGGAACCATCTAAATGAAGGACTATCAGGGTGGTCATAAAATATGAACATCAAATGGAAAATAATTTGCTTTCCAATTATTTCTTCCATGCCCAAGGCATCTCCAAAGACTTTTCAAACGATAAACAAGGCAGATGAGGCACTGAAAACAGAAGTGGTCAAGGCATTTCTAATGCACTCTGCAAAAGCTCACGTCTATGCACTCACAGGATGCTAAAGGATTCAAATGAAATGCTGGCTGGTGCTGGGCGGTTGATGTGCCAGGAATCCCGACCTTTCGCTAAAGGGAAGCAAAAGGAGTTGTGGTAGAAACTATCACCAAACAGGGCCACATTCACTGCAGACAGCCTACCCAGGAGCGTAACTGTTCTGCCTTCTCCCCGCTGTTCCACCTTCTCATGCTATGAATATTAGTGAGAATGGGTCCCTTCACTGGAGCACCTTCTATACACCCAGTGTTTTGTAAGTACCGGGCACATAACACAAACGATCTCATTTAGTTCTCCTATCAGTCCTGAAAGACCATGTCTCCTTTTCCAATTTCAACAAGAGAAAAATCACAGTTCAGAAAGATAAAGCCAATTCCCCTCACCTCGCCCTACTAAGGAGTCAAAGAGCTAGGATATGAAGCCCAGTCTGAATGTTTTCAAAGCCTGCGTCCTTTATACTAAGTCAAATATCCACGCTATGTCTATTAGCTTCCAGACTATTAGCCAGTAAAAACTCTATGGGCCACAACAAAACACTGCCTGATAAAGCACTGGAAGATGTGCCACCTAGGTTGAAAAGCACTCAAAATACACAGTGGCCCTAACAATGGACTCGAGCATACCAACAATCATGAAGATGGCACAGGACCAGGCAAACATTTCATTCTGTTTTATATGACGTCGCCACAAGTCAGAGCTGACTCAACAGCGGCTAACAACAATAACAATATGAACTGTGAAGGGAGAAGACAGCGAATATACTAGAGAGCCTGGTAACATCCTAAACTTGGATTTCTACTCCATGCCCTCCCTTTTCCCCCTATTTATCAGCTGTCAGACCTAGCTTCTATATCTCTTGAACTTGACCTCCTCAACACTATTCCCAAGGTCTATGCCTCGAGCATTACTTATCTACACCATCTGGTATCCAAGCTTCTGGGCTTCCTGCTTGGGAGGAGTACAACAGTGACTGGGTAAGCTATGAAAGCAAACTTCCTGCCTACGCCATCTACTATCTTTGTAACTTTCTTGCTTAATCTCTTGGGGCCTCCATTTTTGTAACTGTAAAAAGTCCTTGAGGAATAAAAGAGATGCTGTAGATGAAGGACTTAGAAGCGCGAATGGCATTTAATGACTACATGTAAGTGTTAGCTATAGGGTCGCAATGAGTCAGAATCAACCCAAGAGCAATGGGTTTGGTTTTGGTTTTGTTTTTGGCATTGTTATTAATGATTCTGTTACTTCTAAAAGGAGTCCTGGTGGTGCAGTGGTTAAGTGTTCAGCTGCTAACCAAAAGTTCAATGGTTCGAACTCACCGGCTGCTATACAAGAGAAAGACGTGGAAGTCTACTTGCATAAAAATTACAGCCTAAGAAATCCTATGGGGCAGTTCTACTCTGTTCTATAAAAAATCTGTTCTATAGGGTTGCTAAAAGTCAGAATTGGCTAGACAGCAATGGAATTACTTCTAGAGCCTATACTATCGAAAGCATAGCTCTGACCACAATCCTTACTCTAAAAGATTCCATAGCTCTCTATTACCTATAAATAAAGTTCATAGCATGTGATGGCCTTCATCCAGCAGCCTTCAACAAACACCCATGACACTATCATCTCCCACAACTCCCCAGTACTTGTACCCCAGCCATGCCTACAGCCAATGGCTCCATGTTTCACGAGTAAATGGAAGAAACGAAAGAGTTTCATTCTTAAAGGCACGTATATTCAGAATATGGTCACATTCTAACCAGCTGCAATTTATTAGGTCATTATATGATTGAGACAACAAGAACGAGTCGAAGGGTTGTAAAAATAGAAAAGTATTAGCCTGAGTATAAGCTGAGAGAGGTGGTAGTGGAGGCTAACATTTACTGAGAATTTATTATGTGCGAGTTGTACTAAAACTGAACGAGCATTGTCTCAACTAATTCTCAAACTCTAAAAGGTGGAGTCTAAACCACCACTGCCGATTGCCGTCAAGTCAATTCCCACTCATGGTGACCCAGAGTAGAACGGTGCTCTGTAGGGTTTTCATGGCTGAGACCTTTCGGAAGCAGTTCACCGGGTCTTCCTTCCAGGTGGGTTCAAACTGCCAACTTTTTGACTAGCAGCCCAGCACTTAACCGTTTATGCCACCCCAGGACTTCCAGAGTTTGAGGGTAGGTACCATGATTATCCCTTAACTGTGGCATGCTAAGTTAAAAAGAGTTACTCCATGGCTGGCTCCAAATGAGAAGAGCCAAGCCAGTTAGAGAAGGGAACCTGCCCCTGCTGATGTTAGGCTGTCAACCTCTACAGAGGAAGGGGTCCTGAGCAAAGACTGGGAATTCTCAATCATGTCAACACCTCTGGCTGCAGCTTCCTCTACTAACACAGCAAAGCAAAATTTCATTCTTCTGGCTTGCTTCATTCCAGACTGAAAGATCTGAAGAGGGACTACTACTATCACTAGCAGAACTTTGGTTCAACTTTCCGTACTGGAAAAACATGCCTTTTTTACAGGTGAGAGAACAAACAGACATATATGCAAAGATGGAAATAAGGAGGTCAAACTGAGGAATCAGGCCACTCAATTCCCAGGAAAACAGAACTGCAAAAATTTCAGATGACTTTATAAAATAAAAATATACAAGATGTATTCTCAGTGATATTTCAGGATATCACATCCATGAAAAAGAAAAGTTTAAAAATAACTGCAAAAGTATAAAATAAAGTAAATTTTTATGTACTGTTTAAATGAGAAAGAACTAGGTTTTACAAAAACAATGTACTATTCTGCAAAATAAATAATGTCAGCAATGGTCACCAAAGAAACTGAATAAGTGAGAGAACGAGCTAAAAAAATTATCTGAGAATTAAAGATGAAGAATAATAATGAGAAAATATGTGAGTTATGTACAAAAAATTCACAATATAGTAATCATAATAATAAATGACATAATTTTGAAAGACTTCATTGCTGAGCAAAAACCTAAGTATCAATCTATATTAAGGAAACTAATGCCTAGATACAGCTTTCTAAAATTTATAAATTTAAAGGATAAAGAAAAAAAAAGTTACAAGAACCAGAAAGAAAAGTTATTAAATTTTGAATCATATTAACATCAGACTTCTCCTCCACACTGTGGTTTTCAAAGAAAAAATGTGCACCAAAATCTTTATAATCAACCAAGCCACATATTGTTCATGTGGAAAGACAAAAAAAAATTACAATTTCAGATCTGCAAGAGCCCAGAAAGTACATCACCCACATATTCTCCCAACTAAAAACTAAATAAATATACAATTACACAAATGGCTAAAGAGTAAATCAAAATAATAAACTACAGAGCCAACACAGTGCTACAGACAGAAGCACCACACTACCCCTCCACAGCAAAGACCCGAAAAACTAAGTAAAATAGAGACAAACATCAATCCTGGAACCCTAAGCATCAAATGAAGAGATGAAGAACTCAGCCAAGCACCGAATGGAATAAGAAACTGACAGAGAACAAGGAGCAATACATGCAGAGGCCCCCTATCAGCTAATGCAGCACAGATTCGCTCTCTTGGACTCCTGTCAGGAATCGGCGGACAGGCTGCACGCAAAAGCAGCTTCACAGGGCTCCCAGCAGGAGACACAGCACCCAGTAACCAGCAATATACACTTCCCCATCCTCCACCCTTCTTCCCCCTGCTGGGCCTCCACCTCTTCCTGCTAGCCAGTGTCTTGGCCGGAAGGCACCGTCTCCAGCCCCAGGTCACCTGGATTCACCCCACCTGCACTGGCTGACTCCCTCAGTGCCATTTCTTTGTTGACAATGTTGCTTTTTTCCAATTCTTTTGGTTTCTTCCCTGCCTGTCACCAACTCCTCCTCCTTTCTCTCAAAAACCTGACTCCGTGTGCCATCTTTGCCTCTTCCTGAAAGGCTGTCAAGTGCCACTTGGCTAGGGAACTGCTTCCCTGGTCCACGCCACCACGCTGGTGGAATCCTGGGGCCTTTGTTTTGTTTTGTTCTGCTTTGTTTTTTCTTTTCGCAGCTTAGGAGCCTCTACTAACCAGGCTGTACTGTGTGGCCTGGGAGCCACTTTCCTTATCGGCGCAGCTGCACCAGTGGAATCCCTGGGGGCATTTTTTTTCTTCTCTTTTTCCTTTTTAACTTTCTTCATTTCTCAGTTTCTCATCTCTTTATACTTACCTTCTTTCCCTGTCTTCTGAACACCTGGCGCTGTGTGACATCTCTGTCCCTTCTAGCCAGGCTTTGCTGTGCAGCCTGAGAGCCACTTTCCCGATCTTCACAGCCACACCAGCGGGATCCCTGAGGGCTTTTCTTTTTTTTCCCCCCCCCCTAATTTTTATTTTTCTCTCTCTCTCTTTTTTTCCTTTTTCTTTCTCTCCACTTCTCAGTTTCTCCTCTCCACTCCAAAGGCAAGTTCCCTTTGTGTGTGTGTGTGTTTTGTTTTTGTATTTTTGTGGTTGTTTGTTTCTTTGTCTTTGGTTCCTGTTTCTTTCTGCTTTCTCTCTCTTCTTTCCCATACACATCTTAGGTCCACACATCACAACCTCACCCATTCTTCCTGCCTACCTGCACTGTGTGCTGAACATCACACCCACAAGCAGAACAGGCACGGCCTACTGGAACCTGCCCTGCACAGATTCCAAGCCCACCCTGCTGGCCCTAGTATGTGCCACAAACAACCCATCCCAGCCCCGCCCATTCAGCTGAACCTGCCCTGCTGCACCACAGCTGAGCGACTGGCCCTGCCCATTGGATAAGGAGGTGAAAAGTATCGTGCCCACAGACGAGCAAACAATAAAGAACACAGAGTCCGCCTCCTCAGACATAACCAAATAAAACAAATAAGCAGGAAGAAACAAACAAATCTACAATGAATAACTACTGAATGTCTTAAAGACAGCATACAATATCAAAACATGTAAAAAAAAAAAAAAAGACAGAATGATTTCAGTAGACATCCAAAATAAAATACCAGATGACTTCCCTGCAGAAAAAAAGGCACTAGAACTACCTGACAAGGAATTCAAATCTCTAATACTGAGAGCTATCCAAGACTTGAAGCAAAAAGCAGACAAAAATGAGGGAAAAATAGACAAATTCATGGAAAGGACAGACAAATTAGTGGAAAATACAGACAAAAAATGGAAGAATTCAGGAAAATAAGACAGGATCAAAATGCCAAGATAAATTCAAAACTTGAAATCATACAAAAACAACAATTAGAAATCCAAAAGATAAACAACAAGATTTCAGAAATGGACAGTGTCATAGAAGGGCTGAGGAGCAGGTTTGAAACAATGGAAGACAGGATCAGTGAAATTAAAAACAAACACTTGGATAAAACTTTGTTTGAGGAAAAATAAGAGAAAAGAACAAAGAAAAATGAAGAAACCCTGACAATTACGTGGGATACAATCAAAAGCAAAAATTTGCGAGCAATCAGAGTTCCAGAACAAGGGGGAGAAAATAGAAAACATAGAGAGGATCACTGAAGAATTACTGACAGAAAACTTCTCTAATATCATGAAGGATAAAAAGCTGACCCTCCAAGAAGCTCAACAAACTCCATATAGAATAGAACCCAAAAGTAAATCACCAAGGTATATCGAAAACACACTCGCTAAAACCAAGACAAAGAAGAATCCTGAGATCAGCTCGAGAAAAACAAAAAGTCATGTACAGAGGGGAAACAATAAGATTAAGCTCTAATTATTCAGCAGAAACCATGTGGGCAAGAAGGCAATGGGATGACATATATAAAACTGTGAAAGAAAAAAACCGCCAGCCAAGAATAATATATCCTGCAAAACTCCCAGTCAAACATGATGGAGAAATTAGAATATTTGCAGATAAACAAAAATTAAGGGAATATATAAAAACCAAACCAAACTTATATAAATTATTAAAGGGAGTCCTTTGGTTTGAGAACAAACATCATCAGACCAATGCCCGTATCTCGGGTGCACGATCGTGCCAGCCAGATACCAACCTAGGAAATGAACCCTCAAGGACTATCCAAAACCAAAAGAATTACAACAGGGAAGCAGCGAAAAAAAAAAAAAAAATTAGGTTAATCTGTAAATGACAACAATGTCAGAATAATAATAAAGGGAATAAATGGTGTAGGTACAGAACTTTCTAATGGACAGGAATATAAAGCAATACCAAGTATTAATAGACTCGTTCAAACCTAGGAAGATAAGGATAAATTTCATGGTGGCTACAAAGAAAGTTAACAAACAAAAACAAAGTCTCAGTAAAAACATAACCTACAAAAACAAAAGAAATGAAAAAAAAAAATCCACAGACAAAAGGAATTCAGGAGCATAAAAGGAACAAAGAAAATGTCTGAACCACAAAAAAAAGCACTATAAAATGACGGCAATAAACTCACACCTATCAACAATTATACTAAATGTAAATGGCCTAAATGCACCCATAAATAGACAGAGTGACAGAAAGGATTAAAAAAAAAAAAAAAACCAGGATCCATCAATATGCTGTCTACAAGAGACACGCCTTAGAAATAAAGACATAAATTTATTAAAAATCAAAGGATGGAAAAAAATATATCAAACAAGCAGCTACCAAAAAGGAGCAGGAATGGCAACACTAATCTCAGATAAAACAGACTTTAAAACAAAATCTACCATAAAAGACAAAGAAGGGCACCATACAATGATTAAAGGGAGGATCCATCCTGAAGATGTAACCATAGTAAACATCTACAGACCCAATGACAGGGCTCCAAAATACACAAAACAAACTCTAACAGCACTGAAAAGAAAAACTGACAGTTCCACAATAACAATAGGATACTTCACACCACTCTCAGTAAAGGACAGAACACCTAGAAAGAAACCCAGCAAAGATACAGAAGACCTCAAGGATACATCAGCCCACTTTATCTCATAGACACATGTAGAACACTCCACCCAACAGCTGCAAAGTTGACATTCTTTTCCAACGCACATGGAACATTCTCCAGAATAGACCACATCTTAGGCCACAGGGAAACCCTCAACAAAATTCAAGATACTGAGATAATACAAAGTATCCTCTCTGACCACAACACCACCAAGGCAGAAATTAACAACAGGAAGAGAAAGGAAAAAAAAAATCAAGTACATGGAAACTGAATAACATCCGGCTTAAAAACCACTGGGTAACAGAAGAAATCAGAGATGGAATAAAAAATTCCTAGAATCAAATGAGAATGAAAACACATCATACCAAAACCTTTGGGACACAGCAAAGGTAGTCCTCACAGGTCAATTTATAGCAATAGAGGCACACATCAAAAAAGAAGAAAGAGACAAAATCAAAACATTAGCTACATAACTCAAACGAACAGAAAGTCCACAGCCACCAGAAGAAAGAAAATAATAACGATCAGAACAGAAACAAATAAAATAGAGAATAAAAAAACAATATAAAGAACCAACAAAACCAAAAGTTGGTTCTCTGAAACAATCAACGAAATTGACAAACCACTGGCCAAAATGACAAAAGAAAAACAGGAGAGGATGCAAATAACCACACAAAGAAACTCATTCGAAATGGATCACCGACCAAAATATAAAGCCAAAAACTATAAAATTCACAGAATAAAAAATAGGATCAATGCTAGAGACCCTGATACATGGTATTAACAGGATACAAACCATAACCAACAACATAAAAACTCCAGAAGATAAGCTAGATAACTGGGATCTTCTAAAAACTAAACACTTACATTCATAAAAGCACCAAAAGAGTAAAAAGAGAACCTACAAACTGGAAAAGAAAATTTTGGCTATTACAAATCAGACCAAGGTCTACTGTCTAAAATCAACAGGAAAAGCCAACACCTCTACAACAAAAAGATAAACATTCCAGTTAAGAAATGGGCAAAGGAAATTAACAGACACTTCACCAAAGGAGACATTCAAGTGACCAACAGACACATAAGGAAATGCTCACAATCACTAGTCATTAGAGAAATGCAAATCAAAACCATAACGAGATACCATCTCACCCCAGCATTACTGGCATGAATCAAAAAAAAAAAAAAGGAAATAACAAATATTGGAGAGCTTGTGGGGAGATCGGAACTCTTCTGCACTGCTGGTGGGAATGCAGAACAATACAACAATTTTGGAAAACGACACAGCACTTCCTTAGAAAGCTAGAAATAGAAATACCATATGATCCAGCAATCACACTCCTAGGAACATATCCTAGAGAAATAAGAGTCGTCACATGAATACACACATGCACACCCATGTTCACTGCAGCATTGTGCACAATAGCAAAAAGATGGAAACAACCTAGATGCCCATCAACAGACGAAGGGATAAACAAACTATGGAGTAGAACAATGATGAATTTGCAAAGCATCTCCTAACATGGATGAGTCTGGAGGGCATTACGCTGAGTGAAATAAGCCAATCACAAAAAGACAAATATTGTATGAGACCACTACTATATAAACTCATGGAAAGGCTTACACACAAAAAGAAACAATCTTTGATGGCTATGAGGGAAGGAAGGGGTGGGAATGGAAAAACGCTAAATATAAATTAGGTAAGTGCTAACTTTGGTGAAGGGTAAGATAGTACACAATACTGGGGAAGCCAGTACAACCTGTACAAGGCAAGGTCATGGAAGCTCCATGGACACATCCGAACTCCCTGAGGAACCGAATTGCTGGGCTGAGGGCTGTGGGGACCATGGTTTCAGGGAATATCTAGCTCAACTGGCATAACATAGTTTATAAAGAAAATGTTCTACATTCTACGAGTAGCGTCTGATGTCTTAAAAGCCTGTAAGCAGCCGTCTAAGATATTCCACTGGTTGCACCCCTTTGAGAGTAAGAAAAGAATGAAGAAAACTAAAGATACAAGGAAAAGATTAGTCCAAAGGGCTAATGGACCAAATCTACTGTGGCCCCCGCCAGGCTGAGTCCAGATGTTGCCCAGCTACCACCACTGATTGCTCTGACAGGAATCACAACAGAGGGTCCTAGACAGAGCTGGAGAAAATGTAGAACAAAATTCTAACTCACAAAAAAGACCAGACTTACTGGCCTGACAGAGACTGGAGAAACCGTGAAAGTATGGCCCCTGGACACCCTTTTAACTCAGTAATGAAGTCACTCCCAAGGTTTGCCCTTCAGCCAAAGATCGGACAGGCCCATAAAACAAAATGAGACTACACGGGCACACCAGCTCAGGGGCAAGGACAGAAAGCAGGAGCAGACAGGAAAGCTGGTAATAGAGAACCCAAAGGTGAGAAGGGAAAAGCGCTGGCATGCCGTGGGGTTGTTAACCAGGGTCATAAAAAGATACATGTACTGTTTAATGAGAAACTAGTTTGTTCTGTAAACCTTCATCTAAAGTACAATTTAAAAAATAAAAAAAATAATCCCTATGGAGCACAGTGCTAGTCTGACGCATATGGGATTGCCATAAATTGGAGTCCAAATAACAATAATAATAAACTAATATATGGGGGCAGATTTGGTCTCAAATAATTCATGACAAGCAGAGATACAAGTAAAATTTAAATTTGATGTCTAATTCTAGTCAATGTGGCTATATAAAAGCTAACCGTTAATCTTTCTTTTAAAGATTAAGACATAATATTTTTTAAAATATGTAATAACAAATCTAAAATCCCAGCTATTTCAACAAAAACTAGGGGAAAGGTTATATACAAAACAACCACTAAAAATTCTGTTTTATTCTTTTTTACATTATTATTTTATTGTGGTAAAATATAAGTAAGACAAAATTTGTCATTTTAATCATTTGAAGTGTACAATTCATGACATTAACTACATTCATAATGTTGTACAACCACCAGCATTATATATTTCCAAAACATCTTCATTGCCCCAAACAGAAACTCAGTACCATTAAGCAATCTCTCAATTTCCCATTTTGTTCTTGACATAGCATAGCACAAAAACGAAACATGAAAATGAAATCATTCCAAATGTCCGTCACAATAGAATGGTTAAATAAATTCCATTCATTTGTTTATATTTCTATTTGTATATTGTATTTTTTATGTTACATAGTATGTATTCTGCTATTTTGTATATTCTATAACTGGAATATACATTCATATATTTTTATAAAGAAATACTATGCTCCAGAGAAAATGATCTAGAGCTACACACATTAGCATGGATAAATCTGAAAAGCACAATGCAGAAAAACTCATACAATTTTATTCAGTTCTATTAAAGTTCAAAAGCAGGAAAAATCAAGCAAAATATATTTTAAGGATATAAATATGTTCTAAAACTAAAAGAAAGTCAAGTAAATAATTAATCAGAAATTTAGAATAGTTACCTCTTAGAGGCAGAGAGGGGCACACCCTGAGGAAGGAGGAGGCAGAGGGCTAAAAACATGGTCTACTTTTTAAACTGTGGTTAGCACGCTATTATTATCATTATTATTAGATTTTACATATATATTATGTACCTATTTATATATTTCACAACTAAAGGTACAAATAAGTACACAAAGGAATTTATAATGGAAAATCAGAAATTTATTACAAAATAGAACAGGAAAATAAAGCTGAGTTGATTTTATGAAAAAAATTCAATATAAGACAAACCTCTGGCAACCCTAATATGAAAAACAGGGAAAGTAGAAATCTACAACCTTAGAAAAGAGAAGGCAAGCATAGCCAAATACAGCAGATATTCTGAAAACATATAATTATTTATATTATTATCATATTTGAAATAAATGTTAAAATAACATGAATAATTTTTGTACAAAATATAAATTAGCAAAAATTAGTCGAGAAGAGAAAATATTAAAAAATATTTTTAAAAAACACTGAAAATGTCAAAAATTGGTATGTAGTTGGTATAAACTATTCCTGAACACAGGAAAAGGCTAAAAGGTTGACCAATTAATTTTATGAAACCAGCCTTATCCTGACATTAAAAACTTTTAGCTTAACTAGTAAAAAATGTCTGCCTTGAGCATTATGCTCTTTTAAGAACTATGTACATGGGATCAAAGTGACAACAGTGACTCAAAAGATTAGATAAGAATCTTAGGGGGCAGTGAGTTTGTATTAATGGGGGAAGAACAACTCAGAAAAGGAGCGTGAGAATGGCTGCACAACTGGAAGAATGTAATCAGTGTCACTGAATTGAATATGTAGAAACTGTTGAATCGGTGAATGTTCTGCAGTATATAGTCTCAACAACAACAAAATAAATTTAAAAAAAAACTTGACTAAGCACACACAAAAAGAATACCACAAATCAATCACATTTATGAATATCAATACTAAAAATCTAAACACACATAGCAGCTGGCTGAATTTAGCAGATTAAAAGAAAAATGTAGTGTCACCAAGAATGCTTGTTCCAAAATAAGAAGGTTAGCCTTGGGAAATCAATTATTAAATTATGTCAGTGATAGGACAATTACATGCTCACCTCAATAAGTATCAAAAAAGAACTTAATAAAATATAACATCCATTCCTGTTTTAAAAGATTAAAAAACAGTAAACTAGGTATACCAAAACCCATTGCCGTTGAGTCGATTCCAACCACAGTGACCCAACAACACAGAGGAGAACTGCCCCATAGGGTTTTCAAGGAGCAGCTGGTGGGTTCGAACCGATGACCTTTTGGTTAGCAGCCGAACTCCTAATTATTACGCCACTAGGGCTCCTAGGTATATAAACCTTAAGTAACAGGAAAAGATTATCAGCTACCTCATATCAACAGTTAACGCCTTTACTAATGGTAAAACAAAGGCAGTTTTATTAAATCAGGAACAAGATAAGAATGCCAGCTATCACATTATTCCACATTTTCTGGAAATTCTGGCTAGTAAAGTAAGAGTAGAAAAATATATAAGTATATAATCAACAGAAAGGGCAGATAAGATTAATATAATTTAAGGGTTATATTTATCTGTAATTCCCAAAAGAAGAGAGCAAAATATAATGGAATAACAATTCAGAAGGTAGTTACAAAATATAGATTCAAAAACAATCACACTTCTAATATATAAACAATAATAAACCATAAATGGAAAAAGACCCTAGTAAGAAAAGTTTTATTTTTTAAGAAAAGTAATAAAACTTTAAGCTCGGTTGCTAACCAAAAGGTCAGCAGTTCAAATCCACCAGCCGCTCCTGGGAAACCCTACAGGGCAATTCTACTCTGCCCTACAGGGTTGCTATGAGTCAGAATCAACTTGACGGCACCTAACAACAACATAACTTAGGATCTGTATTAAGAAAACTAGGAAACTTTACTGAGGAATATAAAAGGAAGCTTAATAAATAGAAATATTATGTTCTTGATTGAGATGTCAACGTTCCCCACAATGATCCATAAATTTAGTGCAATTCAAAGAAGAATCCCATATGGATTTTATTTTGCTTGTTTTCATTCTGTTATTTCTCTGTTTCTTAAAATTTTTAAAGTGGAAACAATTGTTTTTTGTTTGTTTGCTTTTTGTTTTTTATGTTTTTTTTCTAAATACCATGTTACTGTGTTTTCAGTGAAGGTTTACAGGGCAGTTTAGATTCCCATTCAACAATTTCTACACAAATTATTCAGTCACATTGTTTACATTCTTCACAGTGCATGAGGTCTCATTATTTCTATACTGCTTGTTCTGTTTCATATTTCTTAAATTTTTGACAGTGAACATGTATTTGCTTTACAGTGTTTTTTAATGTATTAAGACAATATGAGAAAACAAACTAAGATAAGATAGTTGAGAAAATAACATATAAGAACCTATTACCGTAGCTGATTTAAAACCTCCAGACCTAAACTTATTAAATCAGAACACCTGAAAACAATTCTGTAGGGAAAGTTGCAGAAATATAACTGGTAATTTTTAAGAAATCTTGAAGAAAAAAATTTCTGAACAACAAAAACAGATGCAGAACAAAACCACATACCGTGATTTTCCTGTTCTAAAAACTGCTAACTAAGGAGTTTTATATGCACTCTTGATAAAAATTAACAAACTATTTTTTAAGCTGGTTTATAGGTCTGTATAAAATTGTGAAGTGATTTTTCAATAACAACATGGAACCACTACAAGCAAGTCCTTCACAGCAATCTCATTTCCTCCCGTAATACGTTTTGCAAGGTTGTACGTAAGGAAAATGACACAGCTGTACAGTATCTTGAAAGCAACAAAGCACTTGACAAAATCCTCCACATCACTTCGGACAAGGCTGTGTCAATAACATGAAGGGTGACGTCAGAGAAAATGGTGAACTAAAGGACCGCCATAAAAGCAATGAGAAAACTCGCAAAAGCTATCAGATTCAACTTTTTCAGAACTCTAGAAATTAACCAAAGGTTTGCAGCATTCCAGGGAGCATTTATTCAAGGTAAATGCTGAATCTTAGTTTAGAACAGCAAGTTTTACAGTGTTCTAACTTGCCCTATTTTCATATCCCCCTTTACCAGCTCCATACTAAAACCAAAACCAAACCCGCTGCCATCGTGTCAATTCTGACTCATAGCAAACTTACAGCCTGCAATCACAATGAAAACCAGCAGCTTGGCAGCCACTGAAGGTAGCAGAATGGGGTTGGAGCTCCTTCAAAGCCCCCTTCCCAGACAACTGTCATTATTTGACCTGTTTGGTGGTTCTCTAGAAGACCCCGCTTAAGGGCTGTAATTATTTAGCCTAAATCAAAGCTCATCCAATGTGAAAAAATAGCCTTTTCTCCCAGGGGTATTTTTTTAAAACAACCAGAGGCAAGTGATTAACTTCTCAGCTGCCTGAAGTGGTAGATGACAGGTGGGACAAACAAAAGACTAACAAAAAAGTTTAAAAGGAAATGACGGAGAATGAGATATCCATAAGCCCCAAAATCAAAACCCACTGCTGTCACGTCAATTCTGACTCATAGCAACCCTAAAGGACAGAGTAGGACTGTCCCATAGGGTTTCCAAGGGTGCGATCTGTGCAGAAGCAGAACACGACATCTTAATCCCATGGAGCGGCTGATGGGTTCGAACCACCAACCTTTCAGTCCCTAAATTTTCATCTCTGGCTGACCTTGAGGCTCAGTGCAAGCAGGAGGTGAAAGCTAAGGCAGAGTTAACAACTGCCTGACTGAGTGTTGGAGGTGTTCCCCAAACATGCACACAGAGCCCCTTAGAAAGACTGAGAGACTTATTGGTTCCAGGTGTTTAAGACTATCTCTGCTCAATCATTAAATGACCAGTACGCTAACCAAGTAGAGACTTCAGTGACACACAGACAAAGAAAGACTTTATAGAATTAGTTCAAAAAATTCCTAAACAAATAACTACTACTACAACAAACAGCAACCAAAAAATCCTGAAGAGCAGGGAATCTGATTTCCAGAGTTGCCACATTATATTATTTTAAATGCCTAGTTTTCAACCAAAAAAAAAAAAAAAAAATTATGAGATGTGCAAAGAAACAAGAAAGTATGGCCCATACACTGGAGAAAAAAGCAATCAATAGAAACTGTCCCTTAAGAAGCCTAGCTGTTGGACTTAGTAGAGAAAAACCAAATCATCTATTTTAAATATGTTCAAAGAACTAAAGAAAACCAAGTCTAAAGAATTAAAAGAAAGGATAACACTGATCTCCCACCAAAAACAAAGAGATCGAAATTATTAAAAGAATTAAATACAAATTCTAAGTTGAAAAATACAATAACACAAATAAAAAAATTCAATGGAGGGTCTCAAGAGCAGATTTGAGCAGGCAAAAGAATCCGCAAACTTGAAGATAGGTCAATCGAGATTATTTGGAATGAAGAACAAAAAAAAATGTCAATAACAGGGGAATAGTTTTAGGTGAACCCTTAACTGGCTGAATCCAAAACCCATCGCCATAGAGCCAATTCGAACTTATAGCAACTTCATAGGGCTTCCAAGGCTGTAAATCTCTATGGGAATAGACTACCATCTTTCTCCCACGGAGCTGTTGATGGTTTCAAACCACCAACCTTATGGTTAGCAGTCAACTGCTTTAACTACTGTGCCATCAGGGCTCCTCTTAACTGGCTGAAAGCATACTCAAAAGAGTGTTCATTCACAGCCATGGTTAGTTAATCCGATCAGAGGTTTCTGATGGAGCCCCAAAGGATTTCATACTTGGTACTTACTGGTCCAACACACCTCACTACGTCACCTACATTATATCCCAGAAACAAAAAGCCCCCAGAAGTGGAAAGAACATCTAATTAGAAAAGTGACAGAATCAAAATTCTAAATAATTTAAATAAGCTAAAAAGTGGGAATGTAAGAGGGCAAAATTTAACAGAAATCATAAAATACACATTTAGGTTAGAGAAGCAAAAGAAAAGAATTTGTTAGTAAAGGCTCTAAATCCATTACTGGGAACTGTTTATGTGAAAAGAAATCTGGGAGGTCTTAATTGATTTCAAGGTTCATATGACTCAACAAGATAACAACATGGATTTAAAAATGTTTATACCTTTAATACATGTGTTGTACTATTTTCCTCTTTTCTATTTTATTAACTTTTTTCCTTTTATTTACATTTATTTCTTCCTTATGGTTTCGTTTGTTTTATTTTCTAACATTTTGAGACAATGCTGAATTTATTTTTTAATATATGTGTTAAGGTTATAAATGTTCTTCTGAATTCCACTTTATGCACTGTCCAGAAGTCCTAAGATTACTGTTTTCATTCTTGTTATTTTTAAACTATTTATTCTGCAATTTAGGTCCTGGTTTTTCCTGAGACTAAATTAACTAAAAGGCCCAGTGTTCAAATTACAAGATGTCAACTTTGCTGGTGGAACTGAGAATTATCCAAGATAATACATTTGAAGTAGAGTGCTAAATAATCTAAAGAATTTTCATGAGAAAACTAGGAAGGTGAAAACTAGGGAAAGCACACCACAGGAAGAGCAGGGAGAAAAAAACAGAATGATGCTTAATCTGGAGGAAGAAGCAGTCTTAGGGCTTCCTGGCATACTTGAGAAAGACTTCCACAACCCCCTCTTACGCTTTAGGTGTGAGGGACACAGCAATGAACAAGACAGACATGGCCTGCCTTCTTGAATACAGTCCTTAAATAAGTACAAAAATAATCAACTTATTACAATGATCAATACTGTAGAGGAGAAGACCAGAATACAAAGAGAATAAATACCAAGGAGGTCTGGCCTGATCTAAGGATCAGGGAGGGTACCCTTGATGAAGCAACACAGGGGCAAGGGAAAAGGAGAACTAGCAGGGCCAGGGGTCTTTTACTACAAGAAAGAACATGAGTAAAGGTGCAGAAGCAAAGATATTTAGATGAACTGAAAAGAGGCAGTGAGTCTGGTACACAGAGAAGAAAAAGGAGCCTCGAAATGTAGGCAGGGGTTAGGCCATATTAAGTATTTGGAACATCTGTCCATGAGCAACGGGAGGCCACTAAAGGCTTTGGGGGGAAATGACGTGTTCTGAGTTACTTTTGCAAAGAATCACATTGGATACTGTGAGAAAATAGGAGGTAGCAAAGAGGAAACACTGGGAGTCCAGTTAAAAGGCTATATTGCTTAATGCAGACAGGAGAGAAGAATGACCTGAACTAGGATGGTAGCAGGGGAAACTGAAAGAAGTGGACACTTAACTCCCTAGCTAGGAAATGGAAATGATAGGGTTTTGGTGACTAAATTCATTGCTCTCACCAACAGGTGAAAGCTAGACAAGAAGGCATATTTTGGCTCATTATACAAAAGTCTTTATTGAATATACCATGGACTGCCAGAAGAATGAACAAATCTGTCTAGGAAAAAGTATGGCCAGAATGCTCCTCAGAAGTGAGGATGGTGCGATATACTTTGGACATGTTATCTGGAAGGACCAGTTGCTAGAGAAGGACATCATGCTTGATAAAGTGGAGAATGAGTGAAAAAGAGGAAGACCCTTAATAAGATGAACTGACAAAGTGGCTGCAATGATGGGCTGAAGCATAGCAAAAATTGTGAGGATGGCGCAGGACTGGGCAGCGTTTCAGTCTGTTGTACACAGCGTTGCTATGAGTCGGAACCAACTCAACAGCACCTGAAAACAACAACAACATAAGAATGCATTTTCCAACAGCAAGGACTATGTCAAAGTGGAAAAGGCGGCCTTTCCAAATAGAGCACCCCCTTTCCTTGGAAAGTCTCCTGGAAGGAACTGGGTGATTATATGTGAATAGTGTCTGTGATGGATGAACAATAGATTAGATGATATCTAAGACAGTCCCACCTCTGAAACTACTTGCTAAATCAACAGAAACACAGGACATCCAGACAACTCAATGTTCGACACCTAGGAAAGTGAACTGTGTGGTGTGTGTGTGTGCGTGTGTGCATTATCTCATACATCAGTTTTCTTCTCTATTCAAGATGAGTTTCTCACAGAAGAGTACACAGAAGAGTACACTGATTAATCAGTTAGCACTTTACAGCTTGTCACTCAAATGGTGTAAAAATAGTATTACATATCTCTTTCTAGTTCTTTGTATTTCTTTAAATATTGGTATAAGTGAATCTATGCATTTGAACATATTACCCTAATTTCAGTAAGGTTAGTAATGCCCTTTTAATACTAAAAAAAAAAAAAAGTGAAGTGTGCAGACCCATCTGCTAGAACCTGACACTATTTGCCTCGCCCACAGGAAGCCTGGTTGTTTTGAGCACAAATGCACACAACCAAGGCATGACTGTTCACCAGGCACTAAACTATAATTACAAAATACGGTAGTAAAAGAAGAGTTCCAAAACCCTATCCTTGCCGATTCCAACCAGGAAGGGACACAAATACCACAACAACCAAGAAATGGTACAATGGAATGCTACACAACAACAGAGAACAGCGATGAATCCATGAAACACCTCATAACATAGAGGAATCTGGAAGGCATTAAAAAAAAAAAAAAAAACCTGTTGCCATCAAGTCGATTCCAACTCATAGCAACCCCATAGGACAGAGTAGGACTGCCCCAGTTTCCAAGGAGTGCCTGGCGGAATCGAGCTGCCGACCTTTTGGCTAGCTGTTGTAGCATTTAAACGCTACACCACCAGGGTTTCCAAAAGCTAAGAAGTTTCCTGAATACAACTAAACACTTCAATGGACACAGCAGCAGGGGCAGGGGTCTGGGAACCATGGTTTCAGGGGACATCTAGGTCAAGTGGCATAACAAAGTGTATTAACGTTCTGCAACCCATTTTCGTGAGTCTGGGGTCTTAAAACCAAGCAAGTGGCCATCTAAGATGCATCAATTGGTCTCAACCCACCTGGAGCAAAGGAGAATGAAGAACACCAAAGACACAAGAAAAATATGAACCCAAGAGACAAAAAGGGCCACATAAACCAGAGACTCCATCAGCCTGAGACCAGAAGAACTAGATGGTGCCCAGCTACCACCAGTGATGCCCTGACAGGAAACACAACAGAGAATCCCCGATAAAGCAGGAGAAAAGTGGGATACAGATCTCAAATTCTAGTGAAAAGACCAGACTCATGAGACTGGAGGGGCCCCAGAGGTCATGACGCCCAGACTCTTTGTTAGCCCAAAACTAAAACCATTCCCAAAGCCAACTATTTGGACCAAAGATCAGACTTAACTATAAGACAAGATGATATTCGTGAGGAGTATGTTTTTTAGCTCAAGTAGACACATGAGACTGTGGGCAGCTCCTGTCTGGAGGAGAGATAAGAAGGTAGAGGGGGACAGGAGCTGGTTGAAAGGACATGGGAAATACAGGGTAGAAAGAAGGAGTATGCTGTCCTGTTGTGGGGAGAGAGCAGCTGGAGTCTCGTAACAATGTGTGTATAGGTTTCTGTATGAGAGAGTGACTAGAATTGTAAACTTTCACTTAAAGCACAATTAAAAAAAAAAAAAAAGAAATGGTACCAACTTCCCTCAAAACCAGTCTTCCACTCCATGCTAACACCTAAGCAAAGGCACACCAATAGTGAAAATGATTTCAACATCACAATTACTAAGGTGGATGAAGCCATCACTTTTTCCAAGGCAACGTGACTTAAAGCAATGTTGACAAATATCCAGACAGACTCAAAGGGATACCTTCCCATCCTGATTCACTCATTTTGCAGGAACTCCTTCACATGCCAACACACAATCCAGCCTATGTGAACCCCCTCTTGAGCAATATGACACACACAACCATCTTTTTGTGCAATAAGCATAGACAGGCAGGAGGGTTTTCTTTTTTCCATTCTTATTCATAAGGCAATATTCACTGACACAGACCTGGCATTCTGTGCAAAGCATGGGAGCAAGACAGTGCTACCACAGAAGTACCACCCTACAACAAAAGGAATGAAGTTAGAAGGGAAATCATGGGCACTGTAAAATTTATCAAGAGATGAGTAATGGTACCTCGGATGGCCTGGCTTAAATCCCGGTTCTACCATCTGAAACTGTGAACTTCAGTTTCTGAATCATAAAATGGAGATAATACTAGTGTCTGTGTAAGAGGAGCCCTGGTGGTACAGTGGTTAAGAGCTAGGCGGCTAACCAAAAGGTCGGCAGTTCAAATCCACCAGCCTCTCCTTGGAAACTCTATGGGGTGGTTATACTCTGTCCTATGGGATCGTTATCAGTCGGAATCGACTTGATAGCAACAGGATTTTTGGAATTTTTTGTCTCATAGAAGGACTAAATTAGATAATGCACATAAAGAATTTAGTGCATTACTGGCACATAGCAAATGGTCATTAAATGCTATTATCACTCTTAGGATTAGTTGCTACAAGAAGCAGAAGCACTTCAACAACCTCTTTGTGCATCATCCAGTATCAGAAATTAGGTTTCTTCAAAAGACACACAGCAATTCATTCACAAGTCAAGTAAATGGGGTTGGCACCAGCTTCCCAAAAAGTCAATACCACAGACATAGCCATACAAGAGTGGGCAGGGGGGTGTAATAAAACAAAGAAGTGCCTCAAAATATCAAAGACTGCCATTCCTGCCATGTTTGATAAGCAAAGTAACAACCTATTACGTTCCATACAGTATCAAAATATACATCAATTTAGAAAGTAAATCAGGTCTACAGTTTGAAGAAAGGACCAGATGTTTTTATATCCCATAGGCAGCCATTGTGTGATTTCCTTCCTCTTTCTCTTTACTGTAAGACCCTTACTAAAGTCTGTTTCACATGCCTCCAGGTATACCACATTCTTGAAAGTGAATGTGATTTTAGGTGGCAACAAAACAAGCAAATAACATAAATTTAAAGGTCAAGACATTAAAATGTTACCCCTTCATTCTTTGATGCCACAGGCGCTTTGGATTCCATTACTTGATCTGAGTTCCAACCGTTCCTAAATGAGTTTACATTTCCAGGAAAAATTAAGACACTGGATGCTTCCCATGTCAAGACCTAAGATGTCAGTTGGTGGGGCATGCCTTGACCCATTCTTCATCATCAACAGAATGAAACAAGACTCAAGGCTATGATGAGCCTCATTAGTGCCCTTTGCTAAATCTTGCATAAGGAGGTAAAAATGATGTCAAGATTTTCAAGGCGACTCTCCAGAACAGTCCAGGAAGACACTGTCTGTCCCATGTACGACATAGTTAGACTTTAATGAAGACAAACAGCCGGTTTAGCGTCTCAAGCATCTTTCTCCTTCGATACAGTAAAAGAGTCCATTCACTCCTGACCACCTGTTGGCTACGTTAGTCTAAGACTTAGCAGATGACTTCAAAACTCCCATTCAATTCCAAGATGCGGCACTCCTCTGAAGACTACATTATCTTTATTCATAATACGAAGCTGGGCTCTGCTGGTGTGTAAGGCTCATAGGAAAGCAATGTCCACAGATAAATTTATCAATAAAGCCATAGGAAACAAGAGTTATGTGCCTTTAGGAAAACTGAAAGATCAAAAATGCCCTTATGTTTCATCCTAAACAGACTGTAGAGAGATATGACAATTTTCAACTCAATGCAAGATCTGAACATATTAATTCTTTCATTAAACAGATTAATTTTTGAGTCTTGCACCATGCTAGATGCTAGAGATTGAACCAGACAGAATTCCTGTCTGCACAGAACTTATAATCTAGTGGAAGATACAAAAAATATGCTAATAAATTACAACATATTAAAGTGAGTGCTATAATGAGAAGAACAGGGTTCTATAGGAGTCCAAAGAAGGGGCAGCAAACCCTGATGTTTTGAGGAAGTTTTTTCAAGAGTGAATCTAAGCTGAGATCTGAAGAATGAGTAGGAACTACACAAGCAAAAATGTGGTGGGAGTGGTAATGGAGAACGTCCCAGTCATTTGGAAGAATGCGGTTAAAGGAGAAAGTATGTAAGGTTCAAAACCCTGAGAGCAGGTCTCTCTGGATGCAGTACACGCTGCAAGTGGAGAAATAGTAGGAAGTGAGCAAGGGTCAAGTCACGAAAACGCTTATACATTTCTACATTTCATCAGGAGAGAGATGTAATAAAATGGGGGTTTTCGGACAGTCCTTGTGGGAGTACTATGGAGAATAAATTGGAGTGGGCAAGACTAGATGCAGAGAAATCAGTTAAGAGGTGTTGGAATGACCCAATGACAGGCAATGTCTCCTGAATTAAGGAGGTAATGGTGAATACAGAAAGAAAAGGATGGGGTCAAGAAATATGAAGGACTCAAGAGAATACTGTCGAGACAAAACGAAGGAGGCCATATTTCTAGCCAGGGAACTTGGCAGATGGAGGCGCTGCTGTGGCTAGGAGGTCAGAAGGAAAAGCAAGTTTTGCAGAGAATGATAGTAAGTTCAACTTTGGATATTTTGAGTTTAAAGGGCGCAAGTGGAATTATATGGATAGTTCTGGGGCTCAGAATAAAAATTCAGGCAAGTGTCAGAGACTTCAAAATCGCCTGTACAGTCACTGCAGTTAAGGAAGCACATGGGCTTACTCAAAAAAAAAAGTGTCTGTAATGAGAGAACGGAAGATTTGGGACAAAGTCTGAAAAAGCTCCAAAGTTTAAAGAACATGCAGAGGATGATGGGGACACAAAGGTAACTGAGAAGTAGGAGGACCAGTCAAGGAAAATGTTTCCAGAATGAGGGTGGCTTACCCAACAGAAGTATGGCTTCTGAAGTACTTCCCTGCATGTGATCCTTGTGCCGCATGTTGTAGAAGTCATAGGAATCACCAGCCCAGTTCTAACACCTGGCCAGTCTGTCAGTGCTCAGGACCCAGGCTGCACCAAGAAGCTGGCAAATGACAAATGATGTCTTCATGGAAGGTACCAATAACCTAAAGTATAACCAAGGAGGCAGGCGTCTTTTGCAGGATCCAGAGCAGAAAGGGAGCCCTGGTGGTGCAGTGGTTAAGAGCTCAGGCTGCTAACCAAAATGGCAGCAGTTTGAATCCACCAGCTGCTCTTTGGAAACCCTATGGGGGAGTTCTACTCTGTCCTATAGTGTCACTATGAGTCGAAATCAACTCGATGGCAACAGGCTTTTTAGAGCATAAAGACTCACCAATTGGAGAATGGTTAAGAAGACATGGTGTAGTGGATGATGGGCTATGCCCCCTAGATTCCTTCTGCAAGGCCAGTGTGCCCATCCCTCACCCCATCCCACCCCAACGCCCCCCCCCCGCCCCCGCCACCAGCTGTAGGCACATCTTTGCTGTTTAAGGCTCACAGATCAATCTCTCAAAGGGAATTGTCCTCTGTCACAGGGAACTTTCCTGCCCAAGAATACACCGCTTCCCTGGGGCAGGCTACCACCAATGATCAGCTACTGATGCAGGGATATGAAGGCCTGCCCTCCTAGCCTCAATTCTGGACAAATCTGAAGGGTCATTCCAGCTCTGGAGCTCCCCAGAAGATCAACTGAAACTTCAGTTGCAACCTCGCCGCAGTTCAGCTTCACCACCTGTCCAATCCTGCCTTCCTCACTTCCTTCCAGGTGTATCTCCTGAGAGCACTCCCCAGGAAACCCATTTCAGAGTCAGTTCTCAGGCAGCCCAATCTAAACAGGGAATGGAGTATACCAAACTAGGCAAAGCCACTGAGGCTAAAGAAAAAAAAAGGTGGTGGGGGAGGAGGGGGGGACCAGAGCTGCAAATGGCAGATGCAACTGCAAACCATAGGGTGGTCTTTGTGTGTGCTGGATGTGAAAGGGGCTCTGTCATGTACAGGACTTAACAGAGAATGGTTACTCAACCCAGTCATCACTTGTTATGAGGACAATGGTGCAAATGTTTTAATTTGCTTTAAGAGACTTTTGTTACCTAATACATACAAGATCTGGTAGAAGGCAAAGTGGAAACTTTAATTTCAAGGGCAAGCTGAAGCAATGTTTTTAGAAAAAGGAGAGACTGAGGTCTTACAGGAAGCACTAACAGAAGCTCACTCAAGAGAAGGCCAAAGTGACCTGGCATCATAGGTTCCAAACATTTTCAATCATTCACTCAATGAATAATATACATTGAAAGATCACTATGTGTCCAGTAAAGAATAAGGGGCCACAAGCTGGGAATATACTTGTAACAGAGACCTGGTCCCTGCCCTCACAGAGTTTACAGTCTAGCAGAAACAGGTGGAGCTCAACAATGGAACCCTCTTCCCTAAACAAAATCTTACAAGCAACCCTAACAAATAAAAATGGACACATGTGATCATTTCTTAATGCAAATGCCTTTTGTAAATTTAACTTAGGACAACTTTCTTATCACTAAGTTAACTTACGAAAACAATAAAGCACATTTTGATTTAAAAGCAAAATCTTTAAATGAAGGCGAGGGAGGTAACTGCCTTCCTATAACGGTCTCAGCAGCCAATTTATTTCTGTATTTGGTCTGCTTGTGTAATAAGAAAACAATCTTTGATTTGCTATGAAGAGTAGTTGTAAATGGTATCAGGATCGGTTTGATTTGCTCATCGTGACTTACAATCTCAGGATACTCTTCATTTTAACTGAACCTGAAGTCTGAAAGAAGAGCAGTAGGAAATGTTGGTTTCATGTTGAGCTTCTAATACACAACAACCGCTCTTCTGTCAAAAAATAGAAGTCAGGGTAGAAGGACCTAGAACACTCAACAAGCCCTAATATTACCCTTTATACAAAATGAAAATACAAAATGTCAGCCATTTGGTCATCATTACATGCTGATTATTACACCTACTACAGCATCTACTGACCACCACCTGAACTTTGAGCAGCATTTAACTGAGTGTGGTGAACAGATGCTGTAGGAGTATATCTGCTTGTACAATTGTACGAGAGAAGACATGCATAGGCATGAACTGTTTTAAGAACACTGTAGATCTACAACCTTCCTAGAATGGTACATTTTACCAGAAATTCAAATATATGTCCAAAGATGGAAGAAAAAGCTGTATTCTGAGGTCAGCTTACCAAAAGGAGTTGACCTGGCTGCACCTTTTAGTATACTGGATATTACAACGTGTTAAAAATTTGGTATATAACCATAGCGGATTTTGGGTGTTGCATCATTTCATTCTGAACTATAGTTTAAAAGATACTCATGGCTGTAACCCCAGCACCTAGCACAGTTCTAGCCACATAGTTAATAAAAAAATCATTGCTGTCAAGTTGATTCCAACTCATAACGACCCTACAGGACATGGCAGAACTGCCCCATAAGGTTTCCAAGGAGCAACTAGTGGACTTGAACTGCCAACCTTTTGACTAGCAGCCATAGCTCTTACCCACTGTGCCACCAGGGCTCCTAAGTAGTTGATATGTGATAAATACTTCATTGGTGGATGTATTATTGAACAAATGACTATTTTTAAATAAAATTCAAATCCAACATCTGTGTAGCCTCCATGGTTTATTAGTAAGGGCCCTTGAGTCATAATCTGAAAACCACCAGAGGAGATGTCAAGGAAATGAGAAGCGAAGAGGAAAATCCCCCGATCCAGGAATCTGAGACAGAGTGGTGGCCTCTCAGTGGGGGAATTCCTATAATGGCAGCACGCGGCCCAAAGCCGCAGTCGCACAGATATGTCCCTAAAGTCCCCATGCTGGTGCTTCCCTACAAAACAATGTGGCAATGGGTCTGCACTGGGGAATTCCAGGAAAAATGGGGTGATTGGAGCCAAGAGGTAATAATTCGGGAGTGGCACCCTTTATAAGAGAAACTAGGACATAAGATGGCAAGCAAATGGCTCTCTGAGGCTTCTCAGGAACTCACCACCTTAGAAAGTTCTGAACACTGACGGGCCTTTCACTGGAGCAGTCTGATCTTTAAAGGTAGTGAGTGACTTTTACCCACTGGTTAAGGCTACCAATAATTTGGCAATGACAGAAGGAGGGAATGAGCTGAAGGAAAGGACAAGAAAGAGTAGGCTGGGACCAAAAGCAGCTACTCTACAACTCCCACCATCCCCTCAATTACCAGAGCCCGAGGCTGACTCAAAGCAGGGGTAAATTTCTGACCCAGGATAGGCCTGCTCTAGAGATTCAGCCCCATCACTGCCTGTGGTCCTGAGCATGGCTCCATGGGCAATTTCAGTCTGATCCAACACCAAGGCTGGGTGAGGTCTTAGAGTTACCAATTCTGGTCCAGAGGCTAGAGCTCTAGGTTTGTTCCTCTTCATACATGCATACAAACTAGATGATGACAGCCACAAAAAAGCAAGGAAAAGTTTATTTGAAGTAACAGCCTCAATCAAAAGGAGAGTTTTCAAAGCTAGAAACCAAAAAACAAACCAAACTCAGTGCTGTCGAGTCGATTCCGATTCATAGCAACCCTACAGGACAGAGTAAAACTGCCCCACAGCGTTTCCAAGGAGCGCCTGCCAGATTCGAACTGCCCGCCCTTTGGTTAGCAGCCATAGCACTTAACCACTACACCACCAGGGTTTCCTCAAAGCTAGAAGAGGCCCCAATTTACAGCAGAGTCAAGTGACGTTCAAAATGACACAAAGACTTGCTTAGAAGCACACTGTTATCAAATAGTGGGGTGTAGAAGGGATCGCTGACTGACTATATCAGCCAGGGTTCCACCAGAGAAGCAGAGGCAGTTGTTGTTGTTAGATGCCATGAAGTCGGTTCCGACTCATAGCAACCCCTATGTACAAGAGAACAAAATACTGCCCATTCTTATGCCATTCTCACAGTCATTGTTATGCTTGAGCCCATTGTTGCAGCCACTGTGTCAAACGATCTCATTGAGGGTTTTCCCCTTTTTCACCGACCCTCTACTTTACCAAGCATGACGTCCTCCTCCAGGGACTGATCCCTCCTGATAACATGTCCGAAATATCTGTGAAGAAGTCTTGCCATCCTCTCTTCCAAGGAGCATTCCGGCTGTACATCTTCCAAGACGAATTTGTTCCTTCTTTTGGCAGTCCATGGTATATTCAATATTCTTCACCAACACCATCATTCAAAGGCGCCAATTCTTCTTCAGTCTTCCTTATTCATTGTGCAGCTTTCTCATGCATATGAGGTGATTGAAAACACCATGGCATGAGTCAGGTGCATATTAGTCTTCAAGGTGACACCTTTGCTCTTTAACACTTCAAGGAGGTCTTTTGCAGCAGACTTGCCCAATGCAATGCTTGCTTAATTTCTTGCCTGCTGCTTCCATGGGTTTCGACTGTGGATCCAAGTAAAAAGAAATCCTCGACGACTTCAATCTTTTCTCCATTTATCATGATGTTGCTTATTGGTCCAGTTGTGAGGATTTTTGTTTTCTTTATGTTGAGGTGTAATCCATACTGAAGGCTGTAGTCTTTGATCTTCATCAGTATGTGCTTCAAGTCTTCTTCGCTTTCAGTAAGCAAGGTTGTGTCATCTGCATATCACAGATGTCCCGTTCTTCTTCACATAGTCCAGCTTCTCAGAATATTTGCCCAGTAAACAGAATAAGTATTATGAAAGGATACAACCCTGATGCACACCTTTCCTGACTTTAAACCATGCAGTATCCCCTTGTTCTGTTTGAATGACTGCCTCTTTGTCTATGTACAGGTTCCTCATGATCGCAATTCAGTGTCCTGGAATTCCCATTCTTTGCAGCATTACCCATAATCTGTTATGCTCCACACAGTCGAATACCTTTGCATAGTCAATAAAACACAGGTTAACATCTTTCTCGTATTCTCTGCTTTCAGCCAAGATCCATCTGACATCAACAATGATATCCCTTGTTCCATGTCCTCTTGAATCCAGCTTGAATTTCTGGCAGCTCCCTGTCGATGTACTGCTGCAGCCGCTCTTCAAAGATCTCCAGCAAAGTTTTACTTGCGTGTGATACTAATGATATTGTTTGACAACTTCTGCATTCAGCTGGGTCACAGAAGAAGTAGGAGATATATATTAAAAGATTTATTGCAAAAAATTGAGTTGTGCAATTCTAGGAGCTTGGTAGACAAGTCAGAAATCTGTAGGGTAAGCCGTTGAGAAGGCAGGCTGGAACTCTGGGGCATGAGCTAAAGCTATTGCCCACAAAAGGAATTTCTTCTTCAGGGAAGCCTCAGCTCTGCTCTTAAAGTCTTTCACCTGATTGAATCAGACCCTCTCTTAAAGTCAACTTATTTGGACTTTAATCACATGTACAAAAAACCTTCATAGCAGCAACATAATATTAGTGTTTTCTTGAATAACTGAGGACTGTAGCCAGCCAAGCTGATATATCATAACGAACCACACAGTGACTTATCAATATAGCCCACAAAGTGTTATGTCCACCCTACCTCTCCTCTCAGAGGGATGCTGGAGTGGCAAACACTTACTGAAGAACTTTTTTTATCCCCTTGTCCTCACTTAGCAAAACCTTGTCCTTGAGCAAGCAAAATGCATTTAGGAAGATTTCGTATGGCTACATTATACATGTTCTTTTTTCCAGCTAAAATTACTAAAGATGTAAGACCCAACTGTCACAGGTACACTGGAGAAGGGTTAGTGGAATTTACGGAAAATCACACATAGAATTAAGGGGATGGAGATGGTTAATCCATTCTCCCTACTTCACACCTGTATATCACATTCACTCTCTCTTCACACCCAAGACTCAAAAGACTTGCCCATACGTGATGTCTCTATGTCCACATTTTCCCTGGCTCCACTCACCATCACACTGCAATCAAGCCCTCCTCCACCCACCAATCCACTCTATGGAATACATCATCCCCAAGGTTAACAATGACTTACTGGTTGTTAAACCCAAACGGCACTATTAGCCATCCCCTCTTTCTTAAAATACAATCTTCCATTGGCTTCAATAAATATAGCAAAGCCTCTTGTTCTCCCTCCTACCTCTCTTGCTACTTGCAAGTCTGATATTCTTTCTCTTCTTTGATCCATTTATAAATGTCCATTTCCCCAGTGCTCCATCACTGGATCCTTCCTCATGTTTATATACTGTCCTTTGGCTTTAATTATAATCTATACACTAATGATTCTAAATCTCTATGTCCATGCCAGTTATCTCCCCTGAGCTTCAGGTTAACATGCCCTGTTGATATGGACATCTGTATCTCAATATCTCACCAAAACAAAACCAAACCCATTGCCACCGAGTCGATTCCAACTCATAGCAACCCTAAAGGACAGAGTAGAACTGCCCCGTAGAGTTTTCAAGAAGTGCCTGGTAGATTTGAACTGCCAACCTTTTGGTTAGCAGCCGTAGTTGTTAACCACTACGCCACCAGGGTTTCCCAATATCCCACAGACACTCCAAACTCACTATCCTTTCCACAGCCCCCATATCCTTCAGACAATACTTCTTTCCTGGTTTCCCTATCTCAGCGTTTGGTTCCACCATCTACCAGATGGACCAAAACAGAAACCTAGAAGTTTTCCTTCAACTTCTGCCTTTCCTTCAATCCCTACATACTGTAAATCAAGTTCTATGTAGGGGAGGGGAGCACAGCTAAAAACTATGCTTCCCAGGCTTCTTTGCAGCTAGGTGTGGCCATATAAGTATGTTCTAGCCAGCGAGATGAAAGCAGGATTGTACGGAACTTTCAGGAAAGCTGTTTATGGAGAGATGGCTCAACTTTTACCCTTCAATTCTTCCTCCTCCTTCTTATAAAAGAGATGGCTAGAGCTCCACGGCCACCTTGGACCATGAAGTGACCTTAAGAACAAAAGCCACAAGCTGAAATAAAAAAGCAGAGACAAGGAAGTCTGGGACCCTGGGAGCTCTGCAGAGCCATCATACCAACCCTGGACTGTCTAACTCCAAATTTATTTCACCTAAGAGAACAAACTTTACTAAGCCACTGTCATTGTGTGTTTTCTGTTAAATGTCACCAAACCTAATCCTGACTGATACACCAAATTGTGTTGATTCTTTTTAAATATTTACATTGCATTTTTTTCTCTACATCCCCTCTACAACTCTCTTAGTTCAAGCCATCATCATCCCTTGTTGCAATTATTAAAACAGCATATTAAATGGTCGCCCTGTCTCTAGTCTTTCTCCAATCTAATCCACTGTCCATTTCTGAAGGGTAACATGACAATATATATCGATAGCATTAAAAATGTTCACATTAAACAAAAAGCAACGAAGTTCCCAGAATAAACTGAATGCTTCAGAGGCCAGCATAGCAGGGGCAGGAGTTTGGGGGCCATGGTCTCAGGCGATACCTAAGTCAACTGGTATAATAAAATCTATTAAGAAAACATTCTGCATCCCACCTCAGAGAGAGGCGTCTGAGGTCTTAAAAGCAGCCATCTAAGATGGATCAATTGGTCTCAACCCACCTGGATCAAAGCAGAATGAAGAACACCAAGGACTCAATTACAAGCCCAAGAAACAGAAAGGGCCACATAAACCAGAGACTACATCAGCCTGAGACCAGAAGAACTAGATGGTGCCCGGCTACAACCAATGACTGCCCTGACAGGGAACACAACAGAGAACCCCTGAGGGAGCAGGAGAGCAGTGGGAGGCAGACCCCAAATTCTCGTAAAAAGACCAGACTTAATGGTCTGACTGAGACTAGAAGGACCCCGGTGGTCATGGCCCCCAGACCTTCTGTTGCCCCAGGACAGGAACCATTCCCAAAGCCAACTCTTCAGACAGGGATTGGGCTGGACAATGGGTTGGAGAGGGACCCTGGTGAGGAGTGAGCTTCTTGGGTCAGGTGGACACTTGAGACTATGTTGACATCTCCTGCTTGGAGGGAAGATGAGAGGGTAGAGGGGGTTAGAAGCTGGTGAAATGGACATGAAAACAGAGAGTGGAGGGAGTGGGCTATCTCATTAGGGGGAGAGTAATTGGGAGTATGCAGCAAGGTGTACATAAGCTTTTGTGTGAGAAACTGACTTGATTTGTAAACTTTCACTTAAAGCACAATAAAAATTTTTTTCACATCCTTCAAGCTAATAATTCCACTTTTCAGAATTTTATCGTGGGGAAAATAATCAGATATGTATACAAATAATTACGTAAATGGATGTTCATCACAGCAATATTTGTAATAGTTTACAAATAGGAACAATCTAGATATCCAACAACAGGGGATTATCAACATAATGGTGCATCTATTCAAGAGAAAATTAACCTGTCATTCAATATCATGATATAGAATAAATTTCAGGATATAGGGAAATGCTCATAATATGTATTAAGTGAAAAGAAAACAGACTATAAAAGAGTATGTACTCTGTCCCACCTTGGTTTTTTTAATTATACAAAATATAGAAAAGACAATTCTTAGCTCTGTATCTTCACCAAAAAAGCTAACATCAAATTAATTCAGATATCACATTAGTATTTACTGAATATCAATTACATGCTAAATGCATAACAATAGTTACCACAGTTATTATAACTTTGTCTTTACGCTCGTATTTTCCAAAGACGCAACAATAAGCTGCTTTCAAAAACCGAAGAGAGAATAAATATTCTTAATAAGTCCTGCAAATCTGACCACACTCGTTTCCTAGTTTAAATTCAACAGCCATCATCTCCTCCGGGAAGCCTTCTCTCATTGCCCTAAGGCTGGATCATGGATTCCCCCCGTGCTCCTAAAGAACCCATCTTCCCCAGAGCTAACACTTTTCCCATGGCACTATAAACTGCCTGTTTTCTTAACTATACCTCCCATTAGACTGTAGGTTTGTGGAGGATACAATAATCATTGTTTTCCAGTGCCTGGAATACACTTGGTGTTCTAGAAATATGAAACGAACAAGTGAATTATAGTGTTATGAATTCAGTCCTATCTACACCCTCTCCCAGTTGCCTTCCAAGAGATACAGAAAGACCCACGTCTTTAGAATCTAAATGCATGTCTCTAATGCTTAAGATTTTCCATAATTTCTATGCCTGAACCATTCCTTTGCAATCTGTCAGGTCACGAGGAGCCATATAAACTCCTACTGAAAACAGTTTAAGCCCCTCGGGGAAAAAAAAGATATGCAATGAGGAGCAACTGGCATAAAAGTCTACTTGAAAGCAAGATGATGACTTGTTTGTTGTTGTTGTTAGGTGCCATCAGTGCTTCAGGCTCATAATGACCCTATGTACAAGAGAATGAAACACTGCCCAGTCCTGCACCATCCACACAATTGTTGCTATGCTGGAGCCCCTTGTTGCAGCCACTGTGTCAATCCATCTTACTGAGGGTTACACCTCAACATAAAGAAAACAAAAATCCTCACAAATGAACCAATAAGCAACATCATGATAAACAGAGAAAAGACTGAAGTTGTCAAGGACTCCACTGTACTTGGATCCACAATCAATGCCCATGGGAGCAGCACTCAAGAAATTAAACGATGTATTCCCTTGGGCAAATGTGCTGCAAAAGACCTCTTTAAAGTGTTAAAAAGCAAAGATGTCACCTTGAAGACTAATATGCACCCAGCTGAAGCCATGGTATTTCCAATCACCTCATACACATGCTGAACAATGAATAAGGAAGATGATGACTACAGGGTAATTTAAGATACCTTTCGAAAGGTGGGAGAGTCTGAACACCCATTCCATATTCGTCAGCTGCCTACTGTGTGCTAAGGAATCAATCCAACTCAATTGATATATTTTCTCTGAAGATATTTTAGCTGCTTCAAATACTAATACAGAGACTCAAGAAGTCACATCACATACCATTTGTTCTACTACAACACGTGTTCTTTGACAGGAATTACTTCAGACGTGATGGTAAATAGAATGTCAGTATAACATATGCAATTTTTCCTAGCTTCTTGATATTTTGAAGCAATCACAGGCATGTATTCTCACCCGGAAAGAGCACAACTTAACAATATATGAAGACCTTAGAAAAAAGCGGGAAATGCACATGAACGTCTTCTTTTAACATGAGTACTGGCTCAGTTAGTGGCTTCAAGAACCACTATATACTTTCCACACTGTTAATCTACCTGGAGAAGCTACAAGTATAAAAACATGTCCCCCGACATGGATGACTGAAGAAGGCTATGCCCTGGACCAGATTTGAATTTCAATGAAAATGCTCTCTATTGGAAGGGAGTGCTCTGTGCATTCTAGAGAGAGAGGAAGAAAGCATAGCCCAAGTTGAAGGCCACTGGGTGGACTGACTGTTGAGCCCAAACACCAGTCGCAGAGATTTAACCGACCTGCATTTTATTAGAATTGTTTCTGGTTTTGTTAGTGTTCTGGTTATAAAATTCCACAGGTTTTCAGCAGTCTGCCTCAATCCCATTTTTCCCATAAGTCCTATCATTTTTACTGCGTTATTTTCGCAGAATGTGAAATGCATATATGAAACTATGTTCAGTGGAAATGCCTATGTTTATCATTGCAGCTGGGTCAATATTTAAGTAATGTAAATTTCTTTCATCAAAGCTAAAGATATTGTTACTTATTTTACTTGAAATAAAAAGCAGTATTTTCTTATATATATTATACAAACACACAATCACACACATATGTAGATACATGTGTATTCATGTATGTATGTATGTTAAGTGCTGTCAATTTCAACTCATAATGATCTCACGTACAACAGAAAGTAACACTGTCCAGCCCATGCCATCCTCACAACTGTTGCTATGCTTGTGCCCATGGTTGAAGCCACTGTGTTAATCTATCTCATTGAGGGTTTTCCTCTTTTTCACTGACTCTCTACTTTATGGCGCATGATGTCCTTTTCCAGGGACTGGTCCCTCCTGATAACATGTCCAAAGTACACTGATACAAAGTCTCTCCATCCTCACTTCTAAGGAGCATTCCGGCTGTACTTCTTCCAAGACACATATGTTGGTTCTTCTGGAAGTTCACGGTATTTTCAATATTCTTGGCCGACACCGTATTTCAAAGGCACCAATTCTCCTTCAGTATTCCTTATAAATTGTCCAGCTTTCGCATGCATATGAGGTGATTGAAAATATCATGGCTCGGGTCAGGTGCACCTTAGTCCTCAAAATGACATTTTTGCTTTTTTTTTTAAACATGTTAAAGAGATCTTTTGCAGCAGGTTTGTATATCAACCCCAAAAGAAAGACATATGGCACAGTGACTCCTTTTAAGACAAAACTTTTGGGAACTATGAATAAACAATGTTGACAAACACACAAGGAAATACCACTGTCAAGTCCACCTCAATAAATTTCAAGTTGGCCACTACTGACTTACATTATAGACATACGGCATTCTCTTTGAATATTTCTTTATTGTACTTTAGATTAAGGTTTACAGATCAAATTAGTTTCTCATTAAACAATTAATACACATACTGTTTTGTGACATTGGGTGCCAGCCCCACTACATGTCAACACTCTTCCCTTCTCAGGCTTGGGTTCCCCATTACCACCTTTCCTGTCCCTTCCTGCCTTCTCGCCCTTGCCCCTGAGCTGGTGTGGCCATTTAGTCTTGTTTTCTCTTAAGGCCCTGTCTAATCTTTGGCTGAAGGGTGAACCTCAGGAATGACTTCAGTACTGAGTTAAAAGTGTGTCCAGGGGCCGAACTCTCAGGGTTTCTCCAGTCTCTGTCAGACCAGTAAGTCTGGTCTTTTGTGTGTGTGTGAGTTAGAATTTTGTTCTACATTTTTCTCCAGCTCTGTCCAGGATCCTCTATTATGATCCCTGTCAGAGCAGTCAGTGGCAGTAACTGAGTACTACCTGGTTGTACTGAACTCAGTCTGCTGGAGGCTGTGGTAGTCGTGGTACATTGGTCCTTTGGACTAATCTTTCCCTTGTGTCTTTGGTTTTCTTCATTCTCCCTTGCTCCAGGTGGGGTGGGACCTCTTCGAATATTTTTGCCAACAAAAGATGGTTTCTCAGTTAGAGGTTAGGAGAAGTCATTTTATATACACTCAAGTATAATATCTAATGTAACACCATAATTTAGAATATCTTTCTTTTTTTCAAGGTCAGTCGATGTACTGGATATTTCAATCTTTCTCCATAAATCAACAGCCTATTTTTTATGCACACAATAATTTTAAAGTTAGAAGTATATATGCTAATGTACAATTAAAACCAAAAAAACCAAACCCACTGCCATCGAGTCCATTCTGACACATAGTGTGACTCTGTAGGATACAGCAGAACTGCCTCAAGGCTATAAACCTTTATGGAAGCAGACTGTCACATCTGTCTCCCAGGGAGTGACTGGTAGGCTCAAGCAGCTGACCTTTCAGTTAGCAACCGAGCAGTTAACCACTGCGCAACCAGGGCTCCTCTAACATACAGTTCAAACCCCCCCCAAAAAAAAAAATAGTTAGCACTTCTTAATTCCTTTTAAAGCTAAATTTGAACAACAAATTAAATTCTTCTGTATATGTTGTATATTCTAACTGCCAACCTTTTGGTTAGCAGCAGGGCACTTAGCCACTGTGCCACCAGAGCTCCTTAATATAGACAGACAGAGGCTATAAAAATGTTGACATTGGTTATATTCTCGTAATGCAATTTAGTCCTTTTAGTAATGCCTATGCAAATAATCAGCTACGGGAAAAGCATTTTACATCTAGTACAATTACCTACTATCACAGAAGTAATTATTATTATTGTCCTGTTTATTGAACTTCGGTAAGAACTCTTGAGGTGCTAAGACGGTTCCAAGGCCAATGTGAAAACTCCTCTCTTAACAGACTCATTCAACGACTATAATTACCAGTGTTAAGGAGGGCAGTTTGAGATGAACATTAAACAAGCAATTATCCCCAGAAGGTTCATACATTCCAAACTTTAAATGGGGAAATACTGACAGCTCCTAATATGTCCTCTTAAGGCCTTCCCAATGCAACTTTTCACCCAGGCAAGGTCAGCAGCTCTAAGATGGTTCAGTATCAATGGGTAGAAAAATCTATGATTCCAACCAGCTAAGTGTGAACAGCATCTACTTTTGGTTAACGTCTCAATATTGCTGCTTATACTTCAGGGAGTTCAATCAAACCTCCCTTTTTACTGTGCTTCAACTTTTGTTTTCGGAAACTGCTCTACCATCTTGAAAAGACCAAGGCACTTGGGTGATCCATTGGCCACAATATGCAGAAGTTCTTCACCAGGTTGTTACCCAATTTCATCTTCCCTATTATCATAGACATATTAGAGAAGAGAGCAACATGTGTCGTTCTTTCAAAGAGTACCAAGATCACCCATTTGCTCCACCTGAGTACACGGGCTAATGGTCCATGACTGGGTCTAACAAAGTCCAGAATCATCCAAAAGACCCTGGTCACACAGGAGGCTGTGATGCTAACTTGCCTGCCAGCCACTCTCCTTCTCTCACACCAGCCAATCAAAAAGCCTCAAGTGACCACAAAGACCTAGAGGAAAAAGCCCACTTTGGGTGATTTCACCTTTGCAGGATTTAAGAATCACCCCTGCAGTCCTCTACCCCGAAGGCTAATTTCACCCCTTCTGGATGCTCATTTCAATTTACCCAAAAGCCTTGAGAAGCAGAGGCAGCATAAACTGATTTATGTTTGGGGAGTCCAGGTCCAGGCTGACCCCTGACGCTGGTTTCTTGGAGAATCAGAGGCCTTCTGGTTGAAGATGGTCGGTGTCTCAGCTTCTTGATCCAGAACCTTCTCTTGGGGCCAAGATTTCTTTTGGGGGCATTCTCTCCAGGGTATGTGGGTTGTTTCTTGATTTATCCACTTACCAGGAAACCAAAAGCAGGAACAGTTGTGTCCAGGGCTAGCTTAGCCCAAGCTTCCCAAAGGCCATAGGTATTTCCCCATCGTTTCAAAGATGCCAGACTGAAAAACCTTGACCATTTCTAGGATGTTTTCAAAAGTATCTGAGTGTCCACAGCATTCACAGGCCATTATCTGTATGGACCTGGAGACAGGTACCTACTGAGCGTGACACAAGAGTGTTGGGAGCAGGACTTACATCCAATGTCCTCTAGCAACGTGTTACCACCCACCTCTGACTTCCATGTTCTCTTCCTTTCCAGCGAGGGCCCTATGCAGCGCCCCCTTTCGCCCCTAATGGGCATGACACCCGCAAGGACCGCCCCCACGCCCCAGCCGTGAGGGCTTCCGAGCCGGCTGCGGGGGCAGCAGGTGGGGGGAGGGGGAGGTGCCCTGGTCGCCCTGGGGAGCTGTTTAGCGGGTGTCTCCCGAACCCCCACTCAGGCACCCCCCCATTCCCCTGTTCCCAGATCCCCAGCACTCAACCTCGCCCCTGCCGGGCTCTGCTCCGGTCGCCCGACCCCCTCCTCTCCCGCGCCCCCGGCCCAGCCCGGGCCGAGCACCCCACGCCCGCACCCCGGCGGCCGCGGCGCGGCCCCCCGCATTCCCAGCACGTCCGGCGCCGACTTTTACCTGTACTTTCTGCACTCGAGGCGGCTCGTCGGGCTAGAACACCTCCCCGGGACCGCTACCTCCCCCGCCCGGCTCCGCCCGGCTTCCTCCTTCCCCTCCAAGGCCGCAAAGTAGATGGAGTAAGAGAGTGTGTGTGCGAGAGAAAGAGAAAGAGGAGCGGGCGGGCGCCACAGGAGGGCGGGCGGGCAGGAGGCGCGCCCGGCCCCCGCCGCCCTCCGGCCGCCGCCGCCGCGGGCTCGCCAACTCCGCTCGCGCCCGGCCCGGCCCGGCCCGGTCCCCGCCGCCGCCGCCCGCCGCCCGCCGCCCGGGCTGGGGCCGCCCGCGCCCCCGCGTCCCCGTACCTCGTAAAGGTCCCCAGAAGCCATGCCAGGCTGCGGAACTTGGCTCGCCGGGTGTGCGCGTCTGCTCGCTCGCGCCCTCCGTGCGTGTGCGCGAGGGGGGCCAGTGTGCGCGTGTGTGCGCGCGTGTGTGTATGTGTGAGTGTGTGTGTGGTGTGTGTTGAGTAAACTGTGTTTTTGCAGAATGACAGGCTTGGGGGCTGCCTATGCGCAGAATCAGAGCGGGCGGCGGCGGGGCTGGCGTAACCGGCAGCGGCGGCGGCGGCGGCGGCACGAGCGCGGGCAGCAGCGACGGCCGCGCAGCGCGCCCAGGAGGGACGGACGCGGCCCGAGCGCCGCGGCCCCCGCGACCCGGCGACCCGGCGGCGGTGGCTGCAGCCGGCAACGGCTCGCCCCGGCGCCGCCTGCAGGAAGCCGCCCCGCGCCCGCCGCCGGCCCGGACGCTGCCTCTGCCACTGGGCTAGTCCCCGCCCCCCGGGAGCCCGGCCCGGCCCCCGGGCGGGGGGGCCGGGGGCGCTGCCCGGCCGCGCCCCGGGGGACCGGTCCTGGAGCCAGGACCCGCGGGCCCGCCCCGGGCGGGATCCGCGGCTGCCGCCGGGGCCCCCAGAGGGTGGCGGGCCAGGTGCCTGGCGGGCGTGACCGGCCTCGGGCCGCGAAGGGGTGGGCGGCGAGGCAGGTAGAGGGGGAAGGCTCCAGGTCGGAGGAAAGGGGCCCACCTTCCTCCTTTCCCCGGAGGGGTGGGGGCGCCACTCTGGGAGACCCGGCCGCTCCGGGCGGTGCGGCCACTCCCTGCAGTTCAGTTTGTAAGAGGTGGAGGCCCGAGGGAGGAGGGCAGCAGTGGCTCAGCCAGAGGAGCCCTGGAGGGCCAGTACAACGTGGCCACCCCAGAAACCCTGGAAAGACTTTAGAGCCAGGTGTGGCCTCCCTCTGCCCCCATTCATTTACTCATCCATTATTCAACAAACAGTTCCCAAAGTCTATGAGACTGCAGTGTCTCTGGACATACACACTGGGACCCTGCTCGCAGGGGACTTTGAGTTCAAGAGGGAGAGTAGCCACACGCATCACTAATGATGCATTCAATCGTTCAACGAAAAGGAGCGCCTACTATGTGCCGGGCTTGAGAGCTGGAGGGATTGGAGAGATTCTTTAAAATCCAGACCTTCTCTGGAGGCGTCACTTCCTAACAACATAGTGGATAAATGGCCACCCTTCTGTTTTAAGACTTCTCTCTCTCTATAAAAGGTAGTAGACCCAGAACTTGGGGAGGTAGGCTGCTAGGAAATTGGAGGAGTGGTCTTCCTTATCCCGGCCCAAAAAAGATGCCCAGCTGGTCACTTCCTCCAGATGTGAGGTGGGCTTAGATTTGTATCATCTCTCAGTCATTTCCTGTTTATGAGACAAGTCATGTGACCCATCTAAGCCTTGCTTTCCTCATCTCTAAAATGAAGATGGTTGTAAGTCCCTAAGGTGATGTGAGAATTAGAGGGTTTTGGATACCTTGGTGGCGTTGTGGTTAAGAGTTCGGCTGCTGACCAAAAGGCTGGCAGTTAGAATCCACCAGGCACTCCTTGGAAACCCTATGGGGCAGTTCTACTCCGCCCTACAGGGTCAGTATGAGTCGGAATGGACTAGGCAGTGGGTTTGGCTTTTTGGTTTATTTATGTGGTGTGGAGCCCTGGTGGCACAAGTGGTTAAGCATTTGCCTGCTAACCAAAAGGTTGAGAGTTCAAATCCACCAGCCACTCCTTGGAAACCCCATGGGGCAGTTCTGCTCTGTCTCACTATGAATCAGGATCGACTAGATGGCAGTGGGTTTTTAGGTATGTGGTGCAAACGGTAAATGTGCCCAGCTGCTAACCAAAGGTTGGAGGTTGGAATCTACCCAGAGGTATCTCAGAAGAAAGGCCTGTCAGTCTACTTCCAAAAAATTAGCCATCGAAAACACTGTGTAGCACAGTTCTATTCTGACACACATTGGGTTGCCATGAGTTGGAATTGACTCCATGGTAACTGGTGTGTAGACATGGAGTGGTCTATTCCAGAAGGTCGCCTGGAAGAGAAACTCTATAAAGGCAATTTGTGTCTGAATCCGGACCCTGACCTGCCCTCCTGGAGAGTGAGGTGGCAACAGGGAATGTATGATAAAGGGCCAGGGAAATGGTTTAATCCAGAGGTTGTCCAAGTTTTAAAAGTCACCAAATCTTTCAATTAAAAAAAAAAAAATCCATAGAATCTGGACCACAAAGTTTTCATGCCTGGCTCATTCTAAGACACATGTGTTTGTATATGCTGTTTCCTCTGCCTAGAATGTCCTTGCATGTTGAATCAATCTGGAAAACTCTTGTTCTTCCTGCAGAATGTTGTGTATCTTTGTATCATGAGTATCTATTACTATTCCTAGCAGAGAGTAGGTACAATGTCGATGTCAGACTGAATTGAATGCACCAAAATACAACAAATCCGATGCCAATTTCTAGTTAAAATTCCATATAAAGAGTGAGGGGGGAGAAAAAAAGGGTGAGGTTGTGGAAATAATAAATAAGAAAAAATATTTAGATTGGTTTAGAAACTAGAAATTGTTATATAGTGGTTCTCTTTCCTTTTTATAATGATATTTTCTCAATAGTCACAGTTTTAAATAATAACCAATAATAAGCAGTTCTCCATCTGTAGGTGGCAAAACAAATTTTAATGATCCTTAATTTGTACTTGGGAATAAATGCACCACCATGGCGTGAGGATGTAATTTGGAAATAGAAGTCAAGAAAGAAACTGGGTTTGGAAATACTAGGCTTAACCAAATTTGAATATATAATCAGTAGTTTTACAAAAACTTGACTTTTGCTCACCAAATACTCCCTGGGAATGTGAGTAGTTTGAAAAGCCCTAGTCTAGACAACAAATGTTTACAGGGTTCACAGAAGGGGACACTCACAGAAGGGGATTGGGCATGTTCAGGGCATATTGTATGGAGGAGATATGATTGGAAACGGATCCTGAAGGCATACAGAAAAGGAGGAACAGTGTTCTAATTTGGTGAAAGAAACTGGAGTAGGTGGTAGGCAATGCTGTATGGGAGAGGGATGAGAAGACTAGAAAACTGATCCATGGGGGGCATGCAATACTGGGTGGGGAACAAGGGTCAGTTCATGGAGTCTTTAATGCCAGGCCAAGGAGTTTGCAATTTATCGAGTCAGCAGTGGAAAACTGGTAGACACTATTTAAATCAAAAGCATGCTGCCATCAAAAGTGTGCTTTAGGACAACACTGCATGTGGTTAATGCCATGGAATTGTACACTTAAAAATGACAAATCTTATGTTGTATACATTTTACCATCATAACTTTTTTCAAGTGTGCTTTGGGAAATAAATTCTAGGAAAGTCTGAGAAATGGACTGAAGGAGTTGAGATTTGCAGTGGTCTACCATGGTGGCAGTAGAAATGAAAAGAAAAAGTGGATTTGTGAGATGTTCAGATGTTCACCTTTCATTATGTTTACTCCACCTACTTCCATAAAACATTTGATCTAGATCAACAGGACCTGATGACTAACAGGATATGTGTGTGTATGTGTGTGTGTGTGTGTGTGTGTGTGTGTGCGTGCGTGTGTTGAGGACTGGGGGAAGGGACAGACTACTAAAGACAGAAAGGATACAGAAATGACTGTTTTAAACCTGAGTGACTGAGCTACCCATTTGTTACAACACTGTCTTAAGCTTACCCCCAGAGCATCAGTGATTTTCGGCAAAGGCAGATGCTTCCTAAGAGATGAAGGGAAGCGTCTTCCCTCTGTGGGAAGGTCAGCCCAATCAGTGGGTAATACTGTTCCAGGTTCTCCAGATGATGTAGAATCCTTGTTGCTTGTGGAAAACGGAAGATACCTGCTAACTTCCACAAACTGGGTTAGACTCTTCATACTACTGTTAATTCAAGGGCAATGATAGAAACTCAACTCAGACTAACTTAAAACAGAATTTGTTGACTCACATAGAGAAGGATGGAATGGCTCTCAGGGTTGGCTGGATTCAAGGTGTTAAAAGATACAAAATGGCCTCTCTCACTCTCCATTTTGTTCTGCATGCTGACATCTTTCCTATTGAAGATGGGCTTCCTCCATGCAGCTGAGAATATGGTCCCTGGCAGCTTACATCATCCCATCTTAGAGAACTCCTTTTCCAAGGAAGGGCTTTGCTTGGCCAGTGTAAATCATGTGCTCACCTTTTGGCCCAATCATTGTACTTAATCACTGAAAGTACACTGTGCTTGGTCAGGATTTAGTCACATGCACACGTATAAGTCAAGAAGGGTAGAGTGATTGGCAGCTTTACCAGAATTACCTGATTGAAATTGGGGGTGAGCAGAAGCCCAAAGGAATAGGGGAAAGGATGCTGGGAAGACAGATGTCCACTATTTGCGGGAACAAACTTTAGTCAGGGAATTTAGAAGGAAGGGCATTGGCTATCTAGGACGGGGCCTTGCCGTACACCAAGACAAAGCAGTTCAGTGTCAAGAAAAGTTATATAAAGTGCCTTGAGAGTGGCATTAGAACATGGATACCATGGCATATTCCCCTTAAGGTATTACTTGAGATGCAATCTTGATCTCCAGTGTAGCATGGTAGTTAAACATGTGGACTCTAGAGTCAGACTGCCTGGGTTCCAATCTTTAGGTTACTTAACCTCTCTGTCTTTCTACTTCCATGTGTTTCTGCTATCAATGCATAGAAAGTTACCCCAAAACTTAAACAAAAATTATTTATTATCTTACAGTTTCTGTGGGTTAGGGATTCAGAATCAGCTTAGCTGTTTGGTTCTGGCATGGGGTCTTTCATGAGGCTGCAGTCAAAATGTTGGCCAAGACTTCAATTATTTGAAGGCTTGACTGGGGCCAAAGGATCTGCTTCCAAGATGGTGCACTCATATGGCTAGTGGCAGGAGGCCTCAGTGCCTCATCACGTGGGCCTCTCCACTGAGTTGCTTGAGTGTCCTTATACCTTTCTTATCTAGTCCCTCAAATCCATCAAAATAAGCCAAAATGTTCAAAGCTTCAGATCGTTCTTGGACATAGCAGCTAACTAATGTGATGTCCTAGTTCGTGTTAAGAAAGCCGTTTGATTCAGAGGTGAGATTTGCAGCATGTCAGAAGACTATAATGAGAAAGGATGTTAACTGGTCCACGAGAAATCTATGACCCAGATTGGGGTGATCCAGGAGAAAAAGGAGCAAGTCACAATGCTTTTATCGATTTAGTCTTGGAAATCACACATCAACAATTTCACCATATTCTATCCAAGCCCAGACCACACTCAAAAGAAGGGGAATTAGATGCCACCTTTTAAACAGCAGACCATCAAAGAATTTAGGAATATATTTTAAAACCATCACACCACATCCGTAAATCAAGGTGATAGATAGGACTGTTCTGAGAATTAAATAAGATAATACATGCAAATCTCCTGACACATAACAAGGGTTGAATAATCGTACTGGTTATAATTACTACTACAACTACTATTACCAGCCTCGAACTTGGTATGTGTTGTTAATATCCTTGAATGTTCAAGATTCCTGTAGAAAGGCATTAAATCAAAACCCTAAACATGCATATTGTTGCCAAGCCAAGCAGAAAACTCTTACTAATTAAAATTTATTTTCAGCATAAATTTAAAAATATTTTTACTTCTATAATAGTAGTATTTGAAGTAAAGTCACACTTCTTTAGTGTCTACAAAGTACTAGGTATTATTCTAGGTGAACAAAATAAGCAATGCCCTGCCATAATGTACCTCACATTAGAGTGGAGAATACAGGGCATAAACAAGAAAACAAAACACATGTCCAATATAATTTCAGGTAGTGATAAGAAATATGAATAAAAATGAAGCTAGGCAAAGAGATTGAGAGGAACTGAGGTGGGCGTGTGCTAGTGGGAGGGAGGGGATACTGGTTTAGATACGGTGGTTAGCAAGACCTCACTAAGACAGTGACATTTGAGCAGAAATCTGAGCAAAGTTAGAATACAAAATCAGAGGGAAGAGAGAGAAAACAACAAGGGCAAAACCTAGAGACTGGAAGAAGCATGGTGTGTTCAAGGATCTGCAATTAAGCCAGTGTGGATGAAGCTGAGTGAACAAGAAAGAGTGCATAGGAGATGAGGATGGAGAACTGACCAAGAGCGAGACTTACATATGGCTTTGTAGACCAAGGTGAAGAATTGGGATTCCTTTCTAAATGACACAAGAATTCATTTGGAGGGCTTGGAGCCAGGCAATGATATGATCGAATCACTTGGCTGCTGGGTAGAGAATGGAATGAAATGGGAAAAGAGTGGATGTGGGCACAATTACAGAGGTCAATATGCGAGATCTTAGTAGTGTGGACTAGGTGGAAATTGTCAAGACAAGAGTAGTGGTTGGGTTGAGAGTGTGTAGGATTGTATAGTAATGCAGAGATTTAGTCTCCTAGGCAGCTGCAACAAAGTACCACAAACTGAGTGACTTAAAACAAGAGAAGTTTATTGTCTCACAGTTCTAGAGGACAGAAGTCTAAAACCAAAGTGTCAGCAGAACTGTGTTCTCTCTAAAGGCTTTAGGGGAAGATCTTTCCTTGCCTCTTCCTGGTAATCCTTGTCTTATAGATGCATCACTCCAATCTCTGCCTCTGTCTTCACATTGCTGTCATCCTTCTGTGTCTTTCCATCTCTCTATCTCTCCTTTTTATTATAAGGATACCACTCATATAGGATTAAGACCCACCCTACTCCAGTATGACTTCATGTTAACAGGTAACACCTTCAAAGACCCTATTTCCAAACAAGGTCATGTTTAGAGGTAGCAGGGGTTAGAACTTCAACATATCACAATTCAACCCATAACAGTGACACTGACAGGACCCATATTGGTGGAGGAGTAAAGTTGAAAGCTAGATTGCAGTGGAGTAAAGAGAGCTTTGGCAGACAGGAAGTGGAGAAGATGAGCAGAGGTGGCTCATTCAAAGCCTTTGGTATGAAAAGCAGAGAAGTGGGACAGTAGATGGAGGTGGCGTCAGATGCGGGAATGGTTTTTAATACAGATGACATCGCAGCATGCCTATACAATGATAGGAATGTTGCGGTAAAGAAAGGAAATAGTGCCTCTATGAACAACTGCTTCCTTTGCCATGAAGACCAGAACTGGTTGGTGCCCAGCTACCAATACTGAACGTTTTCATCAAGAAGTAGAGAAGAATCTTGATCAAAAGGGGGAAAATGTACAGCAGAATTTCAAATTCTTGTAGAATCTAGACTTTTCTGGATCCATGGAGGCTGGATGAACCCCTGAAACTATTGCCCTGAGATAATCTTTAAACATTAAACCAAAAATATCCCCTGATATCTTCTCAAAACCAAACAAGAGTTTAGCTTAACTAGGAAAGAATGTCTGGCTTTAGCATTGTGCTCGAAAGCAACTCGAAAGATCAGATAGGAAACTAGGGGAAGTGAGTTTATGTTAATGGGGGAGGAACAACTCAGAAACGGAAGATGGGAATGGTTGCACAACTCAAAGAATATGAATGTCACTGAAGTGTACATGTAGAGACTTCTGAATTGGTGTATGTTCTGCTGTGTATATTTTCAACAACAACAAAAATAAAATAAATTACCAAACAAAGAAATAAAGGAAATAGCCATGCAGTAGAGAGAGAAGGTTAGAACTACAGCAACAGAGTCTTTGAAAAGGCCAGTGGGGAGGGGATGCAGGAGGCCAAAGTGGAGGGGCTGTGCTTGGACAAGACCACTGAGAGTATATCCATTGCAAGAGCTGAGTACAGGGCTGCAGATGAGGTCAGTTGATAGGTTTGGAGCTCTCTTCTATTATTTCTATATTCTCAATGAAATCATCAAATGAAAGTGAAGAAAAAGGAAAGGTATCAGATAGGGGGATGCAATCTGCTGGGACAATACTGGCTTAGCCTGTTGTCCCAGCAAAACTATTAATGACATCTCCTTTCACTCTCAGAAGTATCCAGGTTTAGACAATAAATTTCATGGTGTTTCTAGTGTTAGATATTTGAGAATAGACAAAAAGATGTGAAAAGTTGACACAGAGAGAAGAGTGAATTGACTAGGAAAAAATAGTGGCATTGCTGGGAGGTCCTGAAGACTCAGTGTATATTTGTGGTCATATTTAAAGTCAGACCAGTCAGACCAGTAAGTATGGTGTGCTTTATCCAATCACACTGAGTTGTTCAGAGGCAAGCTGGAGCAGGCGGGGTGTTGGGTTTAACTGAGGTTGGGATTTGCCATGTAAATTCACTAGACGACAGAGGGGAAAAGGAGTTAAGAGTGTATGTATGGAAGTGATCATAATGATGGAATAATGGCCACCAAACCTAAGCTGGATAACGAGGGAAGTGATAACATGGGGTGGGAGTATAGGTGACAAAAACAAAATTGTGAGGTCAGTGGATTGAAACAAAGATTGTTGGAGTGGAAGCACTAAGCAAGTGGAGACACTTGAAATGACACAGTCAGTAATGGTGGCTACCACTCACGAACAATTACCTTGCAGGACATGCTTTCAACGTGTGACCTTTTGTTTCCTTCACCTCTTTCTTACATTCCCTACTCATACTATAAGGACCTGCTGCTGTCCCACCAGGACAGAGGCAGGATCAACATTCACAACCTCAAGGACCTTAACAGTGAATCTGAGAAGAGGACTGGCCACAGATACTGGGGCTGGGAGAGGTGCTGAGCAATAAGGGAGAAAGAACTAAAAGAAAGGAACTCCCAAATACCCAACTGAAATGGTCTTTGAATGACCTGACTTGAAGGCAGAAAATAAATGTGTCCCACTATTCATAAACTCCAGTGTAATATTGTTTGATTGCTGGTAATAAAATGAACCAGCCATCCCTTCTAGACATTGTAGGCAAAACTCAACAGTTATATACATATTGTCTCATTTCAATAGGTAAGTACAATTGGTCCCATTTTTATAGATGTAACAAGGAAAAGGCCATGATCCCTGGGATATGCTCTGGAAGGGTCAGGTAGAGCTTCTATGGCCATCAGTAGACCCAGGCTCTCTGTAGGGTTTGTGCTTGGGGAAAAATTATTTATTGCAGAGACTACCAGGGGACTAAGAACTGGTCCTGTGACTCTGAAATCTTTCAAGGGAAGTGAGTGGATGCAAGGGAGCAAACAACATCGATTTTGTTAGCTGTGTATTTTTTGGGCGGGGGGGCAGGGGAGTTGCGAGAAGGAGGAACTTGGATTTTTGTGAGCCCAACACTCCTTTGTCTAGGAAGATCAAAGAATTTTTGTTTATACACAGTAGTCAATTCATAACCTTTATGGAACCCGGGACATGCTCATCAATTTGGCTTCGAGTGCCTAAACTGCACTTTATATTAGAGGTTCTCAAACTTTTAGGTTTCAGTATCCCTTGACACTCTTAAACATGATTGCAGGCTCCAAAGACCTTTCATTTATGTGGGTTATTTCTATTGATGTTCAGCATATTAGAAATTAAAACCAAGAAATTTTTAAAATACAGGAATGCACACACATAAAAATAACACACAAGCACACGTTCCGTTAGTCATCAGAGTGATAAAGTTATCTAGTCATGCAGCCTCTAGAGAACGCCTCTGCACAGGGTTAAGAGGATGAGCATGAAAAAGGCAAAAACATCTTAGAATTATTATAAAATAGTTTGACCCTATGGAGTCCCTGAAATGGTTTCAGGGGTCCTGGGGTTCCCTGGATCACTCTTTGAGAACAGCAGCTCTACAAACAATCCAAACTTGTTGTCCACCGAGTAGATTCTGACTCATGGCGGCCTCATGTGTTACACAGTAGAACTGTTCTATAGGGTTTTCTTGGTTGTAATCTTTACGGAAGCAGATTGCCAGGACTTTCTTCAATGGCACTATTGAATGGGTTCGTACTGCCAACCGTGCGGTTAGTAGCCAAGTGCAAACCATTTGCACCACTCAGGGACCTTCTACAGCTCTACAGAATCACGAGAAAGGCTGTCTTTGTTGTGGGTGGAGTTACATCTTTGAAAATTCTGTGAAAAAGTTTCTTTTCTAAAAGTAAACCTACACTGCATTGCTGCAACTTCTTGGGAGGTGAGTGTGCGTATTCTTGTTCAAACAGCTGCCCGAAGGAGCCCAGGAAGAGAAGCCCAGAGGCCTCCGCAAAGGACCTGGGGGCATCATTCTTCACCTTAAGCTGTGGAGGCACTCTAAGGAAGCATGACTGAAGAATATTGTTGAACTCCTACAAGTGGTTTTCTTGTTCTTCTTATTCTTCCTACTTCTCCTTCTCCTTTTTCTTTTTCACCTTTTTTAATGAAAAATTCCAAACACGCAAATTACAGAGAATAATACAATGAGCCTGCGTGTACCCGTTACCCAGCTATAAGAACCTATCCCCCTACTCCCACCCACTAGATTATTTTAAAGCAAGTTCCAGACATCAGATCATTTCATCTGAAAATACGTCAATATGTATATCTAAAAGACACAGACTTTTCTTTTAAAAACAACTTTCACACCTAAATTAACACTAACTCCTCACTATCACCAAATATTCACTCAGTGTCCAAATTTCCCCAGTCATCTCAGAAATTATTTTTAAAAGTTGATGTGTGTGAATAAGGATCAAACCATCCATACATTGCGTGTCTCTAAAATCTCTTTTAGCCTTTAGGTACTCCCTCCCCTTTTCCTTGCAGTTTCTTTATTCAAGTAACCAAGTCATTTGTCAGCAGTGTCATTCAGTTTGTTCCTCTGAACCCAGTATTTCATATATACTGGTAGCTAGAAATAGAGTCTTGATGAGATTTGGGATTGTTTGGCGAGATGAAATACATCATAGCTGGTGTCGTGTACTTCCATCAGAAGGTACTTAATGTCTGGCTGTCACTCTTTTTGTGATTTTAGCATCACTGATCAATGCCTAGATCCATTACTTCATTAAAAAAAAAATTTTTTTTTTGTTAGGTGTTGCAAATTAATGATTACCATTCTTTCCTTACTTGTCAGCTGGATACTTCTATGAAACTTTTTAAATTGTACTTTAGATGAAGGTTTACAGAGCAAATTAGTTTCTCATTAAACAATTAATACACATACTGTTTTGTGACATTGGTTGCCAACCCTACTACATGTCAACACTCTCCCCTTCTTAAACTTGGGTTCTCCATTACCAGCTTTCCTGTCCCCTCCTGCCTTCTCATCCTTGCCCATTTAGTCTTGTTTTGTTCTATGAGCCTGTCTAATCTTTGGCTGGAGGGTGAACCTTAGGAGTGACTTCAGTACTGAGTTAAAAGAGTGTCCAGCGGCTGTAATCTCGGGGTTTCTCTAGTCTCTGTCAGACCAGTAAGTCTGGTCTTTTTTTTTTTTTTTTTTGAGTTAGAATTTTGTTCTCCATTTCTCTCCAGCTATGTCTGGGACTCTGTACTGTGATCCCTGCTCTATGAAACTTTTCCTGATAGTTTTCTCTGAGATATATTTGTACAGGAAAGGCTGGTTCAATGCTTCATTGTTTATCAATTTACCACATAATGAGTTGGTTCTTTAACATCCTCCAAAGGATCCATGAGGTATTTTTTTAGTGACATTATAAACTCATGAATTTTAACATATTTAATATGTTACATTCCCTTGCCATTGTTCTTATTGTTGCTCAAATTGCACCTGCTTTGGCCAGGAGGAGTCTAGTCCCATTGTCTCCTGAGCTTTTGGTAGCATCCATGCTTTCTGGTAGGATAAGATGTTCAGACTCATCTTGGCCATTTCCTGTACCATACCTGGCAATCTGCCATTTCACTGGTGATCCTTGGTTCATACTGGGGGAGATGGTATTTACAGACCACAATCTGGGTACTAGGTTGTGGCTACTGGATTGATCATTGTTTCTAGACCTTTTCAATGGACAAAGCTGGAAATTTTTTGCAGTTCTTTCAGTCTTTAGGGTGTATCAGGAAAAAGATGTCCAGTCAAATTACTTTGTTTTAAAGTCACTAGAAACAATTTCTTCACAAATGATTAAGTCAACAACTCACTATAGATTTAGATGTAAATGACTGAATAATAATTAAATATGGGGAAGAGAAATCCCCTGTGCAGAAAAATTCCAAATAATTTATATAGCTACTCCCCCCTCAAGAAAGTAGAACATAACTCTCTACTCTTTAAGTGTGGGCTGTGCATGGTAATGTCCTCCAAAACAGCACAGTATGGAAAGGGGGAAAAAGAGTAACTTTACAATAGAAAAATCTGACAAACACAATCACAGGTCAACATCATCGGTCATTTTGAGAGTATATGTATTTGATATAATGTAATAAACATAGCACCCTACTTCTATGGTCTCCTTCCCAAAAAACCCATAATCCTGGTCTAATCATAAGAAAAACATAAGATAAATCCCAATACAGGGGCATTCTGCAAGATATCTGACCAGTACTCCTCAAAATGTCAAGGTCATCAAAAAACAAGGGAAGTCTGAGAAACTGTCACAGCCAAGAGGAGTCTAAGGCGATATAATGACAAAATGTAATGTGGTATCTTTGATGGGATCCTAGAACAGCAAAAAAAGGATATTAGGTAAAAACAAAGGAGATCTGCATGAAGTATGGACTTTAGTTTATAATTATGTATTAAAGCTGGTTTAGTAACTGTAACAAATTTACCATACTAATATAAGATGTTGATAATAGGGGACACTGGGTGCAGAGTTTATGAGAACTCTCTGTACTATCTTTGCAGTTTTTCTATAAATCTAAAACTGCTCTAATAGTTTATCTTAAAAAAAAAGCAAGGCTATGTGCAAAATATAATAATATAATAAATGCAGTGAAAACATTTTTAGAAATGTTTTTCTATAGGTAGGAGACCATTAAAGGCAAGGTTATTTCTGAAGAAAAGTGTTGTTTTATTTGTTTGAATAACAACATAGCTAAAAATACACATTCAGAGGAAGAATAGAACACCCATGTTCATTGCAGCATTGCTCACAATAGGAAAAAGATGGAAACAACCTAGATGCCCAACAGATGAATGGATAAACAAACTGTGGTACATACACACAATGGAGTATTACACAAAAATAAAGAATAATGATGAATCTGTGAAGCATCTCATAACATGGATGAATCTGGAAGGCATTATGCTGAGTGAAATAAGTCAACCACAAAATGCCAAATATTGTATAAGACCACTTGTCTTAATCATCTAGTGCTGCTATAACAGAAATACCACAAGTGGATGGCTTTAATAAAGAGAACTTTATTTTCTCACAGCTTAATAGGTCACAAACCCAAATTCAGGGCGTCGGCTCCAAGGGAAGGCTTTTACTCTCTGTTGGCTCTGGAGGAAGGTCCTTGTCCTCAATCCTCCCCTGGTCAAGGAGTTTCTCAGGCGCAGGGACCCTGGGTCCAAAGGATGCACTCTGCTCCTGGTGCTGCTTTCTTAGTGGTATGAGGTCCCCAACTCTCTGCTTGCTTTGTTTTCCTTTTATCTCTTGAGAGATAAAAGGTGATGTTGGCCACACCCCAGGGAAACTCCCTTTACCTTGGGTCAGGGAAGTGACCTGAGTAAGGGTGGTGTTACAATCCCACCTTAATCCTCTCAATGTAAAATTACAATCACAAAATGGAGGACAACCACACAATACTGGGAATCATGGCCTAACAAAGTTGATACACACATTTTTGGGGGGGACATGATTTGATCCATGATACCACTGCTGTAAATACTCATAAAAAGGTTCACATACAAAAAGAAACAGTTTTTGATGGTTTTGAGGGAGGGGACGGGTGGGGATGGAAAAACACAGACAAGAGATAAGTGGAAACTTTGGTGAAGAGTAAGACAGTACACAATACTGGGGAAGCCAGCACAACCTGTATAAGGCAAGGTCATAGCAGCTCCATAGATGCATCCAAACTCCCTGAGAGACCAAATTGCTGGGCTGAGCGCTGTGGGGACCATGGTCTTAGGGACTATCTAGCTCAATTGGCATAACATAGTCTATAAAGAATATGTTCTACATTCAACTTTGGTGAGTAGCGCCTGAGGTCTTAAAAGGCTGTGAGCGGCCATCTAGGATACTCCATTGGTCTCACCCCTTCGGGAGCAAGGAAGAAGGAAAAGAACTAAAGATACAAGGGAAAGATGAATCCAAAGGACTAATGGACCACATCTACCACGGCCTCCACCCGACTGAGTCCAGTACAATGAGATGGTGCCCAGCTACCAACACTGGCTGCTCTGACAGCGATCACAACAGAGGGTCCCAGATGGAGCTGGAGAAAAATGTAAAACAAAATTCTAACTCAAAAAGAAAGCCCAGACTTGCTGGCCTGACGGAGACTGGAGAAACCCTGAGACTATGACACCTGGACACCCTTTCGGCTCAGTAATGAGGTCACTCCTGAGGTTCACCCTTCAGCCAAAGATTGAACAGACCCATGGAACAAAACAAAACTAAGCACACCAGCCCTGGGGCAGGGACTAGAAGGCAAGAGGGAACAGGAAAGCTGGTAATAGGGAACCCAGGGTTGAGAAGGGAGAGTGTTGACATGTGGTAGGATTGTTAACCAATGTCATGGAACAATGTGTGTACTAACTGCTTAATGAGAAACTAGTTTGTTCTGTAAACCTTCAGCTAAAGTACAGTAAAAAAAAAAAAAAAAAAGAGGAAGAATATTTTTCTCTTCATAAAAAAATGAAGCATGACTTTTTTTTTCCACACAAGCAAAGCTTATTGAAGAGGCTTGCAAGCAGAGATGAGGAGGGCCTAAGCAACGCATACCCCTGTCTCACAGAACAAACGACTAGCCTGGGCTTTTAAAAGTTCTTGGGCAGGAAAAGATTCAAGTCTACTCATAGGCACAGGCAGGGATATGTTAACTATGGTGCACACACAGCAGCCTTCCAAGATGGCTCCTGTTCTGGAGGCCTCTGGGATTTGTAGCAGGACTTATTATGGGGTGTCATGCCTGCGCAGTCTCCCTGCTGCTGCTGCAGGCCCTCACTGCCCCTGGTGGAAGTTCACACTGAGGTCACAGGTGGATGTTCTGCGCATGTCCCTGGGGCTGGTTTTCTCCAGCTGCTTCTGAAAGACAACTTGAAAGAAGCTTATGGGGTACTTTCTGATACCCTGCCCCATTGTTCTGGGGAATGGCTTTATTTCTGCGCCCTAGCTCACTTCTTGTTACTTGGAAACATGACATTTTTAAAATATCTACAGGGCTGTAATATCACTCTTGTTTATCACAAGGTGAGAGGGAAAGTGGGATTTATCTGAGAAAAAGGCACTACTTCCAAATAACAAGCTATCTGGGAAGAGGAAGATTCTGGGGAAGGTCCACCTCTGAAAATGAGCTACTCCAAATTCTAGAAAAGAGGAATTCAAACCTGCATGGGATCCTCAAAAAAGGACAAAAAAAAAAAGGATATATGAATAATGACCAGGGAGTCACAAGAAAAGATTAATATGAATAGGGAACAGAAGGAGATAAAAAAGAAAGATGGATGAAATAAAACATTTCAAGGAAACTTAAAATGTTGTAGCCGAAGTAAAATTAACATTTTAAACAACCAATGACAGTGTGTAGTGTGGACAGAAAGCTTGAGAATATCTCCCAGAATTTAGAATAAAAGAACAAAGAGATTAAGACAAAGAGAAATAAATGAAATATGGTGAATGAAGGACAAAAATACGATAAAAACTATGACTGAAGAAAAGAAAAATTAGAAAAGAATCAAAATCCGAAGATACAATGGAAGAAAATTATGATGAGCTAAAGACTGACCAGGTTATATGAATTTAAAATGTTACCCAGGTTATACAAAGAAAGTAGTCATTTATATGTAAAGGCAAAACAATAACTTCCTCATATTAATGAGCACTCAGAAAATATACTTTTCTTGTGGCCCTTCTTGAAAAAAATTAGCTAGTCATGAATGCCAATCAAATTCAAAACTCAGTAATGACAGTCATAAAGAGATCAGCAATAAACACTGAAATTGGTCTAAATAATTAAGTATTAAAAGTGTTTTACACCTAGTTTTAAAACTGAGAATGAATGGAAAAATAATAATAATCTGGCATTAAAACCTGAAGAAGGGGGAAAGTAAATTGTACCAAGCATTCCATCTCAAATGGGGGACTAAGGGGTGCAGAGCTCAAAGATACTGCCATGCTCCTGACCCTGGAATCAGAAAAATAAAAATCAGAGAGCAAATTTGAAATACTAAAAATAACCACTACTAAAATTTACATGACTTATTAGCTTCTAAAACACAGACAAATGTAACAGCAAAGTTAATATAATCCATCTAGCATAAGATAGGAAATAAAGAAGACAGCAAGGAAATATACAACACAGAAAACATGAGTTAAGATGACAGGGGCAATATAGCGACAAATGTAAATGGGATAAATACCCATAAGAGAGGCAAAGGCTTCAATTAAGCTCCAAAAATGCATTAGGCCAAAAACTACTTATTTTTCACACATGCACACAAAAAAAGAAATGAAAGTAATAAAACTGTTTAAAAACCAAAATAATAGAGGAAGACATGGGATAAATGCAAAAATGAAATCTAGGCAAAAACAATAAATGGAACATTTTACGGTGTTAACAAATACAAATCAAAATGATATTATGCAATATTCAGCGAATACTTAAGAAATCCCACTGCTTTTTCAGGAATAAAAAGTACACACATAACATTTAATGCTAACTGCTACCAAAATTTAAAATAAGATTTAGAACACTGTTTGAATTGTTCTGTTCCTCATAATATTCTATTTAAATTATTTTTAAAATAGTAAAACAGAAAGAAAAACTGATAGGGTGTAATTTTGAAACATACCATTATTGTTTTTGACAAATTAACAAAAAATAAAGATATTTTTAAAAGTATTTAAATCATAAAATTGATGTTTAATTTTTAAATGTGATGAAAAGAGAACACATTTAACTGGCAATTATGGAAAATTTATAAAAATAGAACCCATAATAAAATGTGAAAAAAATGCAATAAAATATAAATTAATAACTGGCATTACCTGAAGATAATTGATCATGGAAATAATCCTCTTAAAGTAAATCCCCTAGAAAGGAAGTTCAAAATTTTATAATGAAGAAGAAAAGGTGGGGTGAGACTTTACCTTCAAAACACTAAAGATAAAAATCACCAAGTTAAGCTTATTTTCTGGTATATTAAATGAAAATAAAAAACAAAATTTTTAAATTAAATATTGATTTTTCATATTTTTGACAATATGAACAGCCTTCATGTTTGAATAGAGTTATTTTTATTAAAAAAAAAAAAAGGTCGAGGACTTCATCAGTTTCCTAAGAGTTATTTCAATGCTTTTCTATTAGATAATTCTCCTCTGAAGCTGCCATGTCATCATCCTGTAGACTTCCCTTTTCTTTCAGATATATTCTGCCAGATTCTCATTTGTCAAAAAAATGTAGACAGTTCCAACAATTCTCCAACATCGGCTTCATCAATCTCATCAAACCCTGCAGGACCTCTTTTTAATCAAATTGCAATGTGTTTGCTTTGTTTAGTCAGAAAAACATCCAACAATCAGCAAGACATAAATGACTAGCTGGGAAGGTATGGACTCTAGTCCTACAAGTAAAGGAACTTTTGAAATTAGATCAACTTCATAAATGGTCAATTCATTAGTGATGTTTCATGTCATGAAAATTTTACTCCCCTATGTACCTTCATCCACCACTCATCAGTCAGTTTGTCATACCGTGGTGGCTTGCATGTTACATGGAGGCTATGCCACCAGTATTTTGAATACCAGCAAGGTCACATATGGTGGACAGGTTTCAACAGAGCTTCCAGACTAAGATAGGCTAGGGAGAAAGGGCTGGAAATTAGCCAATGAAAACCTATGGATCACAACAGAACGTTGTCTGACTCGCTTGCTTTGAATATATCATCGGGAGAGATCAATCACTGGAGGACATCATGTTTGGTAAAGAAGAAGGCCAACAAGGGTGATGGAGACCCTCACTGAGATGTACTGCCACAATAGATGCAACTATGGATTTGAACATGCCAGTAATGGTTGAACAACATGATGAATATATTTAACGTCACTGAACTGTACATGTGAAGACTGTTGAATGGCAAATGCTTTGTTACCTATATATTTACAACAATTTTAAAAAATGGGATTCAGTTGAGGTGCTCATCAATGGGAAAGTTATGGAGTTAAACGATTTCATTATTAAATAATATTGAAAATATATAAACTAAGCACTTAACTTTAAGAGAGCTAAAAAAGCATAAAAAATGAAGAATAAGGAATTAACAAAGATATAAATAGCGGTTAAAAAATAAATCCAAATTCTCATTCTTTGAAAAGACCAAAGAAATTTCAAGACTAGCAAAGTGCTAGGAAAAAAGGGAGGAAGAACAGGAGGGAGGGAAGAAAACAGAGACAGAGAAAGAGGGGAAAAGGGAGGGAGGGAGGAAAAGACAAAAGAAAGAAGTAAGACACAATTATATAGTATTAAGAATGGTAAAAGGTATTATTCTGAAGGAAACTTTGGTGGCTTAGTGGTTAAGTGCTACAGCTGCTAACCAAAAGGACGGCAGTTTGAATCTGCCAGGCACTTCTTGGAAAGTCTATGGGGCAGTTCTGTTCTGTCCTATAGGGTTGCTATGAATCGGAATCGACTTGATGGCAGTTGGTTTGGGTTTTGGGGGGGTTATCGTTCTGAAGAGACCACTTTCTGGAAGACTTTCAAAGTCCGTTGGTTCTGAAAGGAATTTCATAAAGTGACTGCTATCGCCACCTGTTGATAGCAGGCAGCGTTGACATTTTTGCCTCAGCTATGTTCACGTCTAAGAAATCTCGTAAACAGAAATTTCAAAATTGTTTTAAATTTCCAATTTCTAGAATATTTTAAATGGTACATGATATCTTACATACCATGTCAATTGATTTTAAAATATTGATTAAATGAAAGTTTTTTTTTTTCTTTTAATACATAACTAAAATTGACTCAAGAAGTAGAAAAGTCAAAAACAAATGACCATGTAAGAAGTCAAAAAAGTTTTTTCCAACATGTTCTGGGGCCAGGCAGTATTACCAGTGAGTACTTTTAAGAAAGTTATTCACTTCAGGAACTCTGAAACTGTTCAAAAATATAGAAAAAAGAGACAGATTCTCTAATTGACTTCTAATTGACTTTATAAAGTTAGTACAGCTTTCATACCATGAAAAAGATGACAAAAATTACAAAAAAGGGAGATGTAAAGACAAATTCCAATTGTAAATATAGACGCAAAAATTCATTTAAAATTATATAGAATCAAATACAACATATATTCAAAGAATATCGCTCTGTGTTCAGGTAGCAATATTTCCAGATGTGCAGCATAGTTCCACATTATGAAATCATCAGTCTGATTTACCACAGTAATAGATCCAAGAAGAACAACCACGTGAAGATCTCAAAAGATGAAAATAAACCCATCTGATAAAATTCAACTGCATGTCTGGCTAAATAATCCTGGTACACTAGGATTAGAAGAATAGTTTATAAACATCAGTAAGATTTCCTCTCCTCCTAAAATCATGAGTAAGAAAAAGATGTGTCAAATCACCACTATTTTTCAGTGTTGTCTTGGAATTTTTGGTTACTGCAACAGGTTACAAAAAAATTTTGTTAAGTTCAATAGTATGTATAACTATTTGGTTTCAAAACTCAAAGTGTATCAACTAAAAAACTACTAAAACAAATACACTAGCTCAAAAAGGTAGCAAACTAAAAAATAAATATAAAACAAAACAAGAGCTTTCCTAGATACTAGTTGAACCCACTTATAAAATATCATGGGAGGGAATCATTTCACAAAAGTATCAAAAACCCTAAAATTTCTTGGAAAAATAAATTTTAAGAGAAGGCACATTTAAAAAAAATACAAAATTCTAAAAAAATAAAAACAGACTTTGACAAATACAAAAGATATACTATGTTCATGGATAAGATGATTAAACATTGCAAATTAATCCATAAATGCAATGTAATTCCAATCAATATCTTGATAGAACTTCTTTTTGGAAATGGATACAGGCTTCCAAAAGGCCAACTAGAATGAACACAGAGAATGCTCAAGACTTTTTTTAAAGGACAGGAAATAAAGTGTGCCTTGCCCTAGCAGACTTTAAAAGTGTGACTAGTTCTGATGCAGGACTAGAAAAATAGATCAATGAAATCCAGTAGAAAGGGCAGACACAGAAACAGGTGCCTATGAGAATGTGGTGTATGATAAAATTGGCAGTGTGGAAAGTCAGATTATAAATAAATGATATTGAGACCATTAACATTAAGTACTTAGAAAAATATAAAGTTAAACCCTGCTCCAGACATATGGTAGATGGTACTTTGTTTTGGATTATACATTGCTCTTTCTATAAAATATTATAACAAATATTATATATAATATCCTTAAGACACATATTCTGTAATATTTCCATGCCCCATTGACGTTAGGCTTAGCCATGTGACTTGCTTTGGCCAGTGAAATGTGAACAGAAGTAACATACACCACACCCAGGTAGAAATTTTATGTGCTATTCATGGCTCCACTCTTGCTAATCTTCCCTCTGCCAGGGGACTGGGATAGAAAGTGCTCCTTGGTCTGGTTCTCAAAATGAAACACTCCTGGAACAGCACCAGAACTCACCTGCAGCCAACATTTTACAAGAATGAGAAATAAATATTTATTAATACAAGTCACTGAAATTTGGGGATCATTTGTTAATGTTCATAACCTAAAGAAAGTTAAATGATAGGGAATGTAGAAAGGTAAAATGTAAAAAAGAAACTATGACATCTCTAGAAGAAAAGATTGATGAATATTTATAAAAATCTACTTCTATTTAAACAAAACATGGAAGAACAACACTTAAGTAAAACAGTTTAAAGATTTGGCTACATAAAAGTTTAAAATTTCTCATAAAACAATGTTCGGCAAACAACAAACCTGGAAAATTTATTTGGAGCACATATGCCAAAGGATTCATATACAAAATGTTCTTAAAAATAAGGAAAAAAAAAAAAAGGTGAATGCCCTAAGGGGCCAAAAACATTAATAAAAGCCAATTCTCAAAAGACATACAAATAGCAGCAAAAAAAAAGTTAACATATGCTTAACCCTATGCTTACCCTCAGGAGTCCCTGGGTGGTGCAAATGGTTAACTGCGAGGCTACCAACAGAAAAGTAGGTGGTTCAAGTTCACCCAGGAGCACCACGGAAGAAAGGCCTGGTAATTTGCTTCCCAAAGGTCACAGACATGAAAACCGTATGGAGCACAGGTCTACACTGACATGTATGGGGTCACCATGAGTTGGAACCAACTCACCAGCAGTGGGTTAGTTATGGTTAGCCTCACTAATCACCAAAGAAATATGAATAAATAATAAGATTATTTTTTCAACTATTTTATTAACAGAGATATAAAGTATCATTGTTTCCAATGTTAGCAAAGGAATAGGGAAAGAAACATTCTCATACACTGCTCTTGAGGTTGTAAATTGGTATAAACTTTTTTAGAAAGCAAGTTGACAAAACATCAGACTTAGAAAGTGATTGACTCAGAAGGTCTACTTTCTGGAATTTATCCTTAAAAATAATTGGACAAACGGGCAAAAATATCTATACAAGCGTATTTATCATAGTGTCATCTATAATAGGGAAAAATCTAGAAAAATCTTAAAAAACTTATTGGTGTCAAGTCAATTTGGACTCATAGAAACCCTATAGGACTGGAGTAGAACTGCCCCACGGGGCTTCTAAGGCCATAAATCTTAATGGAAGCAGACTGCCACATCTTTCTCCTGCAGACTAGCTGGTTGGTTTGAACCCCCCAACTTCCAGTTAGCAGTCCAGCACTTAACCACTGTACCATCAGAGCTCCTTAAGGTTAAGTAAATTATTATACACTTACACAACGGAATACTATGTAACCATTATGGGTAATGATGTAAATGTGTGTTTATTTATAAGAAACGACATATATGATCAAATAAGTGAAAAAAAAATTAAATTACTGGGCTGAAGGCTGTGGGGACCATAGTCTCAGGTAACATCTAGCTCAACTGGCATAATGTAGTTTATAAAGAAAATGTTCTATATTCTGCATTGGTGAGTAGCGTCTGGAGTCATAAAAGCTTGTGAGCAGCCATCTAAGACACTCCACTGATCTCGCCCCATCTGGAGCAAGGAAGAATGAAGAAATCCAAACACACAAGGACTAATGGAGCACAACTACCACAGCCTCCACCAAACTGAGTCCAGCACAACTAGATGGTACCTGGCTACTACCACCAACTGCTGTGACAGAGATCACAAACAGAGGGTCTGGACAGAGCTGGAGAAAAAATGTAGAACAAAATTCTAACCCTAACATACACACAAAAAGACCAGACTTGCCGGTCTGACAGAGACTGAAGAAACACCGAGAGTACAGCCCTCCGACATACTTATAGCTCGGTAATGAAGTTATTCCTGAGGTTCACCCTTCAGTCAAGGATTAGACAGACCGGTAAAACAAAACGAGACTAAATGGGCACACCTGCCCAGGGGCAAGGATGAGAAGGCAGGAGAGGACAGGAAAGCTGGTAATGGGGAAACCAATGTCAAGGAGGGGAGGGTGTTGACATGATGTGGGGTTGGCAACCAATGTCACGAGACAGTATGTGTATTGTTTAATGAGAAGCTATTTTGCTCTGTATGCCTTCATCTAAAGTACAATAAAAAGGATTTTTTTTTAATTTACAAATGCTTATATACAATTATTTTGTTTTAAGAATAAATTGTTTACATGTATAACAGAGATACAATATTGTCATACACTGAATTATGTGTCCCCAAAAATGTGTGTATCAACTTGATTATGCCATGATTCCCAGTATTCTGTGGTTGTCCTCCATTTTGTGATGTAATTTTATGTTAAAGAGGATTAGGGTGGAACTGTAACACCCTTACCAGGTCACATCCCTGATTCAATGTAAAGGGAGTTACCCAGGGGTGTGGTCTGCGCCACCTTTTATCTCTTAAGAGATGAAAAGGAAAGGGAAGCAAGCAGAGAGTTGGGGACCCCTTACCACCAAGAAAGCAGTTCCGGGATAAGAGCCCGTCATTTGGACCTGAGGTTCCTGCACTGAGATGCTCCCAGACCAAGGAAAGACTGATGCATCACAAGGACCTTCCTCCAGAGCGGACAGAGAGAGAAAGCCTCCCCCTGGAGCTGATGCCCTGAATTTGAACTTGGAGGCTACTAGACTGTGAGAGAATAAATTTCTCTTTGTTAAAGTCATCCACTTGTGGTATTTCTGTAATAGCAGCACTAGATGAGTAAGACAAATATGTATGTATATTTAGATGTATATTTTAGTTCTTGTGTGTACATATTTATATACGTATACAATTTTTAAAACATCTAAAAACTGGAGGAATAGCTAAAGGATTATCCTTTGAGGTAATTTCTTCTTTTTGTTCATATGCATTTCAAATACTTCAACAACATACTATTTACGTAATAATGAAATAATAAAATTATATGACAGTATTCTATAAGGCTGTGTTGATTAATCCCTTCAGGGTGAAAAGATCTCTGAGAATATATTGAAAGCTCTTGATTCGCTATCTGTGAAAATACACACATGCAGCTAGACACAGAATTTTCTACTGATTGTCAGGGACCTCTCATTCCTCCTGAATATAATCCATGGACATCAAGATGAAAAGCCCTTAATACAGGAAGACTGAACGCCTGACTTTTGGTTACTCTAAATGCCATAACCTTAGGTCTGCTCAATCCAAGTATCTATAAAGAACAGGACCTATGGCTGTTTAACTTACTGTCTTAGTGAGTTGACAAACAAATTTGAGAATGAATGATTCCAAGGTATGTAATGAGAACCGCATCTTTTGCGCTCTCTCATTAGGAGCATAGTACTATGAAGTACATGCAGAGTTCCTGACCAGACCATGTCCCCTTCAGAAGGAATGTACTAATTCCCTTAGCCAGGACAGGCAAGAGAAAATCTTTTGCTCCGGTCTAGTCTGATCCTTTTCCTGGGTTTGAGGCTCTACTTGCTGGGGTGTCTGCTTCTGTATCCAGGAATTTGCAGATTTTTTGTAATTCTGAGTTGCCTGCAAATGTTTCATCTTCACTTTAAGAACATGCTTATGGAGACTTTGCTGTCCCTGGGTGGTGAAAATGGCTAACATGCACAGCTGTTAATGAAAAGGCTGGATGTTCATGTCCACCTAGAGCTGCCTCAAAAGAAAAGCCTGACAATCTACTTCCGAAAAATCAGCCACTGGAAACCCTATGGAGTACAGTTCTACTCTGACACACATGGGGTCGCTGTGAGTCGGAATCGACTGGAAAACAACTGGTATTGGTAAACGGAGACTTCGCTTCCATTCTGCAAAATTCTAGCTGCCCATGTTAAGTATTAGACAGGGCTGAGTGATGCTCCAGTTCTCTCTCCTAAATACATCCTATAACTGCCTTCTCTTTGTTCTGTTCTCTCACCGTCTTGCTCTAATGGTGGGACGAGAGAGGAACTATGCTCTTCCCCCTACCAATGGATGAGATCCAAACAGAAAACCCATTACTTCCTTCCAACTGCCAGGGCTGTAGCTGTGGTAGTCCAGGGGATCATTAACTAACAGTTCACATTTTCCAACTTGGGGTTGTGTACTTTCTTCGCCTGTAGACAACACAACTGAAGGTTCTTGAGATCAACCAACCAGAGCAATGGTTGCCACTTGGAGGGGCAACTTAGTCCTTTCAAGTCTGGCACAAACTCTTAAAAGTCAAAAAATTAAATGAATGAAGTCATAATGCCCTATAGTCCCTACAAGTAAAAGCAAGTTAAATCAATAGGTCTATATTGAGCATCTATAATGGTTTAGGAATCCCTGGGCAGTGCAAACGGTTAATGCACTGGGCTGCTAACCAAAAGGTTGAAGGTTTGAATCCACCTAGAGGTGCCTCAGAAGAAAGTCCTGGCTTTTCCTTCTGAAAAATCAGCCACTGAAAACCCATTGGAGCACAGTTCTACTGTGGCACACGTGGGGTTGCCATAAACTGGAGTTGACTGGATAGCAACTGTTTTTTATTTTGTTTTGTTTTTAATAAGGACTTAACTCTGTAGGAAGTGTTAGCAGAGATAAGAGTTGAGAAACATTTAGGAAGACAATCCCCAAACATGTAATATGTCTAGACAACAAGTGTATTCAAATACTTAAAATGAAATTTTCCAGATATGTGAAGCTTACCGCTTTCAAGGCAAAGCTTTAAAGAAAAATTATGGAAATCTTTCAGAAGGAGCTAAAACATTTCCCTGCCTTAGGCAGAATATACGGAGCATGGATTAACATTTTCTATACGTCTCTGGATGATCATGAATGTCAACCATCACACTATGCTGCGATACAGGGATCCCCTTGGGGATTGTGAAGTGTACAGGGTGCCTGCAGCTACACAGCATGACTTAGAGCAACCACAGTTTTTACTTCATAGTTCTGCTTTTTATAGTTTTTCATCTCCTCCCATATTGTCACCACTTTCTTGCTGTGAGCAGGCTGCCAACCATGCTCCTCCTTTAAATCTGCTGTAGGCTGGGAAACTATTTAGCCAAATTTTGATAAAAACTGTATCCCAAATAAAAGTCTATAATGAGTAAAGATCTGAGGTTCTCTATCACTTTTGGAGTATGAAGTTTTTCGCGTCTAAGTTTCTGCATAGTTGACACTAATCCCTCCCCACCCCCACCCCCCACTCCCAAGTTCTTAGCTGTGCTGAATAAAGTTTAGTTCGGTTGATAAGTGACATTTGGTCAAATAAGATGCACTGGTGGCACAGTGGTTAAGCATTGGGCTGCTAACCAAAAGGCTGGCAGTTCAAATCCACAGCTGCTCCTTGAAAACCCTATGGGGTAGTTCTACTCTCTCCTATAGGGTTGCTATGAGTTGCAATTAACTTGACAGCAGTGCGTTTGGTATTTGGTTTTGAATAAAATTAAATGTGTAATGGAGAGGTATGTGCTTTAGGTATTCACAAAAGAAAGAAATGGGGTCCTTGGGAAATGCATCTCAGGAAAAGCAAAACTTAAAGCAAAGCAGAAGAAATAAAGGAAAGGAAAGGTCTGAGCATTTACAGAGTCTCACTATTGCCAGGTATTGGGATGGGTACATGTTTTACATTTAGGCTTCACTGTTAGGATTGCACTTGACTGCTTACAACAGAGAGAAGGGATGCATTTGCCTCATATAACAAAAAGCCTAGAAGTTGTTGGCTGCTGCTTGCAGTGATGTGGTCAGAGATCTAGGCTCTTCCTCTCTTTCTGCTCTATCATCATTCACAAACTAACTTTATCCTTGTGTTTAAAAGATGTCTGCAGCAGCCCCAGGCATCACATCCAATGTTTGAGGCAGAATAAAGAGAAAAGGCAAAGACTTTATCCATGTGAGGCTTTTTCTTTTCATTTGGAAGGTCAGCCCTCTCTGGCAAGCTTCTCCTTACATTTCATTATCCAGATCTAGATCACGGGTCCCAATCTGGGATGAGGTTGTATCATCATGGAATAAATTGGGATGCTGATAGCAGAAAACAAATGTGAGTGGGCACTGGTGTTGAATAGGCTAATCTTTTTTATTCTAATAGGGAAACTGAGGCTTGGATATGTTACCTAACCAAATACAACAAGGCTACATTGGGGTTTGAACCTAGAGCTTACTCTTGCCCTCTCCACTGTCATGCAGTGGTAGTAAAAACATATCAGTAATCTTTAGAAAATATGTTCCAGCACAGGGAGCTACAGCGTTTTTCTGAATATGTCAGAATCTTCCCATAGTATCTTTACCCTTGTTCTAACTTTTAAGGGCAGAGTGGCCATTGCTACAGAGCCATAGGCAATGGTAGGATCCCAAGCGCTGTCCACACAGAAGCTAAGAACCCCACTCAGTGAGCTATTCCTTCTCCATGGCTCTAGGGCTAAGATCAGTCTTCCTGTCCCTCTCAGGCCTGCTAGACCACAGCCAGCAACTTCATCAGGCACCCGCCTTGCCCCAGATACAGAGAATTCAACAGCAGTTCAACTCCAGCCCCTGAAGCCACAGAATTCAAACACCTCCACCACCTTTCCCTCATCTCCCCACATGATTCCAATGAATTGGAATAAAACAGAACTGGCTCTTGGGTGTTCTTCTTCACAGCAGAACCATCAATTTCAAGGACACAAGCACCCTTGTTCCTTTTTGTTTTATTAAAAATCCTGCCTTGGGACACATGACAAATAACTTTATTAATTTTCTTTTGCGCTTAAATGTTTCCAGAAAAAAAAATGATGCAGTATTTTGCAAAAATGTAAAGGGAAGATGATTGTGCTACATTTCTTACTCAATATTTCCTATTCATCCTCTATGCTGCTTTCATGATTATTGTTCTGAAATTCAGATCTAACTGGGTCAGTTAAGTGATGCCCCATTATCGAGAAGAAAACTTCTTAACCTTGAGGCCCATGGGTGAACTTCGAAACACTCATAAACCCCATTAAATTGAAAGCAAAATTGCACACGTGTGTGCAAACGTGTTTTTCTGGGGAGATGATCTGTAGATTTTGTCAAATCTTCTAAGGGATCCATGACCATAAATAGTAAAGAACAAATGAACTGTAAGATAAAATCCCAAGCGCCTGGGATAATATTCCAGGACCTTCATAGCCTTCACCCATCCCATCTTTCTGACCTCATCTTGGGCAGCCACTACTCTGAGCCAGTCTGCTTCTTACGCTCTCGGGATGTCTTCTCTCTGTAGCTTTTCCATCTTCTCACCTGGTTGGTGTGGATATAACATACAACTCAGTTTTCATCCTCCAGCTCTTTGCTTTATATTCATCTCACTAGAGAACTCAGGCACACTCATGAGTGGTTTTTATTTCCCAGAGAAAGACTTGCAAATTGAAATCTGCAACCCTGGGCTAACTGATGCTGTGTTCATAAGAGTTAACATTTATTGAGACATCCTTAATTCTTGGAGTGTGTTGCCCCATGTAGATACCACCCATGAGGTAGGCCCAATCAGCACTTCCATTTTACAGATGAGGAAAATGAAGGGTAGAGGAGGGAAGGAATTTTCCTAGCATCATATAGCTAGCAAAGAGCAGAGCTGGCATGCAAATCCAGGTTGGGCCAAGTCCAGAGCCTGTGCACTTAACCTTCGGGAATAAGCTTAGCAAGTTCAAAGTACAGAAAGGACAATGTCATTGGAGCAAGATAAAAAGTAGTAAAAATAGGAAGATAAGTAGACAGACATCTGATTAGGCAGGGTCTTGTCCTTGTGGAAAAGCAAACAATACTTCTGAGTGTGGTGGGAAACCAGAAGGGACACTGAGTAGGATCAGATGTAAAACAGTCTATTAAATTTGTTATTGTCATTCATTTGTTCATTGATTCATTCATTATATGTATATTCATTGAGAACCTATATGTACAGGACATAGTTGTAGATACTAGGGATACAGTGGTGAACATGACAGATGAGATGCTGGTCTTCATTCAGCTTATATTCTAGTGAAAGCAGAAAGACAATAAGCCAGTGTCTTAGTCATCTAATGCTGCCATAACAGAAATACCACAAGTGGATGGCTTTAACAAAGAGAAATTTATTTTCTCACAGTAAGTAGGCTAAAACTCCAAATTCAAGGCGTCAGCTCCAGGAGAAGCCTTTCTCTGTCTGACGGCTCTGGAGGAAGGCCCTTGACCTCAGTCTTCCCATGGTCAAGGGGCTTCTCAGGTGCAGGGACCCTGGGTCCAAAGGACCTGCTCTTGGTGCTGCTTTCTTGGTGGTATGAGGTCCCCAGCTCTCTGCTTGCTTCCCTTTCCTTTCACCTCTTGAGAGATGAAAGGTGGTGCAGGCCACACCCCAGGGAAACTCCCTTTACCTTGGATCAGGGAGGTGACCTGAGTGAGGGTGGTGTTACAATCCCACCCTAATCCTCTCAACATAAAATTGCAATCACAAAATGGAGGACAACCATACAGTATTAGGAATTATGGCCCAACCACGTTGACACACACATTTCGTGGGGGACATAATTCAATCCATGACAGCCAAGTAAGTATAATTAAACAAACCAATGCAGGTAGAGATAAGTACTATAAAAAGAAAAACTACTACGGAGTGGCCAGGAAGGATGAAAAAGGGCTACTCTAAACTGGGTGGTCAGTGAAGGCTCCTCTAAGGAGGTAACATTTGAACTAAAACCCGGGTAATGAGGAGGAACCAGCCAAGTGATGGTCTAGAGGTAAGATCCAGTGGAAAATAGAGGGACAGGGAACAAAAGAGGGATGGGGGGTGGCTGAAAATGAAAGTGTTAAGGGTAATTTATTGAGCAAGGAACCAGCGGAGGGAGAAGTTTATAGGACCAAGAGCACAGCAATAACGCACAAACATTACAATTTCTATAGCTGCATTTAGACAGCCTTGGTAGAACTGAGGTGAATTGTTGTTATTTGGACACCCTGACTATTTATTAATACTCCTGACTAATGGAAAATGATGAAGACAGGGCAAGAAAAATGACTGCAGAAAATGACTTGGCATCTCTCAGCTCTTCACCATCGGCAAGCAGCCTCTCCAACAGCCTCTTGTGGCATGTTTGCCATCTGGGAACTCCCACGACTACAGGGAGACCCAGCAGACATGATTTTTGTAATGCAGCAAACCCACAAAACCTTTGGGTGACAGGTTCAGAAGACAAGGTAGAATCCATCCATCTTCCGAAGCATGAGATACCATCAGAAAGCCTCAGCTCCAGCACGTGCAGCCCCTGGCTGCACCCTCTCAGAGCTGTCTTATCTCACATCTCCCTTCCTTTCTTTGCTTTAGTCAGGTTGGACAAGTAGAGGTTGGATCCCAGCTCCTTGGAAAACTTTCAGGCTGCATGTGTCACCAGAAGACCTTGAAAAAGTCATGAGGGAATTTTTAGACATTTGTGTAGGAAACAATTGCCCAAGGAGACTGAGCAGAGTCCATTTTGCAGAGCTGGCAGGTATCACAGCTGTTTAGCAATTCTTCTCATTGGCTCAGTTCTGGTGTCAATTTGCACACTACACACTTTACACGCAACTTTAAACCAAATGCCCCCAAGTCTTTCTAGCTTGTTGAGGGCACACTTTCTTTTATTATCCAAATAAAATGGCTCAAGCCCACATCTCATGTTCTGTGAGAAGTCCTGAGCCACTTCTAGTATCAGAGAGAGGGGGTGGAACCGGGAGTAAATGGAGTAAGGTTTACTTTTTCCACTGGTCCCTTTTCCTTGCTTCTTCTGAACACCACCTATTTTCCTATTTTTTCCCCCAAACAACACTATCACTAGTCTATTGTGTGTAGTTAAATTTTAGTGAAGATTTTAGTGATACCAGAACATGCAACAGTACCTAACTCACTCTAAACCTCACGATCATCCCTTTCGCCACTGACTCATTTTTGCTTCCCTGGCTTTGTCCTTCAACAATCTCTACTGCAGGGCTTCTCAATCTGGGCACTATTGATATTTGGGGCCAGTTAATTCTTTGTTGTGGGGAGGGGGGCTATCCTGTGTATTATAAGATGTTTAGCAGCATCACTGGCCTCTGCCCAATAGATGCCAGCACAACACCCCAATTGTGACAACCAAAAATGTCCGCAGACATCATCAACTATCTGTTGGAGGCAAACTGGCCCCTGGTTGACAATCACTGGTCTACTGAACATGGTTTGCTCGTGTCATGTGGTTTTCATAGTTCCTGGTTGCTATGAAAAACCTCCTCGTAATAGTTTCAGCTCTTCAAAAGGAAATCAGTGAGATGCGGTGTTGGCTGCATCTTAGCATTCCTGTGATGGGCATGGGTGAATAGCTCCATCAACACTCCTTTAAAAAGACCCCTAAACAATTCAAATCTAGAAATTAGCTTTGTCTGGCTGGTCAAAGCCAAAACAACTAGTTGAAAATTAATTTATCCAATTTTTGGTTGTTAGCAATGAATCTTTTTATATTTCATTCATATTCTGGGGTCTTATATTTAATCCAAGTTTTAGGGAATCAGTAGTATCAACAGGGTATGGTTGAAGTGAGGCACAATTAGACGAAACTCAGCTGTTTACCATTCATGCTCAGTAGATTTTTTGAGTCATAACTTCCCTGCCCCCAACCACCACCACACACACACACCATGAACTTCCCTATGGACTTGGTTCCACCAAAGCTGTCCCTAAGTCAGTTTTTTTTTTTTTTTTTCGGAGTGACTTTTAAAACTTTGATATCCCGTTACAATATCATTGCTCCTAGAACGAAGGCCACATTTTAACCATATCAATAAGTGAACCTCATCCTTTACAAACATTAGCCTACCTAGAATGGAAGATGGGAAGACTAAGGTAATCCCAAGGTAAAATATAGGAAGAAGATACCTTTTAAGAAGGTCAAGGAAAACCTCATCCTCCTTCTATGCTTGGCCAAAGAGCTGCCCTACTTCTGATTACTTCGTTGCCTGCGATGTACTTTTCAGTTCTCCACACTCTCTGATTCGTTCATTCGTTCAGTAAATGTTGACTTAGGACTACTTTGGGCTATGATCTGTATTAGTGACTGGAGATCCATGGATGAATAAGTCTTGAGGAAGCACAACATCGTGGTGAAGAACTCAGGTCTTGGAATCAGACAAACCTGGGTTCTAAACCTGGCTCTGCCACTTACCAGTTTGTACAAGACATTTACCCTTCCTGAGCCTCAATTTCCTCACCTATAAATTGGGAATGATAAGAATACTTAATTCATTGTATTGTAGAACTTAAATGAGACAATGAGTGTAAATCACTTAGCACAGGCCTTGGCACATAGTGATGTATAAATTTTAAAGATGGTGGAGATGGTAATAATGGTACAGCCTATTTTCTCAGGGAGCTCAAAATCAAGTTGTGTGTGTTGAGGGGGAGTATCAAACAAACAGTTAATTGAAGCCAAGTCTGAGTCATAGGAAAGAAATTTCATGAAGTACAGTAAGGGCCCACAAAAGAGAATGGTTAACTACACTGCAAGGGACAAAGGAGAAAGGAAGAAGAAAGGCTCCCTAGAGAATGTAACCCTTGAGGTGGCACCAAGACTACATTGTAATCTCTCCTTTCCTCAGGAATGTTACCCCTTGACCAAGGTCTTAAAGTAATTCTTCTTAAGAACCCAAAAGGGTGGCCTCCAACACACCTGCACAGCCTCCTCTGCAGCAGGAAGGATGCCCATGTAGCACATCGATGCATCAAAGGAAACAAGTCAAAGTCAAGACAAAGGAGAAGTCAAGAAAAGGAGTAGGAGCAGGACAGCTATGTCCTGGACAAAGCCAACTGCTACACACCAGTCCTTGCTTCTGCTCTGTTTTAAGGTAGCCTTTTTTGTATATGGTCGCTATGAGTCAGAATCAACTCAATGGCAATGGGTTTGGGTTTTTTTTTTTTTTTTAGTTTTGTTTACAAGTGCCAACAACCCAACAGTGGGGGGGCAAAGGGAAGAAGACAAGAAGCTGTCCTGTTTCCAACAGCACCTATGTTGCATTTCCATAGCTTTGAATCTTCCAAAAGATTCCGAAGAGGAGTCAGTCTAGAGAGGAATCAGGAGGGTTTTGTAGAGAAAACTCGTAGTTGGTGTTGTAAGGATTCCCTGGTCTTCACAAACTATAAAAATGCAAAGTTGTCACGTCTATTCCTTCTTGTAATTCAGACACAAATTTCATTCTCAACTGGAGAACTTGTAAAGAATATAATTTTATTTAGGACAGAAACTCAAGGCACTGCATTTATTCAAAACCAGGATGAGAAAATGGCACCCAAGTTACCATAAAAGCTTCCAGAACAAGGGGAAAGGTCAACAGTAGCATTGTTCAGCTTTTTCTAGAGTATAAAAATTGCCTGGGGAAGAAATATTTTGTTCTTTTTTTTTTTTTTTAATGCATCTGCTTTGAAGCGTTTCCTGTTTTGAAATCGTATCAGTTCTAAAAATCAAGATATTTCCTTCAGCTTATTTACGTAAGAAGAAAGTTCTTTATTGATATTTATTTCACAAAGGCTTTGAGTGTCCTGGAATAAGAAGTTACTCAGAAGCTGTCTGTTTTGGTATATGCTTTGCTAGTTGCCTTTCTTTCCCAAGCCCTTGACAATGAACTTTAACACCTTCTTCTGATGGCTATTGTTGTTGTTGTTTGTTGTCTTGAGTCGATTCCGACTCATGGCGACCCCATGTGTGCAGGGTAGAACTGCTCCATAGGATTTTCACATTTGAGCTGTCTATGGAAATGTAAAAGACTGGTTATATTTATAAAGGGCCTGATTATTTCCTCTGTAACTGTTGATTATTACTCAAGATTAAATAGAAGCAAGGTTGAGTTTTGTGTGTGTGTGTTCATCCCACTTATGTTAGCACACTCTAGACCCAATACATCATAAACTTTCATGAAGACATTGTGATAAGAGATTGGTTAACAGAGAGGTTTAAGAGCTTGTCCTCATTCATGGTGTATGGAGAGGAAGCATAATTTTTAAAGATTTATAGACGTTTAGCTTCCTGTCTCTTTGATAAGAAAAAAAAAAAAAACATTGTGAAGTGAGTTTTTTAAAAAAGAAGCAACTGATTCTTCAGCTGTTTTTTCTTCAGCTTTAACCTGCCTGGATATTTATGAGTCTGTAGAATTTCCGTGACACCACAGCACACGAGTTGTAAAATCTGGTGACATTTTGGGGGTCAAATGCATTGACATAAATAAAATACGCTCTTGCCTCCAGGAGCCAACCTCCTGTTCCTTGAAGGAATAGAAGTCAGTTGGTGCTCATCTGTGATCAAAAGGCCCTTACCTTTTTCTTGATTTAATCTTCCATTCAACTAATATTGATGTCCTAGTATGTGCTAGGTACTGAGAATACTGCAGTTAGCACAAGCAAACATGGTCCTTATCTTCAAGGAGCTTACAGTGGGGGCAGAAAAATAAGAAGAAAAAGGAAACACAAGTATGATGGGGCAAGTACTAGTCTTCTAGGAGTGGGGGTGGGAGGAAGGAGGGGTTGATTCCAAGAAAGTTTCCCTGAGGGAGCAATCAGACCTCAAAACAGGTTTGGATGGCCAGGACAGACTCTTCAATCTGATCTTCAGCGGGCTGACAGAACTACAGGAGTCCCTGGGTGGTGCAAACCATTAAGCGCTAGGCTATTGGTTGAAAAGTTGGAGGTTTGAACCCACCCAGAGAAACCTCAGAAGAAAAGCCTGGCAATTTACTTCCAAAAGGTCACAGCCTTGAAAACCCTATGAAGGACAGTACACACATAAGGTTGCTAAGAGTCAGGATTGACTCAACGACAACTAACAAAAACAATCGAGGTACACAAGGCTTCACCTCCAAAACCATGGAGAAAGTACTGAATCTTTCACCACTCCAATGCAGTTCATCCTAAAATTAAGTTTTCTCTAAATCAAAAACTATTTAAAACTATTTACTTTTTTTCTGTAGGAAGAGAGACTCCACCTGTTACTCATTCTTGTACTTTCCTCCCTGTCCTCATTTAAATCAGTATTTAATCATTTTACACTGCATGTAATGATTTATATCCACAGTAGAAGCTTATTCTCCAATAAGATTTGGGGACTAACAGTAGATTGCTTAGGATTTTTAAAACTAGTCAAAACAGTGTGCCATCAAAACAATACATATGGTAAACATGTAATTTTACCCTAAGACATACACGTGCACATTGGTTGACCAATGTTTTTAATGGAAAGGCAAGAATTTCTCTGTGTGCATGGACAACTGATTGCAGCGTTGTCCAGCAGGACGTTCCACAATGATGGAAATGTTCTACACCTATGTTGTCCAATACAGTAGCCACCAGCTGCATGTGGCTACTAGGCTCTTGAAATACGGCTATGTGACTGAGGAACTGAATTTTTAATGTTACTTAATTTTAGTTAATGTTAAATGGCCACATGTAGCTAGTGGCTACAGTGTTAGACAACAGAAGAGGTCTGTGTTACCTTCTCTGCATAGGCCACATCCATATGTCGCCTATCTAATTTTCAGTATTGGTTTCTTTAAAGTGGAGTGAGAACTTAAAAACAATTGTGATTCATTCTGAGATCAGAATTGTCTAGAATTTAATTTTTTCTTTCCTATTATTTGCAGTTCTTTCACCCTCACCTCATCTGATAGCTGTTTTCTATAGCAACTTGTATCTTTTGGCCTTTCAAAGCATTCAACACCCAAATTCCCTTCCCGTTCCTATCTGGCTCCCTCTCCTGAGACACTTCTGATGTCGTGCGAGGGAATGAGCCCCAGTAGGAAGAGCTTCTGTGGGGTTTCCTCACTCCAAGCAGGGCAAGGGAACGAGACCAGTATATGAGAACACCTTGAGGCACGGACTGGAAATGACAGATGCCAGAATGTGGCCCATGGGAACCCAAGGACTCCTAAGGCAAGAGATGCATCGTCCTGTATGAGCATGTTTGGTATCCACAGCCCCTATGTGGCCATGGAGTGGTCCTCTGCATCTGTAAAGCTGGAAGAACACAGACATTTAGGCACCAAAAGGCACCTTCTCAGGCCCTCAGAAAAGTACTTTCGTTGACTGTCTACCACGAACACCCATTCCCGCTATGGTAGAAATCTTTTCATCTTCCACCAGTTAGAAGCTGGACTCTACTTGGGGTCTTGCAACAACCAGACCTATGCCCCATTTTATAAATAATCTACTAAAGGATACTCAGCAGCTAGGAAGAGGAAAACCAGTCACAACAAACACAACACTTAACCATTGAAGCTTCTGTAAGTGGCAAAAGACATCTATAACAAGCAAATAAATAAGGGCACTTAGGGAGATTCAAATGCAGCACACCAAAAAAAATGAATGTCTGGATCTCAGAAAATAAGATTTCTCCACTGAATGGGATTTACAAGTTTAACAAATACAGGATATCCAACTGAATTTGAATTTCACATAAACATAAATACTTTTTTTAGTATAATATGTTCCATGCCATATTTGAGGCATACTTATACTAAAAAATAATTCATTGTTTATCTGAAATTAAAATTTAACTGGTTGTCTTCATATACATATTTGTATGTCTATGGAAGACAGCTTCCTGGCCAACTGACTGGAAGAGTTCCATATTTATGCCTATTCCCCAGAAAGGTGATCCAACCGAATGTGGAAATTATAGAGCAATATCATTAATATCACACGCAAGCAAAATTTTGCTGAAGATCATTCAAAAATGGCTGCAGCAGTATATCGACAGGGAACTGCCAGAAATTCAGGCTGGTTTCAGAAGAGGATGTGGAACCAGGGATATCATTGCTGATGTCAGACGGATCCTGGCTGAAATCAGAGAATACCAGAAGGATGTTTACCTGTGTTTTATTGACTATGCAAAGGCATTCGGCTGTGTGGATCATAACAAACTACGGATAACACTGCGAAGAATGGGAATTCCAGAACACTTAATTGTGCTCATGAGGAACCTTTACATGGATCAAGAGGCAGTTGTTCGGACAGAACAAGGGGATACCAATTGGTTTAAAGTCAGGAAAGGTGTGCGTCAGGGTTGCATTCTTTCACCATACCTATTTAATCTGTACGCTGAACAAATAATATGAGAAGCTGGACTATACGAAGAAGAACGGGGCATCAGGATTGGAAGAAGACTCATTAACAACCTGCATTATGCAGATGACACAACCTTGCTTGCTGAAAGTGAAGAGGACTTGAAGCACTTACTAATGAAGATCAAAGACCACAGCCTTCAGTATGGATTATACCTCAATATAAAGAAAACAAAAATCCTCACAACTGGACCAATGAGCAACATCGTGATAAACAGAGAAAAGATTGAAGTTGTCAAGGATTTCATTTTACTTGGATCTACCATCAACAGCCATGGAAGCAGCAGTCAAGAAATCAAAAGACTCATTGCATTGGGCAAATCTGCTGCAAAGGACCTCTTCAAAGTGTTGAAGAGCAAAGATGTCACCCTGAAGACTAAGGTGCGCCTGACCCAAGCCATGGTATTTTCAATCACATCATATGCATGTGAAAGCTGGACGATGAATAAGGAAGACCGAAGAAGAGTTGACGCCTTTGAATTGTGGTGTTGGCGAAGAATATTGAATATGCCATGGACTGCCATAAGAACGAACAAATCTGTCTTAGAAGAATTGCGGCCAGAATGCTCCTTAGAGGCAAGGATGGCGAGACTGCGTCTTACATACTTTGGACATGTTGTCCGGAGGGATCAGTCCCTGGAGAAGGACATCATACTTGGCAGAGTACAGGGTCAGCGGAAAAGAGGAAGACCCTCAACGAGGTGGACTGACACAGTGGCTGCAACAATGAGCTCAGGCATAACAACGATTGTAAGGATGGCTCAGGACCGGGCAGTGTTTCGTTCTGTTGTGCACAGAGTCGCTATGAGTCGGAAGCGACTCGATGGCACCTAACAACAACAACAACTTCATATACATATTTGTATGTCTATGGAGCCCTGGTGGCACAGTAGTTAAGAGCTATGGTTAGCAGTTTGAAACTACCAGCCGCTCCTTGGAAACCCTATGTGGCAGTTCTACTCTGCCCTATGGGGTTATTATGAGTCAGAATTGACTCGACGGCAAGGGGTTTGGTTTTTTTTTTATATACGTCTGTATGTGTTTTTCTTGTGGTTAGGTGTTGTCGAGTCAACTCCAACTCATAGCAATCCTAGGTACAACAGAACGAAACATTGCCCAGTCCTGAACCATCCTCACAATCATTGCTATATTTGAGCCCACGGTTGCAGCCACTGTGTCAGTCCATCTCATTGAGGGTCTTTCTCTTTTTTGATGATCTTTACTTTACCGAGCATGATATACTTCTTCAGGGCCTAGTCCTCCTGATAACATGTACCAAGTATGTGAGACAAAGTCTCATAATCCTAGCTTCTAAGGAGCATCCTGGCTATGCTTCTTCCAAGACAGATCTGTTTGTTCTGCTGGCAGCACATGGTATATTTAATATTTTTCACCAACACCATAATTCAAACGCATCAATTCTTCTTCTATCTTCGTTATTCAATGTCCAGGTTTTGCATGCATATGAGTCTGCTGAAAACACCATGGCTTGGGTCAAGCGCGTCTTTGTCCTTAAAATGACATCTCTGCTTTTTAACACTTTAAAGAGGTCTTTTTGCCCAATACAATATGTCATTGGATTTCTTGACTGCTGCTTCCATGGGCGTTGATGGTGGATCCAAGTGAAATGAAACCCTTGACAGCTTCAGTATTTTCTCTGTTTATCATGATGTTGCTTATTGGTCCAGTTGTGAGAATTTTTGTTTTCTTTATGTTGAGTTGTAATCTATACTGAAGACTGTAGTGTTTGATCTCCGCCAGTAAGTGCTTCAAGTCTTCTTCACTTTCAGCAAGCGAGGTTGTGTCATCTTCATATCGCAGGTTGTTAACGAGCCTTCCTCTAATGCTGATGCCGCATTCTTCTTCATATAGTCCAACTTCTTGGATTATTTGCTCAGTATACAGACTGAATAAGTATGATGAAAGGGTACAACCCTGACGCACACCTTTCCTGATTTTAGACCATGCAGTATCCCCTTGTTTTGTTTGAACGACTGCCTCTTGGTCTATGTACAGGTTCCATATGAGTACGATTACGTTTTCAGGAATTCCCATTCTTTGCAATGTTATCCATAATTTGTCATGATCCACGCAGCCAAATGCCTTTGCGTAGTCAATAAAACACAGGTAAACATCTTTCTGGTATTCTCTGCTTTCAGCCAAGATCTATCTGACATCAGCAATGGTAATCCCTGATCCATGTACTCTTCTGAATTTGGCTTGAATATCTGGCAGTTCCCTGTCAATGTACTGCTGTAACTGCTTTTGAATGATCTTCAGCAAAATTTTATTTATGTATTATATTAATGATATTGTTTGATAATTTCCGTATTCTGTTGGCTCAACTTTCTTTGGAATGGGCACAAAAATGGATCTCTTCCAGTTGGTTGGCCAGGTAGCTGTCTTCCAAATTTCTTGGCACAGACAGGTGAGTGCTTCCAGAGTTGCATTCCTTTGCTGAAACATCTCCATATGTATTCTGTCAATTCCTGGAGCCTTGTTTTTCACCAGTGACTTCAGTGCATCTTGAACTTCTTCCTTCAGTACCATTGGTTTTTGATCATATGCTACCTCCTGAAATGGTTGAACATTCACTAATTCTTTTTGGTAAAATGACCCTCTGTATTCCTTCCATCTTCTTTTGATGCTTCCTGCGTCATTCAATATTTTGCCCACAGAATCCTTAAATATTGCTACTCAAGGCTTAACTTTTTTCTTCAGTTCTTTCAGCTTGAGAAATGCCAAGCATGTTCATCTCTTTTGGTTTTCTACTCCAGGTTGTTGCACATTTCATTATAATACTTTACTTTTGTCTTCTCAAGCCACCCTTTGAAATCTTCTGTTCGGCTCTTTTACTTCATCATTTCTTCCATTCCCTTTAGCTACTTGATGTTCAGGATCAAGCTTCAGAGTCTCTTCTGACATCCATTTTAGTCTTTTCTTTCTTTCCTGTCTTTTTAATGGCCTTTTGCTTTCTTTATGTATGATGTCTCTGGCGCCATTCCACAATGCATCTGGTTTTCAGTCACAGTGTTCAATGTGTCAAATCTATTCTTTAGATGGTCTCTAAATTCAGGTAGGATATAGTCAAGGCTTACTTTGGCTCTTGTGCACTTGTTTTAATTTTTTTCAGCTTCAACTTGAACTGCCTATGACCAATTGATGGTCTGTTCACAGTTGGCCCCTGGCCTTGTTCTGACTGATGATATTGAGCTTTTCCATCATCTTTTTCTACAGATGTAGTTGATTTTATTCCTGTGTATTCCACCTGGTGACCCTATAGGACAGAATAGAACTGCTAGTGGAGTGACTGGTGGATTCAAACTGCAGGCCTTTTGGTTGGCAGCCGTAGCTCTCTGTAGCTCTTAACCACTGCATCACCAGGGCTCTGTCTATACCTATATCCCCTCATATATAAATGAGAGAAAGAATACCTACCACTCAAAAGAAAGATGGTTCAGCAATGAAAGGAAAGAAGAGAGAGTCACAAAGAAATATCGGAGCTTACCATTCAAGGATGATCTAAGGAATAGGCTGCCCTTCCAACCATCACAAAAATCCCGTCATTCTGGCAGGTATAACCCCCCTGCTAAGCCAGACACAGCAAGACATGCCAGTAACTTCCAGTCATGCGACCATCTCCACTTGGTTCTCATTCCAAGCCATCTTCTTATCATGATTTGGATTCCCATGAAGCTTTTGTGCACAAAAAGGTGCTAATCAAGTTTTTGCAGCTGTCCTATCTCCCCAACATTGTTTCTTTTTATAAACCAATGAACTGGTATCTGTTCTACACATTGGTCTTTGAGAGCCTTGCTGTTATGAGTCCAAATTCCTAGGTCAAATCAACTCTGGTACAAAGGAAGACCTGGCTTCTTAGCCTGCAAAGATGGAGAGGCCCCATATGGTAATAAATTTACCAAGGTCAATTAAGGACATCTTTGTGTCCAACTGTGAGATATATATATATATATATATATATATATTCATGTGTGTTTATATGTGTGTGTGCTTATATATATTTATGTGTGCCTGTGCTGATATATATACATATATATATGCTTATATATACTTACATATGTGTGTGTGTATGTGTATATATATAAAAATATATATGAGAGAAAGAATACTTACCACTGAAAAGAAAGATTGTTCAGCAATGGAAACTGAACAATAGTGTTTTCTAACAGCTTTATTGAAATATAATTCACATACCATGCAATTCACCCATATAAAGTATACAAAGCAATGGCTTTTAGTATATTCAGAATTATGCATCTATCACCACAATTTAAGAATATTTCATCCCTGGTTTTTGTGCACTTTCTTTGAACTAAAAGTAGCTTTAGAAGAAAGACAAAAGCAAAACAAAAATGAAGTCTCTTTTCCAAGTCACCATTTTTCTCTCCTCTCTTCCCCACAGAGTCCCTGGGTGGTGCAAATGGTTAAGCACTCAGCTGCTAGCCAAAAGGTTGAAGGTTTGAGTCCATCCATAGATGCCTCAGAAGAAAGGCCTGGTGATCTACATCTGAAAAGTTAGCCATTAAAAACCCTATGGATTGGTGGAGCCAACTTGGTGGCATAGACAGATGCACCATGCTGACGCTGTGCTGCAAACACCCAAAAATCTAAGTAAAACAGATATAAATATCAATCCTAGAACCCTAAGGGATAAAGAACTAGATCAAACGCCAAACGGAAGAAGAAACTGCTGGAAAACAGAGAACAAGGAGAGATACAGAGTGGAGGTACCCTGCCAACTAACATGGCACAACGTCACCATTTTGGAACACAGCTAGCTAGGACCCCAGTCAGGGAGTATAAGAAGGTAATTCATGGAGCTCCCAATGGGAGACAGAGCACCCAGTAACCAGAGAAACACTCTTTCCTGCCCCTCACCCTTCTGCCCTATACGTCACCTCTACGCCTTCCTGACAGGCCGTGCCACACTGCTGGGCTAGACAGTCACTGCCTGTCACCACCCTGGGTCCACCCTGCCCTCACCAGCCAGCTCCCACTGTGCCATTTTTCCCCCTTTTTTCCTTTGCTTTTTCCCTCCCACCTAACCTGTATGCCATCACCACCTGATCCCGATAGGCCATGCCATGCCACTCAGCTAGAGAGTCAGCAGCCTGCCATCACTCCAGGTCTGCCCTGTTCCCATCAGCCATCTCTCGCTCCACCATTTTTTTCTCCCTTTCTTCCTTTTCTTTCTCCCTCCAACCTAGCTCCATACACCACCTCTACCCCTACCCAATGGGCCATACCACGCCATTTGGTGAGAGCCACTGGACTGCCACTGCCCTGGACCTGCCCCGCCCCATCTGCCAGCTCCCACCATGTCATTTTTTTCCCTTTCTTCCTTTTCTTTCTCCCTTCCAGCTAGCCCCATATGCTACCTCCACCACTTTCCACCGAGTCCCACAGCACCACCTCAGCTAGAGAGCCACTGGCCTATCACTGTTCCAGGTTCACCCAGCCCCCACCTGCCAGCACCCATCACACCATTTTTTTTAATTTTTATGGTATTTTCCCTTTTCTTCCTTTCTTACTCTCACCTAGCCATGTATTCCACCTCCCCGATTCAGGCCAGACCCAGCTGCACCACTGTGGATAGAGAGCCACTGGTGTACTGGCCCATCGCTGCCTCGAATCCACCCCCCTCCCACTCGTGCCCCCTCCACCATGCTGCCAAGTTTTTTTTCTTTCTTTTCTTTCTCCCTCTCACCTAACCCAGTAGTTCCTCTCCCTTCCCTTACCACCAGCCCCCAGGTCAACCCCACACCCACTGACCAGCACCTGCCACATAGCCAATTTTTTCTTTTTCTCTTCTCTTTCCTCTGTTTTCTTTTCCCCATCACCTAACCCTGTATGCCAACCCCTTTCCTGCCAGCCCCTGTTGTACCATTGCAGCAAGAGCATCTGTGGCACTCAGGCCTGCTGCCCACCTAACACATACACCACCTCTCCCCTTTTCTGCCAGCCCCCACCTACAAGCCACCCTTTTTTACCTCTTTCTTTCTTTTCTTTGTTCCCCATACTTAGACCTATACACCTATACACAGCCCCCCCCTTCCCACTGGCACTCACTGTGCTGCTGTGGATAGAGTGTCCACAGGTCAGGTCCATCTGTGCAGCAGGGCCACACTACCCCTCCCCTCCCACTACTTGACCAGTTGCTGAATGGTGGAAAATGGTCCCATACTACTCCCTGTTGGAGACACCTATCTGGTGAGGGGCTGTGAATACTCCTACACTGCTGGACCAACATCAAGAGTCAGACAGTGCCCACCCAGTGTGCCTTCAGACACCTCGTCAAACCAGTGCACAGTGAAGTGAGTTTGCCCTGCCTGCTGCTGCCCTGCCCATCCGGACAAAGTGGCGAAAGCTATTGTGCATACAGACAAGCAAGAACACAACATGCCTGGCCTGCCTGGCCTTATATATCAAAACAAAACAAACAAGATGAAACAAATATACAATCAATCAATAAATAAAATAATACCTTAATGTCTCAGAAACAGCAGACAATATCAAAACATATTAAAAAAAAAAAAAAAGGCAGGACAAGATTGCTCCAGCAAGTGACCAAAATAAAGAATTAGATGACTTTCTGGTAAAGAAGAGTCAGTGGAACTACTTTGCATGGAATTGAAAAGACTAATATTTAGGGCTCTCCAAGAAATTAGGAAAGACATCAAGGAAAATGCAGACAAAAACAAGGAAAAAAATACACAAACCCATGAGAAACAAAGCCAAACCAAGGAAAACACAGACAAAGCAATAGAAGAATTCAGGAAAATAATACAAGTACAAAACATCAAAATAAATAAACAATAAGAAATCGTACAAAAATAGCAACTAAATATCCGAAAGATAACAAAATTTCAGAAATGGACAACCCAACAGAAGGTTTTAGGAGCAAATTTAATACAATGGAAGACAAAATCAATAAGATCAAAGACTAATCCTTGGACATAACTTTTTTGAGGAAAAATCAGGAAAAAAATGGAGAAAACCTAAGAACTACGTGGGACACAATCAAGGGTAAAAATTTGAGTGTGATCAGAGTTCCAGAGCAGGGGGAGAAAATGGAAAACATGGGAAGATTATTGACAACTTGCTGACAGAAAATTTTCCAAATATCATGAAAGACAAAAAGCTAACCATCCAAGAAGTTCAATGAACTCTGTATTGGGTAGACCGCAGAAGAAATTCACCAAGATATATCATGATCATACTTGCCAAATGAAAGACAAAGAAAGAATCCTGAGAGCAGCTCAAGAAAAACGAAAAGTCACTTGCATTGGGGAAATAGTTAGACCAAACTCTGATTACTTAGCAGAAACTTTGCAGGCAAGAAGGCAATGGGATGACATGTATAAAATCTTGAAAGACAAAAACTGCCGACTAAGAATAATATATCTGCAAAACACTCTCTCAAAATACGAGGACAAAATTGGCTATTGCCAGATAAATAAAAATCAAGGGAATTGGTAAAACAAACAAACAAAACATACAAGAAACTTTAAAGGGAGTCCTTCCTGTAGAGAATCAACACCATCAGACAACAACTGGAGTCTAGGACACAGGACACCATCAGCCAGATACCAACCTATGTAAAGTACTCTCAGTTATTTAAAAAAAAAAAAAGGTAAAAGACTTAAAACAGGGAAACAGAGAGGTCGATCTCTAAATGATGACAATGTCAAAACAATAAGAAGGGGAATAAATAGTACAGGGATAGAACTTTCAAATGGAGAGGAAGTCAAGATGATATCAAGTAATAAAGGTCTGGTTCAAACTTAGGAATATAAAGGTAAATTTCAAGATAACCACAAAGAAACTTAACAAACCTATCCATCAAAATAACAAAGAAGAAAAACATAAAGTCTCAGTAAACACAAAATCTATAATAACAAAAGAAAATCCGCAAAAAAAGGAACTCAGCACAGAAAAGTAAGAGGAACAAAGAAAACATCAGCACCACACAAAAAAAGCACAACAATATGAGAACCATAAACTCATACCTATCAATAATCACACTGAATGTAATTGGCTTAAATGCACTCTTAAAGAGACAGAGAGTGCCAGAATGGATTAAAGAAAACATGACCCATCAACATGCTGTCTACAGGAGACACACTTTAAACACAAAGACAAGAATATATTAAAAATCGAAGAATGGAATAAAATATATCAAACAAACAGTAACTAAAAATGGGCAGGAGTGGCAATACTAATCTCATATAAAATAGACTTTAAGCCAAAATCAATCATAAAAGACAAGGAAGGACATTATATAATGATCAAAGGGACAATCCACCGAGAAGACATAACCATAATAAACATCTACACACCCAATGACAGGGCTCCAAAATACATAAAACAAACTCTAACAGCACTGAAAAGAGAACTGGACAGTTCCATAATAACAGTAGGAGACTTCAACACATCACTCTCAGTAAAGGACAGAACATCTAGAAAGAAACTCAACAAACATACAAAAGATCTAAAGGTCAAAATCAACAAACTCAGCCTCATAGTTATATGTAGAACACTCCTCCCAACAGCAGCAAAGTATACATTCCTTTCCAGCATCCATGGAACATTCTCCAGAACAAACCATATTTTAGCCCACAAAGCCACCCTCATTAAATCCAAAACATGGAAATAATACAAAGCATTCTCTCTGATCATAATGCCATAAAAGTAGAAATCAGTAACAGGAAGAGCAAGAAACAAAATCAAATACATGGAAACAGAATAACACCTTGCTTAAAAACAACTGGATAATAGAAGAAATCAAAGAATCAAAAAAAATTCCTAGAATCAAATGAGAATGAAAACCCTTCATACCAAAACCTTTGGGACACAGCAAGGGCAGAGCTGAGAGGTCAATTTATAGCAATAAACACACACACCAAAAAAGAAGAATGGGTCATGTCAAAACATTAGCCCTAAGACTTGAACAAATAGCGAACAGCAAAAAAAAAGTCTACAGCCACCAGAATAAAAGAAATAATAAAGATTAGAGCAGAAATAAGTGAAATAGAGAACAGAAAAATGATAGAATGAATGAGACCAAAAGTCAGTTCTTTGAAAAGATCAACAAAATCAACAAACCGTCGGCCAAACTGACAAAGGAAAAACAGGAGAGGGAGCAAATAATCCATGTAAGAAATGAGATGGGGGACATTACAACACACTAAACTGAAATAAAAAAAAGATCATAAGAGAATACTATGAAAAATTGTACTCAACAAATTTGAGAATGAAGAGGAAAGGGACAAATTTCTAGAAACTCACTACCTACCTAAACTAACACAAACTGAGATAGAAAATCTTAACAGGCTCTTATCAAGAGAAGAGATTGAAGAGGAAATTTAAAAACTCCCAACAAAAAAAATCTCTGGCCTGGACAGCTTCACTGAAGAATTCTACCAAACATTCAGAGAAGAGCTTGTACCAGTACTACTCAAACCATTTAAGAGCATAGAAAAGGAAAGAATATTCCTGAATTCATTCCATGAAGCTAGCATAATAATGATACCAAAACAAGCAAAGACACCACAAAAAAAGAAAAGTATAAACCAATATGTCTCACGTTTTCAATGGAAAAATTCTCGACAAAATTCTCGCCTATAGAATTGAGAATCATGTTAATAATAATAATAATACACCATTGTCAAGTAGAATTCATACCAGGTACAGAAACCCTGGTGGCATAGTTGTTAAGAGATACATCTGCTAACCAAAAAGTCAGCAGTTCCAATCCACCAGGCGCCCCTTGGAAACCCTATGGGGCAGTTCTACTCTGTCCTATAGGGTCACTATGAGTCAGAATTGACTCAAGTGCAATGAGTTTGTTTGTGTTTTTCTATGCAATAATTGTTCAACATTAGAAAATCAATCAACATTATTCATCACATAAATAGAACAAAAGAAAAGAATCACATGATCATCTCAATTGATGCAGAAAAAGGCATTTAATAAAAATCATCACTCACGCCGGATAAAAACTCACAATAAAATAGGAATAGAAGAGAAATTTCTCAACATAATAAAGAACATCTATACAAATCAACAGCCAACATCATTGTCAATGGAGAGAGGCTGAAAGCATTCCCCCTGAGGATGGAAACAAGACAAAGATGGCTTTTACCACTACTCTTTTTAACATTGTGCTGGAAGTCCTGGCTATAGCAATAAGGCAAAAAGAAAGAAATAAAGGGAACCAAATTTAGAAAGGAAGGTGTAAAACTATCCCTATTCACAGATGATATGATCCTATACATAGAGAACAGCAAAGATTCCAAAAGAAAACTACTGGAACTAATAGAAAGATTCAGCAGGGTAGAAGGATACAAGATGTACACACAAAAATCAGTTGGATTCCTGTACACCAACAGTGAGGTCTTCAAAAACGAAATCAGGAAAGCAATATCATTTATAATAGCCCCTAAAAAGATAGAATACTTAGGAATAAATCTAACCAGGGACATAAAAGAACTGTACAAAGAAAACTACAAAATACTATTGCAAGAAACCAAAACAGACCTACGTAAATGGAAAAACATACCATGCTTACGGATAGGAAGACTCAACATAGAGAAAATGTCAATTCTACCCAATCCGATCTACAGATACAACACAACCACAACCCAAATACCAACAGCATTCTTTAACAAGGTGGAAAAACTAATCACCATCTTTATATGGAAAGGAAATAAGCCCTGGATAAGCAAATTATTATTGAAGAAAAAGAACAAAGTAGGTTCTGATCTCAGGACCTACTATATATCAGGGTAGTTAAAGAGCCTGTACTGGTACAATGAGTGACACATTGACCAGTGGAACAGAATCGAGACTCAGGTGTAAATTATTCCATGTATGGTCAGGTGACTTTTAACAAAGGCCTAAAGTCCATTAAACGGGGAAAAGACAGTCCTTTTAACAAATGGTGCTTGAAGAACTGGATGTCCACCTGTAAAAAAAATAAAACAGGACCCATACCTCATATCATACACAAAAACTAACTCAAAATTGATCAAAGATTTAAATATAAAACCTAAAATGATAAAAATCAGGGAAGAAAAAATAGGGACAATGCTAGGGGTCTTAACACATGGGACAAATTCAATACAAACCATAACTAAAAATATATAAACACCAGAAGATAAACTAGATAGCTGGGAGCTCCTAAAATTTCAACATTTATGCTCTTCAAAAGAATTTACTGAAAGAGTAAAAACAAAACCTACGGACTGGGAAAATAATTTAGAAAAGGGTCTAAATTCTAAAATATATAGGATACTTCAACACCTCAATAACAAAAAGACAAATAATGCAATCAAAAAGTGGGTAAAGGATATAAACAGACACTTTACCAAAGAAGACATTCTGGCAGCTAACAGACACACAAGGAAATGCTCTTGGTCATTACCCATTACCCACTGCCCCAATTACCCATTAGAGAAATGCAAATCAAAACTACAATGAGCTACATCTCACCCAACATTACTGGGATGCATCAAAAAAACAGAAAATAGCCAACGATGGAGAGGTTGTGGAGAGACTGGAACTTTTACGCACTACTGTTGGAAATGTAAAACAGTACAACCACTATGGAAAATGATATGACACTTCCTTAAAAAGCTAGAAATAGAAATACTGTATGATCCAGCAATCCCACTCCTTGGAATACACCCTAGAGAAATAAGAGCTATCACACAAATAGACATATGCACACCCACGTTCATTGTAGCAATATTCACAATAGCAAGAAGATGGAAACAATCTAAGTGTCCATCAACGGATGAACAGATAAACAAATTATGGCATATACACAATGGAATACTACACAACCATAAAGAACAATGAGGAATCCCTGAAACATAAATATTGTATGAGACCACTATTATGAAAACCCAAGAAAAATTTTACACACAGGAGAAAAAACAATCTTTGATGGGTAGGAGAGAAGAGGGAGGTGAGGTGGGCAGAATTACTAACTAGATAATCAAAACCCAAAAACCCACTGCCGTCAAGTCGATTCTGACTCATAGTGACCCTATAGGACACAGTAGAACTGCCCCGTAGAGTTTCCAAGGACTGCCTGGCGGATTCGAACTGCCGACCTTTTGGTTAGCAGCCGTAGCACTTAACCACTACACCAGCAGGGTTTCCAACTAGATAATAGACAAGTGTTAACTTTGGTGAAAGGAAAGACAACACACAATATAGTGGAAGTCAGCACAACTTGACCAAAGCAAAGCCATAGAAGCTTCCTAGACACATCCAAACACCTTGCAGGACCAAGTTACTGGGGCTGAGGGCTAGGACCATATTCTCAGGGGACAACTAAAACAATTGGTATAACATAGTTCATAAAGAAAATGTTCTACATCCTGCTTTGGTAAGTAGCACCTGGGGTCTTAAAAGCTTGTGAGCGGCCTTCTAAAATACATCTATTGGTCCCATAACGTTCAGAGCACAGGAGAATGAAGAAAATCAAAGACACAAGTAAACTATCAGTCCAAAGGACTAGTGAACCTCTACCACCCTGAGCCCAGAAGAACTAGATGGTCCTCAGCTACTAGCACCGAGTTCTCTGACAAGGATCGCAGTAAAGGGTTCCAGACAGAATGGGAGAAAAATGTAGAACAAAATTCAAATTCACAAAAAAAGACAAAACTTATTGGTCTGACAGAGACTGGAAAACCCCAAGACTATGGTCCCTGGACACCCTACTAACTCTGAACGTAAGCCATTCCCGAAATCCACCTTTCAACCAAAGATTAGATAGGCCTATAAAACAAACAATAACATGTGAGGTACATTCTTCTTAGTTCAATCAAGTATATGAGAACAAATGGGCAACACCTGCCCAAAAGCAAAGACGAGAAGGCAGGATGGGACATAAAACCTGGACAGATGGACATGAGGAACCCAGGGTGTAAAGGAAAATGGGGAGAGTGCTGATACATTGTGGGGACTGCAACCAATGTCACAAAAAAATTTGTGCATAAATTTTGAACGAGAAAATAATTTACACTGTAAACTTTCACCTAAAACACAGTAAAATTAAATTATAAAAAAAGGAAAGAAAGAAAACCCCATGGAGCACAGGTCTACTCTGACACACATGGGGTGGCCATGAGTCGAAATCAACTTGGTGGCAATTGGTATGGTAATAGTTTCCAGAGATAACAGCAAAGTCCTTTTGAGAGTATTCAGTCTTAAAAGTCAGTACATCCACTTCCTGATGGCAGACATGATTCTTCGTACCCTTTACCAGACCTAGAACATCCCATTAACTTTGCTCCTCCATGTCTGCCCTGCATTCCTTCCATTTGACTTTCCACTGACTCTGCTTTAGGAGGCTGACCTATGTGTATTACAACAACGGGCTCTCTTGCATTCTGGCTTCTTTTTGGGTGTATCCAATGAACAGTACCAGCCAGAGATCAGACAACAGGAGGAGAATGAATCGGGGTAGCTGTCCCTGGGCTCCCTCTATACTGGGCACTGTGTGTTTCTGTGTCCCTCTATGTAAGGTGGCCTTCTGTATACAGCTGGCCTCTTGGTGTTCCCATTACAGCCTCCTCTCCTTGATCCTTCAGGCCTGGGATGGTACACCTCAGGTGATCAGTACTCTCAGTTTGCCTCTCTTCAACCATACCCACATCTTTGTAAGTACTCACTTTGTTATCTCTCCCGAAATTATTTAGATTTCATGTGCCATGTTTTCTGCTGGGACCCTGGCCATGTGCTCTCTTCCTAAATGCACCTCTCCATACAGCTCAGCCTAGTGAACCCCTGCTGATACTTCAGAGAGGAGTGGAAACTCTGCCTCCTCCATGAGGAAGTGAGAAGAAACAGTGTTGACTGGAGTCCTACAGACCTGAGGTCACGTCCTGACTCTGCTCGGTGACCAGGGACAAGTGACGTCCATTCTCTGAGAATGGAGTCATCGTGAGGATTACGCACCCTGTAAATGTGAGTTCCCATCCCCGAGATACTAGCAGTGATTCATACATTTTCTTTTCTCCTATAGCGTTTTCAAACACCTTTAGTGGGATATAATTCACATACCATACAATTCACTTGTTTAAAGTGTGTATCTCAATGGCTTTTAGTATATTCAGAATTATACAGTAAAATCTGCAAAAGCCTGTGTAAGGCAGAAACCTGTCAGAGAAAGAAAACACGGATATTTCCCACTAAAACGAGCAAGAGAAAATTGGTAAGAGTGCACCCTGTCGAAGGTGGAAAACTTGTGAGACTTATAAAAATGAGGCAGAGTTCCAGCTCTGACAGTTTTCACTATACATCTATTAGCTCAATCAATTTAAGAAGAGTTTAATCATGCAAAAAGGAAATCATGCTACCACTTTTATTCCCCCCATCCAGTCCTTGACAGCCCCAATCTACTTTTTCTTAACTGCTATACTTTATTTTATTTTTAAATGTTTTTTTGTGCTTTAGATGAGGGTTTACAGATCATATTAGTTTCTCATTAAACAATTAATACACATATTGTTTTGTGACATTGGTTGCCAACCCCGCAACGTGTCAACACTCTCCCCTTCTCGAACCTGGGTTTCCCATTTTCATTCCTCTAGCTTTCCCGTCCCCTCCTGCCTTCTTGTCCTTGCCCCTGGGCTGGTGTGCCCATTTAGTTTCGTATACACAGTTGAGCTACATGTATTATTGTTTGATTTATGGGCCTGTCTAATCTTTGGCTGAAGGGTGAACCTCACGAGTGATTTCAGTACTGAGTTAAAAGGGCGTCAGGGAATACATTCTCAGGGTTTCTGCAGTCTCTGTCAGAACAGTAAGTCTGGTCTTTTTTATTTTTTTATTGTGAGTTAGAATTTTGTTCTACGTTTTTCTCTAGCTCTGTCCGGGACCCTTTATTGTGATCTACGTCAGAGCGGTAGCCGACTGCCATCTAGTTGTGCTGGCCTCAGTCCGGTGGAGGCTGTGGTCATTGTGGTCCATTAGTCCTTTAGACTAATCTTTCCCCTATGTCTTTGGTTTCTTCACTCTCTCTTGCTCCACGCAGGGTGGGACCAGTGGAGTATCTTAGATGGCTGCTCACGAGCTTTTAAGAATCCAGATGCTACTCACCAAAGGAGGGTGTAGAACATATTCTTTATAAACTATGTTGTGCCAAGTGAGTTAGATATCCTCTGCGACCATGGTCACCAGCCCTCAGCCCAGTAATTTGGTCCCTCAGGGTGTTTGCATGTGTCTGTGAAGCTTCCATGACCTTGCCGTAGTCAAGTTGTGCTGACAGTATTGTGTACTGTCTTACCCTTCACCAAAGTTACCGCTTACCTACTGTCTAGATAGTGTTTTTCCTTCCCCATACCTTGCCTCCCTGGTAATCATCAAAGGTCATTTCCTTCTGTGCATAAACCTTTCCTTGAGTTTTAATAATAGTGGTCTCAACCAGTATTTGTCCTTTTGTGATTGACTTATTTCACTCAGCATAATGCCTTCCAGATTCACCCATGTTGTGAGATGTTTCACAGATTCATCAATGTCCTTTATTACTGCATCCTATTCCCTTGTGTGTGTGTACCGTAGTTTGTTTATCCATTCCTCTGCTGATGGGCACTTAGGTTGTTTCCATCTTTTTGCTACTGTGAATAATGCTGCAGTGAACATGGGTGTGCATATGTCTATTCGTGTGATGGCTCTTATTTCTCTAGGATATATGCCTAGGAGTAGAATTGCTGGATTGTATGATATTTCTATTTCTAGCTTTTTAAGGAAGCGCCATATTGTTTTCCAAAATCATTGTACCATTTTGCATTCCCACTAGCAGTGCATAAGAGTTCCAATCTCCTTGCAAGCTCTTCAACATTTGTTATGTTCTGTTTTTTGTGTGTGTGTGTCTGTGCCAGTAATGTTGGAGTGAGATGGTATTTCATTGTAATTTTGAAATGTGTCTGTTAGCTGCCAGAATGTCTTCTTTGGTGAAGTGTTTGTTCATATCCTTTGCCCATTTTTTAATTGGACTATTTGTCTTTTTATTGTAGAGGTGTTGGATTTTCCTGTAGATTTTAGAGGTTAGACCTTCATCGCATGTGTCATAGCCAAAATTTTTTTCCCAGTCTATGTGTTTTCTTGTTACTCTTTTGGTGTTGGTTGGCAGTTTTTTTTTTTTCTTTCAAGGTTTTACATATGTCATCTGTTATGGATTGAATTGTGTCTCCCAAAAATGTATGTCAACTTGGTTAGACCATGATTCCCAGTATTGTGTGATTGTCCACGAATTTGTCATCTGATGTGATTTTCCTATGTATCGTTAAGTCCTACCCCTATGATGTTAATGAGGCAGGGTTAGAGGCAATTATGTTAATGAGGCAGGACTCAATCTACAAGATTAGGTTGTATCTTGAGTCATTCTCTTTTGAGATATAGAAGAGAGAATCGAGCAGACAGATGGGGGGGGCCTCCTACCACCAAGAAAGCAAAGCTGGGAGCATAGCACATACTTTGGATCCAGGGTCCATGCTCTGAGAACCTCCTTGACCAGGGGAAGATTGATGACATGGACCTTTACCCAGAGCCAACAGAGAGAGAGCCTTTGCCTGGAACTGGCACCCTGAATTCAGACTTCTAGCCTCCTAGACTGTGAGTGAATAAATCTCTCTTTGTTAAAACCACCCACTTGTGGATATGTGTTATAGCAGCACTAGATAACTATGGCATCATCCCATTGCATTCTTGCCTGCAGTTTCTGCTGAGCAATCAGAGCTTACTTAGTCTTAGTTTCCCCATTGCAAGTGACTTTTTGTTTTTATTTGAGCTGCTCTCAAAATTCTTTCTTTGTCTTTGGTTTTGGCAAGTGTGATTATGATATATCTTGGTGACTTTCTTTGGAAACCCTGCTGGCATAGTGGTTAAGTGCTACAGCTGTTAACCAAGAGGTCGGCAGTTCAAATCTGCCAGGTGCTCCTTGGAAACTCTATGGGGCAGTTCTACTCTGTCCTATAGGGTCGCTATGAGTCAGAATCGACTTCACAGCAGTGGGTTTCGTGACTTTCTTTTGGAATCTATCCTATATGGAGTTTGTTGAGCTTCTTAGATGGTCAACTTTTCATCTCTCATGATAGCTGAGAAGTTTTCTGCTAGCAAATCTTCAACAATCTTTTTTGTGTTTTCCATTTTCTCCACCCTCTTCTGGAACTCCAATCATGCACAAACTTTTGCTCTTGATTGAGTCCCACATAAGTCTTACTTGTTTTCTTTCTTTATTCTTTTCTCTGATTTTTCCTCAAATAAAGTGGTGTCCATGGATTTGTCTTCCATCTCGCTGATTCTGTCTTCCATTTTTTTCTCATTTGCTCCTAAAACTTTCTATTGAGTTGTCCATTTCTGAAATTTTGTTGTTGATCTTTTGGATATCTAATTGCTGTTTTTGTATGATTTCTTATTCTTTATTTATTTTGACATTTTGCAATTGTATTATTTTCCTGAATTCTTCTGTTGCTTTGTCTGTGTTTTCCTTGATTTTGGCTATGTTTTCATTGGTTTTGTCTGTGTTTTCTTTGATCTCTTTCCCAATCTCTTGGAGAGGCCTAAATATTAGTCCTTTGAATTCTATAACAGGTAGTTTCACTGCCTTTTCTTCTGCTGGAAGGTCAGATGATTCTTTATTTTGGTCACTTGCTGGAGCCATCTTGTCCTGCTTTTTTTTTTTATATATATGTTTTGATATTGTCTGCTGTATCTGAAACAATAAGGTATTATTTTCTTTATTTATTGGTTGTATATTAATTTCTTTCATCCTATTTCTTTGTTTCGTTTTGATATGTCAGTGTGGGTGGGCCAGGAGTACTTTGTTGCTTGCTTGTTTGTGGGCATAATAACTCTTACCACCTTGTCTGGGTGGGCAGGGCAGAAGCAGTCCCGGTGAGCTCACTTCACTGTACACTAGTTTAGCAAGGTGGCTGATGGCAGACTGGGTGGGCACTGTTTCCTCCTGATGTTGATCAAGAAGTGTGGAAGCATTTACAACCCCTTGCCAGATAGGCAGAGTTGTCAGACAGGGAGTGATATGGGCTCATTTCCCACTGTTCAGCAGCTGGTTGAATGGTGGGAGGGGCAGTCACTTCCAGTGCAGTGGCAGGCCTCAGTGCCAGGGATGCTCTAGCATCCACAAGGTGGGGCCAGCTGTATGGGAGGGTGATGTATGGTGCTAGTTGGGGGGGGGGAAGAAAAAGAAAAGAAGAGAGAGAGAGAAAAAAATAACAACAACAAAAAAGGGCAGCTGTTGTTGGGGGTGGGTGGACCTGGGAGCTGTCATGGAGTGGGAGGTAGAAAGAAAAAATTTTTAAAATGGTGGAGGAATGGGGGCCAGTGGGTTGGGGCAGGGCAGATCTTGGAAAACAGCAGACCTGTGTACACGTGGCACTCTATCCATGCTGGTACAGTGGGGGTCGACTGAAAGGAGGGAAGGTGACATGCAGGGCTAAGTTGAACAGAGAAAGAAAAGTAAGAAAGGAATAAAACCAAAACCAAAAAACCAAATCCCTTGCCATCGAGTAGATTCCAACTCATAGAGGCCCTATAGAACAGAGTAGAGCTGCCTCACAGGGCTTCCAAGGAGCAGCTGGTGATTCAAATGGTTGATCTTTTGGTTAGCAACCGTAGCTAACAACTGTGCAACCAGGGTTCCGGAAAGGAATAAAGGGGGGGGAAGAGGAAGGGGAAATAGCAGGCAGGATCTGGTGAGTGAGGTTGGGCAGACCTGGGGCTCAGTGGAAGAGAGGGGAGGTGATATACTGGGCAAGGCGGGAGGGACAAAGAAAAGAAAGAAGCAAAAAAATGGCTGTGTGGAGGGCGTTACAGATGAAGGTGAGGTGGGCCTTGGCAGCAGCAAGCCAGTGCACCAGTGGCTCTCTAGCTGCAGCGGTTCAGCAGGGTCCAGCAGGAAGAGGGGTAAGTGGCATACACGGCTACACAGGTGGGAGAAAGAAAAGGAGGAAAGAGAAAAAAATAAATTAAAAAAAACCAGTTGTGTGGTGGGGGCCAGTGGTGGGGGTGGGGTGGGCCCGAGGGCCAGTGAGAAGGGACAGGAGGTGATGTACAGGGGGCTAGGTTGGAGGGAGAAAGAAAAGAAAGAAGTACAAGAATAAAGACTGTGGAAAAAAATGGCAGTGTGCTGAGAGCCACTAGGTAGAGGTGGGGTGAACTCGAGGCAGCAAAGAGCCAGTTGTCCTGGTCCTTAGTTCTGTTTCATTGGTCAATGTGTCTGTCGTTGCACCAGTACCAGGCTGTTTTGCTACCGTAGCTGTATAGTAGGTTCTGAGTAGGTAGTGCAAGGCTTCCTACTTTGTTCTTTTTCTTCAAAAGTGCTTTATATGTCCGGGGCCGCTTTCCTTTCCACATAAAGTTAATGATTAGCTTTTCCATCTTGTTAAAGAATGCTGTTGGTATGTGGATCGAGATTGCATTATATTTGTAGATTGCTTTGGGTAGAATTGACATTTTCACAATGTTGAATCTACCTATCCATAAGCATGGTATGTTTTTCCATTTATGTAGGCCTGTTTTGGTTTCTTGCAGTACCATTTTGTAGTTATCTTTATACAGATCTTTTACCTCCCTGGTAAGATTTATTCCTAAGCATTCTATCTTTTTAGGGGCTATTATAAATGGTATTGTTTTCCTGATTTCCTTTTCGAAGTTCTCATCGTTGGTGTATAGGAATCCAACTGATTTTTGTATGTTGATCTTGTATCCTGCTACTCTACTGAATCTATTAGTTCAAGTAGATTACTTGTGGAGTCTTTTGGGTTCTCTGTATAGTATCATATCATCTGCAAATAGGGATAATTCTACTTCTTTCTTACCAATTTGGGTCCCCTTTATTTCTTTCTCTTGCCTTATTGCTCTAGCTAGAACTTCCAGCTAGTAAGAGTAGTGATAAAGGGCATCGTTGTCTTGTTCCTGTTAACAGGGGGAATGTTTTCAGCCTCCCTGCATTCAGAATGATGTTGGCTGTTGGTTTTATACATAGATGCCCTTTATTATGTTGAGGAATTTCCCTTCTATTCCTATTTTGTTGAGAGCTTTTATCAGAAATGGGTGTTGGACTTTGTCAAATGCCTTTTCTACATCCATTGAGATGATCATATAATTCTTTCCTTTTGCTTTATTTATGTAGTGGATTATGTTGATTGATTTTCTAATGTTGAACCATCTTTGAATACTTGGTATGAATCCCCACTTGGTCGTTGTTGTATTATTTTTTTGATATGATGCTGACCTCCATTGGCTAGAATTTTGCTAGGAAGTTTTGCATCTATATTTATGAGAGACATTGGTCTGTAATTTTCGTTTTTTGTGATATCTGTCTTTGGCTGGTTTTGGTATCAGGGTTATGCTTCATAGAATGAATTTGGAAGTACCCCTTTCTTTTCTATGTTCTGAAATAGTTTGAGTAGTACTGGTGTGAGCTCTTCTCTGAATGTTTGGTAGAATTCTCCAGTGAAGTCATCTGGGCCAGGATTTTTTTTTTTTTTTTTGGAATTTTGTTTAATTACCTTTTCAATCTGTTCTTCTGCTATGGGTCTGTTCTGATTTTCTGTCATAATTTGCTTTAGTTTAGGTAGGTAGCGTGTTTCTAGAAATTTGTCCATTTCCACTAGGTGTTCAAATTTGTTGGAGTGTAGTTTTTTGTAGTACTCTGTTATGATTCTTTTTTATTTCAGTTGAGTGTGTTGTAATGTCCCCCATTTTATTTCTTATTTGGATTGTTTTCTTTCTTTTTTTTTTTTTTAATTTGACCGATGGTTTGTCGATATTGTTGACCCTTTCAAAGAACCAACTTTTGGTTTTGCTGAATCTTTCTATTCTCTATTTCATTTATTTCTGCTCTGATCTTTATTATTTCCTTTCTTCTGGTGGCTGTGGGCCTCTTTTGCTGTTCTCTATTTGTTGGAGTTGTATAGCTAATGTTTTGACTATGGCCCATTTGTCTTTTTTGATATGTGAGTATATTGCTATAATTGGACCTCTCAGCACTGCCTTTGGTGTGTTCCAAAGGTTTTGGAATGATGCATTTTCATTCTTGTTTGGTTCTAGGACTTTTTTGATTCCCTCTTTGATTTCTTCTATTACCCAGTGCTTTTCAAGCAAAGTGTTATTCGGTTTCCATATATTTGATTTTTTTTCCTTGCTTTTCCTGATATTGATTTCTACTTTTATATGTTGTGATCAGAAAAGATGCTTTGTATTATCTTCAGGTTTCATATTTTGTTAAGGGTTGCTTTGTGGCCTAAGATTTGGTTTATTCTGGAGAAAGTTCCTAGGATGTTGGAAAAGAATGTATACTTTGCTGCTGTTGGGCGAAGCATTCTATATATGTCTATGAGGTCAAGTTGGTTGATTGTGGCCTTTAGATCTTCTGTATCTTTGTTGAGTTTCTTTCTAGATGTTCTGTCCTTTACCAAGACTGGTGTGTTAGAGTGTCTCCTACTATCATTGTAGAACTGTCACATTATCTATTAGAGTTCGTTTTATGTACTTTGGAGGCCTGTCGTTGGGTGCATAGATTTTATTATGGTTATGCCCTCATGGTAGACTGCCCTTTAATTAGTATATAATATCATTCTTTGTCTTTTGTGATGGGTTTTATTTTAAAGCCTGTTTTATCTGAGATTAGTATTGCCACTCCTCTTTTTGGTGGCTGTTTGCTTGATTTTTTTCATCCTTTGATTTTTAATATATTTATGTCTTTGTGTTTAAGGTATGTCTCTTTTAGATAGCATATTGATGGATCCTCTTTTTTAATCCATTCTGTCACTCTCTGTCTCTTTATGGCTGCATTTAAGCCATTTATGTTCAGTGCAATTATCGGTAAGTGTGAATTTATTGCTGTCATTTTGTAGAGCTTTGTATTGTGGTGCTGATGTTTTCTTTTTTCCTCGTACTCGCCTGTGCTGAGTTCCTTTTTTTGTGGATTTTTTTTTCATGCCTTTTGTTTTTGTAGTTTTTGTTTTTACTAAGACTTTACACTTTTCTTTTTTATTTTGATGAGTAGGGTTGTTAACTTCCTTTGTGGTTACCTTGAAATCTACCCCTATCTTCCTAAGTTTAAACCAGACTTTTATTACTTGATATTGCCTTGACTTCCTCTCCGTTTGAAAGTTCTATACCTAAGCCAATTACTCCCTCTTTTATCGTTCTGACGTTGTTGTCCTTTACAGATTGACATCACTGGTTCCCTGTTGTAAATCTTTTAGTTTTGTTTTATCCTTGAGAGTTCATTGTGTAGGTTGGTATCTGGCTGATGCTGTCCTCTGTCCTCAGTTCAGGTTGTTGTCTGATGTTCTTTTGTTCTCTAACCAAAGAACTCCCTTTTATAATTCTTGTAAGTTTGGTTTGGTTTTTACATATTCTCTTAATTTCTGTTTATCTGTAAAAGTCTTAATTTACATCCTATTACCTTCTTGTGTGCATGGTTTCTGCTGAGTAATCAGACCTTAGTCTTACTGTTTCCCCTTTATATGTATCTTTTTGTTTTTCTCAAGCTGCTCTCAGGATTCTAACTTTATCTTTGGTTTTGGCGAGTTTGATTATGATATGTCTTGGTGACTTTCTTTTGGAGTGTATCCTATATGGGGTTCGTTGAGCTTTTTGGACGGTCAGCTTTTCATCTTTCATGATACTAGAGAAATTTTCTATCAGCAAATCTTCAATGATCCTCTCTGTGTTTTCCATTTTTTTCCCTTGTTCTGGAACTCTGATCATGTGCAAACTTTTGTTCTTGTTCTCAGGTTTTTTTCATTTTTCCTTTATTCTTTTCTCTAATTTTTCCTCAAAGTGGTATCCAAGGATTTGTCTTCAAATCCTTGACCTGGTTTCCATTGTTTCAAATTTGCTCCTAAAACCTTCTCTTGCACTGTGCATTTTTGAAATCTTTTTGTTTGTCTTTTGGATTTCTAATTGCTGTTTTTGTATGATATCTAATTGTTTATTTATTTTGACATTTTGTTCATATATTATCTTCCTGAATTCTTCCATTGCTTCTTCAGTTTTCCCTGATTTTGTCTGTATTTTCCACGATTTCATCTATTTTTTCCTTATTTTAGTCTGTGTTTTCCTTCATCTCTTTCCCAATCTCTTGGAGAGCTCTGAATATTAGACTTTCAAATTCCCTGTCAGGTAGTTCCAGTGCCTTTTATTCTACAAGAAGGTCATCTGATATTTTGTTTTGGTTGCTTACTGGAGCCATTCTGTCCTGTTATATATATACGTTCTGATATTATCTGCTGTCTCCAGGGCATTCAGGAATTATTTTCTTCATTTATCAATTGTAGATTTGTTTGTTTCATCCCACTTTTTTGTTTTATTTGGTTATGTGCGGGCCAGCAGGCTGGATGGGTTTTGTTGCTTGCTCATCTGTGTTCATGATATTTCTCACCAACTTGTCCAGGTGGGCAGGGCCAGTTGCTCAGCTATGGTGCAGCAGAGCAGGTCCAGCAGGAGGGCAGCACGGGGATGGGTTGTTTATGGAACTATGCAGGGCTGATGGACTGGGGCCAGGGGGCAGTGAGAGGCAGGGTGTGGGGGCCCGTGACGGTGCCGGTCGTGGGTGTGATGTTTGGAGAGCAGTGCAGATAGGCAAAGGGGAAGGCAGAGGTTGTGATGTGTGGAGCTAAGAGGGTGAAAAAAAGGAGAGAAACAGAAGCCAAAAAAAAGAAAAGCAAAACAAAAAAAGAAGAAGAAGTAAAATGATGGTGCAATGGGATTTGGCAGATGGGGGTGGGACAGACCCAGGGTGGCCTCGTGCCAGTGGCTCTCTAGTTCAGCAGTGCAGCATGGTCACTTGAGAAGGGGTGGGGGTAGCGCATAGGGTTAGGTTGGTGGGAGAAAGGAAAGAAAGGAAGGGAGAGAGAGTGAGAATAAACAGAAAAAAAAGAGCAAAGCAAACAGACAAAAAATATATGGCACTGAGGGAGCCAGCCAATGGGGGCAGTGCAGATCCAGAGAGGCTGTATGCCTGTGGCTCTCTAGCTAAGCATTGCAGTATGGCCCTTCGAGAAGGGGCGCAGAAGGCACATGGGGCTAGGTGGGTGGCAGAAAGGAAAGGGAAGAAGTAAAAGAGAGAGAAGAAAAAACCAAGCAAGTCAGATCAAACAAAACAAAACCAACAACAAAAATATACATATGACACTGAGGGAGCTGGCCTGTCGTGGCAGCACTCACCCAGGGAGGCCATGACAGTGGCTCTCTAGCCAAGCAGTGTGGCACAGCCTGTTGAGAAGGGGCAAGGATAGCACAATGGGTCTAGCTGGGCAGGAGAAAGGAAAGGAAGGAAGGGAGAAAGAAGAAACAAAAAAAGCCAAAAAAAATTTTTTTTTAAATATGGCACTGGGGAACCAACCTTTGGGGACAGGGCAACCTAGGCTGCAGTGAGCTGGTGTCTCTCTGGCCAAAGAACTGTGGCCTGCTGGAAAGCAATGAAGGCCACCTAGAGGAAAGAAGGGTGGGAGGTAGGGAAGCATGTATCCCTGGTTACCGAGTGCTCTGTCTCTTGCTGGCCCTCCATGAAGTTGCCTTCCCATACTTCCTGCCCACGTTCCTTGGTGGCCATAGTCCTATATGGTGAATCCATGCCATGTTAGCTGGTAGGGGACCTCCACTTTGTAGCTGTCCTTGTTCTCTGTTCTCTGTCAGTTTCATATTCAATTCAGCACTTAATCAAGTTCTTTATCCCTTAGGGTTCCACGATTGATGTTTGTATCTGTTTTACTTAGTTTTATGGATCTTTGCTGCAGAGGGATGGCATGGTGTTTCTCTCTATAGTGCCATGTTGGCTTTGCCTCCACTAATCTACTCTCTGTCTCTATGAATTTGCCTATTTGGGACATTTCCTATAAATGGAATCATGCAATATGTAGTCCCTTGTGTCTAGTTTCTTTCATGTAGCATAATGCTTTCAAGTCTCATCCACATTTTATCATACATAAGTACTTCATCCCTTCATCTCTTTTTATTGACAAATAATTTCCATCATATGATATACCAAAAAAAAAAAAAAAGAAGGTTGCCATCAAGTTGATTCCGACTCAGGGAGAACCCTCATGTTTCAGAAGAAAACTGCATTTCATAGAGTTTTCAATGTCTGTAATCTTACGGAAGTAGATCACTAGAACTTTCTTCAAGAAGCAATAGACAGAAAATAAAAATCACTGTAGAGTATGATGGGTCATAAGGACAAAGGCTGAACAATACTGTATTAAAATAGGAAAACATTTTTTTCTGGTTAAATATATGTGGAAGTGGGCTTTGTGTAAGGTTCTGTATATTAGGATGAATGTATGGAATAATTTAGAATGTAACATTACAATGACTGAAATATAATGTACCAAATCATAATTACACTAATGTCTGAGTAAAATAATAATAATTTCTGAGTTAGCAAAACTCTTGGGACTACAGACCAGAGGAAGGCTATAAATGTAAATGAAAGACAGAATGGTGCAGGAGGAAGTGTGTTGGAGTTTGTGAGGAGTTTATGCAGCTGACAGATAATAAACCCTTTTTTGGATGAGTACATGGAATATACTGAGCCTATATGCTTGAAAGCACCTTAGCATACTATCATCCTGCCATCTTTTTCCATTGTTGTGCTTGCAACTCTGCAGGCAGCATCCATCCATGCAGACTTGCCTTGGTTGCTTAAAAACTCTCTTGTGTGAAGAAAATGTTGAATAATAAGATGATGATATTACTTGTCTGCTAACCTCTGAGTGTTGACTGGTGATGCCAGCTATTATGGCAGCAATTAACTGCTCTTCCTGTTCCCTGCCACCATCAAATATGGCAGAGTTCACCTGGAGATTCTGTGATAAGAAATCAAGAGAGTCTATAAAATGTTCTGAAGTTAAAGAGAAAGGTGTAGTGTTGAGTAAGGTTCAAAGATCATCCCATGAAATAGTTTACAATGGGAGATCATTTAGCCAGAAACACCATGATCTGATCTCTTAAAGAGTAATATGATACTTCTGGATTTAGATATATTAACCTCAAACAAGGAGCCCTGGTGGTGCAGCGGCTTAGTGCTTGGCTGCTAACTGAAAGATCAGCAGTTTGAACCCACCAGGGGCTCCATGGGAGAAAGATGTAGCAGTCTGCTTCCATAAAGATTACAGCTTTGGAAACTACATGGCAGTTCTACTCTGTCCTATACGGTTGCTATGAGTCAGAATCGACTCAACAGCATATAACAACAACAAACTCAAATGAGTAGAATGATAAAAAGAGAGAGAAAAAATCTTAGAACATTATATGGGATCTATGGCAAAATAAAAAATAAAATTAGTTTTAAATTCATGTATATGCTAAAAAAAAAAGCTTTATTTAATATAAATGTATCATGCAAACTGTATGCTGTACAAATAACCCAAGAACCTGGACTGTATGAAGAACACAGCATCAGGATTGGAGGAAGACTCATTAACAACCTGTGACATGCAGATGACACAACCTTGCTTACTGAAAGTGAAGAGGACCTGAAGCACTTACTAATGAAGATCAGAGACCACAGCCTTCAGTATGGATCACACCTCAACATAAAGACAACAAAAATCCTCACAACTGGACCAATAAGCAACATCATGATAAAAGGAGAAAATATTGAAGTTGTCAAGTATTTCATTTTACTTGTATCCACAATCAACACCCATGGCAGCAGCAGTCAAGGAATCAAATGATGTATTGCACTGGCAAATCTTTTGCAAAAGACCTCTTCAAAATGTTAAAAAGCAAAGATGTCACTCTAAGGACTAAGGTACAACTGACCCAAGCCATGGTATTTTCAATCGCCTTCATACGCATGCAAAAGCTGGACAACGAATAAAGAAGAACAAAAAAGAATTAATGCCTTTGAATTATGGTGTTGGCAAAGAATATTGAGTATACCATGGACTGCCAGAAGAATGAACAAGTCTATCCTGGAAGAAGTACAGTCAGAATTCTCCTTAGAAGTGAGGATGGCGAGACTTCGTCTTGTGTACTTTGGGCATGTTATCAGGAGGGACCAATTCCTGAAGAAGGAAAAAATGCTTGGTAAATTAGTCAGCAAACAAGAGAAAGATCCTCAACAAGATGAATTGACACAGTGGCTGCAACAATGGGCTCAAACATAGCAGTAATTGTCAGGACGGTGCAAAACTAGGCAGTGTTTCGTTCTAACGTACACAGGGTCGCTATGAGTTGGCACCAACTTGAAGGCACCTAATATCAACAACATGCAAACTGGAAGTGCCAACTTGAAGGCACCTAACAACAACATCATGCAAACTGGGAGTGCCTGGGTGGTGTAAACGGTTGAGCGCTCAGCTACTAACCAAAAGTTTGGTAGTTTGAATCTGTCGTTCATAAGAAAGGTCTGGTGGTTGCTTCAGAAAGATCACAGCCATTGAAAACCCTATGCAGAACAGTTCTATTCTGACACACATGGGGTGGCCATGAATTGGAGTCAACTCAGTGGCAACTGGTATCATGAAAACATAATTAAAGAATGTGTTAAACTTAAGTCATCATTTTGCACTCATTAAAAAAAAACCTGGGTTAACTTGAAAATAGAAAAAAATAACATATACCTAAACATCTAATAACGGCCTCCAACATACTAACAATTGCAAGGATGGCGCAGGACTGGGAAACGTCTTGTTCTGTTACACATAAGTTTACCATGAGTCAGAACCAACATGATGGTAATTAACAACAACAAATATTTAATAATAGATATTTAATACATTCTACTCATTATCATACACACAGAGAGAATTTGGTTTACACTCATTTCCTTTAAAAATGACATATGCACGAAAATGACAAGTGACTTTTTTAAGTGACACTTTTATTTTCCAGAAAACCCTTGTTGACCTGGAGAGAGGGCTGTGTGGCAGAGGCCCTTTATCAATGGAACTTGATGAAACAGCAACACAGACTGAAGAATGGAAAGATGCCGCAGCTTTAATTAAAGAATCCGTCATCTGCTTTTTTTTGCTCTGCTTTTCTTTTTTCAGGTTTCTCTTTCAGCTTTTACATCTGAGCCATCTTCTGCTCAGTTATAAATGATATTTGTCTCATGAAATTTATGAGTTTTATCCAGTATAAAATAGCATTGAATAGAGGCAATCTTCACTCATCCATTATAACACTCACCCTCACAGATCCAGCCCAGTTGATCTCACTGTCACCATGGACCATTCATTTCAGGAAATCATTCTTCGATTATTATAACAAATGATTTTTAGAAGTAGGCAATGTTTTTTCTTAAAAAAAAAAAAAAGTCCAAGTATATAACACTGCGTCACATGATGCTTATGTTGAGTTTCCAAGATAAATGATCTTCTGCTAAACTTCATGAAATAAAAGGATAGTTCAGAGAAGATCCTCCTCCTATTCTCAGTAAGATACAAGAAATCTATTTTCTATAAGCAAAATCTGACATAAACAGAGAATCAATTCCTGTGAAAATTTTAATTAAAAAAAAAATGTATGGTAAATGGTAAAGACTTAATGTCACCAAAAATTGATTAAATGATGCTGAGAATAAATTTAAGAAACACTATTAGAATATCTAAAATTATTAAAACAAGATACTAGAAAGGGTAGCAGATAAATTGGATAGATCACAAAGATTCTACTAATGAGTGGATGTTTCTGCAGGAAAAGAGTAAATAGACCAAAGCAGTAATCAAAAGTATAAGAGGAAGCTTATAAAACTAAGTTTTTATTTTTGAGAATGAGATAGCGAACTATATTTTCAGGCAAAACTGAGAAATAAGCACCCCTACCAAGCATACACTGGTCAAATTTTCAGAGATGATTAAAGAACTGAAAAGTGTTGTTTAAACTAGACAATCCAGAAGTCAGAGTAAGACTAAAACTTCTTACAAGAGCTGTCTACTTTCACTACCTTCATTTCTTTACTTCCAACTTAGTCCTCAACCAACTCATTATGATTTCCACTATTCCACTGTCACTTCTCTCACCAAGAAAAGCCAGGACCTCCTGTGGCTAAATCCAAAAACACTTTTCAATCCTTGTCTTGCTTGATTTGTCTGCAGCAGTTGACACATATTACTGCTCTTTTTGAGAAATATCCTCCAGGCTTTTCTAAATACTTTTACTCACTCTCCTCTCCTACACCCTCTTTTCTCCAAACTTAACTTTAGACAATTTTCCAGCCTCTGTCCTTCTTCTTGACTCTATCTACACAGCTTCAATGTGCAATTCCATCTCCTCCCCAAGATTCTATTGGATATGCCAACAACTGCCAACTCCTTATCTGCAGCTCAGTCCTTTCCCTTGAGCTCCAGATCCATGTTTTATTTCCTCCTTGATGCGTCTCCCTACATGGCACCCAGGTACCTCAAACTGAACATGGCTAGAACTGAACTCATAATTTCTCTTCCTTCCTCTCACAAATTTGTTCCTGTACCTGTACTTATCTCAATAAGTAGCATGCATCATTACCCATTCAGTTGCTCAACTCAAAAATCTCAAACTCATTTTTGACAGTCCTCTCTCTCTCTCAAAAACCTACTCTTGTTGATTCACCATCATAAGCATTTCTCATAACCCTATATTTCTCTCCATCCCCACTACTAACCAAACCGCAATTATCTTCCAACAGACTCCTATGGTATCCTCCAATCTGGTCTCCTAGCAACCAGTCTTGCGTTCCACCCCCAAATCCATTCACCACTCTGCAACCAGAGAGATCCCTCTAAAACGGAAAGCTGATCATGTTACCTACCCAAATCTAGCACCCATAGCTATTTAAAACTTGTAATTATCCCTCTCCTTTTAGAATATCTTGAACCCTAAAAATAATCTCATAGAACCCTCGTTCTGGCATACTTTCGACGCCGTTCTCCCTTTCGACATCCCCCAGCTTTCCTCCAGTGTGGCACCCGTTGTTTCTCAACTTCTGGCTTTGACATGTGATTTTCCCTTCGTTCACACACTTTTTTTCCCTTTCCACTCTCTATCTATCAACCCTGTCAATTCTGTCTCGTCATTCAAGTTTCGTCTTACAAGTAATTACTTTCTCAGGAAGGCTCCTCTTTCCTCCTTATCTGGGTTCAATTCTTGCGGCCATATGTATCCCCCATAGCCCTCTGAACTTTGGTACCATGTTCGGCATACTCGTAATTACATGTTTAATACTGATCATCCACAGTCGTGGATGTACTAGGGGTGCTGAAGCTGTCCGTTTCACTGTTGTAGCCTCAGGCCTTAGAAAAGTGCCTGGCACTGAGAGACGCTTAGTGCATATTTGTTGAGTTGAACTGAAAGGTAAGACACTATAAGGGCTTCACCAGACAAGAATGAATGAAAAGGAATTAAAATCGGATCTACCACAAATTTTTCCTCTGAAACAATACATGCCATATGAAAATGAAATAGAGGCCACGGAGCTTCAAGGGAAAAGGTTTGCTGCTCCAACATTTTATTTCATACCCAGTTATCATCATGTGGTAAAGACAATAGAAAACCATATTAGTCAAATCTTAGGAAATATGCCACTCAAGTATCTTTCCGCCCACATTGTTTAAACATATAGTTGATGTTTGAAATATAGGTAGGTAGGTAGGTAGATGATAGATAGATAGATAGATAGATAGATAGATAGATAGATAGATAGATGATAGATAGATAGATAGATAGATAGATAGATAGATAGATAGATAGATAGATAGATAGATAGATAGATAGATAGATAGATAGATAGATAGATAGATAGATAGATAGATAGATAGATAGATAGATAGATAGATAGATAGATAGATAGATAGATAGATAGATAGATAGATAGATAGATAGATAGATAGATAGATAGATAGATAGATAAACAGATACAACACACATACATACATATATATGAGATGTTTACAAATAAAAACTCAAATATTGGGAGAATGCAGTAGAAAAAAAATTTTTTTTTTTTAGTAGAAAAGTAGTGGTGAACTCTGAAATCAGCTAAAAGCCTAGGGATTCATGAATAAAAGCATGAACCAGTAATGAAAGAAGGGTAAATATGCACATTGCCATGCTGCAGGTGGAGGGGTGAAGTTGCCGAAGAGCATGCGTAATGCACAACCTGAGCTAACATTATAAGCTGCTGCTCCTTTTCTAGAACAGGGTAGGGAACTGTCTTGGAAAAGAGCAGTAGTAAAATCTGAGGAAACAACCTGGATGGGGAACAAGATCTTAAGCCAGGTCTTCCTTGCATGAAATTTATTGTTAGTTGCGGTCGAGTCTGCTCCAGCTCATAGCAACACCGTGTACAACTGAGTGAAACGCTGCCTGGTCCTGAGTGATCTTCACCATCAGTAGTAGTATGCTTGAGTTCATTGTCACGACCACTGTGTATTTTCAGTGCCTTCCTACATAGGGGACTCATCTTCTAGCCCTATTATCAGTCAGTGCTCTGTTGTGATCCATAGGGTTTTCACTGGTTAAGTTTTGGAAGATTGTCAGGTCTTTCTTCTTAGTTTGTCTTAATCCAGGAGCTCTGCTGAAACTTGTCCACCAGGTAACCTTGCTGGTATTTGAAACACCAGTGACATAGCTTCCAGCATCACAGCAACACGTAAGCCACCACAGTATGACAAACTGACAGATGGGTGCTGGATTTTCCTCTTGTTATTGTTGTCAGGTGCCGTCAAGTTAGTTCCAACTCATAGCAAACCTATGTATAATAGGATAAAACACTGCCTGGTCCTGCATCATCCGCAGAAATTGTTGCTATGCTTGAGCCCATTGTGGCAGACACTGTACCAATCCATCTCATTGGGCGTTTTCCTCTCCTTCACTGACCCCTCTACTATACTAAGCATGATGTCCTTCTCCAGGGACTGATCCCTCCTAATCACATATCCAAAGTATGTGAGACGAAGTCTCGCCAGCCTCGCTTCTAAGCAGCGTTCTAGCTGTAGCTCTTACAAGACAGATTTGTTAGTTCTTTTGGTAGTCCGTGGTATATCCAATATTCTTCGCCAACACCATAATTCAAACGCATCAATTCTTCTTTGGTCTTCCTTATTCATTGTTCAGCTTTCGCATGCATATGAGGCGATTGAAAGTACAATGGACACGTGTTAGTCCAAAGGTCACATCTCTACTTTTTAACACTTTAAAGAGGTCTTTTGCAGTACATTTGCCTAATGCAATACATCGTTTGATTTTTTTTTTAGTTTTATTTTACTTTAGCTGAATATTGACAGGGCAAACTAATTTCTCATTAAACCATTAATACATAGTATTTTGTGACACTGGTTGCCAACCCCATAACAAGTCAACGCTCTCCCCTTCTGGACCTTGTGTTTCCCATTACCAGCTTTTCTGTCCCCTCCTGCCTTCTTGTCCTTGCCCCTGGACTGGTGTGCCCCTTTAGTCTCATTTTGTTTTATGGGCCTGTCTAATCTTTGGCTGAAAGGGTGAATGAACCTCAGGAGTGACTAAACTACTGAGCTATAAGGTTGGCCAGGAGCCATACTCTTGGGGTTTCTCCAGTCTCTGTCAGAACAGTAAGTCTGGTCTTTTTGTTGCTGATGCTGTTAGTTAGAATTTTATTCTACATATTTCTCCAGCTCTGTCCAGGACCGTCTATTACTATCCCTGTCAGAGCAGTTGGTGGTGGTAGCCGTGCACCATCTAGGTGTGCTGGACTCAGTCTGGTGGAGGCTGTGATAGTTTTTGCCCATTAGTCCTCTGGACTAATTTTTCCCTTGTGTTTTTGGTTTTCTTCTTTCTCCTTTGCTCCAGATGGATTGAGACCAGTGGAATATCTTAGGTGGCCACTCACAGGCTTTTAAGATTCCAGATGCTACTCACCAAAGATGAATGTAGAACATTTTCTTTAAAAGCTGTTATGCAAATTGAGCTAGATGTTCCCTGAGACCATGGTCCCCACAGCCCTCAGCCCAGTCATTTGGTCCCTCAGGGAGTTTGGACATGTCTATGGAGCTTCCATGACCTTGCCTTGGACAAGTTGTGCTGGCTTCCACAGTATTGTGTACTGTCTTACCCTTCACCAAAGTTACCACTTCACTGTTTTCTGTCTAGTGTTTTTCCCTCCAACCCTCCCCCTGCTGTAACCATCAAAGATTGTTTCTTTTTGTGTGTAAACCTTTTCATGAGTTTTTATAGTAGTGGTCTCATACAACATTTGTCCTTTTGACTGACTTATTTCGCGCACCATAATGCCCTACAGATTCATCTGCTTCACAGATTCATCATTGTTCTTTAGCGTTGTGTAGTATTCCATTGTGTGTATGTACCATAGTTCATCCATTCATCTGTTGATGGGCACTTAGGTTGTTCTATCTTCTTGCAATTGTGAACAGTGCTGCAATGAACACGGGTGTGCATATGTCTACTCCTGTGAGGGCTCTAGGATATGTTCCTAAGAGTGGGATTGCTGGATCATACAGTATTTCTATTTCTCGCTTTTTAAGGAAGTGCCATATTGTTTTCCAAAATGATTGTACCATTTTGCATTCCCACCGGGAGTATGTAGAGTTCCAATCTCCCTGCAACTTCTCCAACATTTGTTGTTTTTTGTTTTTTTAAATTGTGCCAGTAATGCTGGCCTGAGATGGTATCTCATTGTGGTTTCGATTTGCATTTCTCTAATGGCTAGTGATCACGAGCATTTCCTCATGTATCTGTTAGCCACTTGGATGTCTTCTTTGGTGAAGTACGTGTTCATATCCTTTGCCCATTTTTTAATTTGATTAATTGTCTTTTTGTAGTTGGATCAAACACTGAATGGAAGAAGAAACTGATGAAACACAGGGAACAAGGAGAGATAGAGACTAGGGATCTCCTGCCAACTAACATGGCACAGCATTCCCATCTTGGAACATGGTCAGCAATAACCTGAGACAGGGAGCATGGGAAGGCAAAATCACAGAGCTCCCAACAAGAGAAAGAGCACCCAGTAACCAGAGAAACATGCTTTCCCATTCCTCATCCTGCCCTATGAACCACCTCCTCCCTTTCCCACTGGGCCACGCTGCACCGCTGGCTAGAGAGCCACTGACTCATCACTGTCCTGGGTCCACCCTGCCCCCACATGCCAGCTTAGTCTCACCATTTTTGTCTCTTTCTTCCTTTTTTTTCTCCCTCCCAGCTAGCCCCTTATGCCACCTCTATACCTTCCCACTGGGCCATACCACATCATTGTGGGAAAACAGTCACCAGTCCACTGCTATCCTATGTCCACACTGCACCCTTCCACCAGCTCCTGCCACACAATTTTATTTTTCTCTTTTTCCTTTCCTTTCTCCCTCCCACCTAACTTTGTACACCTCCTCCCCCCTTTTTTGCTGGGCCATGCTGTACTGCTGCTGGTAGAGAGCCACCGCCCACTGCTGTCCTGGATCCACCCCACCCACACATGCCAACTTCTGCTGTGATGCCTCTTTTTTGTTTGTTTGTTTGTTTACCTTCTTTCTTTTCTTTCTCCCTCCCATCTAGCCCTGTATATCACCTCCCCTCCCTTCCAACCAGCCCTTAGGTTCACTCTGTCCCCACCCACTAGCCCCCACCACACCACCAGTTTTTCTACTTTTTTCTTTTCCCTTTCTTCCTTTTCTTTCTCCATTCCACTTAGCCATCTATGCCACCTAACCTACCAGCCACAAAACCCTACCAAACCACCGTGGTTAAAGAGACATTAGCCTGCCGCCACCCCGTCCCCACCCACTGGCTTCTGCCACACCATTTTTTTCCTTTCTTTCTTCCTCCCTCCTAGCCCCATACATCACCTCCACCCTTTTCCACCAGCCCCTGCTGCACTGCCACAGCTAGAGAGTCACCGGCCTGCCACCACACAGGATCCGTTCCACCTCCAACTGCTGGTTCCCAACACACCACCGTTTTTTTCTTGCTTTTTATCCTTGAACTTCTTTCTTTTCTTTCTCCTTCTTACCTAGCCTTGTACGTCACCTCCCCCCTTTCTCACTAGCCCATGGGACCTGCCCCACCCCCACTCAACAGCCCCCACCACACAGCCAGTTTTTCTAATTTATTTATTTTTCCTCTTTCTTCCTTTTCTTTCTCCCACCAAGGTACCCATGCATGCCACCTCCCCACCCTCCTGCCAGACCCTGCTGCACTGCTGGAGCTAGAGAGCCACTGGCATACTGGCCTGCTGCAGCAAGGTCTGCCCAGCCCCAGCCCAAAACACCCATCACCCCACCATATTTTTTCTTCTTCCCTTTCTTTGTCCCTCCCACCTTGCCCAATACATCACCTCCACTCCATTGCCACCAGCCACGGATCCGATCAGGCTCACTCGCCGGCTCCGGCACCACCATTTTTTTCCCTGTTTATTCCTTTCTGGAGTTCTGGCGGCACAATGGTTAAGAGCTACAGCTAGCTACAGCTATTAACCAAAAGGTCAGCAGTTTGAATCCACCAGTTGCTCCTTGGAAATATCACGGGGCTTTTCCACTCTGTCCTGTAGGGTTGCCATGAGTTGTAATCGACTCAGTGACAATGGGTTTAGTTTTTTGGCTCTGGTTTTATTCATTTCTTACTTTTCTTTCTCTGTCTAAGCTAGCCCTGCATGCCACCTTCCCTCCTTCCACTGGCCCCGACCGTGTCACTGCTGATAGAGTTTCACAGGTGCACAGGCCCATTGCTTCCACAGATTTGCCCCATTCAACTCACCAGTGCCCATTGCACCACCATTTTTTAAGCCTTTTCTTTTTCTTTCCACCTCCCACTCCTCAACAACCCCCAAGTCCACCCAGCCCCCACCAGCGGCTACTCTTATTTTTGTTGTTGATCTTTATTTTTTTGTCTATCTCTCTTCTTTTCTTTATCCCCCCTAAATATCACCATACATCAACCCCCCATATGGCTGGCCCCCACTATGCCATCACAGCTAAAGCATCCCGGGCACCCATGCTTGCTGCCATACCGAGCCCACACTGCCCCTCCCCTCCCATGACTCAGCCAGCTGCTGAATAGTGGGAAAGCAAACCCATACCACTACCTGTCAAACATCTCCACCTATCTGATGTGTGGTTGTGATCACTTCCACAGTGCTAGACCAACATCAGGAGGCAAAGAGTGGTCACCCATTACCCCCTCAGCCACCTCGCCAAACCAGTGTACAGTGAAGTGGGCTTATCCAGTTTGCTATGCCCTCCTCACTCAGACAAGTTGGTGAGAGCTATTGTGCCCACAGACAAGCAAGAAGTAAAGCATGCCTGGCCCACCTACACTGATGTATCAAAACAACAAAGAAGCAGGATGAAACAAATACACAATCAATAAAAAAAGAAAATAATACCTTAATATCTTGGAGACAGCAGATAATATCAAAATACATTTAAAAAAGCAGAACAAGATGGGTCCACCAAGTCACCAAAATAAAGAATGAGATGATGAAAGGCAGTGGAACTACCTGATACTAAATTCAAAAGACTGACATTTAGGGCTGTCTAAGAGATTAGGAAAGAGGTCAAGGAAAACACAGACAAAAACACGGAAACAACAGACAAAATGACAAAATCAACAGACAAAGCAATAGAAGAATTCAGGAAAATAATACAAGAATAAAACATCCAAACAAATAAACAATAAGAAATCATACAAAAACAAAAACTAGAAATCCAAAAGATAAAACTACAAAATTTCAGAAATGGACAACTCAGTTGAAGGTTTTAGGAGCAAATTTGGAGGAATGGAAGACAGAATCAATGAAATTGAAGGCAAATCCATGGACACCACTTTGAGGAAAAATAGAAGAAAAGAATGAAGGATTAAAAAAAAAAAAAAACAAAAACCCGGAGAAATATGTGAGACACAATCAGGAGCAAATATTTGTGTGATCAGAGTTCCAGAACAGTGGGAGAAAATGGAAAACATAGGGAAGATTGTTGAAGATTTGCTGGCAGAAAACTTCCTAAATATCATGAAAGATGAAAGCATGACCATCCAAAAAGTTCAACGAACCCCATACAGAATAGACCTCCAAAGAAAGTCACCAAGATGTATCATAACCACACTTGCCAAAAACAAAGACAAAGACAGAATTCTGAGAGAAGCTCAAAAAAAAAAAAAAAGAGTCACAAAGGGAAACAATAAGATTAAGCTCTGATTACTCTGCAGAAACTATACAGGTGAGAAGGCAATGGGATGACATACGTATATAAAACCTTGAAAGAAAAAAAAAACTGCCAACCAAGAATAATATAACTTTTAAAATTGTCTCTCAAATATGATGGCAAAAATAGGACATTTCCAATGGATAGAATTTAAGGAAATTGGTAAAAACCAAACGAACTTAGAAGTAATATTAAAGGAAGTCCTTCATTTAAAGAACCAACAACATCAGACTAAAACTGTAGCCTAGGACACAGGGCAGTGTCAACCAGATACCAATCTAGGTAAACTACTCTCATTATCAAAACAGAGCTAAAAGACTTAAAATGGGGAAAAGAGATGTCAATCTAAAAATGATGACTGTCATGGATTGAATTATACCCCCCCCAAAATGTGTGTATTGATTTGGCTGGGCCATAATTCCCAGTATTGTGTGATTTTCCCATATGTTGTAATCCTGCCTGTATGATGTTAATGATGGAGGATGGGGGGCAGTTGTGTTAGTGAGGCAGCAAAGAGACAGGGGTCCTCATACTACCAAGAAAGCAATGCCGGGAGCAAAGCGTGTCCTTTGGACTCGGGGTCCCTGTGCAGAAAAAATCCTAGTCTGAGGGAAGACTGATGAGAAGGCAAACAGAGAGAAAGCCTTCCTCTGGCGCTGATAACCTGAATTTGGACTTTTAGCCTACTTTACTGTGAGAAAATAAATTTCTCTTCATTAAAGCCATCTACTTGTGGTATTTCTCTTATAGCAGCACTAGATAACTAAGACAATGACAATGTCAGAAGGATAAGAGGTCGAATAAATGGTGTAGGTATAAAACTTTCCAAAAGGAGAGGAAATCAAGGCAATCTCAAGTAATAAAAACTGGTTCAACTGTAGAAAGATAAAGACAAATTTCAAGGTAAAAGAAACAACACACAAAGAAACTTAACAAACCTACTCATCATAATAACAAAGAAGAAAAACATAAAGTCTCAGTAAACATAAAAACTATAATAATGAAAGAAAAGAAAATTCACAAACAAAAGGAACTCAGCACAGGAAAGTAACAAAACAAAGAAAATGTAAGCACCACACACGCACCAAAAAAAAAAAGCAGAACCGAATGACAGCAACAAACTCATACCTCTCAACAATCATGTGGCGTGTATATGCCTTAAATACACCTGTAAAGAGACAGAGAGTGGCAGGATGGATTAAAAAACACGACCCATTAACATGCTGTCTACAAGAAACACATTTTAGACACAAAGACGTAAATGTATTAAACATCAACAAATGCAATAAAATATATCAAGAAAATAGTAACCAGAAACAGGCAGAAGTGACAATACTAATCTCAGATAAAGTAGATTTTAAGGTAAAATCAACCATAAAAGCCAAGGAAGGACATTATATAATGATTAAAGGAACAATCCACCAAGAAGACATAACCTTGATAAATATCTATATACCGAATGACAGGGCTCCAAAATACATAAAATAAACTCTAACAGCATTGACAAGAGAAATAGACAGTTCCACAATAATAGTAGGAGACTTCAACACACCACTCTTGGTAAAGGACAGAACATCTAGAAAGAAACTCAACAAAGATCAGAAGATCCAAAGGTCAAAATCAACCAACTTGACCGCATAGACATATTATAGAACACTGCAGCCAACAGCAGAGAAGTACACATTCTTTTCCAATGCACAAGGAGTATTCTCTAGAACAGATCACATTTTAGACCAGAAAGCAACCCTCAATACCTGCAAAACACCGAAATAATACAAAGAATTCTCTCTGATCATAATGCCATAAAAGTAAAAATAATAACAGGAAGATCAGGGAGAAAAAAATCAATTACATGGAAAAATACTCCCAACAAAAAAAGGCTCAGACTGGACGGCTTCACTGCAGAATACCACCAAACATTCAGAGAAGAGCTCACACAAGTACTACTCAAACTATTTCAGAGCATAGAAAAAGAAGGAATGCTCCTGAGTTCATTCTGTGAAGCCAGCATGACCCTGATACCAAAGCCATGCAAAGATATCACACAAAAAACATAATGATGGACAAATATCCCTCATGAATATAGATGCAAAATTTCTCAACAAAATCCTAGCCAATAGAATTCAGCATCATATCAAAAAAATAATACACCATGACCAAGTGAGATTCATACCAGGTATACAAAGATTGTTCGACATTTGAAAATTAATCAATGTAATCCACCACATAAATAGAACAAAAGGAAAGAATCACATGACATCTCAATCCACACAGAAGAGACATTTGATAAAATTCAACACCCATGCCTAAAAAAATCTCTCAATAAATAGGAATAGAAGGGAAACCCCTCAACCTAATAAAAGGCATCTATTTTATACAAAACCCACAGTCAACATCATTCTAAACGGAGAGAAGCTGAAAGCATTTCCTCCTGAGAAGGAGAACAAGACAAGAATGCCCTTTATCACCACTTCAATTTAACATTGTGCTGGAAGTCCTAGCTAGAGCAATAAATCGAGGAAAAGAAATAAAGGCCATCCAAATTTGAAAAGAAGAAATAAAACTATCCGTATATGCAGATGATATAATCCTATACACAGAGAACTTCCAATATCCCACAAGAAAACTACTGGGACTAACAGAAAGATTCAGCAGAGTAGCAGGATACAAGATCATCATACAAAAATTAGTTGGATTCCTATATACCAACAACAAAGACTTTGAAAAAGAGATCAGAAAAATAATACCATTTATAATAGCCCCTGAAAATATAAATTAGGTGTAAATCTAACCAGGCACGTAAAAGACCTATACAAAGAAAACTACAAAACACTACTGCAAGAAACCAAAAGAAATCTACGTAAGTGGAAAAACATACCGTGCTCATGGATAGGGAAACTCAACACTGTGAAAATGTCAGTTCTACCCAAAACAATCTATAGATATAATACAATCTCGATCCAAATACCAACAGCATTCTTTAACAAAATGCAAAATCTAATAATCAACTTTAAATGGAAAGGAAAGAGGCCCCAGATAAGCGAAGCATTACTGAAGAAAAAGAACAAAGTAGGAGCCTTACACTACCTTATCTCCTACTTTGTTCTTTTCCTTCAATAACGTTTTGTGCATCTCAGAACCTACTATCCAGCTATGGTAGTCAAAATAGCCTGGTACTGGTACAACAGACACAGAGACCAATGGTACAGAATCAAAAACCCAGATGTAAATTCATTCACCTGTGGTAGGCTGATCTTTGAAAAAGAATCAAAGTCCACTAAATGGGGAAATGACAGTCTTTATAACAAATGGGGCTGGCTGAACTGGATGTCCATCCGTAAAAAAATGTAATAGGACCCATACCTCACACCATACACAAAAACTAACTCAAAATGGATCAAAGACCTAATATAAAACCTAAAACTATAAAGATCTTAGAAGAAAAAATAGGGACAACACAAGGGGCCCTAAGGCATGGCATAAAATTCAATACAAACAATAACAATTCACAAACACCAGAAGATAAACTAGAAAACTGGGAGCTCCTAAAAATTATACACACGCAAAAAAAAAAAAAATTTTTTTTTTTAATCAAAAGACTTCGCCAAAAGAGTAAAAAGAGAATCTGCAGACTGGGAAAAAAATTTTGGCTATAACATATGTGACAAGAGTCTAATCTCTAAAATCTATACAATACTTCAACACCTCAATAACAAAAAGACAAATAATCCAATTAAAAATGGACAAAGGATAGGAACAGACACTTCACCAAAGAAGACATTCAGGCAGCTAACAGACATTTGAGGAAATGCTCATGATCATTAGCCATTAGAGAAATGCAAATCATAACCACAATGAGATACCATCTCACCCTGACATTACTGGCATGAATCAAAAAAACACAAAATGACAAATGTTGGAGAAGTTGCAGGGAGATTGGAACTCTTATGCACTGCTGGTGGGAATGCAAAATGGTACAACCACTATGGAAAATGATATGACATCTCCTTAAAAAACAAGAAATAGAAATACCATACAATCTAGAAATACCTCTCCTAGAAATGTATCCTAGAGAAGTAGGAGCTGTCATACGAATTGACATATGCACATCCATGGTCATTGCAGCAAAATTCACAATAGCAAAATGAAGGAAACAACGTAACTGTCCCTCAACATATGAATGGATAAACACATTAAGCAACATACACACAATGGAATACTACACGATAAAGAACAATAATGAATCCATGAAACATCTCACAACATGTATGAATCTGGAAGGCATTATGCTGAGTGAAATAAGTTAATCACAAAGGACAAATATTGTATGAGACCACTATTATAAAAACCCAAGAAAATGTTTACACACAGAAAAAAAAACTTTGATGGTTACGAAGGAGTGAAGAGTTGGGAAGGGAAGTCACTAACTAGATAGTAGACAATTGTTAATTTTGGTGAAAGGAAAGACAACACACAATATAGAGAAAGTCAGCACAACCTGACTAAGGCAAAGCCATAGAAGCTTCCTAGACACATCCAAACACCTGGAGGGACCAAGTTACTGGGGCTGAGGGCTGGGGACCATGGTCTCAAGGTACATCTAAGTCAATTGGCATAACATAGTTCATAAAGAAAATGTTCTACATTCTACTTTGATGAGTAGCGTCTGGGGTCTTAAAAGCTTGCAAGCAGCCATCTAAAATACATCTATTGGTCCCATCATGTTCAGAGCAAAAGAGAATAAAGAAACTCAAAGGCACAAGGAAAATATCAGTCCAAATGACTAATGGACCACATGAACCACAGCCTTCACCACCCTGAGACCAGAGGAACTAGATGGTGTCCAGCCACCACCACCAACTCCTCAGATAGGGATCACAATAGAGGGTTCTGGACAGAGTGGGAGAAAAATGAAGAACAAAACACAAATTCACACAAAAAAAGACCAGGCTTACCAGTCTGACAGAGACTGGAGGAACCCCCAATATTGTGATCCCTGGACACCCTGCTATGTCCAAACCAAAGATCCTCCTGAAGTCCACCTTTCAGGCAAAGATTAGACATGTCTGTAAAAAAGCAATAACACATGTGAGATATGTGCTTCTTAGTTCAATGAAGTACATTAGACCAAATGGGCAACACTTGCCCAAAAGTAAAGACAAGAGGGCAGGACTGGACAGGAAAACTGGATAAATGGACTCGGAGAATCTGGGGTGTAAAGGGAAATGGGAGAGTGCTGACACATTGTGGAGATTGCAACGAATATAACAAAACAATGTGTGTATAAATTTTTTAATGAGAAACTAATTTGCACTGTAAACTTTCACCTAAAGCACAATAAAAAGAAATAAATTCCAAATGTCAGGAGATAAAAAATTAAAAGAAAAATGTTGTGAAACAAGAATGTTATATTCAACCAACGCTGTCATTTGCGTGTAAAAGCAACAGAAAGATATTCTCATCTTCAAAGGTCTGAGAAAAAATTGCCATCCAATTGCCTATTTTGAGAAGAGGGCTTGAAAAAATAGTCTCGTGATAATAAAAATATATTAACTAAAAAGAAATATAATGGGAAAGGCTAATGTTGACTGTGACTCTATTTTTAGTTGTGACTTCAGCTAAACATATACCAATGGGTTAACCACTAATGCAGAAAATGTGTTAATTATTAAGTCTATTTACTAAAATACATCAACTGCCCCAAAAGAATGATATGCAAAAAAAAAAAAAGAGAAAACAAAAAAATCTGAGAACATATTCTTTGTATATTTATTTGTTTTAAATTCAAAGTTAGTGTTTGTACACTATATTTTAATGACTGATTAGGAAGTATTGCCCAGTTCTACTTTGAACCTTGTTTGAGTAATTGGTACCAGACTTGCTCTCCCACCATAACATCTGTTTTCAGACATCAGACAAGAGGCAGTGCGGGACTAACATCCCTGAGGGAAAGAAAGCAAATGAAGACTCTTACAATCACCCTGGCTCTCTGTTTGAGGGCGCTTTCCAGACTGCAGCATAGGAAGAGGAAAACCAAGCAAAGGAAAGCTGAGAAGGTAAAGATTAAAATTGGGGGTGGCTGAGGCAACTGAAATTTGGGAGGCAGATACCAGAAAGGAGAGAGCTACATAGAGAGTGAGCTAAAAAGAAAAAAAAAAAAAAAAAAGAACTTTACGAGGTCCCTTGTGTTCTTGCTGAATATTAAACTGTGCACGTGTAGGGTAAAACTAGGAAGCTCTAAGTTAAACCATTCCCAAATTTGAGAGCTTCTCAAGTTCCAACCAGCCAAAATGAAGATACTTTTTTTGAAAATCTATATCCAGTGAGAATATTCTTTAAGATAAGGATGAAATAAAGACTTTTTCAGACACATAGAACCTGAGATAATTCATTGCTGGCAGACCTGCAGTATAAAAAAGGTGTATAAATGTACTTCAGGCTCAAGGAAAGTGATATCAGATGGAAAGTCAGATACACAAAAAGAAATGTAGAGCAAATATATTTAAATATATAATAAATATAAATGTGAAGATAAATATAAAAATTGCTTTTTTAATTTTTTAAGAGAAAATGAAGCATACCAATAATTACATTAAATGTAAATGATATACTCAAATTAAAACAATTATCAGACTGAATAAAAAGAAACCCAACTATATGCTATAAGAAACTATTTCTACAAGAAATGAACTTTAAACAAACTTTAAACATAAAGACACAGATAAGTTAAAAGTAAAAGGTATACCATGCAAACACTAATCATAGGAAAGGTGGATTAAATAATGTTAATTATATTAATATCAGACAAAGTAGACTTCAGAACAAAGTATATTGCTAGGGAATAAGAAGGACATATAATGACAAAAGAGTCAGTTCATAAAGAATATGTAATAATTTTAAATGTGTATGAAATTAATGACATCTTCAAAATACATGAAGAAAAAATTGACAGAACTGAAAGGATACACATATACATACATACGCACACACATTCAGAAGTTAAGATTTCAGCACTCCTCTGTCAGTAATTGATAGAACAACAACAAAAATCAGCAAGAATGTAAATGCTTGGTACAACACTAACAATCAAATTGACCTAACTAAAAGTTATACAAAACAACACCCAACGACAGCAGAATACACATTATTTTCAAGTGCACGTGAAACATAGCACAGGATAGACCATATACTGGACCATGTAAAAGATCTCAATAAATTTGAAAGGATTAAAATCATTAGAGTACATTCTCTGACCATGACAGAATTGTAACTGAACAGAAAAGTATCTGGAAGATACCCAAATATTTGAAAACTAAATAACACACTTAAAAAAATACGTCAAAAAATAAATCACGTGTGAAATTAGATAATATTTTGAACTAAAGAGCAAAGAAAAGAAAACATTAAAAAATTTGTGGATTGCAGATAAAACAGTGTTCAGAGAGAACTTTACAGTTTTAACTGTTTACATTAAAAAAATTTAGAAGAGGAAAAATTTCTAAAATCAAGAAGTTAGAAAAACCAAGGCTTTGAACTGGTTCATTCTAGTTTAAACCCCTGCTGAGAATTTGCATTTCCACCCCAGATATGCTGAACCAGAATGTACATTTTAACAAGATCCCTAGGTGATTCTTACGTATGGTAGATTTTGAGAACTACTGCTCTATTGGTGGTTTGCAGAATTCGCCCTTAACCAGTAGCATTAGCATCACCAAGGAACTTGTCAGAAGCTCAAATTCTCAGCAGGGGTTAGAACCAAAACGAACTGATTTGAAGCCCTGAGAAAAACAAGAGAAAATCAATAAAATAAGGACAAACATTTGAGGAAATCAGTAAACCCAAAATTTAGTTCTTTTAAAGGGAGAATTAAAATGATTAAATGTAGATAATTGATCAGAAAAAAAAAGAGAGAAGAAATAAATTTCAATAGCAGAAATAAAAATGAGACATCACTACAGATCTCACAAACATTAAAAAGGTAATAAAGGGAACATATTAACAATTTTATGCCAAAAATTTTGACACCTCAGATAAAAATAGACAAATTCATTGAAAAACACAAAATACAAAACCTGATACACGAAGAAATACAAAATCTGAATAGCCCTGCATATTAAAGAAATTGAAGTCTTAATTTAAAACATTCCCACAAAGAAAACTCCAAGTCCAGATAGTTTCACTGGTGATATCTAGAGATAGAATCAATCACATACAAACTCTTTCAGAAAATAGAGGACAATGGAACATTTCCCACATCATTTTGAGACCAGCATTACCCTGATACCAAAACAAGACATTATCGGAAAAAAAAAAAAAAAAAAAAAACTAGTGACCAATGTCCCTCATGAACATAGATACAAAAATCTTCAACAAATATTAACAAATCAAATCCAGCAATATATAAATGAAAATACATCGTAACCAACTGGTGTATATCTCAGGAATACAATGTTGGTTTAGCATTCAAAAATCAAAGTAACGTAATTAGCCACGCCATTTTTACAGATTAACAAATAAAAACCACATAATCATCTCAATAGATGCAGAAAAGACATTTCACAAAATTCAACACCTATTCATAGTAAAAAACACTCAGCAATCTAAGAACAGAAAAACCTTTATTAAACTGGCAATGAGCATGTAAGAAAACCAGCAGATAACATTATACTTAATGGCAAAAGACTGTAATTATAAGTATAGACAAATCCACAATTAAAGTTTATTTCAAAAACCACCTCAATAATTTATAGAACAAGAAAAGAGAAAATCAGTAAACATATAAAAGATTTGAACAATGCTGTGAACCAAATTGATCTGATTATTATTTATAGAACTCTCGCCAATAGCAGTAAAATTATACATTCTTTTTAAGTGTATCTGGAACATTTAGGATAGATCTTATTCTGAGCCATGAAATAAAAAAAAAAAAAAAAAGGCTCAATAAATTTAAAGGTATTCATGTCATACCAAATATGTCCTCTGATCCAGAGGAATTAAATTAGAAATCAGTAAGAGAAAGATGTCTGGAAAATGTCCCCAAATAGGAAAACTAAATAACACGTTTCTAAATAACCCATGGTGCACAAAAGAAATCAGGGAAGCTAGAAACTGTTTTGAAATGAATGAAAATGAAAACACAACATATCAAAGTTTGTGGGATGCAGGGAAATGAACCTTTACTCTTACTTCACACTATATTTTAAAAAAAAAAGTCATAAACTTAAATGTAAACCTAAACTTCCAGAAGAAATCATAAGAGAATATCTTTGTAATCTTGGCATAGAATAAGATTTCTTATATAGGACACAAAAAGTACAAAACCATAAAAGAAAATATGATAAATTAGATTTCATCAAAATTAATAACATCTCTTCAAAAGACACTGTTAAGGGAATGAAAACACAAGCCACAGACAATGAGAAAATACTTGTAAAACACATATCTGGTAAAGGACTTGGGTCCAAACAAGCCACAGACAATGAGAAAATACTTGTAAAACACATATCTGGTAAAGGACTTGGGTCCAAAATACATAAAACTTTCAAAACACATTCATAAGAAAACAAACATCCCAATTTTAAAACGGGCAAAAATTTGAACGAACACTTCACCAAAGAAGATACATACAGGCAGTCCCCAAGTTACAAACGAGATCCATTCCTGAGCGTGCCTTTAATAATTTGAAGATAGGTCAGACAGGTGTATACGGTTCTTATTTAGCCTTACTTTAGTGCAAGAAAAAGGAGGCCTGGATGCACAGTGGTTAAAGCATTTGATTGCTAATCAAGGTTAGCAGTTGGAAACCATCAGCCAGTCTGTGAGAGAAGGACATAGCAGTCTGCTTCTGCAGAGATTTACAGCCTTAGAAACTCTACGGGGTTGCTATGAGTCGGAATTGCCTCAAGAGCAGAGGGATTGGTTTTGGTTTTGGTTTTTTAGTGCAAGAAAAGGCTCAAAGCCTTTTCAGTGATTTAAAATTAGCTGCATGTGCAATAAGCAAAGGTGATTGTGATGAAGAATTTGTTGCAAGTAGGGGCTGGTTTGGAAACCCTGGTGTCATAGTGGTTAAGTGCTATGGCTGCTAATCAAAATGTCAGCAGTTCAAATGCGCCAGATGCCCCTTGGAAACTCTATGGGACAGTTTTAGTCTGTCCTGTAGGGTCACTTTGAGTCGGAATCGACTCAACAGCAACAGGTTTGGTTTTGGGTTTTTAGGGGTTGGTTCAGCCATTTCAACGTGAGGGCAAATTTACATAAAATTAAAGGACACGTACAAGTTGTTTGTAAGTTGAATGTTCTTAACCCAGAGACTGCCTGTAGATGGCAAAATAGGCATATGAAAAAATGCTTAATATAATCAGTCATTAGAGAAAAGCAAATTAAAACTACGGTAGATACTACCACAAGGCTCTTAGAATGACAAAATTTAAAGACAACGACAAAGCTTTCAATACTAAGTGTTGATTAGAATACAGAGAAAATGGAACTCTCATACATAGTTGATGGGAATGCAAAATGGCACAGCCACTTTTGGGAACAGTTTGAAAGTTTCTTATAAAGTTATATGTACAGTTTACCACATGACTCAGAAAATCCATTCCTAGATGTTTGCCCAAGAGAAATAAAACATAAATCCCTTCCAATACCTGTACATGAATGTTTTATAACAGCCTTACTCATAATCTCTCAAATCAGGAAACAACCAAATGTCCATCAACTGGCAAATGGATAAAAGATAGTAATAACGACAAATGCTGAGGGATTAAGAACAAGATGGTTATACACCCATACTCTGGAAAACTATTCAGCAATAAAAAAGAATGAACTATTGGTAGACAAAACAACTTGGCTGGATCTCAGGACAGTATACTGAGTGAAAAAAAGCCAATCTCAAAAGGTCACATATTGTACAATTCCATTTATAAAACATTCTTGAAATGATAAAACTGTAGAATGGCCTCATGTTAGCAGAAAGCAAATTTATTCACAATCCTTTGTCATTATCCTAGGACCCATCGAAAACCAAACCCATTGCCATCGAGTCAATTCCAACTCATAGTGACCCTATAGGACAGAGTAGAACTACCGCCATAGGGTTTCCAAGGAATGGCTGGTGGATTCCAATAGCCAAACTTTTGGTTAGCAGCCCCAGGTCTTAACCGTTGGGCCACCAGGGCTTCATAGGACCCATATTGCTGTTAAATGCATTAGTACTTCTGCATATGATGTTAACTGGTGTTTATTATTTCACTACAGTATACAGTAAAAATAGTTTATAATAACAATGTTTATTAAATAATATATATTTACTATTGCCAAAATGGTACCCTCAAATCAATAATTTTAAGATATTAGTTAAATATAATATGACATTATAAGAAAGGTGTCTTAGTTATTTAGTGCTGCTATAACAGGAAAAAAAAAAAGATCCAAGTTGTCAGTGATTTCATTTTATTTGGATCCACAATCAACACCCATAGAAGCAGCAGTCAAGAAACCAAAAGACACATTACATTGGGCAAATTGGCTGCAAGAGACCTCTTTAAAGTGTTAAAAAGGAGGGATGTCACCTTGAGGACTAAGGTGCACCTGACCGTAAGCTATGGTGTTTTCAATTGCCTCATAAGCATGTCAAAGCTGGACAATGAATAAGGAAGACCAAAGAAGAATTGACAACTTTGAATCGCGGTGTTGGCAAAGAATACTGAATATACTGTGGACTGCCAAAAGAACGAACAAATCTGTCTTGGAAAAAGTACAGCCAGAATGCTCCTTGGAAGCAAAGACGGCGGGACTGCATCTCACACACTTTGGACATGTTGTCAGGAGGGATCAGTCCCTGGAGAAGGATATTATGCTTGGTAAAGTACAGGGTCAGCGAAAAAGAGGAAGACCCTCAATGAGATGGATTGACACAGTGGCTGCAACAATGGGCTCAAGCATAGCAGCAACTGTGAGGATGGCGTAGGACCAGGTAGTGTTTCGTTCTGTTGCACATAGCGTCGTTATGAGTCGGAACCGACTCGATGGCACATAACAACAACAACAATAGCAGAAATACTACAAGTGGATGGGTTTAACAAACAGAAATTTATTCTCTTACAGTTTAGGAGGCTGGAAGTCTGAATTCAGGGTGCCAGCTCCAGGGAAAGGCTTTCTCTCTCTGTTAGCTGCAGAAAGGTCCTTGTCATCAATCTTCCCCTGGTCCAGGAGCTTCCCAGCATAGGGACTCTTGGTCTAAAGGATGCACTTCACTCCTGGCTCTTCTTTCTTGGTGGTAATGAGGTACCTCTCCTCTCTGCTCACTTCTCTCAAAAGAGATTAACTGTAGATACAACTTAATCCTGTGGATTGTTTCATGCCTCATTAACATAACTGTCTCTAATCCTGCCTTGTTAACATCATAGAGGTTAGGATTTACAAGACTCAGGATAATTACATCAGATCACAAAATGGAAGACAACAACACAATACTGGGAATCATAGCCTAGCAGAGTTGGCACACATTTTGGAGGATATAATTCAATCCATAACAAAAGGTAAAAATCTATTATGATACATGTCCACTGTAAAATAGATAATAATGGTGAAAAATAAAAAAGCAGTAAAGCAAAAATACACTATAGCATTTGAAGATTTATGCACACCAGGAATACTGTACACATACTTTACACTTATTCCAGTGGGAAAACAGTCTTGAATTTGCCAAGTCTTAACTGCCTGGGAAAATGTATAATCTATAAACACACAACAGCCATACTATAGAAATTACTATACAGTACTATCCTAAGCAATTATTATAAAAATTTTAAGGAAGAATTGACAAAAAAAGTAGACTAACACACTTGGTGTTTTATAAAATAGATACAATATGAATACTATAATTGATAAGAGTAATTAAAGGAATAAAAGAAATTTGTAGTGTAAGGGAATAAGCATTACTTTCAAGTGTTAAGAGAACATATACAAAAACTATCCATCTATAAAGTCTCAATTTTTTTTTTCAAAAATGAAATTTGTATACATCAGGTGTTCTTATCCTGTACCACTAGGAAAATTTTTTTTTTTTTAACTGTTTACAATGTACTTCTTGGGTAAGATTATAAATAAAAACTATATATTGAGACAATTTAGAAAATTCCTCCAACAATAAACAGCACATTTCAAAGATTGTAGTCAAAGCTATATTCAAAGGAATATTCATAGTCTTAAGTGCCTTCATTATTAAACAAGAATTAATGAATATAAACATTCAACACCGGAAATTATAAACCTGTAAAAAAAGAACTAATTAAAATAAAAGAAGAAATTAATATACAAGAAAATACACATTTGTGATTCTGCAGAACTGATATATCTAAGGATTGGTTCTTTGAAATGGCCAATTAAGTAGAGGATGTTTTACCAAATTTAAAAAGGAAAAAGAAATGAAAGAGAGAAAATACAAAAACAGAACATTAACGTTGAAAAATAATATCTCTTTCTCCCTCTCTCTGAAATCTTATAAATATCACCACAATATCCAAAATGACAAAAAGTCTGACTAAACAGCATATTAAAAGATCCATATACTACAACAAAATAAAGTTTAAGATTGCAAAGAGGCTTCCAAATTAATACGACTAAATAGACAAAACTTTGTCCATTTCAAAAAAGGTAGACTAATGCTTAATAAAATAAAGTATCCATCCCTAATCATTTAAGATGTCCCAATATAGTAGGAACTGAAGTACACTTCTCTAATTTAGTGAAGAATAACCATGGCTAACCAGCCGATGACAGCATACTTATCATCAAGATACTGCCAACATTCTCGTTAAAATAGTCAACAAGACAAAGGATGCCCATAATCACTTCTACATTTAAGATGATGGTGGGAGTTCTGCGTACCACTGAAATAACACACACACACACAAAAAGTAACTACCTGTTGGAAAGGAGACAGATATATCTTCATTTGGATGCAACACAAGTATATATAAAACAAAACAAAATAATCAATTGTAAAATTATTGACACTAGTAGGGTTTTTGAATTCTAAAGTCAATGGTTTTCCTATAAACCCGGAATAAGACTGGCACAGTGCAAATGTTCAATGTTTATTTTCTTAATATATGGCCAATTTTGAAAAGTTAATGGGGGTTGAGAGGAACGAGTCACAATAGATACCAAAAAAAAAGGAAAGAAGGAAGGAAGGAATGGAAGGAGGGAGAGAAGGAAGTAGGAGAGAGGGAGAAAAGATGTTATAGACAGACGGATGGTTCTGGGACCCATACAAAGCAAAAAAGTACATATTAAGGGATACTAAAGACAACTTGAGTAAAATGGCATATCATGTTCCTGGAGGAAAACATTCAATATTGCAAAAATCTCAAATGTTCTCAGGTTAATCTTTAAATATAACTGTAGTCAAAATATCAGCAGGGTTTTCCTTTTGGAATTTGACATATTAATTGCAAGGTATATCTGCAGTAATAAATGAGCGAGAACAGCCAAGAAAAATTTGAAAATTAGTAATGAGGAAGAAGAAGCCATGCGAGAAATGAATTATGCATTATACAATTTCTTTTACTTCCTTCTGAAAGTCTAGAACTTTGGGCTTCTTCCAGCTCACTCACAATTAGACAAAGAAAGAGAATCGCATTGCCACAAACTCCTAAAAATTACTTTAACCTAGTAAACAGGCTCTCCTAGTAGAATGTACAGCTCCTTTTAATATATTCTGTATTTTATTTTAAAAATAGAAAAACACAATTGAAAATAAAATGACTAGCTGTGCTGTATAAGCATTGTTAACAGAACACAGTATTTTGCTCTTCTGTGATTTTGGCTTTTAAAATTTGAAAGGTGTTCATATATTCTATTCCGCTACAATCAGTGACAATGAGACATTTCTATAAAAAAGTTATTTCCCATTGGACACAGAAAAAGCATAAGTCAAGAGCAATTTTTAAAAGAACAGTGGTAATGGTATAAAATAGACCGGCAGATTAATAAACAGAATGGAACGTTTAGAAACAGCATCATGTATACAGGATTTTAGAATATAATAAGCAGTGTTTCAAGTCAACAAGAAAAGGATAAATTATTCAATGTGTACCACTGAGGTTACTGACTAATTATTTGTGAAGAGAATTAAAGCTACTTCCCTAAGCTACAACATACAATAAAATGAATTCCAGGTGGCTTAAGGAGTTTAATCCCTTCACACGTTAAACAAATATTTACCAAGTACAAATTACAAGCAGGAACATTGTTGAACAGTGAGAGTACAATAGTGAAGGAGACCCCAGTTATCCCTACAATCAGGGATCTAGCCCATGGGTGTGTTGCAATAACTACAATGGAACTGGAAAAATATTCTAATATTAAATATCAGCAGTCTAGTCACAGCTGGAGCCCTGGTGGTGCAACGGTTAAGCACTGGGTTACTACGATGGTTAAGGTTATGTGTCAGTTTGGCTAGGCCATGATTCTCAGTGGTTTGCCTGTTATGTAATGACATAGTCATTCTTCATTTTTTTATATAATCACCTCCACGATGTGATCTGATATGATCAGCCAATTAGTTGTAAGGGGAATTTCCTGTGGGATGTGGCCTCCAACCACCATATATGGATGATCTGGCAAACCTCGCTGGCTTTTGTTCTCTGGATCTTGCAACCGACTTCTCATCCTCTGACCTCTGGTTCTTGGGATGTGAGCCAGCAGACTGCCACCTGACCTGCAGATCTTGGAATTAACCAGCTCCTGCAATCCCTTGAGCCAACAGTCTGCTCCTGACCTGACAATTTAGGATTCGTCAGCCACTGCAACCACATGAGTCAGGAGAAGCCTCCAGCCCAAAGCATGGATTTGGGACTTCCCAGCCTCTGGAACTTCATGAGCCATTTCCTTGAGATAAACTTCTCTTTATACACACATATATACATTTCACTGATTTTGCTTCTCTAGAAAACCCAGCCTAAGACAGCTGCTAACCAAAAGATTGCCGGTTCAAACCCACCAGCAGCTTCATGGGAGAAAAGGCCTAGTGATCTGCCCTCATTAAGATTACAACCCAGGAAATGCTATGGGGCAGTTCTACTCTATCCCATAGGGTCATTATGAGTCGGAATAGACTTAACAACACACAACGAAACTCACAGCTACACCAGGATGTGGGAACATTTCACTTTCCACCTTGTCTTTCTGGTGAACAGAGCCACCAGGTGATAACCCTTTGGCATTTTACCTTTCCCTTGGTGAGAGATGTTAGGCGGTTTCCTGCTTACCTGTTAAACATATTGGGTGGGGAGGTAATCAAGCACCAAAAAAAAAAAACAAAAAACAAACCCTTTGCTGTCGAGTCAATTCCGACTCATAGAGACCTTATAGGACAGAGTAGAACTGCCCCACAGAGTTCCCAAGGAGCACCTGGTGGATTTGAACTGCCGGCCTTTTGGTTAGCAGCCATAGCACTTAACCACCATACCACCAGGGCTTCCAGTCAAGCCCCAGGATATTTAAAACTCAGCTTCTGCTGAAGGTAGAAAGCCAAAAGCTCACAAGAAGGTAGAAGGGATCTCCCGAACAAAGGGCAAAGGAAGCAATAACAAGATCATTTAGCCTGATGCCCAAAAAACATTGTCCCCATCAGACTCAGAATTAATGAGAGGAGAAAAGAGAAATTCAGTTTAAAAATATGTCTATGCACAAGTCAGTCAGTCTCTTTCTCTCTCTTTGTCTATTTTCTCTCTGTCTCTGCTTAGACCAGGATGTTATCTGACTGGTTATATGGTGTGAGGTGTGCCGTATGGCCAGTTAAGCTGCCTGTGAATCTGCCTTCCAATTACTTCTATCTTAATTTACATGGCAACCTTAAGGTAGACATCAAAGGTTGCATTGCACAATCCGTTATTTAATTGCATTTGTGATGAAACCAGATAAGTCCAGGATCAAGGAATTCACACAACACAGGCTCAGATCAAACCCTGAGGCCCTCTGAGAGCTCTGAAGGCGGGTGGGAGGCAGGAATTAAACAGGCAAGGTGTGCCTCAGGCAGACAGTGGGCATGTGCAGAAAATGCCTTGTGGCTGGAAGGGGCATGCAGTTTGAGGGACTGGAGGATAGCCAGTTAGGCTGGAGAATGGAGCAGGATAATTGTGGGGTGGGGGGGGAGTGTGAAACCATGAAGGGCCACAAATATGAAGGATAGTTGTCTTTATTCTCAAAACAATGAGAAACCATTGAAAGACTTCAAGTAAAACAGTGATATGGCCAGACTTGCATCCCTGGGTGGTGCAAACGATTTGCACTTGGCTGCTAAATGCAAGCGTAGCAGTAAAACCCACCCAGAAGCACTGCAGAAGAAAGACCTGGTGGCAATCTTCCTCCATAAGGATTACAGCCAAAAAAAAAAAAATCCCTATGATGCTCAGTTCTATTCTGTGACACACGGGCTCACCATAAGTCAGAACTGACTTGACAGCAATGGGTAGGTAGGCAGAGTAGATTGAATGAGGGCAAGAACTGGACCCAGGGATACCAATAAGAAGTCTACTGAAGTAGGAGAAAAAAATGATGATATGGATGACAAAGATCGGGGAGGAAGAAATAGAAGTACAGAGATGTAAAGGCTATTTAAGAGGTAAATGAATAGGAGTTGGTAGTTGATATTCTGTGGGCATGAGACAAAGGGAGGTGGTACAAATGACCCAAAGGTTTCTGGATTAACAACAAAGACAGGTGGTGTCATGCATGGAATTAAGAACACAGGAGAGGGTCCAAGTTTGGCAGTAGGAAAGTGTTATGGATTGAATTGTGTTCCCTAAAAATAGGTGTTGTAAATCCTGAAGAGAAAAGGACCTTCCACCAGAGCTGACGGAGAGAAAAAACCTTCCCCTAGAGTCGGCACCCTGAATTAGGATTTCTAGACTCATAAATCGTGAGTAAATAAATTTCTGTTTGTTAAAGCCACTCACATGTGGCATTTCTGCTATTGCAATAATAAATAACTAGTACAGAATTTGGTACTAGAAGAGTGTGGTGCTGCTCAAACAGATACCTAAAAAGTGAAAATGGTTTTGGAATTGGGTAATGGGTAGAGAATGGAAGAGTTTTAAGGTGCCTAATAGCAAAATCCTAGATTGCCTTGAAGAAAATGTTGGTAGAATTATGGGCATCAAAGGAAATTCTGGTGAGGGCTCAGAAGGAAGTGAGGAGAGCTATACAGAAACCTCTATCGTCTTAGAGAACACAGTCAGGAAAAGCCTCCAGCCTGATGCACAAACTTGGGACTTTCCAGCCTCTACAACCATGTGAGCTATTTCCTTGATATAAATCAATCTCTCGGTCTCTCTGTGTGTGTGTGTGCGCGCGCGTGTGTATAAATGCTTTCCTGGTTTTGCTTCTCTAAAGAACGCAGCTTAAGACAACACTCAAAGGCTGCAAGTGACTTGACAGCTAGGACCGGAATCATCTGAAGTTGTCTTCATTCACATTCCTGGTTGTTGACAGTGTATGTGCTTGGGATCTCTGCTGGGCCTGTCAACTGGAACGCCTACACATGGCCTCTCCATGTGGCCTGGGCTTCCTTGCAACATGGCTGTCTCATAGTAGTTAACTTCTTTCATGACAGCTCAGAGCTCTAAAAGAGAAGTCCCATTTAATAAGGTGAAAATTGTGTCAACTTTTCTGCCTAATCTTAAAAATTACAAGTGAATTGCAAGCCTGCTCAGATTCAAGGGGACATCATCCCAGCTTTTGATGTGACAAGTGTCAAGATCACCTTTAGGAAATACAATCTGCCACATAGGATAAATGACAAACTTGGACAATTAAAAAGTGAAACAAATGACAGGTAATAGGTAAATATTCTTTAACCTGTTGCTGCGAGCCGATTCCAACTCATAGCAACCCTATAGGACTGAGTAGAACTGCCTCATAGAGTTTTCAAGGCTGTAAATCTTTATGGAAGCAGACTGCCACATCTTTCTCCCACAGAGTGGCTGGCGGGTTCAAATCACTGATCTTTCGATTAGCGGCTAAGTGCTTAATCACTGCCCACGAGGGCTTCTCAAATATCCTTTACTATATATAAACTTGTTCTTCTGGCAGTCTATAACTAAAAAAAAACCAAACCCATTGCAGTCGAGTTGATTCTGACTCATAGTGACTGTATAGGTCAGAGCAGAACTGCCCCATAGAGTTTCCAAGGAGTGCCTGGTGGATTTGAACTGCCAACCTTTTGGTTAGCAGCCATAGCACTTAACCACTACACCACCAGGGCAGTCCATGGTATATTCAATATTTTTCACCAACACCAGGAGAACTGGACTGCCAGAAGAAAAAAAAAAAAAATCTGTCTTGGAGGAAGTATAGCCAGAATCCTCCTTAGAAGCCAAGATGGCAGGACTTCATCTCACGTACTCTGGACATGTTATCAGGAGGGACCAGTCCCTGGGGAAGAACATCATGCTTGGTAAAGTAGAGGGTCAGCAAAAAAGAGGAAGACCCTCAACAAGATGGATTGATGCAGTGGCTGCAACGATGAACTCAAACCTAGCAACCTTCATGAGGATGGCACAGGACAGGGCAGTATTTCATTCCATTGTGCATTGGGTCGCTATGAGCCAGATCCAACTTGACGGCACCTAACTACAACAATATATATAAAGTCAACAAGAAAAATTTGAAGTCATCAATAAAAAATAGGAGAAGGACATGATCTGGCAATACACAAAAGAGGAAAATGGCCAATAAAGATAGAAAAATAGTTCATTCTAGGGATTCATTCTATGGAAATAATCATACCAAGGATATTTATTACGGCAAGGTAACAGCAAAAAATTAAAAAGAATACATACATTTCCAGCAATAATTATTTGATTAAGTCAACTATTTCCTTCCCTACAAAACAAGACTATTCAGCCATTAAAATGATTAGAAAAAAACATTGATATGGAAAGATGTTCAAAATATATTACTAAGTGGGGAAAAAAAGCAGAACACAAGACAGTAGGCATAATATGATTTCTTAGACAATATATATAGAAAAAACTGAGAATGAAATAAACCAAAATATAAATGTTATCATAAAAGGTGGTTTTTCTTTCTTTTTTTTTTTTTTTTGCTTCAAGTTTTTCTACAATAAAAGGCTATTGCTTTTATTTTCATAACAAATAATTAGTTTAAAATCTTTTAATAAGATAAATATGGGTGAAGCCTGCACAACATGACCAAGGTAAATGATGACACTAAGAAGTACCCAAGTGTAAGGGACAATTTTGGTAAATGTTAATAACATATACGATTTTGTAACAACAGCAATATCAACCAAAAAACTATGTGTGATTACACAGATAAGTATATATATATATATATGTGTGTATAGGAAGCTACATGTGTGTACATATGTGTGCACACATAGGTGTATCTGCAGGCATAGCTGTATATATTTTTTTTGTGTGTGCTGCATATATATTCATACATATAATAAAGCACAAAGGGGGCACAGTTATGGATACTTTCTAGACATAACCAAACACCTCAAGAGATGGTTTACTGGATTTGAAGGTTTAGGACTATAGTCTCATGGGACAAGTCATTCAATTGGCATAACATAGTTCATAAAGTTCATGTTCTACATCTTAGTCTGGTGAGTAGGGTCTGGGGTCTTAAAAGCTCATGAGCAGCCACCTAAGATACAACTATTGGTTTTTACTCGTCAGGAGCAAAAGAGAAAGAAGGAAGCCAAAGACTCAAAGATGAAACTACTCTACAGGACTAATAGCCCACACGAACCATGGTCTCATCTATCCCAAGACCAAAAGAACTAGATGGTGCTTGGCTACCTCTACCAACTGTTCTGTCCAGGGACACAAAAGATGGGAGGAAAACAAGAACAAAACTCAAATTCTTAAAAAAGGCCAGACTTACTGGACCAGTAGAGGCCAGAGCAACCACTAAGACTGTCGCCTTGAGACACCCTTTAATTGAACCTGGAACTGAAACCACTAATGGAGGTCACATTTCAGTTAAATAACAGATTAGCTCATAAAATAAACGATATCACCCATGAGTACTATGCTCCTTAAAAAAAAAAAAAATCTACTATATGAGACCAAATGGTCAACATTTACCCTAAAGCACAAATGAGAAGGTAAGGGGGAGCAGGGAACCTAGATTAATGGGAACAGAATAACCAGAATGGAAATAATGAGAATGTTGACGCATTATGAAAAATGTAACCAATGTCACTGAACGATATGGATAGAAATTGTTAAATGGGAACCTAATTTGTTGTGTAAACCTTCACCAAAAACACAATAAAATATTACTTTAAAAAAAGACAAATATAATAATAGAAATGAAAATTTTTACCATAGATAAACAATCTAAAACATTGTTTTTTTTAAACTGCCAATAATATACACTGTTTTGTATTTATTTTAAAATACTTCAACAACAGCAACAGAAAAAAAAGGCATGTGTGTGTGTAGCAGGGCAGACAGGGGAGGTGAAAAAAAAATTTTTTTTTTTTTTTCAGGAATAGATAAAATAAGATTGACAAGATGTGCTAATTCCTGAAGCTGGATAATAGATTCATGTGAGTTTATTATTATTTCTACCTTTATGTATTTTTGGAAAATTCTATGATAATTAAAATCTAAGAGAACTCTGGGACAAGAAAAAATTGATGTAAAAAATGAAGGAAAGACTAAAGAAGGGAATGTCTCTTTGACAAGTCAACCTTTGAATAAAGTGTTGCTTTACAATTAAAGCAGCAAAAATTTAAAACATGCGAGATGCAAAAAAATTGGAAGCAAACCATATTTCAAAATAGATAAGTATTTAAATATATTTTCATATACTGGAAGGAATTGTGTTCTGCAAGTGAATATTTTGTTTATGATGATTTTGTAATATTGTGGGAAAGGGAAGTGGTTCAACTACCCAGCTTTTCTTTCTCACCAACTTCCAAGTGTCATTACCACCCAATTACTTTCATTAAATCTAAATCTACCCCCTTCTGCCAAGCAATGACATCTTACTGTTTCTCTTTCATACTTAAAGTTCTACCTGTAAATTTTCAAATACTATTTTTAAAGATTTGAAAAGATAATATTATTTCATTTATCGAATTCAGAACAGATACATGCCCAGAATAAAATACAGGCTTGTCTATCCAATAGATTCTAGAGAATTCTGCTTTTCAGTAGATGCCCTTTGTGACCATGATCTCACTCCAACTCAAAGTCTGTTGTCTGAGAAAAAAAAAAAGTAATTCATTAATTTCTTTTCAATTCCCTTATTTAAATTATGCTTAAAATGTTCTCTTCTTGTCAATTCAGAGAAAAAAATGTAAATGACTAATAAATATGAAAAAATGTTCAGCACTCAACTAATCAAAGAAATGCAAATTAAAACAATATTTTTCTCCTATCAAATTTGCAGATATTTTTAAATGCTAATATTGGATCTTGGCAAAGGTGAGATATAACACACACGGTTACACAACTTGAATAATGTTTTGCCAAAATACAGCAAGAGCCTTAAAAAATAGTCATACCCTTTGACCCCATAAAGTCTCTGCTAGAAATCTACTATAAGAAAATAATGTAATCAAGGATGTATATGCAAAAAGTTTTAAAGCAGTGGCATAATAACAAAAAACAGTCAGCAACTGACAGCTGACTGTTGGGTTATAGTTTTCAAGATGTGTTCAATAGAGCCCTAGATTAAACACAGGGACAGCCAGCGGGTTCAGAAGCTGGTTAATTAGTTAGAGCTCTGAGTTCTGTATTTCCAGTTCAAATAGTTCAGCTTTTGTCTATTTTACACATTCAGTTACAGTTAAGATTCACATTTTTCTTTTAATTGTCAGTATCCCCCAACTAGAATTAAGATTCTTGAAGAACCTATCCATAAGTAATACGCTCCCAGATTCCCCAAAACCTAGCACAGTATTCGGCTCATAGTAGGTGTTCATTACATAGATGATGTTTTTTCTGGGTTTAAGTATCTTTTTCTGATTAAAAATAAGTTTGAAAGCTGTTATAATTAGGAAATTGAATAAATACCAGGGGTTGGCAAATCACGGCCTGTAGGCCAAATCTGGCCCACTGCTTTTTTTTATGTAAGTAAAGTTTTATTGGAACAAAGCCATGCAGGCTCACTCATTTACAGATTGTCTACGGCTGCTTTCTTGCTGCAATGGCAGAGTTGAGTGCTGTGACAGAGACTGTATGGCCAAACACACTGAAAATATTTACTAATTTGCCCTAAACAGAAAAAGTTCTCTGAGCCTGCTCTATACAATAAAACTATATAGTCTTTAAAAATAAGACAAAGAATATGAATAGCACGTGAAAATGTTTATGATGTGATGTTAAGTGTAAAAAAGGATTAAAAAAACAAAGCTACAATGCTAAGTGCTGGTGATGGAGTCCTGGTAGTACAATGGTTAAGCACTCAGCTGCTAATTGAAAGGTCGGCAGTTCAAACCCAACCAGCTGCTCCACAGGAGGAAGATGTGGCAATCTGCTCCCATAAAGATTACAGCTTTGGAAACTATATAGGGCAGTTTTTCTCTGTCCTACAGGGTTACCATGAGTCAGAATCAATTTTGACAACAATGGGTTTAAACGCTGGTGAGAAGGTCGAACAATGGGAAGTGCCCTACACTCCTATGAGACTGTAAATTGTTACAACCACTTCGGAAAGCAGCTTGGCATATTATCCACTAAAATTGTAGGTACAATGTCCCCTGACCCGGAAACTTCACTCCTAACATTTACCCAATTGAAATGAGTATACATTACACTAAAAGATATAATAAAAGAGTGTTCATAGCAGCATTATACACAATAGACCCAAACAGAAATAACCTAAACATCCATCAGAAGTAGAGTGGATAAATAAATTGTAGTATATTCATACAATGGAAAACAATCCTCAGTAAAAATGAGTAAATAACTTCTACACACAAGGATATATCTCACAAACAAAATGTTAAGCAAAAGAAGTAGGTTCAAACAGTATACTCTATATCTTCTTTTTATATAAAGCCCAATTATAGGCAAAATTAATTTATGTTAGATGTGCTTAACTTTGGAGAGGAGAGAGGAGGTAAGAAATTTGTAGGGTGCATGTGGGGGACTTCTGAGGGGCTGGTACATTTTAATACTTCATCTGGGTGGTGGTGACAGTCAATCTCACTTAGACATAATTCATCGATTTGTACATGTTTCAGTGTATATATCATACTTCAATAAAAACGTTTGAAAAGTAAATGTACATTATGGTCCCAATTTGGTTGGATAAAGAAAGTATGAGTGAGTTTGCACGTGTAAGTGCATCGAAAAAAGCCACTGGATAGAGTTACATCAAAATCTTGAGAAATTAAATTATGATTGCTCTTAATTGTCTTCTGCTATTAAATGTTCAAAATTCTTTACAATGGTGAAAAAGTGAGAAGACCTCAAGAATGATAGCTACAAGGCAGATACCCAGAGCTTTCATCCCTAAAATGGAAAGACATAAGGAAAAAGAAGCAACACTATCAAAGAATACGTAAAAAAAAAAAAAAAAAGGACACTGAAAATGTCACTTATACCCCCGAACTGTAGGGCAGAGCATAGAAGTGAGAGCCAGCCAGGCAGACAGGGAGCACCCTATTGAAAAACCCTTGTTACACTTTGAATGAGCAATAGCCTAAGTCCCAAGTCAAAGGAGTAGTTAAACTCTCATATTCCCCTCTGATGTGGCAGTAGAGTACAAAAAAATATTCTCCGAGAGGTAAGTGTCTCCACCAGGAGCAGTAGCAGCTGGCATGGCTGGATAGAGGGGAAAACTGAATAGGCCATCAGAAGTCCAAGGGCTACAGAGACTTCTCAGCAAGGTGGCCTGTAGCCCCTAAGGAAGGCAAATAAGCCACAGTCCTGGGGCCTCCTCGCATTCATTCATTCATTCACTTATTAAACACATTTTAAAGCATTTATCAAGCCAGGCACTGTGCCAGGTCCTGACATGACCACAATTAGTCAAGTAGGACCCAAAGAAAGACTTTAAAATTAGAAAGAGCAGAATAAGATAACAATAGTAAGAAAGAAAATTAAAGAGTTATAAAATAAGGCATTGAAAAATTCTATGCCAATGAATCTGCAAACATAGGTGAAAGAGAATTTTCTAAGAAGACGTAAATGAACAAAAGTAACTCAAGTAGCCCCATACACCTGTCAGTTTCTTATACTGTGGTGACTTGGGTATTGCTGTGATGTTGGAAGCTATGCCACTGGTATTTCAAATACCAGCAAGGTAACTCATGGAAGACAGGTTTCAGCAGAGTTTCCAGACTCAGACAGACTAGGAAGAAGGACCTGGTGGTAGATTTCTGAAAAAACTGAGGAGTGAAAACCTCATGAATAGCAGCACAACATTGACTGATACATTGCCAGAAGATGACCCCTCAGATTGGAAGGCACTCAAAATACAACTGGGGAAGAACTGCTTCCTCAAAATAGAACCAAAACCAAACCAAACCCACTGCCGTCAAGTCGATTCCGACTCATAGTGACCCTATACAACGGAGTAGAACTGCCCCATAGAGTTTCCAAGGAGTGCCTGGCGGATTTGAACTGCTGACCTCTTGGTTAGCAGCCATAGCACTTAACCACTATGCCACCAGGGTTTCTTCAAAATAGAGTCGACCTTAATAATGTGGATGAAGTAAAGCTTTCGGAACCTTCATTTGCTGAGGTGTCATGACTCAAATGAGAAGAAATAGCTGCAAATATCCACTAATAACTGAAATGCAGAATGTTCACCAAGTATGAATCTAGGAAAATTGGACGTTGTTAAAAATGAAATGGAATGCATAAAGATTGATATCCTAGACATTAGTGAGTTGAAATGGACTGGTAGTGGCCATTTTGAATTGGAAAATCATATGGTCTACTATGCCGGGAATGACAAGTCAAAGAGGAATGGTATCGCATTCATCATCAAAAAGAACATTTTAAGATCTATCCTGAAGCACTTAACCAAGAGGTCAGCAGTTCAAATCCACCAGGCGCTCCTTGGAAACTCTATGGGGCAGTTCTACTCTGTCCTACAGGGTCGCTATGAGTCGGAATCGACTCGACAGCAGTGGGTTTTTTTAGTGGTGGATCCTAAAGCACACCACTGTCATTAATAGGATAATATCCATATGCCTAAAAGGAAGACCAGTTAATACGACTATTATCCAAATTTACACGCCAACCACTAAGGCCAAAGATGAAGAAATTAAAGATTTTTACCAACTTCTGCAGTCTGAAATTGACCAAACATGTAATCAAGATGGGTTGATAATTACTGATGATTGGAATGGGAAAGTTGGAAACAAAGAAGCAGGATCAGTAACTGGAAAATATGGTCTTGGTGACAGAAATGATGCCAGAAATCACATGATAGAATTTTGCAATACCAAAGACTTATTCATTGCAAATACCTTTTTTTCAACAACATAAATGGTAACTATATGTGTGGACTTCACCAGATGGAAAATACAGGAATCAAATTGACTAGATCTGTGGAAAGAGATGATGGAAAAGCATAATATCATCAATAAAGGCAAGACCTAGGGTCCCCTGCAGAACAGATAATCAATTGCTCATACGCGAGTTTAAGCTGAAGCTGAAGAAAATTAAAACAAATCCATGAGAACCAAAATACAAACTTGGGTATACCTCACCTGAATTTGGAGACCATCTAAAAAAAAAAAAACTAAAGAACAGGTTTAATGCACCACTAGTTTTTTTTGTTTTTTTAATGACCAAAGACCAGATGAGTTGTGAGATGACATCAAGGATATAATACAAGAAGGAAGCAAAAGGTCACTAATACAGGAAAGAAAGAAAAGACAAAAATGGATGTCGGAAGAAACTCTGAAACTTGCCCTTAAACATAGAGTAGCTAAAGCGAATGGAAGAAATGATGGAGTAAAAGAGCTGATCAGAAGATTTCAAAGGGCAGTTCAAGAAGACAAGGTAAAGAATTATAATGAAACGTGCAAAGACCTGGACTTAGAAAACCAAGAGGGAAGAATAAGCTTGATATTTCTCAAGCTGAAAGAACTGAAGAAAAAATTCAAGCCTCAAGTTGCAATTTCAAAGGATTCTATGCGCAAAACGTTCAACGAAGCAGGAAGCATCAAAAGGAAATGGAAGGAATACACAGAGTCACTGCGCCAAAAAGAAACTGGTTGACGTTCAACCATTTCAGGACGTAGCATATAATCAAGAACCGATGGTACTGAAGGAAGAAGTCCAAGCTGCACTAAAGGCATTGGTGAAAAACAAGGCTCCTGGAATTCACAGAATACCAATTGACATGTTTCAACAAACAGATGCAGCACTGGAGGTACTCACTAGTCTATGCCAAGAAATTTGGAAGACAGCTACCTAGCCAACCAAGTGAAAGAGATCCATATTTGTGCCCATTCCAAAGAAAGGTGATCCAACAGAATGAGGACATTATTGAGCAATATCACACACAAGTAAAATTTTGCTGAAGATGAATCAAAAAAGTTGCACAAGCACATCGACTGAGAACTGTCAGAAATTCAAGCCAGACTCAGAAGAGGACATGGAACCAGGGATATCATTGCTAATGTCAACTGGCTTGGCTGAAAGCAGAAAATACCAGAAAGACATTTACCTGTGTTTTATTGACTATGCAAAGGCGTTCGACTGTGTGGATCATAACAAGCTATGGATAACATTGCAAAGAATGGCAATTCCAGAACAATTATTTGTGCTCATGCAGAACCTGTGCATAGACAAATAGGCAGTCATTTGAACAAAACAAGGGGATATCGCATGGTTTAAAATCAGAAAGATATACATCAGGGTTGTAGCCTTTCACCATACTTATCCAATCTGTATGCTAAGCAAATAATCAAAGAGCTGGATTATTTGAAGAAAAACGTGGCATCAGGATTGGTGGAAGACTCATTAACAATCTGCAATATGCAGATGACACAACTTTGCTTGCTGAAAGCTAGGAGGACTTGAAGCACTTACTGATGAAGATCAAAGACCATAGCCTTCAGTATGGATTGCACCTCAACATAAAGACAGCAAAAATCCTCACAACTGACCAATAAGTGACATCATGATAAACAGAGAAAAGATTGAAGTTGTCAAGAATTTCATTTTACTTGGATCCACAATCAATGCCGACGGAAGCAATAGTCAAGGAATCAAAGGACACATTGTTGTTGTTGTTGTTAGGTGTAAATTTCTTTAAAGCATTAAAAAGCAAAGATGTCACTGTGGATAAAGGTGTGCCTGATCCAAGTCATGTTCTTTTCCTTTGCCTCATATGCATGCAAGCTGGACAATGAGTAAGAAAGGCCAAAGAAGAATGATGCCTTTGAATTATAGTGTTGGCAAAGAATATCGAATTTACCATTGACTGCCAGAAGAATGAAAAAGTCTGTCTCGGAAGAAGTACAGCCAGAGTGCTTCTTGAAAGCGAGGATGCTGAGAATTCATGTTATGTTTTTTTTTTTTTTTTTTTTACTTTGGACATGTTATCAGGAGGGACCAGTCCCTGGAGAAGGACATCATGCTTGGTAAAGTAGAGGGTCAGCGAAAAAGAGGAAGACCCTCCATGAGATGGACTGACACAGTGGCTTCAACAATGGGCTCAAATTTAGCAATGCTTGTGAGGATGGGACAGGACCAGGCAGTGTTTTGTTCTATTGTACATAGGGTCGCTATGAGTCAGAGCCAGCTCAACAGCACCTAACAACAACAACTCAAGGAGAGAGGGAAGATCAAGCCAGCTCAACAACCACTGAAGAAATTGAGAAAATTGTGAAACAATTAATCCTCAAAAAGCACAAGACCTAGAAGATTTTGTGGATAAATCCCTTCAAGCCTTCAAGACTAAATCATTTGCATGTTTTCTGGGCAAAAGAAAGATTTCCAAATAAATTTATGAATTTATCATAACATTGAAATTATAATCAGAAAAATAAAACTTAGGGATTAATCTCATTATGATTATTGATTCAAAGATTTGAAATAAAATGTTTACAAATAGAAGCTGGTAACATATGACCCCATAGAATTTATCCTCAAAAAGAATGGCTCAATATTGGGAAATTTAGTAGTAAATCAAAGAAAAAACATATGGCATTGATGAGATCATCAATATCAAGGCTACCTTTAGTAAGATTTAATGGTTTTTTATTTTAAAAAGTAATAAAGTAGTAGAGTGATACTTCTATAACATGGTTTAATTATATTTAAAGTTAAAAGTCTTTAACATGGTTAATGGTGTAACACTAGAAATAATTCCATTAAATTGGGGGCAATCCAATCATTATTATTATATATTTTTTTCTGGAAATGTTAGTCAATGCAATTTGATAAAAGAATGAAATGAAGGACATGGATATTAAAAAATACAGTTATCATAATTTGCAGATATTACAGCTATCCAAGGCTCAACTAGAAAATTATAAAAGCAGTTAAGTGGATAGTTATAAAATAAATATATAAAAATCAATCTTACAGACCAAATATAACCAGTTAGAAAATATCATGGAAAGAGATCATATTCCTAATAGCAACAGAAATATAATCTCACAAAAATTGTGTATGACTTATATGCAAATAACTACACAATCTCATGTTGTTGTTGTTGTTAGGTGCTTTAGAGTCAGTTCTGACTCATAGCTACCCAGTGTACCACAGAACGAAACAGTGCCCAGTCCTCTACCATCCTCACGATCACTGCTATGTTTGAGCCCATTGTTGCAGCCATTGCGTCAATCCATCTCATTGAGGGTCTTCCTCTTTTTCACTGACCTTCTACTTTACCAAGCATGATGTCCTTCTCCAGGGACTGGTCCCTCCTGATAACATGTCCAAAGTACATAACATGAATTCTCAGCATCCTCGCTTCCAAGGAGCACTCTGGAGGCACTTCTCCCAAGACAGACTTGTTCATTCTTCTGGCAGTCCATAGTATATTCAGTATTCTTCACCAACACCATAATTCAAATGCACCTGTTCTTCTTAGGTCTTCTTTTTTCATTGTCCAGCTTTGGCATACATATGAGGCAACTGAAATTGACCATGCCTTGGGTCAGGTGCATCTTAGCCCTTACAGTGACATCTTTGCTTTTTAATACTTTAAATACATCTGTTGCAGCAAATTTGCCCAATGCAATGCATCCTTTGATTTCTTGACTGCTGCTTCCCTGGATGTTGATTGTGGATCCAAGTAAAATGAAATCCTTCACAACTTCAATCTTTTCTCCGTTTATCATGATGTCGTTTATTGGTCCAGTTGCGAGGATTTTGTTTTCTTTATGTTGAGGTGTAATTCATGCTGAAGGCTGTGGTCTTTGATCTTCATCAGTAAGTGCTTCAAGTCCTATTAACTTTCAGCAAGCAGGTTGTGTCATCTGTATAACGCAGGTTGTTAATGAGTCTTCCTCCAATCCTGATGCCGTTCTTCATATTGCCTGGCTTCTTGGGTTATTTGCTCAGCATAAGATTGAATAAGTATGGTGAAAGGATACAACCCTGATGTACACCTTTCCTGATTTTAAACCACGCAGTATTCCCTTGCTCTGTTCAAACGACTGCCTCTTGGTCTATGTATAGGTTCCTATGGTAAGAATTTAAATTATCTTTAAATTAATCAATGTTATATGAATTAAAATCTCTATAGGTTTCAACTTTTAAAATGACTATAAAATTTATATAGGAGAATTAAAACACGATAACAGCCAGAAGAATTATTAAAAGGAAGACTAATAAGAATAATAAAATATATTTTTAATTATGTAAATATATCAGTGTGATTATATCTGGAGGATGAACAGATTGCTTTAACCAAGTAGAAAGTCAACGAACAGATTAAAGTATATGTGTGAGATGCTAGCAGCCATCTAAGAGACATATCCTAGTTCCATCCCAGCTGGAGCAAAGGAGAATAAAGAAGACCAAAGACACAAGGAAAAGATTAGTCCAAAGGACTGATGGACCACAACTACCACAACCTCCACTAGACTGAGACCAGAGCAACCAGATGGTGCCCAGTTACCACCACCTACCGTTTGCAGGGATCACAACAGAGGGTCCCAGACAGAGTGGGAGGAAAATGCAGAACAAAATTCAAATTCACAGATCAAAACAAACAAACAAACATAACAGTCTTGCTGGTCTGACAGAGACTGGAGAAATCCCAAGAATATGACCCCCAGACACCCTTTTAACTTAGTACTGAAGACACTTCTGAGGTTCACCCTTCAACCAAAGATTAGACAAGTCTATTGAGCCAAAATTAACACATGTGAGGGACATGCTTCATAGTTCAACCATGTATACAAGACTGATGGGCACACCAGCCCACAAGCAAAGACAAGAAGGCAGGAAGGGACAGGAAAACTGGACGAATGGAAACAAGTAACCTGGAGTGGAGAAGGAGAAAGTATTGACATATCGTGGGGTTGCCAGCCGATGTTACGAAACGATTTGTTTCTGTTTAATCAGAAATTAGTTTGCTCTGTAAACTTTCACCTAAATCACAATTAAAAAAAAAAGTATATGCATTTGAATTTAATATATGTCAAATGAGGCATTTCTAAGTAGTAGAGAAAGGATAGATTAATTAGTAAATAATGCTTAAACAACTCACTAGTCATTTTAGGGAAAGAAAGAAGGTATAGCCATACCTTGTATTTTACACCCAAAACAAATCTTGATTTTTTATATATGAAATCATACGATTACTCAATTATAACTAAAAAAAAACAAAAACAAACCCAGTGTCGTTGAGTCGACTCCGACTCATCGCGTCCCTATAGGACAGAGTAGAACTGCACCAAAGAGTTTCCAAGGAGCGCCTGGCGGATTTGAACTGCTGACCTTTGGTTGGCAGCCATAGCACTTAACCACTATGTCACCAGGGTTTCCCAATTATAACTAGATACATTATATTTAAAAACAATGGTACTAAATATTCAAAACTCATACTTCCTAATTATTTTACTACATTTTACTATTAATCGTGCTCTTGATGTAATTTTGTCTATCGTATGTGGAAATATCATATAATGGGGTACAACTTCATATCTCTTCCCAACTCCTTGTTCAGGGACATCACATTCATAGGTTGAGGAGTATTTACACCAAAGACACTGGCAAATGCTACAAAACAGGGCTTCATTTACTCTTTTGTTGATTGTCTAGGCTTAAGACAGTGACGGAGAAAATATTAATAATGCAGACTAAACTTTAAGTGTGTCATGTCTATAGTCCATTGTGAATAACACAAAAAAATTAAGGAAATATTCTTCACAAAATGATTATTCTATTCAGCAAAGAAACCACTCACGTCACTGACAAACACGCCAACATATGTTTTTGGTTGTTTCACTTTCATCTTACTAGTTAACATAAAGAAAATATCAACCGACACTCATGTTGGAACTACACTTGCTGACCAGTTGCAGACAGGTTAGCTACTGTCTTAGGCTGGGTTCTCTAGAGAAGCAGAACTAGTAAAGTGTATAAATATATAGAGAGAGAAATTTATATATCAACGAAATGGCTCACAAGGTTGTAGAGGCTGGAACGTCCCAAGTTCATGGGACAGGCTGGAGGCTTTACCTGGTTCATTTAACCTCAGGGCTGGCAAACCCAAGATTGGCAGGTCAGACAGGAGGGCTTTGATTCACAGCCTTTGAAGACAAACAAATCCCAAGATCTGCAGGCAAGATGGCGGGTAAGCTGCTAGCTCAAGCCCCAAGTCCTGGAGGTCAGAAGAACAGGAGCCAGCTGCAGGATCCAGAGCAAGCAAAAACCCATAAGCCATGCCAGAAAGTCCACTTATATTGGATACAAGCCACATCCCCAAGGAAAGTCCCTTTCAAGAGATTGGCTGCTCACAGCAGATTCCATCATGGAGGCGATCATATCATATCAAATCTCATCATGGAAGTGATCCCACCATCATATGACTATCAAATCACTGAGAATCATGGACCAGCCAAGTTGACACATAACCTTAACAATCACAGCTTCAGATGCAGAAATTTGACAAAAATCAGCAAAAGCATCCTGTCAAAATCAATTGGCTATATGGAATTTACAGTGAACAGTATTGCATATTTTATCGTTATTTGTAAATTGCCTGCTTACACATCTGTGAGAGTTAGAATTGTGTGTCACCTTGTGTGGGCATGATTCTCAGTGTTTATATGTGATTACTCCCATGATGGGATTTGCTGTGAGTAGCCAATCAGTTGAAAGGGAGTTTCCTTGGGGATGTGGTCTGCATCCAAATGTAAGCAGATGTTCTGGCTTTTTGCTCACTCTGAATCCTGTGGCTGCCTCCTGTTTGTCTGACCTCCCGGTACGTGGGACTTGCGCTATCAGCTTATCTGCTGATCTTGGGATTCATCAACCTTCACAGCCTGTGAACAACAACCTGCTTTCCAACTTACTGATCTTGGGTTCACCAGCCCCTGTAGCTACGTGAATCCGGAGAAGCCTCTGTCCTAATCCACGGACTTGGAACCTTCCAGCCTCTACAATACAGTGAGCGATTTCTTTGATATAAATCTCTACATATATACATTTGTATGCTTTACTGGTTTTGCTTCTCTGGAGAACCCAACCTAAGACAATATTCTTTATATCAGTAAAATTGTTAGTAAACATATATACATACATATGCATACATTTTTCCAGAGAGCTTGCCATTAAACATTTACCAGCACATTACTACCTAAAAACATTCTTTTTCTTAGTAGAAGGAGGTTACTAGAATAAACAAGCATGGTTACCAAAATGTAGCCACAACTGAAGAAGTCAAAGAGTTCATGAAGGGGGATACTAAACGAAAAAATTGAAGGTAAGGTGAAAAAGCACTTCTTTTGAACTAAGGGTAAGCAATGGAGGTTTTGTTCCTTCTGTGGGGAGGGGGAACTATGTGAGGTGAATTCTTCATCTTTCAGGTTCTGCCATATGTAGAGAAAGCAAACAAAAAATTTGAGAGCAATAAGGTAAAAAAAGGCCTTCTCTATAATTAGCGTAACAGGCTAATTAAGGTGCTTAGATTCCCAGGGGCTAAAACAGAAAGTGGGGTCTCCAGCCTCCGCCTGATCCTCTGAACTCTCTGCTATTCACCCAATAAATTGCTCTCTTCCTCTCCTAATTAGATTGTGGCTTAAAGGGTAAACCTGATTTCCCTCACATTTATACAGTACTTTACAATTCTCAAATACAATCATATTAATTATCTCACTTGATCCTTATAGCAATTTTATGAAACAGGAATGGCTAAGTTTAAAAGGGAAAAAGTTCCTAGGGAAACCTTACCATTCTTCTTTGATTAATTTAACCCTGGTTCTAAAACAGGGCTCAAGAAAAATGCTTCTTTCAAATCACATCCATCTATGATGTGGTGAAATCGGTCACTTCAGATTAGTGTAAGCACAAGCAAGCCCATGCTTACCTTGCTTACTGGGTAATCCATCCTTGTCGGGGATTATAAATTTGAAAAGAGGCTTTGATTCTGTACGAAGGTGCTGTGGGACTGGGAAAGAGAAAGATGCCAGCTATACCTAAAGCAGAATCCTTGATGTGGTGAAAATATGTGAAATTGTTCACTACAGATGATCTGGTAAGCAAGGTAAGCACCGTGCTTACCTTACCTTGCCTATTGGCTAATCTGCCCCTGGTTTAACCATTGTGCCACCAGGGCTCCTTGGGACTACAATTACAAAACAACTCACTACCACTGAGTCGATTCCGACTCATAGCAACTTAACAGGATAGAGTAGAACTGCCCCGTAGGGTTTCCAAGAAGCTGCTAGTAGATCTGAACTGCCAACCTTTGGGTAGCAGATGAACTCTCAACCACTTTGCCACCAGGGCACCAGGGTGATTAAAAAAAAAAATTTTTTTTTTTTTTTTTTTTAGTGGGGATTAAATAAAATAAGGCAGCACAGTCCTTCACACAGTGCCTGCCATACCACAGACAAAATAAACAGCAGCTTTCCTGTCGTGATTATTAGTATCCATACCTCACTCCCATTTTGTGGTCACTTGTGAAGTGACTTGAAATATTTACTAACAGCCATACCAACTTGCAGTCAGGACTTTTATCTGCCAGATTACAGTAAAGCAGGGCCTGCTGGTGTGTCCCCCTCCCCCTGGTAAAACATTGACATTGCCATTCCCTTGCTCATTACCATTCTGCTCTCAACTGACTCATTGGTCAGGAACAGTAAGTTCCCAGGCTGGCATGATTAAAGAACAGAGTTGGAGAGAGGCAGAGAAGAGCACCTCCCCACCCCGAGCTGGGTTAGAACTCCCTCTGTGCTCTCCACAACAAGGTACTTCCCCTTTCTTGGCACTAATCACACTGTATTGCACATTACCTCTTGAATTACATGCCTTCCCCCACGGTCTCTGAATTCCTTCAGCACATGGACTGTATCTTTCATACCTGAATCCTCACTCTCTAGCTCCTATTTCTTAAATGAGTTAAGGATATTATTTATTAAGCTATGAGAATAAGCTCCTTATTTAAAAAAAAAAGATACAAATAAACCAACACACGCTCCAAATAAATCTAAGTTTGTCATTACAAGCTTTCTCAAAGGCCATTACTCTGACCAGGTGTTTCCTCATTGTTCCATTTCATCTGTCAGCAGGAATTACAAGAACCCTCTGTACCCCAAAATATAATGAGACTTTGAACACTCGCATTTGTGTTTTTTTTTTTTTTTTTGGTTATATAAAATATAGGCTGCTCCTTGGAATTCCTGAATTGTGTTTTCCTTCGAATTCCTGAATTGTGCTCCTAGTGGCCAGAAGGGGTACCACCATTCCCTAGTTTCTACCTCCTCAGGAAGAGACTCAGAAGACTCAGAGGAGGGGAGAAATTGGTTCCCATTCTATCTCAGGAGTCCCTGAGCAGCACAAATGGTTAAACTGAAAGTTTGGTGGTTCGAACTCACCCAGAAGTGCCTCAGGAGACAGGCCTGGAGATCTGCTTCTAAAAGGTCACAGCCTTGAAAACCCTACGGAGCAATTCTCTGCACACATGGGGTCACCAGGAGTCAGAATTGACTCAACGGCAACTAACAACAATGACTTCAATAAAAAATAAGGATCCAAAAGCCATTCTACACAGTTAAGTGGCTTTCTTTTCCAGATTCGCCTCCTTGAAAGACCACTGGCGCCTTGTTTTCCTACAGCTCTACACGGCCCCTGTGTATTCATGGACGAAAGGAAGGAACCAACGGCTTGAGAGCTTCCACATCTCAGAAAGAGTCACAAGTGACGCAGCATTATGTCACAGCCTGCCATGCTGCCTTGTCCCAGCTGTGGCGGGGCAACAATACTGTTTCCAAAGCACCTGCAATCCTTGCTTTACTAATGTCTTGTGCAAAGAGCCCCACGTGCGTGCACACACAAGTACGAGCACACGGCAGCAGGGACACCTAAAGACACTCACGCACAAATCCAGACACGCATCCCCTGTGTAGAGGAAACACAAGAATCTTTTTAAAAGACAAGACTTCGTCTTATTTCTTATTCTGGCCAGAGAAGTTGGCTTTCCAAGAATATATTTAATTGGTCTTATATCTGCCATTTAACATTTCCTACCAGTAACCTGGGAGAAACTGAAAATCCAATGTTCTGTATCTATTTGTAAATGTCTGTTAATCCTGTTGATCCAATTTATCTCCCCCATTAGCTGTGATGGGGCAAGAGGTAGGGATTATATATGGCCTGAGGTGTGTGGCCCTGTCTCCTCAGCTTCAGTTAGTGACCTCAGACGAGTAACCCATTACGCATGCTAGCTCTTCCTCTTTTCTTCTCTTCCTCATTCTCCCATCTTCCCTGGTCCCTTATCCTCAGCTCTTGTCAGAATTCCCCTCCCAGGAAAATGAGAAACCTGAAACCTCCCCCTGGTGTTAGACTTCAGCAGCTGAGTAGGAGAATGGGGTGAGACATATTCACAGCTCCAGGATATGGGGCAAAGAGAACCACATTGAGTCTCCAAAGTCCCAAATCTAATGGGGCAGGTACCGAGGAGGAAACTGGCTCTGGAGAGCCTGACTAGCACCCAAGGTCAAGCAAGACAGTGCAGTGGTCTATGTGACAGGAGAGGTTGCTGCTGTGCTAGTGTGCAGGAGGGCAGGCAGGGCTGGCCCCAACGGTGCCTTTACAGAATTGGAAAATAGCGCCACCTTTGGGCTTGACAAGGGAAGCATGTGCTGGATTTTAGTTCCCACCCACCCCTTGTGGGAGCTGTAAGAGTTTATCTTCTGGTTCATGTGACTCTTTCCACTCTCTTCTCGTGCTTAGACTCCCCAGACCAATACATGCCTTAAACCTGATGAATCAAATTGGGAACCATGAAGTGTGCTCGGTTCTGCTTGTGGAAAACCAAAGAGCAAATAGGACTTTTTGAGAGGCACTATGGTTTTTTTATGGTTAGTAGTCAAGGCTCCAAAGCCAGGCTCCTTGAGTTCACACCCCCACTGGCCATTGACTGTGAGACACTGGGCAAGTGACTCAATCTTGCTTGCCTCATTTTCCTCATCTATACACTGGAGAATCCAATAGCTCCTACTCCGTAGAGTGGTGGTTGTTAGTTGCCATGTACTCATGGTGACCTCATGTAAGACAGTACCAAACTTTGCTCAGTACTGTACCATCTTCACTATCTTCAACACTCAAGTCCATTGTTGCAGCCACTGTGTATTTTCAGTGCCTTCCAACCTAGGAGGCTAATCTTCTAGCACTATATCAGACAATATTCTGCTGTGATCCATAGAGTTTCACGGACTAATTTTCAGAAACAGATCGCCAGGTTTTTCTTCCTAGTCTGTCTTAGTCTGCAAACTCCACAGAAACAAGTCCACCATGCTGAGACTGCTGGTATTTGAAATACTGGAGGCAGAGCTTTCAGCTTCATAGCAAGATGCAAGCCACCACAGTATGAGAAACTGACAGATGGGTGGTAGATACGGTGGTTAAAACTAAACCAAACCAAACCCATTGTCATTGAGTCAATTCCGACTCATTGTGACCCCATAGGACAAAGTAGAACTGCCTCATAGGGTTTCCCAGGAGCAGCTGGTAGATTCAAACTGCCGACCTATTGGTTAGCAGCCATAGCTCTTAACCACCGTGCCACCAGGGCTCCAGGAGGACTAAATGAGACCATACCTATCAGGCACTTAGTACCTGGTACAAGGTACATGCCCAATAAATGTTATCTGCTATTATTCACATAAAATATGTATATATATAGAGAGAGAGTGTGAGCCCTGGTGGTGCAGAGCTTAAGCGCTTCGCTGCTAACCAGAAGGTAGGTGACTAAACTCACCCCCTACTCCTCAGGAGAAAGATGTGGCAATCTGCTTTCATGAAGATTACAGCCTTGGAAACCCTATGCGGCAGTTCTACTCTGTCTTATAGGGTTGCTGTGAGTCATGGTGACCCCATGTGTGCAGACTAGAACTGCTCCATGGGGTTTTCAAGGCTGTCACCTTTCAGAAGCAGATTGCCAGGTCAGTCTTCCAAGGTGCCTTTGTTGTTGTTGTTGTTAGGTGCCGCCAAGTCAGTTCCAACTCACAGCAACCCTGTGTACAACTGAGCCATCCTCAGAATCACTGTTATGCTTGAGCCCATTGTTGCAGCTGTCAATCCATTTCATTGAGAGCCTTCCTCTTTTTCGCTGACCCTCTACTTCACCAAGCATGATGTCCTTCTCCAGGGACTGGCCCTCCTGACAACATGTCCAAAGTATGTGAGACACAGTCTTGCCATCCTTGCCTCTAAGGAGCATTCTAGTTGTACTTTTTCCAAGACAGATTTATCCATTCTTTTGGCAGTCCATGGTATATTCAATATTCTTTGCCAACACCACAATTCAAAGACAACAATTCTCCTTCAGTCTTCTTTATTCATCGTCCGGCTTTCACGTTTATATGAGGCGATTGAAAACAACCACAGCTTCAGTCAGATGCACTTTAGTCTTCAAGGTGACTTCTTTGCTTTTCAACACTTTAAAGAGGTCTTTTGCAGCAGATTGGCCCAATACAATGTGCCGTTTGATTTCTTGACTGCTGCTTCTATGGGTGTTGATTGTGAATCCAAGTAAAATGAAATCCTTGACAACTTCAATCTTTTCTCCATTTATCATGATCTGGCTTATTGGTCCAGTTGTGAGGATTTTTGTTTTCTTTATGTTGAGGTGTAATACACACTGAAGGCTGTGGTCTTTCATCTTCATCAGTAAGTGTTTCAAGTCCTCTTCTTTTTCAGCAAGCCAGGTTGTGTTATCTGCATAACGCAGGTTGTTAATGAGTCTCCCTCCAATCCTGATACCCTGTTCTTCTTCATACAGTCCAGCTTCTAGGATTATTTGCTCAGCATACAGATTGATTAGGTATGGTGAAAGGATACAACTCTGATGCACATCTTTCCCAACTTTAAACTGCACAGTATTCCCTTGTTCTGTTCGAACGACTGCCTCTCAATCTATGTACAGGTTCTTCATGAGCACAATTAAGTGTTCAATTAAGGTGCCTTTGGGTGGGTTCAAACCATCAATCTTTTGCCTAGTAGTCAAATGCTTAACCATTTGTGCCACTCTTGTCCCTGCCACCACCACCCCCGCCTCCACACATACATATTTTTAAAGCACTCATCCTATACAAAGGTTATAGTCAGTGATGGAAAGTGGGGCTTATGAATCAGGCTGACTTTAGGGGTTCCCATTGGAGCTTTACCAAAGGAAACGAGGTTATCCATTAGAATGCCAAACAAAGTCTTGACACATTTCCAGTGAAAATGTGACAAGCAATTCACTCAAATTCCATTTTTAAAGGCTGTCGGTGAAGAGATTTTGTACCAGAAAATGGTCCAACCACTGAGTCAATGTCTCCCCATTTCCTTATGCCTGATGGTATTATGGCATTTGCCTGTATGATAGACACACGACATGACTTAAGGCCATGGGTAATGTCAGCATCCACCAGTCCTCCCCGCCAGCTGCTGACATTGTCTCGGCCCTGCGTATATGGCATGTCTTCCTGAATCCGTCCCTGAGTTTCCAAGCCTGGATTGAGTGTCCTTCTTCTATGCTCCTGTCTTTCCTATTACATCAGTGGATTAAGTCATCTGTTTACTTATTTATATGCCCCACTAGATTCTAAGCTCCACAATCACAGGGCCATTGTCTGTCTTATTCAGCACCGTGTCCTCAGCTCCCAGCAGTCCCTGGCACACAGTAGGTTTCAATATTCTCACAGTAAATGAGAGATGGTGCTAAAGATGATGAGTCAGGGATTGAAAGGATTTTAGATGAGTGTGGGCAGTGAGAGAAGCCCTGGTGGTGCAGTGGTTAAAGCACTTGGCTGCTAACCAAAAGGTTGATGGTTCAAACACACCAGCTGTTCCACCAGAGAGAAATGTGTCAGTCTGCTCCCACAAAGATTACAGCCTTGGCTATGTGGCATTTCTGCTCTGTCCTATAGGGTTGCTATGAGCTGGAATCAATTCTCCAGCAGTGGGTTTTATGTGGGGACTGAGTGGTGTGTATAAGAGTGGATTCTTGGCCCTGCTCCCAGCCAGAGCTGGGGAACCAGACAAATAATCACTTCCGTTCAAAGAGAGCTTGGGAATATCACAAAGTGGGGATGCATATGCTAACGGATCAAACAAACCGATGTGCAAAAGTAAAATTAATTCACAGACATTTCCAGAGTACGTATCCTAGTACAAAGCTAAGTATGCATATAATAATATAAATCCCAGCTGTTTGTGTATTTGGACCAAGAAACTCTACACACTCTCTTGGCCAGAGCAAAGAGAGAAGTCAGAACAGGAAGACCTGGCTGGACTCGTGGCAGGCAGGAGGAAGGCCAATGTGGATTTAAGCCTGGTGCCAACATTCGTAGCTACGATTGGCTGCCATCCAGCTCTGAGACTACATCTGATAGGATGAAGGTTCTAGAGGGGATGCGGCTGAAGGAGGGGTACTGGAAAGGCTGACCTACAGAGGATTCTGGGAAGTTTAGGTCTCTAGGACCAAGGCTCCGGGTAGTGATGTGAGGATGTGTTGGAGACCAGTAAATAGGAGGAAATTTAGACACTATCATTCCCTGGGGCATTCGCTGCTTCTAGGTCACAAGTAAGAACTGCTAGCAGAACAGAAACTTGACCAGGAAAAAAAATTTTTTTTTTTTTTTAAGCTGCTGAGTGAACCTTGGATCTGAGTGCAACCAGTGCACTTACTGTGGTCTCAAAGCAGCAATGGGCTATTTTGTTGTTATCTTTGGAGCAGATTGTCAAGGTCAGGCTACTGGACAGAACTGGAAGGCAGGTCATTCAGGGACTTCTCCAGGGAGAACCCTTTTGAGACAGTCAATCTGCGAAGGCTTGCTGAGCACTTCCAAAGGCCACAGAAGGCACAGTCTGAAAAGAGGCTGCATAACCAGTTGGTGAGTTTGGAAGCGGCTACTGAACAGGACAAGTAAAACCCCTTTGTCACACCTGGGTGCTCTCACTTTGCTAGAAGCATGCACACTCAGACCTTCCCTCAATTTCCTTTTGAAAACAAAACCAAACAAACTGCGCTAAGAAGTCATTGTGCCTAGGAGACACCACTGAAAGTTTAGGTGAGCTGGAGCAAAGCAAAGCACTTAAACATTGGCTATCCTGTTCTTAAAATTCCTGTGGCCCCTCCAGCACCATAGATTCTTTGCCAGTCGCTTTACTCCATAGAGAACCTCCAGGTGGGTACAGATCTCTTGCTATACTTTGGTCTTTCTTCCTTGTTCCTTCCATCTTCTCTCATCCCCTTACTTCTTGATTACCCTTGGGAACTTCAAATGCCTTTCATTCTGTCTTACAAAATAATGAACTCTCCCCATTTTCCACTCCCAAACTCAGCTCCAGGCCCACTTTGAGAACTGCACTCAGCTGAACAGAGGCCTGGCATTTGGCATGATCCTTAGCATGCAGAAGTGGTTGGGTAATAACATTGCTTCCTTCCCTTACACCAGCATTGCTTATTATCTCCTCCCTGGTCTCTTTATGTTACAGACTGAATTGCATCCCCCTAAAAGCTCTTTTGAAGTTCTACCCCTGTATCCACAAATGTGACCTTATTTGGGGAAATAAGGTTTTTCTTTGAAGATATTATCAGTAAAATCATACTGGAGTAGTGTATGAGTAGTGAAGTAGTAACAGTATGTGTTAACTTGTCTAGGCCATGATTCTCATTGGTTCAGCCGATAGGATGTAATCACTATCCATGATGTGATCTGTTGTGAGCAACCAAACAGTTCAAAGGGGAATTTCCTTGGAGCTTTTTTTTTTATGGCTGCACTAAAACACAGGTAAACATCCTTCTGGTATTCTCTGCTTTCAGCCAGGATCCATCTGACATCAGCAATCTTCCCCTGGAGGTGGTGCCCTGAATTCAGACTTCTAGCCTCCTAGACTGTGAAAGAATAAATTTCTGTTTGTTAAAGCCATCCATTTATGGTATTTCTGTTATAGCAGCACTAGACTAAGATAGCATCTTTCGGGTATTCTCTGCTTTTGGCCAAGATCCATCTGACATCAGTAGTGATACCCTTGTTCCACATCGCCTTTGAATCTGGCTTGAACTTCTGGCAGTTCTCTTGTCGGTGTGCGGCTACAGTAGTTTTTGAATTATCTTCAGCAGAATTTTGCTAGCATGTGATATTAATGATATTGTTAGATGATTTCCACATTCTGTTGGATCGTCTTTCTTTGGAATGGGCACAAATATGGATCTCTTCCAGTTGGTTGGCCAGCTAGCTGTCTTCCAAATTTCTTAATATAGATGAGTAAGCACTTCCAGCATTGTATCTGTTTGTTGAAGCATCTCAATTAGTATTCCATCCGTTCCTGGAGCCTGGTTTTTCGCCAATGCTTTCATTGCAGCTTGAACTTCTTCCTTCAGTACCAGCGGTTCCTGATCATATACTACCTCCTGAAATGCTTGAATATGGGCCAATTCTTTTTGGTATAGGGACTCTGTGTGTTCTTCCCATCTTCTTTTGATGCTTCCTGCATCATTCAATATTTTGCCCACAAAATCTTTCAGAAATGCACCTTGAGGCTTGGATTTTCTCTTCAGCTCTTTCAACTTGAAAAATGCTGATCGTGTTCTTCCTTTTTGGCTTTCTAACTCCAGGTCTTTGAACATTTCATCATTATACTTTACCTTGTCTTCTCAAACTGTCCTTTGAAATCTTTTCAGTTCTTTTACTTCATCATCCTTCCATTCATTTTAGCTGTTCTAGGCTTAAGAGCAAGTTTCAGATTTTCTTCTGACAACAATTTTGGTATTTTCCTTCTTTCCTGACTTTTTACTGACTTTTTGCTTCCTTCATGTATGATGACCCTGATGTCTTCCCACAACTCTCTGATCTTTGGTCACTAGTGATCAGTGCATCAAATCTATTCTTGAGATAGTCTCTAAATTCTGGCAGCATGTATTCAAGGTTGTACTGTGGCTCTTGTCGACTTGTTGTAATTTTCTTCAACTTAAACTTCAACTTGCATATATGCAATCGATGGTCTGTTCCATAGTTGGCTCCTGGCTTTGTCTTGACTGATGATATTGAGTTTCTCCATTATCTTTTTCCACATATGTAGTCAATTTGATCCCAGTGTAATCCACAGGAGATCCACATGTACAGTCATTGATATAAAAAATAGTCATTGTTGAAAAAAATATTTCCAATGAATAAGTCATTGGTCTTGCAAAATTCTTTCGTATGATCCCCAGCGTCTTTTCTAGCACCAAGGCTGTATTTTCCAACTACTGATCCTTCTTCTTTGTTTCCATCTTTTGCATTCCAATGCACAGTAATTGTCAATATGTCTTGATTGCATGTTTGATCAATTTCAGACTGCAGCAAGTCATAAAAATCTTCAATTTACCTTTATTAAGTTATAGTTCATATGCCATACAATTCACCCATTAAAACTGTACTATTCAATGGCTTTTAGTATATTCTCAGAGTTGTGCATACATCACCAGTAGAACTGGGATTTGAATCCTAGCAGCTTAGCTGTCCAGTTCGGGCTCACAATACCTGTGCTACATTGCTAGAAGAATAAGAAAAGAGGTCCTGGGCACACAAAATATAACAATAAATGTTCCCAATGAGCTCTCTCTAGGATACCTTTGGCAATGATAAAAAAAGGTGCTCAGTACAATCTGCATGCCTTTTTACCTTAAAAATTCCACAATTCCCTTTGGAGGCCAGAGTACAGGTAGACAATTAGGGCTAGAATTCTTTGCTTCCTATTTGCAGAGTAGAATTTGTGCAATCATTGTGTGTGCTTGCTCTGCTGAGACAGAATATGGGAGAGGATGCCTGGGATTCTAGGGAGAACTCAAGGTATCAGGAAGGTGGGAAGTTCTGGATCTACATGGCAGGAATCTCAGACCAACAAGCTTCCCAAGAGCCTATAAACATGATTTAGGCTGGGACAAAAAAAAAGAATTTGCCCCATAATTGAATGTCCACAGAATGCAGCATTTTAGAATGTAAATATAATAGATGTTTAATTAAATGTCTACAGAAAGTCAACTTATATATGAGTTGCATTTTTTTCTTTTTTTTATTTTACTTTAGATGAAGGTTTACAGAACAAACTAGTTTCTCATCAGTTAGTACACGCATAGTTTATGACATTGGTTTAACAACCCCACGACATGTCAGCAGTCTCCCTTCTCAACCTTGAGTTCCGTATTACCAGCTTTCCTGTTCCCTCTTGCCTTCCAGTCCCTGCCCCAGGGCTAGTACGCCCCTTTAGACTTGTTTTATTCCATGGACCTGTTCAATCTTTGGCTGAAGAGTGAACCTCAGGAGTGACCTCATTACTGAGCTGAAATGGTGTCGAGGCACCATAGTCTCAGGGTTTCTCCAGTCTCTGTCAGGCCAGCAAGTGTGGTCTTTCTTGTTGGGTTAGAATTCTGTCCTACATTTTTCTCCAGCTCTGTCCAGGACCCTCTATTGTGGTCCCTGTTGGACTAGTCAGTGGTGGTAGCTGGGCACGATCTAGTTGTACTGGACTCAGTCTGGTAGAGGCCATGGTAGATGTGGTCTATTAGTCCTTTGGACTGATCTTTCCCTTGTGTCTTTAGTTTTCTACATTCTCCCTTGCTTCTGAAGGGGTGAGACCAGTGGAGTATCCTAGATGGCTGCTCACAGCCTTTTAAGACCCCAGACGCTACTCACCAAAGTAGAATGTAGAACATTTTCTTTATAAACTATGTTATGCCAATTGAGCTAGATCTTTCCCCACAACTATGGTCCCCACAGCCCTCAGCCCAGCAATTCAGTCCCTCAGGGAGTTTGGATGTGTCTATGGAGCTACCACGACCTTGCCTTGTACAGGTTGTGCTGGCTTCTCCAGTATTGTGCACTGTCTTACCCTTCACCAAAGTTACCACTTATCTATTGTCTATTAAGTGTTTTTCCAACCCCAACCTCCCCTCCCTCAAAACCATCAAAGATTGTTTCTCTTTGTATGTAGACTTTTTTACATGAGTTGCATTTAACGTGTGATATGGGTACATTTTATTATGATTGATCTGATGGAGGAAGGGGCTTCACAAAGCAAGAGTTCCCCTGGCCTATGGGGATCTTAAAATGACCTGCCTTGGAGGGTTGGGGCCACCATGGTCTGAGGCCAAGAGAGACGGCTAACCACAACTTCCTTTTAGAGCCTTTGCATTCAGTGCAGTCCAAGGCTCTATCAAATTGTGCCTTTGTGGGCTGGCTGCAGACTTGAATAAGGACACTCACAGGGCCCAGGAGACAGGGAGCCCTGGTTCCCTGTTCCCTTGGAGGCCTTTCACATTGATTTCTGAGGAAATGCATTCCACTGAAGCTGCCCAGGCAGGATTCTGACTGACTGATAGTGCCCCATGGGACAGAGGGAGACAGGCAATACTGGGGTAAATGCCTCCTCAGGAGATGCCAGTGACACTTGAAAGTCACAGCTTTCACCCAACCCCTGCCGGGAGAGAGAGAATGGGAGGCTGGGATACTGCATTACCCTGTCAGTCACAGGGAAACAATTCTTTAGGTCATCAGTCAAAAGCCTCCTTGGAAATGAGAAGCGAGCCTGAACACCAGGCCGTTTACAAAGATATTTATTGTGAAACATGGAAGCAGCAGCACCTTCCTCAAGCCTAGACAACACGCTCAGCAAGAATTACACCAGATAAGTCTAGAGGAGCTGGCAAAGACACCTGGCTATAAATGAGATATGGCCTCAAAGCCAGCACTACAAACAGGTGCCCTGGTAGGAAAGTGCGCACACAGGGAGGGTGAGGAAACCAGTTCCCAGGGCTCTGGGAGGGGACAAGCGAGACCGTGTAATCAGGGGCAGACAATGGTCATTGTGGCACTTACTAGAGGGGCTCCAGCATCATGTGAAGAAAAATGAGGTAGAATCAGCACCATAAACTGAAGAACGCAGCTAAAATGACTTCTTGGCTGGAATTGGCTTTGAAATACTCCAGGAAAAAGAAAATATTGGGGGGTGGGGAGATAAAGGAAGACTGGCAACCTGTGGGTAACTACAGAAGATGGGTGATGGATACTTGGGGGTTCATTATATTTTCTTTCTGCTTTTGTGTATATTTGAAATTTTCGATATTGAAAAAAAAATTTGAAGAAAGTAGGTCTTTTCCCTCATTCATGGATCTTATGTTTCTGCACATAAGTACTTTGGAGCATGAGGAGCCTGCCAAGGTTTCTAGGCTGTATGAGAACCTGCAAACTGCAAGACTATGTTTTGGGTATACACACACACATCTGTTGTTGTGTTAGGTACCATCGAGTTGTTTTTGACTCATAGCGGTCCCATGTGACAGAGTAGAACTGCCCCATAGGGTTTTCTAGGTTGTAATCTTTACAGGAACATATCATCAAGTCTTTTCTCCCACTGAGCCACTGGGTGGTTTCGAACCAACACCTTTTTGTTGGCAGTCTAGCATTTAACCATTGCACCACCAGAGCTCCTTATATATACATGTGTTGTTGTCTGTTGCTGTTGAGTCAATTCCGACTCATAGCAACCCTATAGGACAAAGTAGAACTGCCCCATAGGGTTTCCAAGGAGCGGCTGGTGCACTTAAACTTCCGATCTTTTGGTTAGCAGCTGAGCTCTTAACCACTGCGCCACCAAGGCATAGATATATCAATGGCTAAGTAGTTGGGAGGTAGGGGGTGGGTAGGTAGGTGGGTGGGTAGCTTGGTAGGTAGGTAGGTAGACAGATATATAAAATATGTGTGCCCATACACACCTCCCAATATTAGTAAATGCCACACTTCTGCTATACGGTATGCCAGATACAGTGCATAACATTCTATCATTTATTTTTATGACAATCACACGAGGAAAAGAACTTCAGTAAATTATTCAAATCCTAACAGCTAGTAAATGCCAACTCCAGGTTTCAAGCCCACATCTGTCTGACTCTAGAGCCTGGAAGCTTACCTACACTATCATATTAACCCACACTGGGTTAGCACCATAAACCTCGGTGAATGATCATCAAAGCCCCTGGAAATGGCTTCCATCTGTCACTGAGGCAAGGTCAAAGGAAGCCCAGTCAGACCTGGCTGGTTCTACCCTCCCTTGTGATACCCCAGATCAACACCCCACACATACAGGATTAAGAGTACACATACACTTTGGGCAAATCTGAGTGCACCCGAGGCTGCCCAAAGAAGGTAATGTGGGGGCAGCTTCCTTGCAAACAGCCAGCTTGGCCACATGTGGCTGCTTGTTCTCACACATCTGCATTTGCGTAAACAAGAGGACCCTGGAACTGAGTTTGAGGGTGAGAAATGCAAGGGGCACAGAGTTCCCAAGTGGCTTACACAAAGCTATATATATTTTTAAATTATATTTTTTTAGTTTTGTACTTTAGAAAAAGATTTACAAAACAAACTAGCTTCTCATTAAACAATTAGTACACATATTGTTTTCTGACATTGGCTACCAAGCCCACAACATGTCAACAGTCTCCCTTCTTGACCTTGGGTTCCCTATTACCAGCTTTAATGTCCCCTCCTGCCTTTTGGTCCTTGCCCCTCGGCTGGTGTGCCCCTTTAGTCTTGTTTTGTTTTATGGGCCTGTCTAATCTTTGGCTGAAGGGTAACCTCAGGAGCAATTTCATTATTGAGCTAAAAGTGTGTCTGGTGGGGGGTTGGGCAGATGTGGGGAGGCAGACTCTCATGGTTTCTCCAGTGTCTGTCAGGCCAGTAAGTCTGGTCTTTTTTTGTGAGACAGAATTTTGTTCTACATTTTTTTCTAGATCTCCCTGGTACCCTCTATTGTGATCTCTGTCAGAGCAGTCAGTGGTGGTAGCCGAGCACCATCTAGTTGTGCTAAACTCAGTCTGATGGAGGCTGTGGTAGTTGTGATCCATTAGTCCTTGAACTAATCTTTCCTTGTGTCTTTGGTTTTCTTCATTCTCCCTTGCTCCAGACGGGGTGAGACCAGCAGAGTACCTTAGGTGGCTGCTCACAAGCTTTTAAGACCCCAAATGCTACTCACCAAAGTAGAATATAGAACATTTTCTTTAAAAACTATGTTATGCCAATTGAGCTAGATGTTCCCTGAAACCATGGGCCCCACAGCCCTCAACCCACTAATTCAGTCCCTCAAGGAGTTTGAATGTGTCTGTGCAGCTTCCATGACCTTGCCTTGGACAAGTTGTGCTGGCTTCCCCAGTATTGTGTACCATCTTACCCTTCACCAAAGTTACCACTTATCTAGTGTCTATTTAGTGTTTTCTATCCCCACCCCTCCCGTCTCTTGTAACCATCAAAGATTGTTTATTTTTGCATGTAAACCTTTTCATGAGTTTTTATAGTAGTGCCCACATACAATATTTGTCCTTTTGAGATTGGCTTATTTCACTCAGCATAATGCCCTCCAGATTCATCCATGTGTAAGATGTTTCGAAGATTCATCATTGTCTTTTATTGTTGCATAGTATTCCATTGTGTGTGTATACCATAGTTTGTTTATCCATGCATCTGCTAATGAGCATCTAGGTTTCTATCTTTTGCTAGTGTGAACAATGCTGCAATGGACATATGTGTGCATATGTCTATTCACGTAATGGCTCTTATTTCTCTAGGATATATTCCTAGGAGTGGGATTGCTGAATCATATGGTATTTTTATTTCTAGCTTTCTAAAGAAGCACCATATCGTTTTCCAAAATTGTTGTACCATTTTCCATTCCCATCAGCAGTGCATAAGATTTCCAATCATTCCACAGCCTCTCGAACATTTTATTTTCTGTTTTTTTATTTGTGCCAGTAATGCCAGGGTGAGAAGGCATCTCATTGTGGTTTTGATTTGCATTTCTCTAATGGCTAGTGATAACAAATATTTCCTCATGTGTCTGTTAGCTGCTTGAATGTTGTCTTAGTCATCCAGTGCTGCAATAACAGAAATACCACAAGTGAGTGGCTTTAACAAAGAGAAATGTATTTCTTCACAGTAGAGTAGGCTAAAAGTCCAAATTCAGGGTGTCAGCTCCAGGAGAGGGCTTTCTCTTTATGTTGGCCTTCTCATCAATGTTCCCCTGGACCAGGAGCTTCTCCACGCAGGGACCAAAGGACGTACTCTGCTTCTGGCACTGCTTTCTTGGTGGTTTGAGGTCCCCGTCTCTGCTCATTTCCCTTTCCTTTTTATCTCTTGAAAGATGAAAGGTGGTGCAGGCCACACCCCAGGAAAACTACCTTTACATTGAATCAGGGATGTGACCTGGTTAAGAGTGTTACAATCCCACCCTAATCCTCTTTAACATAAAATTACAATCACAAAATGGAGGACAGCCACACGATACTGGGAATCATGGCCTAACCAAGTTGACACATATTTTGGGGGGACACGATTCAATCTACAACAAATGTCTTCTTTGGTGAAGTGTCTATTCATTTCCTTTGCCCATTTTTTCATTGAATCATTTCCTTTTTTATTGTAGTTGTGTTGGGTTTTCCTGTAGATTTTAGAGGTTAGACCTTTGTCTGATTTGTCTCAGCCAAATATTTCTTCCTAGTGTATAGGTTCTCTTTTTACTCTTTTGGTGACGTCTTTTGATGAGCATAAGTGTTTGATTTTTAGAAGATCCCAGTTATCTAGTTTATCTTCTGGAGTTTGTGTGTTGTTAGTTATGGTTTGCATCCTGTTAATGCCATGTACTAGGGCCTCTAGCATTGATCCTATTTTTTCTTCTATGATCTTTATAGTTTTTGGTTTTATATTTAGGTCTTTGGTCCATTTTGAATTAGGTTTTGTGTATGGTGTGAGGTATGGGTCCTGTTTCATTTTTTGCAGATGGACATCCAGTTTTGCCAGCACCATTTGTTAAAATGACTATCTTTTCCCCATTTGGGAAACCCTTGTGGCATAGTGGGTAAGTGCTACAGCTGCTAACCAAAAGGTCGGTAGTTCAAATCCACCAGGCCCTTCTTGGAAACTCTATGGGGCAGTTTTACTCTGTCCTATGGGGTAGCTATGAGTCAGAATCAACTCGACAGCACTGGGGTTTTTTTGGTTTGTTTTCTTTTTTTTTTTTCCCCCATTCGATGGACTTTGGACCCTTGTCAAAGATCATATGACTGCAGATGGATGGATTTACATCTGGATTCTCATTTCTGTTCCATTGGTCAATGTATCTGTCGTTGTACCAGTACCAGGCTATTTTGACTATCATTGCTGTATAGCAGGTTCTGAGGTCAGATAGTGCAAGTCCTCCTACTTGATTCTTCTTCTTCAATAGTACTTTACTTATCCAGGACATCTTTCCATATAAAGTTAATGATTAGTTTTTCTATCTCTTTAAAGAATGCTGTTGGTATTTGGATTGGTATTGCATTGTATTTGTAGATTGCTTTGGGTAGAACTGGCATTTTCACAGTGTTGAGTCTACCTATCCATAAGCGTAGTATGCTTTTCCATTTATGTAGAGCTCTTTTGGTTTCTTGCAGTAGTGTTTTGTAGTTTTCTTTGTATAGGTCTTTTACTTCCCTGGTTAGATTTATTCCTAAGTATTTTATTTTTTTAGAGGCTATTATAAATGGTATTGTTTTCCTGATTTCCTTTTCCTCGTTCTCTTCATTGGTGTATAGGAATATAACTGATTTTTGTATGTTGATATTGTATCCTGCTATTCTGCTAAATCTATTAGTTTCAGTAGTTTTCTCATGGAGTCTTTTGGGTTTTCTATGTATAGTATCATATCCACAGACAGGGACAGTTTTACTTCTTCATTACCAATTTGGATGCCCTTTATTTTTGTTTCTTGCCTTACTGCTTTAGCTAGGACTTCCAGCACAATGTTAAATAGGCATGGTGATAAAGGGCATCCTTATCTTGTTCCTGTTCTCAATGGGAATATTTTCAGCCTCTCTCCACTAAGAATGATGTTGGCTCCTGATGTATAGATGCTCTTTATTATGCTGAGGAATTTCCCTTCTATATCTATATTTTATTTGAGAGTTTTTATTAGGAATGGGTGCTGGACTTTGTCGAATGCCTTTTCTGCATCAATTGAGATAATCATGTGATTCTTTTATTTACGTGGTGGATTATGTTGATTGATTTTTTAACGTTGAACCATCCTTGCGTACATGGTATGAATTTCACTTGGTTGTGGTGTTTTTTTTTTTTTTTTGATATTATGCTGAATTCTATCGGCTAGAATTTTATTGAGAATTTTTGCATCTATATTCATGAGAGATACTGGTCTGTAATTTTCTTTTTTTGTGGTGTCTTTGCCTGGTTTAGGTATCAGAGTTATGCTGACTTCATAGAATGAATTCAGAAGTATCGTTCCTTTTCTATGTTCTGAAATAGTTTGAGTAGTACTGGTGTAAGATTTTTCTCTGAATGTTTAGTAGAATTCTCCAGGGAAGCCATCTGGGTCAGAGCATTTTTTTTGTTGGGAGTTTTTTTTTTTTTACCTTTTCAGTCTCTTATGGGTCTGTTCAGATTTTCAACATCATTATGTATTAGCTTGGGTAGGTTATGTGTTTCTAGAAACTTGTCCATTTCCTCTAGGTTTTCAAATTTGTTGGAGTATAGTTTTTCATGGTAATCTGTTATGATCCTTTTTATTTCAGTGGGGTCTGTTATAATGTCCCCCATTTCATTTCTTATTTGAATTATCTGCATCCTCTCCTGTTTTTCTTTTGTCATTTTGGCCAGTGGTTTGTCAATTTGGTTGATCCTTTCAAAGAACCAACTTTTGGTTTTGTTGATTCTATTGTTTTTCTATTCTCTATTTCATTAATTTCTGTTCTGGTCTTTCCTATTTCCTTTTTCTGGTGGCTGTGGGCTTTTTTTGATGTTCTTTTTCTATTTGTTTGAGTTGTGTAGTTAAGGCTTTGGTTTTGTCCCTTTCTTCTTTTTCAATGTGTGCATCTATTGCTATAAATTGACCTCTGAGCACTGCCTTTGCTGTCTTGCAAAGGTTTGGGTATGATGTGTTTTCATTCTCATTTGATTCTAGGAGTTTTTTTATTCCATCTTTGATTTCATCTATTACCCAGTGGTTTTTAAACAGGGTGTTATTCAGTTGCCATGCAGTTGATTTTTTGCCTTGCTCTTCCTGTTGTTCATTTCTACTTTGATGACATTGTGATTAGAGAAGATTCTTTGTATTATCTCAATGTTTTAGATTTTGTTGAGGGTTGCTTTGTGGTCTATTCTGGAGAATGTTCCGTGTGCACTGGAAAAGATTGTGTACTTTGTAGCTGTTGGGTGGAGTGTTCTATATATGTCTATGAGGTCAAGTTGGCTGATTGTGTCCTTTAGATCTTCTGTATCTTTGTTGAGTTTCTTTCTAGGCATTCTGTCCTTAATCGAGAGTGGCATGCTGAAGTCTCCTACTATTATTCTAGAGCTGTCAATTTCTCTTTTCAGTGCTGTTAGAGTTTGTTTTATGTGTTTTGGAGCCCTGCCATTGAGTGTTGTCTTAGTTATCTAGTGCTGTTATAACAGAAATACCACAAGTAGATGACTTTAACAAAGAGAAGTTTATTTCCTCACAGTAAATTAGACTAAAAGTCCAAATTCAGGGCATCAGCTCTGGTAATGGCTTTCTCTCTCTGTTGGCTCTGGAGGAAGGTCCTTCTCATCAATCTTCCCCTGGACTAGGAGATTCTCCACTCAGGAATCATGGGTACAAAGGACATACTTTGCTCCTGGAACTGCATTCTTAGTGGTACAAGGTCTCCCCAACTCTCTGCCCACTTCTCTTTCCTTTTATCTCTTGTAAGATAAGAAGTGGTGCTGGCCACACCCCAGGGAAACTCCCTTTACATTGAATCAGGGATGTTACCTGAGTGGGGGTGTTACATCGCACCCAAATCCTCTTCAGTATAATCTAATCTTGCCTCATTAACCACACGCACAGATTAGGATTTCCAATGCATAGGAAAATTATATCAATGACAAAATGGAGGATAAGCACACAATACTGGGAATCACGGCCTAACCGAGTTGACATATATTTTTGGAGGACACAATTCAATCCATGACAGGTGCATAGATATTTATTATGGCTATGTCTTCATGATGGATTGTCTCTTTAACCATTATCTAACGCCCTTCTATTTCTTTTATGGTGGATTTTGTTTTAAATTCTTTTTTTATGTGAGATTAATATTGCCACTCTTGCTCTTTTTTGGTAGCTGTTTGCTTGAAATATTTTTTCCATCATTTGACTTTTAATAAATTTACACCTATGTCTCTAAGGTGCGTCCCTTGTAGACGGCATATTGATAGGTCCTGTTTTTTAATCCATCCTGTCACTCTCTGTCTCTTTATGGGTGCATTTAGGTCATTTACATTTAGTATAATTATTGATAGGTGTGACTTTATTGCTGTCATTTTGTAGGTGTGTGTGTGTGTGTGTGTGTGGTGCTGACATTTTCTTTATTCCTCTTACACTCCTGTGCTGAATTCCTTTTGTTTGTGGGCTTTTTTTTTCTCATTTCTTTTGTTTTTGGAGATTTTGTGTTTATTTCAATGAGTCGGTTTGTTAACTTTCTTTGTGGTAACCCTGAAATTTACCCTTATCTTTCTAAGTTTGAACCAGCCTTTTATTATTTGGTATCTCCTTGACTTCCTCTCCATTAGAGTGTTCTATACCTACACCGTTTATTCCCTCTTTTGTTCTTCTGATGTTGTTGTCATTTACAGATTAACCTCTCTGCTTCCCTGTTGTAATTTTTTGGTTTTGGATAGTCCTTGAAAGTTCATTTCCAAGGTTAGTATCTGGCTGATGTGGTCTTGTGTCCTAGATTTAGGCTGTCATCTGATGTTGTTTGTTCTCAAACTGAAGGACTTCTTTTAATAATTCCTATAAGTTTGGTTTGGTTTTTACATATTCCCTTAATTTCAGTTTATCTGGAAATGCCCTAATTTCACCAACATATTTGAGCAATAGTTTTGCAGGATATATTATTCTTGGCCAACAATTTTCTTCTTTTAAGGTTTTATATATGTCATCCCATTGCCTTCTTACCTGCCTGCTTTCTGCCGAGTAATCAGAGCTTACTCTTATTGTTCCCCCCCACCCCCCGTATGTGAGTTTTTATCTTTCTCAAGCTGATCTCAGGATTCTTTCTTTGTCTTTGTTTTTGGCAAATGTGATTATGATATGCCTTGATGATTTTTTGGGGGGGTCTTTTATCCTATATGGGGTTCATTGAGCTTCTTGAATGGTCAGCTTTTCATCTTTCATGATATTAGGGAAGTTTTCTGTCAGCAATTCTTCAGTGATCCTTTCTGTGTTTTCCATTTTCTCCCCTTATTCTGGAATTCTAATCACTTGCAGATTTTTGCTTGTGATTGCATCCCACACCATTCTTAGGGTTTCTTCATTTTTCTTCATTCTTTTCTCTGATTTTTCCTCAAAGTGGTATTCAAGTATTTGTCTTCAACATCACTGGTCCTGTCTTTCACTGTTTCGAACCTGCTCCTCAGCCTTCTCGGACACTGTACATTTCTGAAATCTTGTTTATCTTTTGGATTTCTAGTTGCCATTTTTGTATGATTTTTAGTTGTGAATTTATTGTGACATTTTGTTATTGTATTATTTTCCTGAATTCTTCCATTGTTTTGTTTGTCTTTTCAATGATTTTGTCTGCCCTTTCCATGATTTTGCCTATTTTTTCCCTCATTTTTGTCTGCTTTTTCTTTCAACTCTTGGATAGCTCTGAATATTAGAGATTTGAATTTCCTATCAGGTAGTTCCAGTGCCTTTTCTTCTGCTGGAAGGTCATTTGGTGTTTTATTTCAGATGTCTATTGGAACCATCCTGTCCTGGTTTTCTATATGTTTTAAATTGTCTACTGCCTTCGGGACATTCAGTAGTTATTTTATTCATTTATTGATTTAGACTTGTTTGTTCCATCCTGTTTTTTTGTTTTATTTGGTTATGTCTGAGCAGGCAGGCTTGGCATTCTTTGTTGTTTGCTCATTTGTGGGCACGATACATCTCACCACCTTGTCCAAGGGGCAGGGCCAGTCACTCAGTTATGGTGAAGCAGGGCAGGTCCAGCGTAAGGGAAGGGGCTAGGATGGGTTACTTGTGGCATGTACTGGAGCTGACAGGGCGGGGCTGGGGTCAGTGCAGGGCAGGTTCCGGTATACTGTGCCTGTGCTTCTTGAGGATGCAATGTTCAGTGCATGGTGCAGATAAGCAGGAAGGAGGGAAGAGGTTGTGATTTGTGGAACTTAGTGGGTATACGGAAGAAGAGAAAGAGCAGAGAGAAACAGGAACCAAAAAAAAAAAAAAATGCTAAGGGAGCCTACCATTGAAGTGACACAGGCCCAAGGAAGCCATGTGCTGGTGGCTTCTTAGCCAGGTGGTGAGGCACAGCCCATCAAGAAGGGACAGATACGGCACATGCCGCTAGTTGGGCAGGAGAAAGGAAAGGAAAGAAGGGAGAGAGAGATAAGAAACTAGATTTAAAAAGAGAGAAAGGCACATGTGGCTAGGTGGGTGGGAGAAGGAAAGGGAAGGAATGTAGAGACAAGAAACCAAGAAAAAAAAGAAAAGATGCCAGGTGGTTGGGAGGAAGGAAAGGAAGGGAGGTAAACAGAGACAAGAAACTGATTTAAAAAAAAAAGGAAGAAAGAAAAAAATGCCCTAAGGGAGCCCTCTGGAAGTGTGTCCCCAGTGGTGCTGCACAGGCTGTCCAGAAGGAGCAGAGATGGCACATGGCGCCAGGTGTTCAGTAGTAAGATAAGGAAGGGAGGTAGGGAGACACAAGAAACTGAGAAAAAAAAGAAGGAAGAAAAGAAAAATGCTCCAGTAGAGCCCACCAGAAGTAGGTCCCCTGCTGAACAGCACTGCATAGCCTGTCAAGAAGAGCAGAGATGGCACACGGCACCAGGTGTTCAGGAGAAGGGTAAGGAAGGAAGGTAGAGAGAGACAGGAAACTGAGAAAAAAAAAGAAAGAAAATAAAGGGAAAAAATGCCCCAAGAGAGCCCACTGGAAGCAGGTCCCCAGCTGAGTGGCACTGCACAGCCCGTCAAGACGGAGTGGAGTTGGCACATGGTGCCAGGAGCTCAGAAGAAGGGCAAGGAAGGAAGGTAGAGGAAGATAAAAACAAGAGAGAAAGAAAAGATGCCCCAAAGGAGCACACTGGTGTGGTGGTGCAGACTGGGGAAGTGTCTTCTCAGTCACATGACACTGCACTGCCCATCTAGAAGGAGCATAGATGGCACACACTGCCAGGTGTTCAGGAGAAAAGAAAGGAAGGGTGGTAGAGAGAGACAGGAAATTGAGAAAAGGAAAAAAAATTCCCAAGGTAGCCCACTGGCTTGGCAGTACGGACTGGGGAAGTGGTTTGCAAGCCTCTAGGTCCTGAGCAGCTCATCTAAAAGAGGTGGAGATGGCATACAATGCCAGGTTTCAGGAAACAGGAGAAGGAAAGTAGAAAGAGACGAGAAACCGAGAAATGAAGAAAAACACAAAGAAATGCCCCTAGAGATTCCACTGGCATGGTGGTGTGGCCCAGAGAAGTGGCTCCCAAGCCTCTAGGCCCTGCACAGCCCATCTAGAAGGGACGGAGATGGTACACAGTGCCAGGTATTCAGGAGACAGGAAATAGAGGAAAGTAGAGAAAGATAAGAAACTGGAAAATGAAGAAAAACAAAAAGGAAAAGAAAACGAGAGGAAAAAAATGCCCCCAGGGATCTCACTGGTGTGGCGGTGCAGAACAGGGAAGCAGTTCCACAGCTGAGTGGCACTTCACAACCTGTCAATAAGAAGCAGAGATGTCACATGGAGCCAGGTGTTCGAGAGAAAGGAAGTGGAGGAGGTGAGAAAGAGAGAAGAAACCAAAAGAAGCTTAAAAAAACAACAACAGCAACAGGAACATGGCACTGAAGGAGCCAGCTGGTGTGGGGAGGGTGAATCCAAGTGGCAGGGAGCCAATGCCTCCCTGGCTGAGTGACCATTGCTCACTGGGAAGCAGTGGAGGCTGAGAAGGGGGAAGAAGGGTGGAGGGTGGGAAAGCGTGTATCACTGGTTACCGGGTGCTCTGTTTCCTGCTGGGAACTCCATGAAGCTGCCTCCCCATACTCCCTGTCCGCCAGCCTCGGTGGCTGAGAAGTCCAAGTTGTTGAGCCCATGCCATGTTAGCTTATAGGGGACCTCCACTCCGTATCTCTCCTCACTCTGTTCTCTGTCAGTTTCTTATTCCATCTGGTGCTTTGTTGAGCTCTTTGTCTCTTCATTTGACTCTTAGGGTTCCAGGATTGACATTTGTCTCTGTTTTATTTAGTTTTTCAGCTCTTTGCTGTGGAGGGATGGTGTGGTGCTTCTGTCTATAGTGCCATGTTCTAGTAAGCCCCCACAGCTATTTTTAAATAAAATTTATTGTGTTTGGTTTTCCATTTTTTGAGTTCACCCAGAAGCAGACCTTAAGTTAAGAATTGAGTGCAAGTATTTTTGGGAGGAATGCCAGTAGAGAAGTGGGGAAATGAGTCAGGGGATGGAAGTCAACCAATAAGGGAATGCACTACTTAGTAGGCAACCACTGTGGGCAACTGGGGCTCAGTCCCACTGGGGAAGTCTGGAAGACAATGTAGAAGATGCCTCAGAGTTTTTCTCCAACTCCCACCATTGGCTGAGGGCTGCTCCTGGAATTAGTAGCTCTTGGGCACTTCCAGCCTATTCTAATTACATGGACTACAGCAAGCCCTCAGGTGGTGTCTTAGGCTGGGTTCTCTGGAGAAGAAAAACCAGTAAAGCGTATAAATATATATAGACAGAAGGAGATTTATATCAAGGAAATAGCTCATGTGATTGCAGAGGCTGAAACATCCCAAGTCTGTGGATCAGGATGGGGCTTCTCCTGCTTCATGTGGCTGTAGGGACTGGTGAACCCAAGATCACCAGGTAAGCTGCTAGCTCAAATCCCAAGAACTGGAGGTCAGTCAGACAAACAAGAGGCAGCTGCAGGATCCAGAACAAACCAAAAGCTTGGCAAGGCGAGCAGGAAGGGAGTAGGTGGTGGAGGGTGGAGAGATGAAGGCTGAGGGGGTGGTGAACCACCACAGGCCCTGCCCCCACTGGTACCACTCAGTAGATTCCAACATGGGGGTGATCACATATCACGTTTCAACAGGGAAGTGATCACAACATTATACAACTGCCAAAACATTGAGAATCATGGCCCAGTCAAGCTGACACACAATCTTAACCACCACAGGTGGCGAGCTACAGGTGCTCATAGAAGGGCACCATTGCCACCCGTTAGAATGCTGAGGCCAAGAGATATGGGCAGGGCATCAGCAGCATTTTCTTCGCATGCAGTGGAACTTTTAACCCACCTTCACCTAACCATTCTCTGGATTAACCAGTGTTCTCCTTGCCTTCTGTAGATGATTCTGACAAAGCCCACCGAACCCTTAAGGCTAATATGGTTCTTCCTGGTGTGCCTGAACACTTCTGTCTCTACTCCATGACTCATCTCCATTTGTCAAGAGTCAGTTTCATTTGTTCCCCACTTTAACTGACTTTTCAAATTACCCAAAAAACCCCAAACCCATCGAGTCTATTCCAACTCATAGCGACCCTATAGGAGAGAGTAGGACTACCCGCATTGAGTTTCCAAGGAGCACGTGGTGGATTTGAACCGCCAGCCTTTTTGTTAGTAGCCGTTGCACTTAACCACTACACCACCAGGGTTTCCTCTTCAAGTTAATCAACCAAGTGTTGGTTCAGTACGATCAGATGTGAGATCTTCTACTATCCCCTCCCACCACACACACACACAAAACTGTGTCTATGCCAAGGAGGCCTGGTGGCTCAATGGTTAAGTGCTCAGCTGCTAACCAAAAGGTCAGCAGTTTGAAACTACTAGCTACTCCACAAGAGAAAAGACCTAATGATCTGCTCCTGTAAATATTTCAGCCTATGAAACCCTATGAGGCAGTTCGGGTCTGTCCTGTAGGGTCATTATGAGTCAGAATCAACTTGACGGCAGACATCAACAACATGCCAGTGACAATGTCATTAATACGAGAAATACTGCTAGAATATAAGCTCTATGACCATTTAGATCACCACTCCATGCCCACATCCAGAAGAGTCTGACACCATAGAAACAATACATATTTGAGAAATGAATTAATTAATGCTGCAGTGAATGCCTTGGTATGTAAACCTCAGCCCACAACTCTTACCTAAAGCAGAATTACTGAGTCATCTGTCCAGAGATTTAAATATCTTCCTTATATCAAAATATTCTTTAGACCCTTCACAAGTAACTAGTGCTGCTGTAAAACTTTCCTTAACTCCTAAAATTATTGCTTCCTTATATGCGCTGTTGTGGTTTGAATTATACCCCCTAAAAAGGTATGTTGAAGTCCTAACACCTGGTACCTGTGAATGTGACCTTACTTGGAAATAGGGTCTTTGCAGATGTAATCATGTTAAAATGTGGTCGGTGGACCCTAAATCTGATGACTGGTATCCTCATAAGAAGGCCATGTGAAGACACAGGGACACAGAGACACAAAGAAAAAAACACCACGCTGAGACAGAGACTGGAGTGATGCATCTACAAGGCAAGGAATGCCAACGATTGCCAGAACCACCAGGAGCTAGGAGAGAGACATAGAACAGATTCTCCCTCACAACCTCCAGAAGGAACCTTGATTTTGGACTTCTAGCCTCCAGAACTGTGAGAGAATTAAATTTCTGTTGTTTAAAGTCACCCAGTTTGCGGTAACTTGTTACGCAGCCCTAGGAAACTAATATATATGTTCTTGGCTTTGATCGAGTCTTATTATAAGAAACAGTCTTGTGAAAGTGGTTATACAATTACATCAGGGATGACATTGAAAAAAACATTCTACACATTGCCCCTACATGAAGCCCTGTGTGAAAAATTCTCCTGTTTCCTGCTACTTCCATTAAAAGGATATAACTTTTTAAAATCTCTGACAAAAAAGCTATGCAATTAACAGTGTCTACCTTTTTGCTCTGGCTGGCAGGAAGCTCATAGTCAAATGTGAAGATGATTCCCCAACGTTGTGTATAATTTATCCGGGTTTGATTTTTTAACTCTTATGTGCATTTTGCCATGTTGTTGTATGTGGGTCTTTTATAAGTAGATTCAAAACTCTTTGTAGAACATTACAGGATGTAAACAAAATCAGACCAAGAGATAATAGTTTCCTGCTCTGCTAATAGGGAGAATCCAGCAGTAGGTCCTGGAGAGCCTCCCTGTTTTCCCCCCACCTACAGACCCTCAGCTCTCAGCTCTGGAGAAAGAGCACAGTGTAATGGAAAATGTCTCAGACCCAGAGTCCTCAAGCAACTAGTGCTGACTCCACCCTTTCTCTCACTTTGTGACCTTGGGCAAGTCACCTGACCTCTTCGCAGGGCCTCTACTTCCTCACCTGACAGCATGGGAGGTCCCCATACAACCTCAAAAGGCTCTTCCAGCCGTGGGAACATCTCCTCAGGGCAATTAACCTCCCAACTAGAGTAATTCATGGGCAGGATGGTAAGGAGCTGACAGGCAACAGAAAAGTTTTCTGCTCTCTGGTCCCACAATGCGATGGTGCCACCACCAAGGTAGCCAGGACCAGCCTCTCTCCCACTCCGCAAAGAGCCCTCAGCCTCTTCAGCTTTGAGTGCCTCCATCGGTGACTCAGCAGAGTTTCCCAAATGTACTTGATCACAAGCATCCCCGGGGGAGCATGACAAAAATATTGGCTCCCAGTCTCTTCTCCTAGACATTCTGATGTAGTGGGACTAGAGTGGGTCCTAGAAACCTGGTTGTTAACAAGCACTCCAGGTGAGTCTGTGACCAAGCATGATTGAGAAACGATGACTCAGCATAACCATGGATTGTGAAGATGGGGGACATAAATCACCTGCCAAGTGCAATCTCTCTTGTGTGCCCTGGCATCTGGGAACCTTTAATAACTAGCCCACTGTACATTAGGCCTGTCCTGCCTCTAAGCCACTTGGACCCTCTGGTCGCTGGGTTCACAAAGAGTTAGTTGTCCTCTCTACTCTGCAGTGCAGGAGCAGACGGGAAGAAAAGCAGAAAGCAACAGCCCAGGCTTTACTCAGCATTTTGAACCTGGAGACTTATCCCTTGGCTCAGCCAGGGGACCACTGACCCTGTGTCCTTCTCAAGATCAGCATGTGTCATGGATTGAATTATGTCCCCCCAAAAATGTGTGTATCAACTTGGTTATGCCATGATTCCCAGTATTCCGTAGTTGTCCTCCATGTTGTGATTGTAATTTTATGTTAAAGAGGATTAGGGTGGGATTGTAACACCCTTACCAGGTCACATCCCTGATCCAATGTAAAGGGAGTTTCCCTGGGATATGGCCTACACCACCTTTTATCTCTCAAGAGATAAAAGGGGAAGCTAGGAGGCAGGACTAAGATGGCTGACTAGGCAGAAGCTTCTGCTGATCCCTCTTGCAACAAAAACTCGAAAAAACAAGTGAGTCAATTACATACATGACAATCTATGAAACCTGACCATCAAACACAGAACTAAGGAATTGACCTAAGTGACAGGGGAGCGAGAGACTGTGCGCTGAAGCAGCAACCAGTTCCAGAGCCCGGCGTGCCGCGCCCCAGGCCTGAGCCCTTGCAGTGCTTTGGTGCCAGAGCAGTGGGGCTGATGGTGGCTTCCTGAGACAAGGCAATAACGGGACACAGCCCTAACCCCCTGGGGCAATCTCAGCAGGAACCCAGCCAGTGCACACAGGCTACACACCCCTCTGGAATCTCAGGTAAAACAGCCCTCATCAAACAAAATAAGTGATTTTCTCTATTTTACCAAACCACTCTCTCCTATCTGTCTGATCCCTCCCCTCCCTGTCTCAGCTGGCTTCATTAACATTCAGATTCCCTGGGCCAGAGAGAAAAGTGCTCAAGGTTTTTTTTTTTTTTTCCTCTAACCATTTCTCCTGGCCTGGGAAAAGCAGCAATTAACAATCAGGGGAAAAATCCTTTCCTGGCTGCCCTAAACTGGAATAACAGTACAGAACCAGCTCCATCCAGGCATAAGAGAGCCACAGTCTTTGGCTTTCACCCCTACATGGAACCAGGTGGCTATTATAATGCAAAGGTAATTCTGTTAGAGATCTGACTGTAATTGTTTCAGCTGAGCAGTGGAGAGGCAGGTTTTGGAGGTCTGATACTGCTCTACCTATCAAACAGAGCCCTCACTAATCCACAGCAGGGAACTGAGGGCTGAGGCTCCATCCACACCACCCAGCCACCTGCCAAAGGGGTCTGAGGATAGTGATGCCTACCAGTCTTTAGAAGTAAAAGCACTGGGTGCCTAAGGTACAGCTGCAGAGCCCACCCACCAGAGTGCTCTAGAGAACAAAGATGCTCCTTCCTCACTGGCACTTGGGGGAAGGCTGTCAGCACCCTGCCCTCCTCGGAGTGTGACTCCTTGCCACTACTAAAAACCGGTGCATACAACCATCACCACTAATCCTCTAAGACAGTAGGTGAGAGTCTACACCACACACTAGGTGACCCACTATCAGGACACCTGAGCTGATTCTATTCAAGAATAGTGAAAGGTTTCATAGGCTCATATACCTGGTAACACCTCAAACCAGCTGGTAACAGGACATAAGTGATTCAAAGCCTCCAAAAATCAAGTTAGCACATGCTAGTAGCCCATCTGGGTGTACTGAAACAAAATAAAACATGAAAATAATACTCAGTCAGCAAATATAAAATAAATCATGAAAATAACTTATAGATGGCTAGGAGACAGCAATTGATATCAAATCACATAAAGAAGTAGACCATGATTGCTTCTACAAACTCCCAAATCAGAGAATCAAGACCTTTCCCAGATGAAGATATATTCTTGGAATTGCCAAATGTAGAATATAAAAAACTAATATACACAATGCTTCGAGACATCAGGGATGGCCTCAGAAATGATACAAGGCAATCTACAGAAAAAGCCAAGGAACACACAAATAAAGCAGTTGAAGAAATAAAAAAAGATTATTCAAGAACATAGTGAAAAATTTAATAAGTTGCAAGAATCCATAGACAGACAGTATTCAGAAATTCAAAACATTAACAATAAAATTACAGAATTAGACGACTCAATAGGAAGTCAGAGGAGCAGAATTGAGGAATTGAAGTGCAGAATTGGGGAGATGGAGGATAAGGCAATTGGCACCAATATATTTGAAAAAAAATCAGATAAAAGAATTAAAAAAAATGAAGAAACCCTAAGAATCATGTGGCAGTCTATCAAGAAGAATAACTTCCATGTAATTGGAATTCCAGAACAGGGAGGGATAACAGAAAATACAGAGAGAATAGTTGAAGATCTGTTGGCAGAAAACTTTCCTGGCATCATGAAAGATGAAAGGATGTCTATCCAAGATGCTCACCGAACCCCATACAAGATGGATCCCAAAAGAAAATCATCATGCCATATTAACATCAAACTTGCCAAAACCAAAGATAAAGAGAAAATTTTAAAAGCAGCCAGGGATAAGCAAAAAGTCACCTACAAAGGAGAATCAATAAAAATAAGTTTGGACTACTCATCAGAAACCATGTAGGCAAGAAGGCAATGGGACGACATATATAGAGCACTGAAGGAGAAAAATTGCCAGCTAGGAATCATATATCCAGCAAAGGGAGCCAAGATGGCGGACTAGGCAGACGCTACCTCGGATCCCTCTTACAACAAAGACACGGAAAAACAAGTGAATCGATCACATACATAACAATCTACAAACCCTGAACAACAAACACAGATTTAGAGACGGAGAACGAACTAATACGGGGAAGCAGCGATTGTTTCCAGAGCCTGGAGCCAGCGTACCAGTCAGGTACGGCACAAGCACAGAGACCTGCTCCACCCTCCTGAACTAACCCCGGGAGGGGGACCAGCCGGTTCCACGGGCGGCGTGGAACTCAGCCGGTAGGAGAAGTCCCCGGGAGGCAGTGGCTGGTCTTGGAGCAGAAAGAGCAGCATCCGAGCCGGGGAACCGTCCTGCAGGGATTTGGACTGGACGCAGCGGATTTTCTGCAAAAACTAGTTTCCCAGTGATGGCTCGGAGACAACAATCCATATCAAACCACTTAAAGAAGCAGACCGTGACAGCTTCTCCAACCCCCCAAACAAAAGAATCAAAACCTTTCCCAAATGAAGATACAATCTTGGAATTATCAGATACAGAATATAAAAAACTAATTTACAGAATGCTTAATGATATCACAAATGAAATTAGGATAACTGCAGAAAAAGCCAAGGAACACACTGATAAAACTGTTGAAGAACTCAAAAAGATTATTCAAGAACATAGTGGAAAAATTAATAAGTTGCAAGAATCCATAGAGAGACAACATGTAGAAATCCAAAAGATTAACAATAAAATAACAGAATTAGACAACGCACTAGGAAGTCAGAGGAGCAGACTCGAGCAATTAGAATGCAGACTGGGACATCTGGAGGACCAGGGAATCAACACCAACATAGCTGAAAAAAAATCGGATAAAAGAATTTTAAAAAATGAAGAAACCCTAAGAATTATGTGGGACTCTATCAAGAAGGATAACCTGCGGGTGATTGGAGTCCCAGAACAGGGAGGGGGGACAGAAAACACAGAGAAAATAGTTGAAGAACTCCTGACAGAAAACTTCCCTGACATCATGAAAGACGAAAGGATAGCTATCCAAGATGCTCATCGAACCCCATTTAAGATTGATCCAAAAAGAAAAACACCAAGACATATTATCATCAAACTCACCAAAACCAAAGATAAACAGAAAATTTTAAAAGCAGCCAGGGAGAAAAGAAAGGTTTCCTTCAAGGGAGAATCAATAAGAATATGTTCTGACTACTCAGCAGAAACCATGCAGGCAAGAAGGGAATGGGACGACATATATACAGAACACTGAAGGAGAAAAACTGCCAGCCAAGGATCATATATCCAGCAAAACTCTCTCTGAAATATGAAGGCGAAATTAAGATATTTACAGACAAACACAAGTTTAGAGAATTTGCAAAAACCAAACCAAAGCTACAAGAAATACTAAAGGATATTTTTTGGTCAGAGAACCAATAATATCAGATATCAGCACAACACAAGGTCACAAAACAGAACGTCCTGATATCAACTCAAATAGGGAAATCACAAAAACAAACAAATTAAGATTAATTAAAAAAAAATAAAAATACACATAACAGGGAATCATGGAAGTCAATAGGTAAAAGATCACAATAATCAAAAAGAGGGACTAAATACAGGAGGCATTGAACTGCCATATGGAGAGTGATACAAGGCGATATAGAACAATACAAGTTAGGTTTTTTACTTAGAAAAATAGGGGTAAATAATAAGGTAACCACAAAAAGGTATAACAACTCTATAACTCAAGATAAAAACCAAGAAAAACGTAACGACTCAGCTAACATAAAGTCAAGCACTATGAAAATGAGGATCTCACAATTTACTAAGAAAAACGCCTCAGCACAAAAAAGTATGTGGAAAAATGAAATTGTCAACACACATAAAAAGGCATCAAAATGACAGCACTAAAAACTTATTTATCTATAATTACCCTGAATGTAAATGGACTAAATGCACCAATAAAGAGACAGAGAGTCACAGACTGGATAAAGAAACACGATCCATCTATATGCTGCCTACAAGAGACACACCTTAGACTTAGAGACACAAACAAACTAAAACTCAAAGGATGGAAAAAAGTATATCAAGCAAACAATAAGCAAAAAAGAAGAGGAGTAGCAATATTAATTTCTGACAAAATAGACTTTAGACTTAAATCCACCACAAAGGATAAAGAAGGACACTATATAATGATAAAAGGGACAATTGATCAGGAAGACATAACCATATTAAATATTTACGCACCCAATGACAGGGCTGCAAGATACATAAATCAAATTTTAACAGAATTGAAAAGCGAGATAGATACCTCCACAATTATAGTAGGAGACTTCAACACACCACTTTCGGAGAAGGACAGGACATCCAGTAAGAAGCTCAACAGAGACACGGAAGATCTAATTACAACAATCAACCAACTTGACCTCATTGACTTATACATATATCCAGCAAAACTCTCTCTCAAATATGAAGGTGAAATTAAGTAATTTACAGATAAACACAAGCTTAGAGAATTTGCGAAAACCAAACCAAAGCTACAAGAATTACTAAAGGAAATTCTTTGGTCAGAAGATCAATAATATCAGATATCAACACAACACAAGGACAAGGAATACAACATCCTGATATTAACTCAGATAGGGAAATCACAAAAAAAAGGTTAACTAAAAAAAAATGCTCAAAACAGGGAATCATTGATGTCATTATGTAAAATATTACAATAATCAATAAAGAGGGACTAAATACAGGAGGCATAGATCTTCATTTTGGAGAGGAAATCAAGGCGATATAGGGCGATACAAGATAGGTTTTTACTTAGAAAAATAGGGGTAAATATTAAGATAACCACAAAGAGGACTAACAATTCCATACTTCAAAATAAAAACCAAGATAAACATAACAACTCAGCAAAAATAAATTCAACTATAATGAAAATGAGGAACACACAATTTACAAAGAAAAACTTCTCGGCACAAAAAAGAAAGTGGAGGAGGCGGGGCCAAGATGGCTGACTAGGTAGATGCTACCTCAGATCCCTCTTGCAACAAAGACTCGGAAAAACAAGTGAATCGATCACATACATGACAATCTACGAACCCTGACCAACAAACACAGATTTAAAGAGTTGACCTGAGTGACAGAGACTGAGAATGAACAACCACGGAGAAGCTGCAACTGTTTTCAGAGTCTGGAGCCAGTGTCCGAGTCAGGAAACCTTGGCGCCGGGCTTTGGACTGGGCGCAGGGGAGCTGAGCACGGCATCCTGAGACAGCACAATCATGGGGTGCAGCCCTAACCCCCTGAACTGACCTCAGGGGAAGCCCAGCCAGTGCACGTAGGCAGCGCAGCAATGCGGCTGACAGGAGAAGAAGTCACCGGGAGGCAGTGACTGGTTTTGGAGCCAGGAGTGCATCGTCCCTGCCGGGGAACCTTGGCGCTGGGCTTTGGACTGGGAGCCGAGGAACTAACCGCGGCTTCTGAGTCAGCGCAAGCAGGGGACGCGGGTCTGACCCTCGGGGGCAATCTCTACCCAGCCAGTGCACACGGTCGACGACGCACCCCTCGGGAATCTCAGATAAAACAGTCATGCCAACCAAGATAAGTAGCTTTATCTATATTCCGGGGTGCTACTCTCTCCTATTTATCTGAACCCTCCCCTCACCTTCCCAGGCGGCTTCATTAACATTGGAATTTCCTGAGCCAGAAAGTAAACTGCTCTGCGGTTTTTCTTTCTTTCGTTTTGTTTTTGTCTTTTCCTAACCCATTCTCCTGGCCTGAGAGAAGCAACTACAAAAAACCCAGGGACCAAAAATCCTTCCCTAATTGGACTAAAAACACAGAACCAGCTCCAGCCAAGCATATGTGATCCACAGTCTCGGGCTTTCATCCCTACAGGGAACAAGGCGGCTATTATACTGCAAAGGCATTTCTGATAGGGATCTGACTGCAATTGTTTTAGTGGATTTACTGGAAAGACAAGTTTCCCAGGTCTGATATCTCTGTGTATTCAACAGAACCCTAACTGACCCACAACAGGGAACTGAGGGCTGAAGCTCCCCCCAGACCACCTAGCCTCCTGCCTTAGGGGTCTAAGGAGGGTGACACCTACCAATCTGTAGAGGTGCTTGCATTGGGGGCCTAAGGTACAGCTGCAGAGCCCACCCACCAAGGTGCTTTAGGAATAGAGACACACCTACCTTGCTGACACTTGGGGGAAGCCTGCCAGCATCCTGCCCCCCCTGGAGTGTGAACCCCAGCTGCTACTAGAATCTGGTGCACACAACTATCACCACTACTCCTCTAGGTGGATAGGTGACAGTCTGCATCACACATTTGATGACCCAAAATCAGATTCTACTCAAGAATAGTGAATGGACTCAGGCTTATACATCTGGTAACAGGCCAAACCAGCTGGTAATAGGACATAAGTGAGTCAAGGGCTACAACACTCAAGACAGCGCAATCTAGTAGCCCATCTACGTATATTGAAAGAAGATAAGACTCAGTGAGCAAATATAGAATAAATCACTACAATATCTTAGTGATGGCTCGGAGACAGCAGTCGATATCAAACCACATAAAGAAGCAGACCATGACTGCTTCTACAACTCCCCAAACTAAAGAATCAAAATCTTTCCCAAATGAAGATACAATCCTGGAATTGCCAGATACAGAATATAAAAAACTAATTTACAGAATGCTTCAAGACATCAGGGATGATCTCAGAAATGAAATAAGGCAATCTACAGAAAAAGCCAAGGAACACACTGATAAAGCAGTTGAAGAAATAAAAAAGATTATTCAAGAACATAGTGGAAAAATTAGTAAGTTGCAAGAATCCATAGAGAGACAGCATTCAGAAATCCAAAAGATTAACAATAAAATTACAGAATTAGACAACGCAATAGGAAGTCAGAGGAGCAGACTCGAGCAATTAGAATGCAGACTGGGACATCTGGAGGACCAGGGAATTAACACCAATATAGCTGGAAAAAAATCAGATAGAAGAATTTAAAAAAATGAAGAAACCCTAAGAATCATGTGGGACTCTATCAAGAAGAATAACTTGCATGTGATTGGAGTCCCAGAACAGGGAGGGACAACAGAAAACACAGAGAGAATAGTTGAAGATCTGTTGGCAGAAAACTTCCCTGACATCATGAAAGACGAAAGGATATCTATCCAAGATGCTCATCGAACCCCATTTAAGATTGATCCAAAAAGAAAATCACCAAGACATATTATCATCAAACTTGCCAAAACCAAAGATAAAGAGAAAATTTTAAAAGCAGCCAGGAATAAAAGAAAGGTCTCCTACAATGGAGAATCAATAAGAATAAATTCAGACTACTCAGCAGAAACCATGCAGGCAAGAAGGCAATGGGATGAAATATACAGATCACTGAAGGAGAAAAACTGCCAGCCAAGGATCATCTATCCAGCAAAACTCTCTCTGAAATATGAAGGTGAAATTAAGACATTTACAGATAAACACAAGCTTAGAGAATTTGCAGAAACCAAACCAAAGCTACAAGAAATACTAAAGGAAATTGGTCAGAAAACCAATAACATCAGATATCAGCACAACACAAGCTCACAGAACAGAGCACCCTGATATCAACTCAAATAGGGAAAACACAAAAACAAGTTAAGATTAATTAAAAAAAAATTTTTTTTTAATGCTCAAAGCAGGGAATCATTGAAGTCAATATGTAAAAGATCACAATAATCAAAAAGAGGGACTAAATACAGGTGGCATAGAACTGCCATATGCAGAGGGATACTAGGCGATATAGGATAATACAAGTTAGGTTTTTACTTAGAAAAATAGGGGTAAGTATTAAGGTAACCACAAAGAGGTATAACAACTCCATAACTCAAAATAAAAACCAAGAAAAATGTAACGACTCAGCAAACATAAAGTCAAATACTATGAAAATGAGGAACACACAAGTTACGAAGAAAAACGTCTCAGCACAAAAAAGTAAGTGGAAAAATTAAATTCTCAACAACACACATAAAAAGGCATCAAAATGACAGCACATACTTATCTATAATTACGCTGAATGTAAATGAACTAAACACACCAATAAAGAGACAGAGAGTCTCAGACTGGAAAAAGAAACACGACCCGTCTATATGCTGCCTACAAGAGACACACCTTAGACTTAGAGACACAAACAAACTAAAACTCAAAGGATGGAAAAAAATATATCAAGCAAAAAAGAGCAGGAGTAGCAACATTAATTTCTGACAAAATAGACTTTAAAGTTAAATCCACCACAAAGGATAAAGGAAAAAAAAAGAAAAAATTCTTTTTTTTTTTTTTTAAAAGGGACAATTGACCAGGAAGATATAACCATATTAAATATTTATACACTCAATGACAGGGCTGCAAGATACATAAAACAAATTTTAACAGAACTGAAAAGTGAGATAGACACCTCCACAATTATAGGAGGAGACTTCAACACACCACTTTCGGAGAAGGACAGGACATCCAGTAAGAAGCTCAATAGAGACACGGAAGACCTACTTACAACAATCAACCAACTTGACCTCATTGACTTATACAGAACTCTCCACCCAACTGCTGTAAAGTATACTTTTTTTTTCTAGCGCACATGGAACATTCTCTAGAATAGACCACATATTAGGTCATAAAACAAACCATTGCAGAATCCAAAACATCAAAATATTACAAAGCATCTTCTCAGACCACAAGGCCATAAAAGTGGAAATCAATAACAGAAAAATTAGGGAAAAGAAATCAAACACTTGGAAACTGAACGATACCCTGCTGAAAAAAGACTGGGTTATAGAAGACATTAAGGAGGGAATAAAGAAATTCATAGAATGCAACAAGAATGAAAACACTTCCTATCAAAACCTCTGGGACACAGCAAAAGCAGTGCTCAAAGGTCAATTTATATCGATAAATTTGCACATACAAAAAGAACAGCCAAAATCAGAGAACTGTCCCTACAACTTGAACAAATAGAAAGTGAGCAACAAAAGAATCCATCAGGCAGCAGAAGAAAACAAATAATAAAAATTAGAGCTGAACTAAATGAATTAGAGAACAGAAAAACAATTGAAAGAATTCACAAAGCCAAAAGCTGGTTCTTTGAAAAAATTAACAAAATTGATAAACCATTGGCCAGACTGACTAAAGAAATACAGGAAAGGAAACAAATAACCCGAATAAGAAACGAGATGGGTGACATCACAACAGACCCAACTGAAATTAAAAGAATCATATCAGATTATTATGAAAAATTGTACTCTAACAAATTTGCAAACCTAGAAGAAATGGATGAATTCCTGGAAAAACACTACCTACCTAAACTAACACTATCAGAAGTAGAACAACTAAATAGACCCATAACAAAAAAAGAGATTGAAACGGTAATCAAAAAACTCCCAACAAAAAAAAGCCCTGGCCTGGACGGCTTTACTGCAGAGTTCTACCAAACTTTAGAGAAGAGTTAACACCACTACTACTAAAGGTATTTCAAAGCATAGAAAATGATGGAATACTGCCTAACTCATTCTATGAAGCCACCATATCCCTGATACCAAAACCAGGTAAAGACATCACAACAAAAGAAAATTACAGACCTATACCCCCCATGAACATAGATGCAAAAATCCTCAACAAAATTCTAGCCAATAGAATTCAACAACATATCAAAAATATAATCCATCATGACCAAGTGGGATTTATACCAGGTATGCAAGGCTGGTTTAATATTAGAAAAACCAGTAATGTAATCCACCATATAAATAAAACAAAAGACAAAAACCACATGATCTTATCAATTGATGCAGAAAAGGCATTTGACAAAGTCCAACACCCATTTATGATAAAAACTCTCAGCAAAATAGGAATTGAAGGAAAATTCTTCAACATAATAAAGGGCATCTATACAAAGCCAACAGCCAACATCACTAAATGGAGAGAGCCTGAAAGCATTTCCCTTGAGAACAGGAACCAGACAAGGATGCCCTCTATCACCGCTCTTATTCAACATTGTGCTAGAGGTCCTAGCCAGAGCAACTGGGCTAGACAAAGAAATAAAGGGCATCCGGATTGGCAAGGAGGTAGTAAAATTATCTCTATTTGCAGATGACATGATCTTATACACCGAAAACCCTAAGGAATCCTCCAGAAAACTACTGAAACTAATAGAAGAGTTTGGCAGAGTCTCAGGTTATAAGATAAACATACAAAAATCACTTGGATTCCTCTACATCAACAAAAAGAACATCGAAGAGGAAATAACCAAATCAATACCATTCACAGTAGCCCCCAAGAAGATAAAATACTTAGGAATAAATCTTACCAAAGATGTAAAAGACCTATATAAAGAAAACTACAAAGTACTACCACAAGAAACTAAAAAGGACCTGCTTAAGTGGAAAAACATACCTTGCTCATGGATAGGAAGATTTAACATTGTAAAAATGTCTGTTCTACCAAAAGCCATCATATATATGATGCAATTCTGATCCAAATTCCAACGACATTTTTTAATGAGATGGAGAAACAAATCACCAACTTCATATGGAAGGGAAAGAGGCCCTGGATAAGTAAAGCATTATTGAAAAAGAAGAACAAAGTGGGAGGCCTCACTCTACCTGATTTTAGAGCCCATTATACCACAACAGTACTCAAAACAGCCTAGTACTGGTACAATAACAGACACATAGACCGATGGAACAGAACTCAGAATCCAGATATAAATCCATCTACATATGAACAGCTGATATTTAACAAAGACCCAGTGTCAGTTAACTGGGGAAAAGATAGTCTTTTTAACAAACGGTTCTGGCATAACTGGATATCCATCCGCAAAAAAATGAAACAAGGCCCATACCTCACACCATGCACAAAAACTAACTTCAAATGGACCAAAGACCTAAACAAAAAGTCTAAAACGATAAAGATCATGGAAGAAAAAATAGGGACAATGTTAGTAGCCCTAATACATGGCATAAACAGAATACAAAACATTACTTAAAATGCAGAAGAGAAACCAGATAACTGGGAGCTCCTAAAAATCAAACATCTATGCTCATCCGAAGACTTCACCAAAGGAGTAAAAAGACTACCTACAGACTGGGAAAAAGTTTTCAGCTATGACATTTCCAACCAGTGCCTGATCTCTAAAATCTACATGATTCTGCTAAAACTCAACCACAAAAAGACAAATAACCCAATTAAAAAATGGACAAAGGATATGAACAGACACTTCACTACAGACGACATTCAGGAGGCTAACAGATACATGAGGAAATGCTCTCGATCATTAGCCATCAGAGAAATGCAAATCGAAACTACAATGAGATTCCATCTCACTCCAACAAGGCTGGCATTAATCCAAAAAACACAAAATAATCAGTGCTGAAAAGGTTGTGGAGAGACTGGAACATTTATACACTGCTGGTGGGAACGTAAAATGGTACAACCACTTTGGAAATCTATTTGGCGCTTCCTTAAGAAGCTAGAAATAGAACTACCATACAACCCAGAAATCCCACTCCTCGGAATATATCCTAGAGAAATAAGAGCCTTTACACGAACAGATATGTGCACACCCGTGTTCATTGCAGCACTGTTTACAATAGCAAAAAGCTGGAAGGAACCAAAGTGTCCATCAATGGATGAATGGTTAAATAAATTATGGTATATTCACACAATGGAATACTATGCATCAATAAAGAACAGCAAGGAATCTGTGAAACATTTCATAACATGGAGGAACCTGGAAGGCATTATGCTGAATGAAATTAGTCAGATGCAAAAGGACAAATATTGTATAAGACCACTATTATAAGATCTTGAGAAATAGTATAAACTGAGAAGAACACATTCTTTTGTGGTTATGAGGCAGGGAGGGAGGGAGGGTGGGAGAGGGTTATTTACTGATTAGTTAGTAGATAAGAACTACTTTAGGTGAAGGGAAGGACAATACTCAATACAGGGAAGGTCAGCTCAACTGGACTGGACCAAAAGCAAAGAAGGTCTGGGGTAAACTGAATGCTTCAAAGGTCAGCGGAGCAAGGGTGGGGGTTTGGGGACTATGGCTTAAGGGGACTTCTAAGTCAATCGGCAAAATAAATTCTATTATGAAAACATTCTGCATCCCATGTTGAAGTGTGGCGACTGGGGTCTTAAATGCTAACAAGTGGCCATCTAAGATGCATCAATTGGTCTCAACCCACCTGGGTCAAAGGAGAATGAAGAACACCAAGGTCACACGATAACTATGAGCCCAAGAGACAGAAAGGGCCACAGGAACCAGAGATTTACATCATCCTGAGACCAGAAGAACTAGATGGTGCCCGGCCACAACCGAGACTGCCCTGACAGGGAACACAACAGAGAACCCCTGAGGGAGCAGGAGATCAATGGGATGCAAACCCCAAATTCTCATAAAAAGACCAGACTTGATGGTCTGACTGAGACTAGAGGAATCCTGGTGGTCATGGTCCCCAAACCTTCTGTTGGCCCAGGACAGGAACCATTCCCGAAGACAACTCATCAGACATGGAAGGGACTGGACAATGGGTTGGAGAGAGATGCTGATGAAGAGTGAGCTACTTGTATCAGGTGGACACGTAAGACTGTGTTGGCATCTCCTGTCTGGAGGCGAGAGGGGAGGGTAGAGAGGGTTAGAAACTGGCAAAATTGTCACGAAAGGAGAGACTGGAAGGAGGGAGCGAGCTGACTCATTAGGGGGAGAGTAAGTAGGAGTATGTAGTAAGGTATATATAAGCTTATACGTGACGGACTGACTTGTAAACTTTCACTTAAAGCAGAATAGAAATTATAAAAAAGAAAAAACTACTATGAAATTCCATCTTACTCCAACAAGGCTGGCATTAATCCAAAAAACACAAAATAATCAATGCTGAAAAGGTTGTGGAGAGACTGGAACATTTATACACTGCTGGTGGGAATGTAAAATGGTACAACCACTTTGGAAATCTATTTGGCACTTCCTTAAAAAGCTAGAAATAGAACTACCATATGATCCAGCAATCTGACTTCTTGGAGTATGTCCTAGAGAAATAAGACCCTTTACATGTACAGATATACGCACACCCGTGTTCATTGCAGCACTGTTTACGACAGCAGAAGGTTGGGAGCAACCAAGGTGCCCTTCAGTGGATGAATGGATAAACTATGGTATATTCACACAATGGAATACTGTTGTTGTTGCTAGGTGCCGTCGAGTAGGCTCCGACTCATAGTGACCCTATGCACAACAGAACAAAACACTGCCCGGTCCTGAGCCATCCTTATAATCATTGTTATGCTTGAGCTCATTGTTACAGTCACTGTGTCAATCCACCTCGTTGAGGGTCTTCCTCTTTTCCGCTGACCCTGTACTCTGCCAAGTATGATGTCCTTCTCCAGGGACTGATCCCTCCTGACAACATGTCCAAAGTATGTAAGATGCAGTCTCGCTGCCATCCTTGCCTCTAAGGAGCATTCTGACTGCACTTCTTCCAAGACAGATTTGTTCGTTCTCTTGGCAGTCCATGGTATATTCAATATTCTTCGCCAACACCACAATTCAAAGGCGTCAACTCTTCTTCAGTCTTCCTTATTCATTGTCCAGCTTTCACATACGTATGATGTGATTGAAAATGCCATGGCTTGGGTGAGGCGCACCTTAGTCTTCAGGGTGGCATCTTTGCTCTTCAACACTTTGAAGAGGTCCTTTGCAGCAGATTTGCCCAATGCAATGCGTCTTTTGATTTCTTGACTGCTGCTTCCATGGCTGTTGATTGTGGATCCAAGTAAAATAAAATCCTGACAACTTCAATCTTTTCTCCATTTATCATGATGTTGCTTATTGGTCCAGTTGTGAGGATTTTTGTTTTCTTTATGTTGAGGTATAATCCATACTGAAGGCTATGGTCTGTGACCTTCATTAGTAAGTGCTTCAAGTCCTCTTCACTTTCAGCAAGCAAGGTTGTGTCATCTGCATAACGCCGGTTATTAATGAGTCTTCCTCCAATCCTGATGCCCCGTTCTTCTTCATATACTCCAGCTTCTCGTATTATTTATTCAGCATACAGATTAAATAGGTATGGTGAAAGAATACAACCCTGACACACACCTTTCCTGACTTTAAACCAATCAGTATCCCCTTGTTCTGTCCGAACAACTGCCCCTTGATCTATGTAAAGGTTCCTCATGAGCACAATTAAGTGTTCTGGAATTCCCATTCTTCGCATTGTTATCCGTAGTTTGTTATGATCCACACAGCGGAATGCCTTTGCATAGTCAATAAAACACAGGTAAACATCCTTCTGGTATTCTCTGCTTTCAGCCAGGATCCAACCGACATCAGCAATGATATCCCTGGTTCTATGTCCTCTTCTGAAACTGGCCTGAATTTCTGGCAGTTCCCTGTTGATATACTGCTGCAGCCATTTTTGAATGATCTTCAGCAAACTTTTGCTTGCACGTGATATTAATGATATTGTTCTATACTTTCCACATTCGGTTGGATCACCTTTCTTGGGAATAGGCATAAATATGGATCTCTTCCAGTCAATTAGCCAGGCAGCTGTCTTCCATATTTCTTGGCATAGACAAGTGAGCACCTCCAGGGCTGCATCTCTTTGTTGAAACATCTCAATGGATATTCCATCAATTCCTAGAGTCTTGTTTTTCGCCAATGCCTTCAAAGCAGCTTGGACTTCTTCCTTCAGTACCATCAGTTCCTGATCATATGCCACCCTTGAAATCGTTGAATATCGACTAATTCTTTTTGGTATAATGACTCTGCGTATTCCTCCATCTTCTTTTGATACTTCCTGCGTCATTTAATACTTTCCTCATGGAATCTTTCAGCATTGCAACTCGAGGATTGAATTTTTTCTTCAGTTCTTTCAGCTTGAGAAATGCCGAGCATGTTCTTCCCTTTTGGTTTTCCATCTCCAGCTCTTTGCACATGTCATTATAATACTTTACTTTGTCTTCTCGAGCCACCCCTTGAAATCTTCTGTTCAGTTCTTTTACTTCACCAATTCTTCCTTTTGCTTTAGCTGCTCGATGCTCAAGAGCAAGTTTCAGAGTCTCTGACATCCATCTTGATCTTTTCTTTCTTTCCTGTCTTTTCAGTGACCTCTTGCTTTCTTCATGGACGATGTCCTTGATGTCATTCCACAACTCATCTGGTCTTCGGTCACTAGTGTTCAATGCATCAAATCTATTCTTGAGATGGTCTCTAAATTCAGGTGGGATATACTCAAGGTCATATTTTGGGTCTCATGGACTTGCTTGAACTTGCATATGAGCAATTGATGGTCTGTTCCACACACGTCTGTCAGTTCATTGTACTGTGGGGAACAGTTTGTCTGTTCCCCCACATGTCTGTCAGTTTGTCGTACTTTGGGGGCTTGCGTGTTGCTGTGATGCTGGAAGCTATGCCACCGGTATTCAGATAACAGCAGGGTTACCCATGGAGGACAGGTTTCACCTGAGCTTCCAGGCTAAGACAGACTAGGAAGAAGGACCCAGCAGTCTACTTCTGAAAAGCATTAGCCAGTGAAAACCTTATGAATAGCAGCAGATCATTGCCTGATATAGTGGTAGAAGATGAGCCCCCCAGGTTGGAAGGCACTCAAAAGATGACTGGGGAAGAGCTGCCTCCTCAAAGTAGAGTCAGCCTTAATGACGTGGATGGAGTAAAGCTTTTGGGACCTTCATTTGCTGATGTGGCATGACTCATAATGAGAAGAAACAGCTGCAAACATCCATTAATAATCGGAACCTGGAATGTATGAAGTATGAATCTAGGAAAATTGGAAATTGTCAAAAATGAAATGGAACACATAAACACCAATATCCTAGGCATTAGTGTACTGAAATGGACTGGTATTGGCCATTTTGAATCGGACAATCATATAGTCTACTATGCTGGGAATGACAACTTAAAGAGGAATGGTGTTGCATTCATCGTCAAAAAGAATGTTTCAAGATCTATCCTGAAGTACAATGCTGTCAGTGATAGGATAATATCCATAGGCCTATAAGGAAGACCAGTTAATACGACTATTATTCAAATTTACGCACCAACCACTAGGGCCAAAGATGAAGAAATAGAAGATTTTCATCAGCTGCTGCAGTCTGAAATTGATCGAACATGCAATCAAGATGCATTGATATTTACTGGCGATTGGAATGCGAAAGTTGAAAAGAAAAAAAGAAGAAGGATCAGTAGTTGGAAAATACAGCCTTGGTGATAGAAACAATGCCAGAGGTCAAATGATAGAATTTTGCAAGACCAATGACTTCTTCATTGCAAATACCTTCTTTCACCAACATAAACAGTGACTGTACACATTGACCTCACCAGATGGAACACACAGAAATCAAATTGACTACATCTGTGGAAAGAGACGATGGAAAAGCTCAATATCATCAGTCAGAACAAGGCCAGGGGCAGACTGTGGAACAGACCATCAATTGCTCAATGGAATACTACACGTTGATAAAAAACAATGTTGAATCCATGAAACATTTCATAACATGGAGAAATCTTCAAGACATTATGTTGAGTGAAATCAGTCAATTGCAAAAGGATAAATATTGTATAAGACCCCTATTATAAGAACTGGAGACAGTTTAAGCAGAGAAGAAAATACTCTTTGATGGTTATGAGAGGGGAGAGGGCAGGAAGAAGGGAGAGGGGTATCCACTAATTAGATAGTAGATAAGTTTCATTTTAGGTGAAGTGGAAGACACTACGCAATACAGAAGGGGTCAACAAAAATGGACTAAACCAAAAACAAAGAAGTTTCCTTAATAAACTGAACACTTCAAAGGCTAGCATAGCAGTGGTGGGGGTTTTAGGACCATGGTTTCAGGGGACATCTAAGTCAACTGGGATAATTAAGAAAACATTCTGCATCCCACATTGGGGAGTGGTGTCTGGGGTCTTAAACGCTAGCAAGCGGCCATCTAAGATGCATTAATTGGTCTCAACCCACCTAGAACAAGGAAGAATGAAGAACACCAAAGACACAAAATAATTACGAGCCTAAGAGACAAAAAAGGACCACATAAACCAGAGACTACATCAGCCTGAGACCAGAAGAGCTAGATGGTACCCAGCCACAACCAATGACTGCCCTGACAGGTAACTCAACAGAGAAACCCTGAGGGAGCAGGAGAGCAGTGGGTTGCAGACCCCAAATTCTCATAAAAAGACCAGACTTAATGGTCAAACTGGGACTGGAGGGACCCCAGATGCCATGGACCCCAGACCTTCTGTTACCCCAGGGCAGGGACCATTCCCAAAGCCAACTCTTCAGTCAGTGTTTAGACTGAAATAGGGGATGGAAAATGATATTGGTGAAGAACAAGCTTCTTGGATCAAGTGGTCACATGAGACTATGTTGGCATCTCCTGTCTGGAGGGGAGATGAGAGGGCAGAGGGAGCCAGAAGATACCCAAATGGATACGGGGAGAGAAAGTGGAGGGAAGTACTGTGCTATCTCATCAGAGGGAGAGCAATTAGGAGTGTATAGCAAGGTATATGTAAATTTTTGTATGCGAGACTGACCTGATTTGTAAACTTTCACTTAAAGCACAATAAAAATTAATCTTTTAAAAAAGGAGGGGGAAACTAGCAGAGAGGGGGACCTCATACCACCAAGAAAGCAACACCAGAAGCAGAGCACATCCTTTGGACTCAGGGTCCGTGCACCTGAGAAGCTACTGGATCAGGGAAAGACTGATGACAAGGAATCTTCCTCCAGAGCCGACACAGAGAAAGCCATCCCCTGGAGCTGACACCCTGAATTTGAACTTGTAAACTGCTAGAGTGTGAGAGAATAAATTTCTGTTTGTTAAAGCCATCCGCTTGTGGTATTTCTGTTACAGCAGCACTAAATGACTAAGACAGCACATGACCTTGGGAGGGAGGTCTCTTTGAAGCCAACTTTTTACAGGAAGACGAAAAAAAAAAGAGAGAGAGAGATTGTACAAACTGGCTAAACATGAATTTCAAACTAATTTCAATGACCTTCAAATCCCAGGACTCAAGGAGGTGGGAGAAAGGGAAGAGGTAAGTGGAGGGGTCCCCGACAACCAGATCTGCAAGACTGAGTTTCTCTTCCCATGAAGATGCCTCACCGGTCTTCTGGGAGATGGTCTCATCTCCAGAGCCTCCCCCCTTGTCACTCTGTCTGCCACCCCCAGCCTTCTTTCACTCCTTGAACACTCCGAGATCCTTCCCACCTCAGGGCTTTCGTGAGTGCTAGTGCTCTACGTGGAATGCTTTTCCAATGTAGCCGTGAAGTCTAAGTTTCCATGTCACCTCCTCAAAGGAGCAGAAAAGATTCCTACCTGACCTCACCTCAGATGAGGGATGCCAAGTACTTTTCCACTGTAGAATTTAATATCTCTCAGCCTGGTCCAGACATGCCAGTCCCGTTATCGTTGCTCCTGTTTCACTCACAGACCTAATAACAGACTAATGGCACACCAGAACATGATAATCAGAAGAAGGTGTACTTACACACAAAGGGGTGGATATAGTGGCAGTAATCCAAAATTACCACCCCTGGGCTTGAAGAAAGGAAGGGAAGGGCCAGTTACAGAAGACACAAAGGAGAGAGTTGTGTAGAATCAGTGATCTAGAGAGAAGCAGTGAGTGCTATCTCATGGGGTATATCTTAGGCTGGGTTCTCTAAAGAAGCAAAACTAGTGAAATATTTTATATATTTTTTATACATATATGTATGTATATATGTGCATGTACATATGTGTATATATATACACACAGACAGAGAGAGAGAGATATCTCAAGGAAATGGCTTATGTGGCTGTGGAGGCCGGCAAGTCCCAAAGTCTGTGAGTCAGGCGTCAGTTGGAGGCTTCTCCTGACTCATGTGGTTGTAGGAGCTAATGAATTGGCAGGTCAGATGGTAGGCTGCTAGCTTAGAGGGTAGCTGAAGCCAGTGAATCCCAAAGTCTGTAGATCAGACAACAGGCTGCTGGTTCACAGGGCTGTGGAGATGGCAAATCCCAAGGTTGATGGGTCAGATGACAAGCTGCTGGCTCAAGTCCCAGGAACCAGAGGTCAGATAATGATGAGCCAGAAACAGGGCCCAGAGCAAGCAAGCAAACTCTACCAGAATGTCCACATATATATTGGGTACAGACCACACCCCTGGGGAAAGGCCCCTTACAATTGACTGGCTGATCACATCAGATCACATCATGGGGGTGATTACATTATGTCACAAAATAGAAGGATAATTAAATCAGATCACAAAATGGAGGATAATTACATAATACTGAGAATCATGGCCTAGCCAAGTTGTCACATAACATTAACTATCACAGGGTGGTTTTAACCTGGGTTGATTCAATCAGCTGATATATATGAAATTGTTTTGCAAAGGTAAAGGATTATAAAAATGTTAGTTAATTTCGTATAACCTTAAGAAAAGTCATTCATAATTTTAAGAAAGGCCATTCTCTCATATGACTCCACCAAGTACATTTATCTGGCACATTGGTTTCCGGCAACTGCTAGTTCTATATTTACTCATCCCCTAAAAAGGGATATTGCTTCTTGGGCCTTTGTCGCAATGCTACACATCTACAAATGTAGGAGACAAAACCTCTGCATGACTTGATGGTGAGGCCACTTCAAATGGAAGAGTAGAAAGTATCCCATTTTGGGGACAGATTGCCACGCAGAAATGCTGTCTTCAGTGACCCAGTCACCTCTGTCGACAGTCCTCTTTGATAAATTACACAAGAGTGGACGCCACAGGACAGCAAATGTTCAATGCACAATGGGATCAAAAGAGGGCAAGCCAGGGGCAGGGCTGATCACAAGCACAGACCTCTTGTCAAAGGAGGGCAGCATGTCAGTTAGAGGTGGCTCAAAACGGCTTAAGCAAAAAGGGAAATTAATTGACTTGTGAAATGGAAAAGAACTGAGTCGTGGCAAACTGAGGCATAGCTGGGTTCAAAGGTTTGAACAATGTCACAAGTTTTCTCCACCTTCTTGTTGTGTTGGCAACTGTTCAGATAGACTTTCTCTCCTCACCCTCCCAGGTTCCTGTCCAGCAGAAAAGAGAAACTCTTTTGCGGGTAACTCCTGGGCAAGTTCTGGGTTTCACTCTGATTAGACCAATTCGGGTCACATGCTCATTCTTGGCCAGAACGATAGCATTATGCTGATTGGCTAAGGCCGATACCTCACGCCCATCACTTGGGGAAAAGAGATGGGACCCACCCAAACACCTGGACTGAGAAAGGGGGAAGAGATGAAGCCCTGAACAAAAAGCAGGGACTCCTGAGGAGGGATGGAAGCTGGGAAGTCCACACTAGGCAGACATGGGATAGGGTGTTCCCTCACTAGCCCTTGCCTTGGCCTCTCATTTCAGCTTCATCCCAGCTTTAAGCGCACCTCCTCAGGTGGACACACTGCCTGGGCAATAGTTTAAAATGTACACCTGTGGTAGCCAAGGCTAGCAGTACCCTCAAGTCATCTGAAGGCATGTTTTAAAGGCAGATTCCCAGGCTCACCCAGAACCTCCTGAATTAGAATCCCCAAGCGTAAACCCCAGGCATCTGTATTTTTACCAAGATCCCCAGGTGATTTATATGTGGCCCTTGGGAACTCCTGGTATAACCCTACAGAGATAGTTTTAGTACACTTTTCCATTGACTTGTTTATTCCATTAAATAAAGAAAACTAATTAAAGCATCAAAGCAAAATAGCTTCTAATCTTTCAGGTTATATTCACCATCCTTACTTGTAGTATTTGCTTGATGAGGTGAAGTTCCACATACATCTACTTATGTGCATATACATGTACTTAAATAAACTACTGTGCCCACCCTGAAAGACCCATTTTGCAATAACAGCAAGTTCACAGGCCACAGCAAATAGAGAAAAGAAGTGTGTTGGGATGGATGGAAGAGAAATGAAGGAATAGAAAAGTTTTTAAAAGATACTAAAAATAAGGTCTTAATTGTTTTTATCAAAATAAAAAATAATCCTTATTAAGATAGAATTCAGGACAAAATCTCAAGATGCACAAACATCCAAGATCAAGTTATTTAGCCAGCTTTCATTGCTTTCAACATTTTTGGACTATTTTTGTTTTCTTTTTCCCAGAATTTACCAAATATAATTTCCCTTCGTGAACCACCCTGAAGATTGAGAATGTTCTCAGGCTTGTACACAGCATGTTCATCTCGAAGGCAATAATATTCCATCGACCACTGTTTTAGCAGCTCTCCCCAAACTTCTCTCTCTATAAATAACACAAGTGAACTTTGGTACCTGCTTTCAGCCTCTCAGAAAGAAATATCCCGTTTTTCCTTCTAATGACCATGGTCATTCTTCCTCCAGGGTTGAAACAGAAGAGCAGGGAAAAACTTTTAATGCAGATATATAGATATGATATATAGATATAGATCCTCTGAGTTCTGCACCTCTAACCAACTCCAAAACTACAGAAATGGGGAGCTGAGATTGCCCTTGGCTGGTTAGTGCACAAATCAGTACTGCTGTCGGGCCCTGGAAAACCATCAAGGGCATTGCATACCTGTGCTAAAGGGTGCCCTTGGCCTGAAATCCACTCCCCAGCTCTCTCTGTATATCTATGCAGTAACATGAACCCAAGGCTCTCCTACACCTGCCTGGGCAAATGAGGCTTAGGACACACAGGTCTGCGTGGAGCTAATAGCCTCTCCTGGCTCCCAGTGCAGACCAGAAAAGGATTCTGGGGAAGCTGGAGGGTCCGCCTCCTCTGCAAAGCCTCAAGCAGTGCTGGGATCCCAGCCAACTTCTGTGTGGTTTCATTTGCCTTTTGCATGTGACAGATAAAAGGCACTGCTGTGACAGATTCTCTAGGATAAGTCATCAAAAGGATACCGCTTCTGCCCGGCTCGTTCTTTTTGGGACATTTGCTCTGGGAAGCCAGTTGTTGTGGGAAGCCCAAGCCAGCCCAGAGAGAGAGAGCACATGGTGAGAACCACATAGAGAGGAACTGAGGCTCCCCAGCCAATAGTCATCATCAGCCACCAGACAAGTGAATGAACGTTCAGATGATCCCAGCCCCGACCCTTGAAGCTGCCCACCTGAAGCCTGAACTGTTGGGGTATAGGGACAAGCTGCGCCATTGTGTCTTGTTTGAACTACTCCACCACAGAATCCATAGATTAAAAAAGAATGCTTTTTTGCCACGACTAAGTTTTGGGAGATTTTTTATGCAGCATTAGATAACTAGAACAAATGGTTATGTAGAGAATGAATTGGGTCAAGGGGCAGAGGGAGAGCATTTTCCTAGACATTGCAATTTCCTGAGGCCAAGACTCAAAAGAACAAGACCTAGAGGTAAAACAGGGTGCTCTTTCTTATCCACCTGAGATTAAACTTCTGGTTTCTCTTTTCCTGAGGACTCACCTCACACCAAGTAATTGACCTGGGAAATACATTTTCCTTCAGGCAGGACCCACCTATTCACAGGTGGGATGGGAGTGACATCACGTTTATGGACCATACAGAACACAGCACAATTATCCAAATGGCCACGCACAGCACACATTCGGGGGAGTCATTTCCCTACTTCTACTTCTAAGCACTTTCGGCTTATTCGTCTAAGGACACATCTACCTTGATTTCACATTTGTAACAAGTATTTGTCAAAATTAATTCCTTTTTCCATGATACGTAGTGCTTAGTCCCTTCGGGGCGTATTTGCTTCTTTTTAAATGTCATTTGTTATTTTGCCTACTTTTAGCGTTTTAAAGTCTTTTTTTTTTTTTTCCAGCCATGTCATTTGAGTACATCCATCTTAATTGTCTAAAACCCTTGAAAAGCTCAAATGTAGCTCAACAACAAAAATACAGCCAGAATGGAGGGCTGCTGCTGGTCTTCAAGGAGAAACACCCAGGGTTCAACATCTCATCTTTATGAAATATTGATCCTAAGTCAGAATGCAAAATTCATTCTTTGTGACAGTAAAATAAATGAGTTATTTTCTTATATTATTATAAAATAAACACATGATGATTGTAGAAATTTTAGAAAATACATAAACCAAAAACAAGGAGAAGCAGCAAGAGGAGGAAGAGAAAGAAGAAGAAAAGGAGGAGGAGCGAATTTCCCACTATCTCATTACCCAGAAAGTCACAATTTCTCGTTAATGAATCATGGTAATATATCAGGTCTTAATTTTTTAATATGCCCACTTTTTGCTAATTGAATCTCCCTTGTTTTTGTCCATATTATGGATTGAATTGTGTCCCCTTAAAATTTGTGTGTCAACTTGGCTTGTGTCCATGATTCCAGGTATTGTGTCATTGGTCAACATTTTGTCATCAGATGTGATTTTCCTATGTGTTGTAAATTCTATATGATGTTAATGAGGTGGGATTAGCGGCAGTTACGTTAATGAGGCAGAACTCAATCTACAAGATTAGGTTGTGTCTTAAATCAATCTCTTTGGAGATATAAAAGACAGAAGTGAGCAGAGAGACATTGGGACCTCATACCACCAAGAGAGTAGTGTCAGGAGCAAAGGGTGTCCTTTGAACCCAGGGTCCCTGCTCTGAGAAGCTCCTAGACCAATGGAAGATTGATGACAAGGACCTCCCTCCAAAGCCAACAGAGAGAGAAAGCCTCCCCCTGGAGCTGGCACTCTGAATTTGGACTTCTAGCCTACTAGACTGTGAGAGAAATAAGTGCCTGTTGTTCGTTTGTTAAAGCCATCCACTTCTGGTGTTTCTGTTATAGCCTCACTAGATAACTAAGACTGTTCATTCATTCATTGTGCAAACATTTATTAAGAAGCTGCTATCTCCCAGGTAGAAACCTTGGTGGCTTGGTGGTTAAGAGCCACGGCTGCTAATCAAAAGGTCAGCACCTACTCCGTCCTCTAGGGTCACTATGAGTCTGAACCAATTCAATGGTAACAGGTTTGTTTGTTTTAATGTGCCAGGCGCTGCACTAGACAATGGAGTTACAACAATGAACTATCACTTATAATCCCACTTAATACCTGCCATGATGGGAGAAGTAGGGGTATGAAGGGGACACATGGGAAGTCCCCTACTATGCCAGACTGGAGGGCTGAGGAGTGGTGTCTTGGTAGGAATTATCCAGGCAATGGGAATTAGGTGTGGAGGCTGAAGTGGTGGGGAGTGCAGAGAGTGGTCCACACATTGGAGGATGTGAAAGAGGTTCATCATGTCTAGAACCTAGATTTAAGGAAGGAAAATCCAGGAAATAAAGCTGGGATAAGACACAAAGGGAAGATCATGAAGGACATTTATCCTAAGAGAATGCAGAGCCTTTTTGGCCTGGGGTATTCCTGAATGTATTTACATGATGCATGGCCTCCTAGCTTCAGAAAATTGACCAAAAAGTTTTCAATTCATTAGTTCATTCATCCATCCATTCATTCATCTACCCATCCATCCATCAAGTAAATTTTTATTATGCACTGTATCCTGAAGAGATGATGGTAACAAAAACAGACACAGCCCTTGCCCTAGTGGAGGTTAATAGTCTAGTGGCTGCAACAGGCATTAATCAAAAAACCATAAAATGAATTTATAATTATAAACTGAGATAGGTGCTTGGAAGAAAAGGAATTTGTTTTCTGAGGAGGTAAATAAAAAGATCACGGCTGTTATGGATTGACTTGCGTCCTCCCAAAATATGTGTTTGAAATCCTAACCTCTATGCCTATGGTTATAATCCCATTTGGGAATCAGCTGTCTTTTTATGTTAATGAGGCAGAATCAGTGTAGGGTATGTTCTGAGTCAATTTATTTTGAGACATAACAGAGATTAAACAAGCAAGCAAATCAGCAGAGGTGGGGGAAGAGAGATGCCAAGCCACGTGGAGATCCCCAAGGAACCACGAAGCAGAAGCTCAGAAGAGACAAGGGCTTTCCCCTAGAGCCCATAGAGATAGAAAGCCTTCCCTAGGGCTGGCCCTCTGAATTTGGACTTCCAGCCTCCTAAACAATGAGAAAATAAATTTCTGTTTGTTAAAGCCATCCACTTGTGGTATTTCTGTTGTAGCAGCACTAACTAAGACAGAAGTTGGTACCAAGAAGTGAGGGTGCTGCTGTAAAACATACCTAAAATGTGGAAGCTGTTTGGGGATTGGACAATTGGTAGAGGCTGGAAGAGTTTTAAGGTCCCTAATAGTAAAAGCCTAGATAGCCTTGAAGAGACTATTGGTAGAATTATGGATGTCAAAGGAAATTCTGGTGAGGGCTCAAAAGGAAGCAAGGATAGCTATAGAGAAATTCTCTGTCGTCTTAGAGAATACATAAGGCACCAAGAACAGAATGTTGCTAGAAATGTGGATGTTAAATGTGCTTCTGGTGAGGCTTTAAAAGAAAATGAACATATGATTGGACAATGGAGGAAGGACGATGTTTTTCATGCAGTGGCAAAGAACTTGTCTGAATTATGTTCAAATGTTTGGTGGAAAGTAGAACTTGTAAGTGATGAACTTGGATATCTGGCTGAGGAGATTTCTAAGCAAGATCTTAAACGGCCAGGGACCCCGGCTACCTCGTTCACAGTTGAAACTACAGCACATATAACTGTGTATCTCACGTGGTTGATACTCAAAAACTTTTACTCGAATGAATCAAAGACTGAGCCAAGGCCCCTACATTCACTGGAAAAGAATCCTCTCCCCCTGCACCTTTTCTATCAAGGTGATGAGAGAGAGGAAAGAGAGTACTGGGAAAAAGCTAGAGTGGCTATTGTTAATATGGGGACTTATAAAATCTCAGTGGGTGGGTCAAGTGTGTGCTCGACCAACTTGCAAGATCTGATTGCACTCATAGCTTTCCAACTCCATTTTCAGTGACGTCACATTAGTAGATTGAAATTGGCCATGGGGAAAGACTTTACACCATAGAAATAGGCAAATGTTACAAACCAAGGTTTTTATTATTATTATTTTAAAGCAGGCTTACCAGCATAACACCACGTGGGTGTCACGAGGTCAGTCAGATCACCTAAGATTCTTCAATACAAAGTGTATCTATTTCTTTCATGTTACCCGGAGATCCTAAGGAGCTGACTGCTGAGACAGAGAGTCATCAAATTAGTCACACATTTCCCACTTCTAAACAATTTCTTAATTCTACTGTATAAGTCCCTCTGTGCTTCTCTCCTCCTCCAACAGTTCTTGGAGCTCTCTAGGGCTGGGGAGACCTATATAACCCTAGCCACACTTGTAGGAAGCAATAATTCAGTGGAGCGGCACACAGAAAATAACTAATGGTGTACTTTGCTTCAACCAAGGCTGCATTCCCCACTTGGGAAATAGTACACAGTGGCCCCATTCCAGAATGCACCCTTCTTAGCCTGTTGCTATTCCCTGAGGTATGTTCCTGATTCCCAGGGCTCAGGAAAGCTGCTCCTATTCAGCAAGACATCTCACCAAGGGGATGTCCCACCAAGGGGGACAGAGAAGAGTGTCTGATGCATTCCTGATTAGGACCAAGCTGAGTCACAAGGATCTGGCAAACCCCCAGATTCTTGATCACATGGTCTCCTGCCCCAGGCTGCGAAAGTCCCTGTGCAAATCAGGTCCCATAAGCTTCCTACTTCCCCTACATGTCTCCTTGGAAGCTATGCAAACTCAGCCCTAATAACGACCTGGACTAGGAATTAGAAATAATCTCTCAGCTGCTTTAGGAGGTTGCCAAGGAAACTATTTGATTAATGGAGTATTCACCTAATGTAAAAACAAACCATCTCCTTGAATTTAAAGTAATGTTTACTCTGAGTGTGCCATTGTGTTCCAATCAGGTGAGACACCACCTCACTTCTTCACCTCTCCAGGTTGCTGCACCTCTGCCATACCAGGCAATCATTTTTGCCTCCAGGAGAACATGTTTATTTTCAGCATTTTAATTTCTGCCACTAATAATTAAAATTCTAACTTTAAAATTAGGTTAAAAATCAAGAGCTCACAGCAAGAGAGGTCTCAGGATCATAACCCTTTACCCAAGACACCCAGAGTTGGCCTAGGAAAGGACAGTGGACAAATGTGTGTGTTGTGCTTTTTAGAATTCTCCCATTGGCAAGAACAATTGCTTAAGTAAAATCTTCTCAAATTGACTGACAAACTTAAATATTTAAACTTTAGAAAGAGAGAGCTCACAAAACTAAAAATAGAAGAGGTTAGGCAGACACGATAAACAAACTATGCTACAGACATGCAATGGAATACGACTCAGCAACGATAGGGCGCACACATGATGAATCTCAGAAGCACTATGCTAAGTGAAAGAAGCCAGACTCAAAAGGCTAACATAGTATATGCTTCTATTTGTATGGCATTCTAGGAAAGGCAAAACTATGAGACAGAAAAACAGATCAGTGGTGCCAGAGTCTGGGTTGTGGCAAGGGGTTGACCATAAAGGGCACGATAGAACTTGGGGGTAATGAAATTGTTCTTAATTGTAGTGGTGGTGACACTACTGTATGCATTTGTTAAAATCCCTAAAAAAGTGTGAATTTTGAATATGTAAATTATAGCTCTGTTTTTTAAAATGTGTAAAAAACAGGAGAAAAAGTATTTAGATTAAATGTGTCAAATCCTGAGGTAATTCAGATTTATTACTGGGACACTACAAGACCCAGTAGATCGACAGGTAAAGGATATATACAGACAATTTATATGGGTAAATACAAATGGTAAAAAAGCATAGGAAAAAAAAGTCCACGTTATTAAATGTTAATGTAGACTAAGGCAACCTTGACATATAATTTTAAATGTGCCCAATTTGGCAAAATTTCAGAAAATAAACAATATGTAATGTGGGCCAAGTTGGAGTGAAAGGAAAACCCTCATTCATTATGGGTGCCATTATAAATTGAGATGACCTGATTGGAAAGCAATATTATAAAACATTCCTAGTAATTTCACTCTTGTAAATTTATATTAGGGAAATAATTCAACAAAAGCAAAAAGTCAGGTGTCACAAAGATGTTTATTATTTTGTCAGCTATTATAGAAAAATAACAACTAGAAGCTATCTAAATGTCCAACAGTTGGAGAATTGCATTGTAAATTATGACATATCCACTAAAAATGACAGCTGGAAGACTGAGAAGAATGTAAAAAATGCTAATGACATAGTATTGGGTGAAAAAAAATGATACAAAATTGTATGTACTATGGTTTTTCACTGTATACAAGAACTAAATTTTATTCCCAGTAAACAAAAGCATCCCATATATTTTAGGATGGCAGGAACCAATGACAGTTAGAAAGCAAGTAGAGGCATTGTTGTTGAATTCCTTTTCTATTTTGCTTCTTTCCTTTACCAGCTGTGTAAGAAAGCCACACTCTCTAAATCTTAATTTTTCATTTGTAAATTGAAGTAAATACTGAGTACCAATTAGAAAAAAAAAAGGGGGGGGGGAACACTTTCTAAACTATAATGTGCTGTATAAGCAAAATGTTGAAATTATCCAGGAAATAGCAAAAACGTAATGAAAGAGTTTGTTATGGATTGAATTGTGTACTCCAAAAACTTTCGTTGAAGTCCTAACCCCCGTACCTGTCAATGTGATTCTTTTGGGAATACGGGTTTTCTTTCTATGTTAATGAAGTCATACCAGAGTAGGGTGGATCCTAAACCTAACCATTTTGGAAAAGGGTCTGTCTTAGTCATCTAGTGCTGCTGTAACAGAAATACCACAAGTGGATGGCTTTAACAAATAGAACTTTATTCTTTCACAGTCTAGTAGGCCAAAGTCCAAATTCAGGGCACCAGCTCCAGAGGAAGACTTCTCTCTCTGTCAGCTCTAGAAGAAGGTTCTTTTCATCAATGTTCCCTTGGTCTAGGAGCTTCTCTTTGCAGAAGTCCCAGGTCCAAAGGACGCATTCTACTCTCAGAGCTGCTTCCTTGGTGGTATGAGGTCCCTGTGTCTCTCTGTTCACTTCTCTTTTGTATCTCAAAAAAGATTGGCTAAAGACATAATCTAATCTTGTAGATTGAGTCCTGACTCATTAAAGTAACTGCCTCTAATCCTGCCTCATTAACATCACAGAGGATTCACAACACATAGGAAAATCACATCAGATGACAAAATCTCACAGTACTGGGAATCATGGCCTAGCCAAGTTGACACATTTTGGGGGGACACAATTCAATCCATAACAGGGTCTTATAAAAAGAGAAGACACAGAGACACGCAGGGGGAAACAGATGTTATGTGAGGACAATGAAGTCAGATGAACAGCAACACCATGGACTGCCAGCCGCTACTAGAAGCTGAAAGAGACAAAGGGCCTCCTGCTAGAGCCACGCCTTGAGTCCTAGCTTCTAGCTTCCTGAACTACGAGAATATAAATTTCTGTTCTCTAAAGCGGTATTTTTTGTTACCACAGCAGCAGGAAACTAAGACAGAGTTCAACAGGAAGTTGGAAGACAAATAGCAGGGCTAATGACAAGGTTTTAAACAACTTCAAGAGAGTGTGTGTGTGTGTGTTTATGAAGCTGGTTCTAGGGTGAACTTTGCTGGAAGAATTTTTAAGTGAAAAAAATGTTTACAATTTAATTTATTTCCCAAGCTACCTTTTAACAACTTGAAAAGAATTTCTAAACAAACTTAAAATTTTTTATTTTTTTGGTAGCTCTTACATAACGTGATTTTACTTTCAATTTAGATAAACTGTTTGGATCAGCTTGATATGGGGATGTATATAAAATTTAGAAGCAACAGTGTAGAAATAATATACTACCAAAGTGTCATAGTCATAAATGCTTATCGAATGAATGAATGATCAAATGAATGAATATGGACAGAGACCAGAAAGGAGTGTTTTTTGAATCAAAGTGAAGAGCATTTAGAAAATCGGTATCGTGGGAAAACAGTTAAAACCAGTAAAAGACAAAAAGTCATCAACGGCAAACAAAGAAGACCAAGGTGTAGAGTAATGAAGTATCGACTGAAGAAAGAAAAAAATTCTAAAGCAAAAAAAAAGTGCAACGTGGGATGTTTCTCAACCAATCACATTTCCAGAGGTTGTGCCTATAAATTAACAAAATCCAGAGAAGTTTTCACTATTCTTCCAATTCTTATCTTTTTCTCATCTAATACAAAAATAGGTGAAAAAGGTGCTAGGGAGAAATAGGGACAGAGCAGGTAGCAACAGAGAAAAGAGAATAAATAGAAATGAAGTCTCCAAACCTATGTGCTGCACTGGAAACTAAAACATGAGAATATCCCACCCACCACAGAAAGGGTACACACCCCTCCTCCGACTGATTGGAGTGAACCTTGATCCAGAATATTTGGCATAATTTTAGAAGAGAGACTACAGCCCAGTCAACAAGAGCGTATTTGCCCTGCTGACTTCTCTGCTTCTCTCCAACATTCTCAGGGGCCACAGATAAGAGCAGTTGTTGGGTGCCATCAAGTCAATTCTGACTCATAGCAACCCCATGTGACAGAGTAGAGCTACTCCGCAGGATTTTCTTAGCTGCAATTTTTACTGAAGCAGATCACCACTTTCACTTTCGCCCACTGAGTTGCTGGCTGGGTGGGTTTGAACCTTTTGGTTAGCGTGTGAGCACTTAATCATTGTGCCCTCAGGGTTCCTTTTTACCTAGGCATCAAAATACTCCTTGGAATGGAAAGTATCTGGTTTCAAATAGGGTAGGAAGAGAGTCAAGAAGTCATCCACACTATACAATTGTAAACAGAATGTCTGCTCGGAGCTGCCAAAACATAAGCAAAAGGGGAAAAAAAAAAAATCACAGAAACTATGCAGACAAGAAACAAAGAAGGAAAAAACATGGGAGGGAGGAAAGAAAGAAAGGAAGGAAGGGAAGAAGGGATGGAGGCAGGGCAGAAGAGAGGAAAGGAAGGGAGGGAGGGAGGGAGGGAGGGAGGAGGGAGGGAGGGGCAAGGGAAGGGAGACAACAAAGAAGAAACAGAACATAGCATGCAAAAATAAGAACTCAACTGAGAAGAAAGTATGACCCAAAGAATAGAAGAAAATTCCTTACAACTACTTCATGCTATAAGCCCATGGCCCTTAACCTGATCCCAACTCACAGGAACCCTGTAGTACAGAGCGGAACTGCCCCCATAAGGTTTCCAGGGTTGTAACTTTTACAGAAGCAGACTGCCACATCTTTCTTCTGCAGAGCAGTTTGTCTGATTAGCAGACAAGCACTTAAGCACTGTGCCACCTGGGCTCCTTACTTCATGCTAGAAAACATAATAAATAAGAACATGAATCTTAATAATCTTAATAAAACAAGAACTCCAAAACAAGATGATAGAGCAACAAAGTGAGATTTTTTTAAATGGAGATTGAAGAACTAAGGAAACAAATTGAGAACCAAAACAACAGTATTAAGGAACTAATAATTTAGATCAGCAAAGAAAAAACAGACCCTGTGCTGAAAGTTGAATTCCTGAACTAAGTGAAAGTTTTGCATTATGATTAAAATGATAGACATCTTAAGACTACTGGAGAGAAGCTAATAGACATGGAAGACAAAAATTATCCAACATAAGTATATTTGATTACTTAAGCAGATAATCCAATAAATGGAACAGAAAATGTACTTAAAGACATAGTACAAAGTAATTATCTGAAGTGAAGGGAGAAGTGATTTTCAGCTCAAAAAGCCACAATCAATTCAGGAAAGTTTTATTCAGAATGATCAACATCAAATATATGCCAGTTAAACTAGATTACATAGAATCAAAAAGAATTCTTCCAGCATTCAGAGATAAAAATAAATTACCTGCAAGGGATTAAAAAAATCTTGCTATCCTTAGACAATTCTACAGCAGTGTTCAATGACTAAGGACAATGGAATAAAGTCTACAAAGTCCTGAATGACAGAAAGTATACCTTGAGAATGTTATGCCTAGCCACGATGCTGCTCAAGGGAACACAGGACCCATAAGTCATTCTTCACACGATGACTTGAACATAAAATCCAGACAATTAAGAGGTGACCTAAAATGAATAATTCAGGAATAGAAAAGGTGTGGTGAATGTTGAATCTATTTAAACATAGCAATACTAAAGAATTATGGGAAATATATTTATACAACTGAATGGGAATGGGATAAATCTTTAAAAGTACATACAATTATAATGTAACTATGCAGCTTTAAAAAATCAGGAAACAAAGGGAGAAGCGATAGAAGGACATGTGTATTAACGCTTTCATCTTACATAAAAAAAAAAAAAAACCCGTTGCTGTCTAGTTAATTCCAACTCCTAGCAACAGTTATGAATTGAATTACCAAACCCGTTGCCATCAAGTCGATTCCAGCACATAGCGACCCAACAGGACAGAGTAAACTGCCCCAGACTGTTTCCAAGGAGTGGCTGGTGGATTCGAACTGGTTAGCAGCCAAGCTTAACCACAGCACCATGAGGGCTCCAATGGATTGAATTAGGTCCCCCCAAAATATGTGTTGTAAATTCTAACCTCTATGCCTGTGGGTAAAATCCCATTTGGGAATTGGTTTGCTTTGTTATGTTAATGAGGCAGGATTAGTATAGGGTGTATCTTGAGTCATCTCCTTTGAGATATAAAAAAAGATTAAGCATGCAAGCAGAGACAGCAATGGGGTAAGACAGATGCCAGACACATGGAGATCTCCAGTGAACCATGAAATAGAAGCTGAAGAGTCAAGGACCTTCCTCCAGAGCCCACAGAGACCTTCCCCTAGAGCTGGCACCCTGAATTTGGACTGCTAGCCTCCTAAACTGTGAGAAAATAAATTTCTGTTTGTTAAAGCCACCCATTTACTGCGTTTCTATTACAGCAGCACTAGATAACTAAGACAGTGACCCTATAGGACAGAGTAGAACTGCCCCATTGGGTTTCCAAGGCTGTACTCTTTTTTTTTTTTAATAATTTTTATTGTGCTTTAAGTGAAAGTTTACAAATCAAATCAGTCTCTCACACAAAAAGCCGTATACACCTCGCTACACACTTTCAGTTACTCTCCCCCTAATGAGACAGCCCGCTCTCTCCCTCCACTCTGTCTTTTTGTGTCCATTTCGCCAGCTTCTAACCCCCTCCACCCTCTGATCTCCCCTCCAGGCAGGAGATGCCAACATAGTCTCAAGTGTCCACCTGATCCAAGAAGCTCACTCCTCACCAGCATCCCTCTTCAACCCATTGTCCAGTCCAACCCATGTCTGAAGAGTTGGCTTCGGGAATGGTTCCTGTCCTGGGGCAACAGAAGGTCTGGGGGCCGTGACCACCGGGGTCCTTCTAGTCTCAGTCAGACCATTAAGTCCGGTCTTATGAGAATTTGGGGTCTGCATCCCAGTGCTCTCCTGCTCCCTCAGGGGTTCTCTGTTGTGTTCCCTGTCAGGGCAGTCATCGGTCATAGCCGGGCACCATATAGTTCTTCTGGTCTCAGGATGATATAGTCTCTGGTTCATGTGGCCCTTTCTGTCTCTGGGGCTCATAGTTAGCACATGTCTTTGGTGTTCTTCATTCCCCTTTGATCCAGGTGGGTTGAGACCAATTGATGCATCTTAGATGGCTTTTTTTAGATGGCTGCTTGCTAGCATTTAAGACCCTAGACACCACTCTTCAAAGTGGGATGCAGAATGTTTTCTTAATAGATTTTATTATGCCAATTGACTTAGATGTCCCCCGAAACCATGGTCTCCAGACCCCTGCCCCTGCTATGCTGGCCTTGGAAGCATTCAGTTTATTGAGGAAACTTCTTTGCTTTTGGTTTAGTCCAATTGTGCTGACCTCCCCTGTATTGCGTGCTGTCTTCCCCTTCACCTAAAGTAGTTCTTATCTACTATCTAATTAGTGAATGCCCCTCTCCCACCCTCCCTCCCTCCCCCATCTCGTAACCACAAAAGAATGTTTTCTTTCCAGTTTAAACTATTTCTCAAGTTCTTATAATAGTGGTCTTATACAATATTTGTCCTTTTGCAACTGACTAATTTCACTCACCATAGTGCCTTCCAGGCTCCTCCATGTTATGAAATGTTTCGCGGATTCATCATTGTTCTTTATGCGTAGTATTCCATTGTGTGAATATACCATAATTTATTTATCCATTCATCTGTTGATGGGCACCTTGGTTGCTTCCATCTTTTTCCTATTGTAAACAGTGCTGCAATAAACATGGGTGTGCATATATCTGTTCGTATAAAGGCTCTTATTTCTCTAGGATATATTCCAAGGAGTGGGATTGCTGGATTGTATGGTAGTTCTGTTTCTAGCTTTTTAAGGTAGCGCCATATCGATTTCCAAAGTGGTTGTACCATTTTACATTCCCACCAGCATTGTATAAATGTTCCAATCTCTCCACAGCCACTCCAACATTTATTATTTTGTGTTTTTTGGATTAATGCCAGCCTTGTTGGAGTGAGATGAAATCTCATTGTAGTTTTGATCTGCATTTCTCTAACGGCTAATGATCGTGAACATTTCCTCATATATCTGTTAGCTACCTGAATGTCTTCTTTAGTGAAGTGTCTATTCATATCTTTTAACCATTTTTTAATTGGGTTATTTGCCTTTTTGCAGTTGAGTTTTTGCAGTATCGTGCAGATTTTAGATATCAGGCGCTGATCAGAAATGTCATAGCTAAAAACTTTTTCTCAGTCTGTAGGTAGTCTTTTTACTCTTTTGGTGAAGTCTTTGAATGAGCACAGGTGTTTGATTTTTAGGAACTCCCGGTTATCTAGTTTTTCTTCTACATTCTCTATAATGTTTTGTATGCTGTTTATGCCATGTATTAGGGCTCCTAACATTGTCCCTATTTTTTCTTTCATGATCTTTATCATTTTAGATTTTATATTTAGGTCTTTGATCCATTTTGAGTTAGTTTCTGTACAAGGCTGTACTCTTTATGGAAGAAGACTACCACATCTTCCTCCCTGCAGAGGGGGCTGATGGGCTCGAACCCCCGACTTTTCCATTAGCTTCCAAGCCTTTAACCATTGCACCACTAGGGCTCCTTTCATCTTAAAAACCAAATCCATTTCCATTGAATTGATTCATCTTAGAAAGGATTAATTATACTAGCTAAAACTGAAACATGTAGCTTTTTAAAATCTCCAACCATTTAATATTCTCTCATATTCCCTTTGTCTTTCTCTCTCCTTAAAGGAATATTTTATTATATCTCTTGTGTTAAAGACACATTTATTTTAAATTCAACCATTCTTTCTATTTCATTGTAGCTTCTTTTCTTGAATTGGATTCATGTAACATTAAATTGAATACTTTTTTAAATTAAAAAAATAGCATTTACTTTATAAGCTTACTTTTATAAAATATTTCTATCTCTAAATATAAAATCTATATATTGTCTATTGTGAGTGTGTATACATGTATGTGAGTTGACTATGGTTATTTCTGAGTGGTGACATTTTTCTTTTCTTCATATTTAAGCTTTTCTGCATCATCTCTTGACTTCCTTAAAACCAGTACGTTATCTCTTTAAAAGACAATACACTGTATTATTAACTGCTGATACCAAAAGTAAACATGTGAAAATGTCAAAGGAGGAGAGCAGGAAAGAGGGGAGGAGAAGAGGGCGTCAGATGGACAAAAAGACAGAGAGGCCAAGAGGAGAGAAAGGAGAAGGGGACCCGGAAGAGGAGAGGAAAGAGACAAGGGGAAATATAATAAATAAAAGGGAAAGGAGAGAAGAGAAGAGGCAGCAGAGAAGGAGAGGTGAGAAAAAGAGGAGGAAAAAAAAAAAAAGAGGAGAGGAGCAGAGACCATGGAGGAAGGAGAGCCGCAAGCAGGGACAAGGATGTGGAGAAGGGGGCGCAAGCGCACAGGAAGCGCCACCTCGGAAAAGGCCTGCCCATACACTGACCTACTTTTCTTGGCTCCTCTCTTTTGCAGCCAAAGCTACTGTTGAAACAAACTGGTGCTTCGGTGAGATGGGAGTTCACAGACTCTAAAGGAAGCGTACTGGGCTCCTTGCCACCCCTGCCTCCTCCTTACGCCAAGAGTTGTCAGTTTAATCTAATCCGGCTCCTTTGGAGAAGGGGAAAATCCCTTCTCAGACTCCTGGGCCAGCCAGGCTTCTTGGAAGATGAACAGCAGGTTACTCTATTAAACCTGATCCGCGCCATGGGACCTTGGGCCAGAGAACAGGCTCTCTCCTCCCTGGGAGAAGTCCCTACAGTTGTTTAGACCCTCAGGGAGCACCTCGTGCAGAGACAGCTCTGGGACCCTGGCCTCTGTTGATCGTCCCTCCAGTTCCCTCCAGGCCAGAGGGAAACCCACTGGGACATGGCCACACACAACACACACACACACCCAACGCACACCACACCACACACATACACACACACCCCTCCTACTTGGTCCAGCCAGTCTCTTGCAGCTGGACCAGGTAGTGGGTATGTGTGTGTGTGACCAGGTCCACATGGGTGACCAGATGGCAAGAGCCCTGGACTTGTAGACAGGTTCAGGGTGTTAGCTCTGCCACGTTCCAGCCTACTGTCCTTGGGCTGCTGTCTCTGAGCCCCATTTTTCTCATTTTTAAAATGGAGAAAATGCCAGTTACATTCCAGGGTCAGGGTGAAGATTAAGTAAAATAACGTGCGTGAAAGTGCCTGGCAGAGTAGCTGGACCATAGTGGGTGCTCAATATACAAGTCAGTTGATCCACTTACGAGGAAGCAATATTGTAGGGCTATCACTGATGGGCTTTATTCAAACCTGGTCATGAGGAATTTAGGTCATCATAGTCATTTATGCAGGTTAGTCATTTATGCAGATTAGTCATTTATGCAGGTTAGTCATTTATGCCAGGGGGACCTGAAGTAACCAAGTGTGCTTGGGGAAATACCTCCTTTCTGAAATATTTCCTATGAAATGGTTTGGCCCCATGCCCACTAGCTAAAGAACTATGTATTGGGTTATTATTATTGTCAGCCAAAAACTATCATACCCAGTTTAGACCAGCCCCAGGTGCTCTCACCTATAATATAAATCTTACTTAACTGGTATTTTTCAAACCCACATTCACTTGAGGCTTTATCATAGTAAAGTCAAGAATCCTTACACCTATTTCAAAAGAAAGGACACACAGCCCAATCACAATTATGGCCATGCTTCCAAACAACCCATCTTTGCTTAAATGACACCTTTCCAGAACCTACTCCCTGTTTCCCAACTAACTTCTTCAAAGCCTCTTATAAAACAAGACCACCATCTTTCTCAAACTGAAGTCTTTGGTATCTCCTCTTAAGTGCCAGTCTTCCTTGCTGCAGTAACTTGGTTTACTCCAAATAAAATCTTTGTTAAAAATGTTCATAGCTTGACTCCAGAATGTCATTTAACAGTATAGATATGCAAATAACAAGCACTTAAAAAGCAATTGCCACGACGCAGATGGAGGGTGCCAGAGCTTTAGGTGAACTAGCTCACTTAACCTCTCAGCACAGGTAGGTGAGTCCACCACAAGAAAAATCAAGACTGAAATAAGCAAGAGAGTAACAAGAGGACACTTGTGATTTGCAGGCCACTTGGCATCTCCTTTTTTGTGGTTACTATTATCTTTATTTCTTCTGAGGAAATTCCTTTGCCCCAACTGCGCAATCTTGATGGCTGAAAACCCAAGTCTGCTGTCCTCAAGCCAAATGGGCCCATGGTCCAACCTTGTGCAATTGGGCTCTCTCTCCCAGGACCTGGAATCTTGAATGCAATGTGCAAGTACAGGCAAAAACAATAACAAGAGGATCTTCTTTCTAGTGGTGACACCTTATCTAGATTATCACTGCTTCCACTACCACCCCCTACACCCCTGAAGTCTACCCCTCCAGGCCCACCTTTCTCCAGACCTTCAGACTCCAGAACCCAGCTGACATATGCACAGCTGCAACTTGATGGCCCAAAAGCACTAACCTGTTTAAGATTGAACTCACTATCTTCCCCTTACCCCTAAACCAGCTCCTCACTCATCTTCCCTGTCTCAGTGAAGATCATCACCACTCACCCAGTTTTCCAATGGAGAAACCTGAGAATTTCCCTACACTTCTTTTTTCTCATCTCCTATGTGTCCAATCATCCAGGTCTGTTAATTCTACCTCCTGAAGAGCTTGCAAACCCAGTCCTTCTTCATATGCCTCAATTCAGGCCTTCATCACAACTCTCCTGAAAGATGGCATTAGCTTCCTAGATGCTTCTTGCCTCTTGGACTTTCTCCTCCAACCTATCTTCTACAATGTAGTCTTTCTAATATGTATATCTGGTTATGTCAATGGCTTAAAACTCTACAATAGCACACCACTGACCCTCAGTAAAGCCAGAACCCGTATTATGATAAATTAGGACTTGTACCCCCGTCACCTATCTCAGCCTGCTCTCATCTAACACCCTCCTTGAGCTACATGAAACTCTTCATTGGTTCCTGAGCACTCCTTGCTTTTTCAAGCCTCTAAGCCTTTGCGGTTGTTTGAATAGAACAAGGGGATACTGTGGTTTAAAGTCTGGAAAAGCGTGCGTCAGGGCTGTATGCTTTCACCATATTTATTCAAGCTCTATGCCGAGTAAATAACCCAAGAAGCTGGACTCTATGAAGAGTGTGGCATCAGAATTGGTGGAAGACTCATTAACAAACTTCAATATGCAGATGACAAAACCTTGTTTGCTGAAAGCAAAGAGGACTTGAAGCACTTAATTGATGAAGATCAAAGACTACAGCCTTCAGTATAGAGTACACTTCAACACAGAGAAAACAAAAATTCTCACAATTGGACCAATAAGCAACATCATGATAAACGGAGAAAAGATTGAAGTTGTCAAGGATTTCATTTTACTTGGATCCACAATCAAAGCCATCGGAAGCAGCAGTCAAGAAATCAAATGACGTACTGCATTGAGCAAATCTGCTGCAATAGATTTCTTTAAAGTGTTGAAAAGCAAATACATCACTTTGAGGACAAAAGTGTGCCTGACCCAAGCCACAGTATTTTCAACTGCCTCATATGCATGCGAAAGCTGGACAATGAATAAAGAAGATAGAAGAAGAATTGATGTATTTGAATTATGGTGTTGGTGAAGAATATTGAATAAACCATGGACTGCCAGAATGAACAAATATGTCTTGGAAGAAGTATAGCCAAAATGCTCCTTAGAAGTGAGGATGGCAAGACTTCAACTCCATATTTTGCATATGTCATCAGGAGGGAGCAGTCCTTGAAGACTGCTTGGTAAAGGAGAGGGTCAGCAAAAAAGCAGAAGGCCCTAAATGAGATGGAGTGACACAGTGGCTGCAAGAATGGGCTCAAAAATAGCAATGATAGTGAGGATGGCACAGGACCAGGCAGTGTTTCTTTCTGTTCTACATAGGGTCGCTATGAGTTGGAACTGACTTAAAGGCACCTAACAACAACAAGCCTTTGCATATACTGCTTCCTCTGTTTAGAATACCCTTCACTGATTCTTTACCGGCAAACTCTCCCTCATGCTTCAAGACCAAGCTCAGATATCACCTGTTCAGGGAGGCCTTCTTTGACCCTCACAGGCAGAATTTACCATTCCTTCTTCTGAGTTTCCATCACACCTATTCCCCACCTCTATAATAGCATATATTTTACTGTGTTATATTTACCCTGTAAGTTATGTCTCAATCTGCCCCCTCCATCTACCATACAGCCTCAAGTAGAGTAGGTCTCAGTAAGTGATCGCTAAGGACTAATGTAAGTAAGTTCTAGTTAGAGATGGAGAAAGGAAATAGTCTTAGGTTTGCTTTTTCCCAGGCAGGTCATGGGAAGCTGGTTTGAAATGAGCTTCTTTATGTTTTTGAGAGTAAAGAAGATGTAAGCTTTGAACCACTGGCAGCCATCCTGCCACTACGAGGAGAGTGCTGCCTTGGAGGGGAGCCAAAACAAGGGAAGGCAGAGCTTGGAGGCAGAGAGAGCAAGGCCAAGCTCCAACAGAGATATTCAAGCCCCTAGACACAGCAGTTCCTGAAGTCGGACTCGACTCTTGAGCTTTCCGTGTGTCATTCCCTCTCTTTGCCTAAGCCATTTTGAATGTAGTTTTATCTACTGCAAGGAAAACATCTTAATGTCACTGGAGAACTCTGAAGTAAGAATATCCATTGAGTGAAAAACTTTAAAATCCACATGTGATACATCGAAACAGACAAATGTGATCACCTTAAAGAGTTACAATGTCCCTGTGGCTGGCAAGAATTTACTATAATCTAACTGAACAAAGATTGATTGAAGGCATGTATCATGCCAAGACTCTAAGTTACTTGAACTAGAATATGTCCACTAGAAGGAGTGTTGGTCAGACATGGATTCATGGACAAAGGAAAGTCGTGGAGGAAGAGTTGGCAGTGCATCCAAGAACTGTCCCACAGGTGACAGAGTTTCTTTGGCAGGATTACCCATCTAGTACAGGGGCTATGAATCTGGTATCCCATGGCTGAGTTTTGTGAACCCCCTGATGCAAGTGTGCAACTTTCTGAGAATGTCCACAGCTTCCTCCAGATTCTCAAAGAGGTTCATTACCCAAATAGGTTAAGAATTACTAATGTAGCAAGTGAAAGTATTTCAGGCATCCTAGCTGAGAAACCCTTCTTAAAACCACTCACATTCTTTTTCACTGGAAAATGGGGAATAGGGAAACGAGGGAGTACATTATGTCTGGGGAGCCCCTGGTGGAAGTGTAAAGGAAGATGAAAGAATAATAACTAGTATTTGTTGAGCACATGTCCCAGGTGCTTTCATATGTTATCTCGTCTAATCATCACAAATCTATGAAGGACAAATTATCCCCATTTTTATATGAGGAAATCAAATTTATAGAGGTTAAGTAATGTTCCCAGATGATGCAGCTGCCTGACTTCCAAACCCAGGTCTTTTCCATGATGCCAAGTAGTACCACAAAACCACATCTCAGTTGTAGTAATCACACAACTTGGTCTTTATGGTAACTTTGTTATTGTGCTACTTTCTTCATGCTCCCTCCACCTGCTTCTAGCAATGGACTGTGCCTTTGCCTCTGGCTACAGAAGAGGGCATGTGAACCATGCACAGTTGTCTGAATACCCCCAAGGACAGAGAGATTGACTTAGGGATGGAAACATGACCCGAATCGGGCCCATCAGAGCTCTTTCCTGGGATTGTTGGAAATGGAAATGGCATGGAAGATCCTTTGCCTCTTGGGTCTTGGAGAAAGCTAAACTACAGGAAGAGGAAATAAAGTTGCTCAGAAGCAGGAAGAGACGAGAGGTGGGCAGCAGAAGCTCCAGCAGTATCAGGCCTCCAGTTCTGGTTCTAGGAGTTCTTCCTTCCATTCTGTGAACTTCCTTCCTCACAGCCTAGACAGATAGCCAGTCAGTGGGTAGGAGTGTCAGAACAATAAACCTAATAACTACCTTTTATCGCATCTATTCCTCACATCAAAACTCTGAGGTAGATTCTATTCTCTTTACCAAAACGAGGGAAATAAGGAAAAAAGTGGTTAAACAAATTGCCCGAGTTACACAGAGGTCAGCGGCAGGGCAGAACTTTGGAGGCAGGGCTCTCTGACTCCAACTCAATCACCATGTTATACTGCCCTCCATAAACATGATGTAAGTGTCAATATTTGAATCTTAACAGTGAAAGCAGAGTGATGTTATGCCTCTGTTAGGGAAGGAAGCTGGAAGTACTTTAGATATCTTCATTGAGGAAGATAATGGGTCTCCCCCTAGCTAACTGAGAGAACCAAGTATATCAGTTAGCTTTTGCTGTAACAAATAACTCCAAAACTCTCAGTGGCTTACAAAACAAAGGCTTATTTTGTAGGTCAACTATAACTCTGTTCAGCTCTGCTCCACATGTCTTCTCATTCTAGGACTCAGGCTAAAGGAGTAAACTACCATCTGGGACTTGCTGATCTTATGGCAGACAGTAGGAAAGCAGGAGGTCAAGGCCAGGGAAATAATCTCATTGAAAGCTTCTGCTCAGACATGGCATAAATCATGTCCACTCACATTCCATTGGCCAGAACAAGCCACATTGTCAAGCCTGATGATGTATTTTACCTACTGGAATAACTCCTGAAAGGAATATATTCCAATCACTGGAATAACAGCTGGAAGTCATATGGTAAAGGGTGTAGGTAATAGGGAGAATATAGTTACAAACAATAACGAAATTGAGCATACCAAGGAACAACCAAGTGCTGGGGCAATGGAACCCAAGACAAAGCTACCTTTCATCCCAGGGAGCAGGATTGATGGGAGGAGAATATAAAGCTCCCAGATTCTTAAACTGATCAAAGACAGTCTCAGCCGCAGACAGGCCAGGTTTCAGAGGCAAAAACAGAAAATAGTACTGAGTGCTAGAGCTTTCAACATCTGGACCCAAATAAGAACCTAATGAAAGGCCAGAACATAATGACCCATGAGGATGCCTGGTGAGTGTGTCACAAGAATAATCATTGTCTCAGGGCACTGGGTTAAGAGTAATTTCCCCTTTTGTTTTCTATTGCATTATTAGGCCACTTTCTTAATTATAAAAATGGACATTTTTTAAAAAGATATGTACCTTTTCCAAAGCCTAGGAAGGCATGGGCCAACAGGGGTGACTGTTTTTTCAATGCCAGACCTCACAATGCTGAGGAAGGTTTGCATGTCAAATGACGCACCAAGGGTGTGTAATTTCAACTCGTGGGGCAAATGGTCCTGCCGCCTACCATAATTACTGACAAATGGAAAGGCGGTGATTGGGATCATCTTTTCCTGGGGTTTTCATTTCATGGACTGTCTCAGTTGTGGACAAATTAGACTTCACTTCCAAAACTCAGACGTTCCAGGAATTTCCCACTCACTGATTCTGTCTGGGGATGAAGAAAGAGAAAGGCCATCATGAGTTCAGTATGAGTTGGAGATTCGGGATTTCTTTCTGGCCCAAGAAGGAAGATTAGGCAACATGGGCTTAAAAATGTCTTAGACTGCTTGAATCTATGGGAAGTGAGCCCTGTGGTTTTGTAAAAGTAAAAAATGAGTTTGGGCTGCTTTGAGCCCAATTTGATGTAGTATGCATAGAGACTTAAGCCACAGACTGTCAATTAAACAGACCTGTAATCCTCGGCCCTGCCACTTGACAGAGCTCTGGTGGCACAGTGGTTAAGAGTTATAGCTGCTAACCAAAAGATTGGCAGTTCAAATCTACCAGCTGTTCTTTGGAAACCCTATGGGGCAGTTCTACTCTGTTTTATAGGGTCACTATGAGTTAGAATCGACTCGACGGCGATGTGTTTGGTTTGGTTTTTTTGCCACCTGACTGATCTCCAACTCTGGGCAAGTAATTTAATTTCTCTGGACTTCAATTTTCTCCTTGAAAAAAATGGGATAATAAAAGTATCTACCTCATTGAGATGTGTTGTTAGATGAATATTAGATTAACACATCTAATGCTCCTAGCACAATACCTAGCATATAGGAAACAAATAACAAATTTTCGTTATAAATATTAATGTAATAGAGGGAAAAATAATTGATAGGTGTATTTGTAGCTTTTCCCCTTCCTCTCCTATTAAAGAAAAGCTGGTGTTATTTGGTCAGCATTTTCTGCATCTTCCCCCTTCTCCTAACTCTCCCCCACTTTTGAGTCTTATTGGGAAAACCTGGCTAATCAGTGGGAGGAGAACCAGAGAAGAAGGAATGGGGATTTGCAATGGAAAGGCTACACAGAATAAAAGCAAATAAGAAACAAGAAAGACAGAGACAGAGAGAGAAGCAGAAGTTAAGGGGAGAAGAAAGAAGTGGGCTTGCAGAGTTGAGAGTATTTGTGAAAGCTTTGAAAAATGTGGAGAATAAGAAACAAGGTGAGAGGCTTTAGAATATTTGCATAGTGGGAGAGGTGATGACTGAGATAAACTGAGGAAGGAACTGAATTACTTATCTACTGCTCCATAAAAATTACCCCAAAATCTAGCAGCTTGAAGCAATAAACATTTATTATCTCACTATTTCTGTGGGGTCAGAAATTGGGGAAAGGCTTAACTGAGTTTTTCTGGCTCAGGGTCTCTCATGAGGTTCCAGTAAAGATGTCAGCCAGGGTTAAGGTCATCTCAAGGTTCAACGGACTGGAGGCCTACTTTCAGGACGGTTCACTCATGGCTGCTGGCATGAGGCCTCAGTTCCTTGTCACAAGAGTTTCCCCATAGGACTGCATGAGTATCCTCACAACATGGCAGCAGGCTTCCCTAAGAGTAAGTGATCCAAGAGCGTGAACAAGGGGAAGCTGCAATGTCTTTTATGACCTAGCCTTGGAAATCATACACCATCGCTTCCATCGTATTCCATTTATTAGAAGTGAATCACTAAGCCCATTCTACACTCAAGGGAAGGGGATCGTTGTTGTTGTTAGGTGCTTTTGAGTCGGTTCCGACTCATAGCAACTGTATGTACCACAGAAGGGAACACTGCCCAGTCCTGTGCTATACTTGAGCCCATTGTTGCAACCGTTGTGTCAATCCATCTTGTTGAGGGTCTTCCTCTTTTCCGCTGACCCTGTACTTTACCAAGTATGATGTGCTTTTCTAGCGACTGATCCCTCCTGACCACTCGTCCAAAGTATATAAGACGCAGTCTCACCATCCTTCCTTCTAAGGAGCATCCTAGTTGTGCTTCTTCCAAGACAGATTTGTTCACTCTTTTGGCAGTCCATGGTATATTCAATATTCTTCTACAACACCACAATTCAAAGGCACCAATTCTTTAGTCTTCCTTATTCAGCTTTCACATGCATGCGATGTGATTGAAAATATCATGGCTTGGGTCAGGTGCTCCTTAGTTTTCAAGGTGACATCATTGCTTTTCAACACTTTAAAGAGGTCCTTTGCAGCAGATTTGCCCAATGTAATGCATCTTTTAATTTCTTGACCGTTGCTTCCATGGCTGTTGATTGTGGATACAAGTAAAATGAAATCCTTGAGGACTTTGATCTTTTCTCTTTTTATTATGATGTTGCTTGTTGGTCCAGTTCTGAGAATTTTTGTTTTCTTTATGTTGAGGTGTAATCCATACTTAAGGCTATGGTCTTGAATCTTCATCAGTAAGTGCTTCAAGTCCTCTTCACTTTCAGCAAACAAGGTTGTGTCATCTCCATATCTCAGGTATTTAATGAGTCTTCCTCCAACCCTGGTGCCCGTTCTTCTTCATATAGTCCAGCTTCTCGTATTATTTGCTCAGCATACAGAATGAATAGGTATGGTAAAAGGATATAACCCTGAAGTACACCTTTCCTGACTTTAAACCACACAATACCCCTTATTCTATCCGAACAACTGCCTCTTGATCTACGTACGGGTTCCTCATACCTTTTGAAGGGAAGAGTCTCAAAGACTTTGTGGACATATTTTATAATCACCACAGGGATTTGAGTGTTGTTGTGGTTACGAATTTGATTCCTTTTAATGCTATTGGGCATGTGAGGCTTAGAAATATTTTTACTCTTGGCTACACAATTGTTTTTGTTGTTGTTATTGCTGATTTAATACAATGTGGTCCCTAAATTGATTCATATTTTATCCAGGTCACATTAATAACTTTCAGCATTATTATAGACTAATGCATAGAAGGAAAGTTTTCAGGTAATTTACCATCTTTTATAATCATTGGGAATTTGGAAGAAGGCAGAAATGGCTGGATCTTTTCTCTTGAACTGCCAAGATTTCTGGTCTTTCTCATTTGAAACTACTGCAGGAGAATTGAGGGAAAAAGAGAGAAAGGATTCCCCTAAACGGTTCCTAAAGAGACTGAATTACCCAGTTTTCTACACAAGGAGAAGCTTTCACGTTGGACAGAATGGGGCTTGTTACCTTTACTTTGGTCCCTCCTTTCCAGCCTTCTCATTACTCTTCTTCAAACACATCAACCTTATTCTTGCCCCTGAGCCATTATATATGCTGTTTGTTCCCTCTGTGTAAACTCCTCTTCCCTCCCATCTTCACATGACTTTTTCATTCTCATCATTCAATTCTCTGTCTAAATGACGCTTCCTCACACAGGCTCACTCCTCTCTAATATCCTGCCCACAGATTCTGGTTTCTTCAGTTGCCCCGTACTCTGCTCTTCAGGCAGTGGAACCATCATGTTCTGCTTGAATTCCAGTTCTCTACGGTGGCTTAGTGGCTAAGAGTTCAGCCACTAACCAAAAGGTTGGCAGTTCGAATCCACCAGGCACTCCTTGGAAACCCTATGGGGCAGTTCTACTCTGTCCTATAGGGTCACTATGAGTCAGAATCAACTCGAAGGCAATGTTTTGTTTCATTTTTTTTAATGGAACAGTTAGGAAAATTACCCCAGGCAGGGAGCTAGCTGATTTTGGGACTCACCTCATGAGTTTCCCAGGGATCACAGTCTTGTGACGTCTGTTGTCCATTGCTGTACAAAAGCCCATATATTTTGTTCACGTTTATGGTCATTTTACAGTGGGAGGGCTAATCTGTAACAGTCACTCCATCATAGCTAAAAGCTGTAGTCCAATTTGTTTATCTTGACCTTTCTTTTTCAAGTTGAAGCCCTATAGAAATTCATGAATCTGAAGAATTGTGATAATACACTCCCACTGTAGGTGTTCCCAATCTGTCACTCCTTGCAGACATTTCTAGTTTAGATTCTCACTCAGTAGACATTTCTTGAACCCCCTACCATGTATAAGGTACTTTTCACAGAGTACAAATCATTTTATTCTCATAAAAACCTTGAGAGGTACGTATCATTATCCCCATTTTTATGAAATAGACTTTTGTCAAGAAGTGCAATTTTTCTAAAACTTAGGAGAGATAAAACATATTCAGCAAGAACCTATTACTTGCCCAAGATCGTATGGAGGGTAAGACAGTACACAATACTAGGGAAGCCAGCACAACTTGTACCAGGCAAGGTCATGGAAGCTCCACAGATACTCAAACTCCCAGAAGAACTGAATTACTGGCTGAGGGCTGTGGAGACCATGGTTTCAGGGAACATCTAGCTCAACTGGCATAACGTACTTTATAAAGAAAATGTTGTACATACTACTTTGGTGAGTAGCCTCTGGGGTCTTAGAAGCCTGTGACCGGTCATCTAAGATACTCCACTGGTCTTACTTCTTTGGGAGTAAAGGCAAATGAAGAAAACTAAAGGCACAAGGGAAAGATTAGTCCAAAGGACTGATGGACCTCAACTACCATAGTTTCCACCAGACTGAGTCCAGTACACTAGATGGTGCCCAGCTACCACCAGTAATTGCTCTGACAGGGATCACAATACAGGGTCCCGGACAGAGCTGGAGAAAATGTAGAACAAAATTCTAACTCACAAAAAAAAAAGACTGACTGGCCTGACAGAGATTGGAGAAACCCTGAGAATATGGCCCCTGGACACCCTTTTATCTCAGTAATGAAGTCACTCCTGAGATTCACCCTTCAGCCAAAGATTAGACAGGCCCATAAAACAAAAAGAGACTAAAAGGGCACACCGGCCCAGGGGCAAGGATTAGAAGGCAGAAGGGGACAGGAAAGCTTGTAATAGGGAACCCAAGGTTGAGAAGGGTAAGTGTTGACAGGTTGTGGGGTTGATAATCAATGTAATAAAAAAATATGTGTACTAACTGTTTAATGAGAAGCTAATTCGTTCTGTAAACCTTCATCTAAAGTACAATTAAAAAAAAATAAAGAATAAGGCCAAGATCATATGGAAAAACGAATCAGGTCTATCTGATTCCAAGTCCAATGTCCTTTCTTTCCTTTCTAATGTCTACAGCTGACTTTCTGAGATTCATCTATGATCTCTCAGGGGGATTAAATGGCCTCAAAACATGACTAGTTTTTCCCTTCTCACACTCACTTGCTCTCTGCTAATTTTATTCATTTTTCTTGCCCGGCCACCCTGTATCTGATGCTGGGCCTCTTTGTCCACAGTTGTCCTGGGTAATATCTGAGGTTAAACACGGCTCTCTCCCAGGGAGATAGGAACTTATACTATCAAGAACATGTCTTAACATCACACAACTTTGTTTCCTCTGTTAAAACCTTAAAAAAAAAAAAAACTTGTCTTATGTATGAACTAAGCACTTACCCAACTTGAATGAGAAGACAATGGTTTTTGTGAAGCACCAGTAAATACCGATGCATATTTTATGAATCAGGAAGCACTTTTCAGGTTGAAAATAGAACCATGTTATCTATTTGCACTATAAAATCACAACAAAGAGCAACCATGTTGTAGCTGGTTGAATGGTGCCTCCAAAAAGTATGTCTACTTCCTAATTCCTAGAACCTTTCTAATCTCCAGAATTTGTATGTCTGTAAAAGGGTCTTTGCAGACATAATTAAGTTAAGGATCTAGAGATGAGATCATCCTGGATTATCTAGGTGTGCCCTAAATCCAATGACAAGTGTCCTTATAAGAGACAGAAGAAAAGAGACAGCGAGACAGAGGGAGAAGTCCATGTGAAGATGCAGGACGAGACTGGAGTGATGACAACAGCCACCAGAGGGTGGAAGAGGCAAGAAAGAGAATCTTCTCTAGAACCTTTGGAGGGAGCATGCCCTGCCAATACCTTGATTTTGGACTCCTGGCCTCCAGAACTGTAAGAGAATAAATTTTCTGTTGTTCTCAACCACCTAGTTTGTGGTAATTTGTTACAGCAGCCATAGAAAACTAACACATGTTCTCAGAAAAAGGCAAGCTGACACACTGACCACAATGGACTCTTAATGACCTTTTCCATTAATATTTATTTCCCTCATGTTCATGGGTTTTCTCAGTGGCTAACCCTTTCTAGGGCTGAGAAGAAAAACTTAAAATTGAGTAAATTAAGAAACACTTGATTTTCCTGCTAATTAAGAAAAGACTGCTGTATGCTTCCATAGCAATCTATGTGGCATAGAATTTTTTCAGCTGCAAGTCAATAAAAAACCCAAACCAAAGTAGCTCAGATCTCAAGAACATTTATTGGCTCACATTCTGGAAGAGCAAAGGTGGGGCAGTCTTCAGAGCCGAGTTGACATGACTGACACAAATTTAATCATCTCTCTACTCTGCCATTAACAGTGTTGGTGACTTTTTAAGGTTGTTCTTCTTACTACTGGAGGAAGGCTGCCATGGGCGAGCAGTGCTACATGCTTCCTCTTTGTAGAAAGGGAGGGGAGGGGAAGGGACAGGAAGAGAGAGAGAGAAGATGGAAGAGGAGAGACAGGAGGGGAGGGGAAGGGATACTGACTTCCTGTAGCTCTTTCCTTAAAACAATGTGTTTCACAGAAGCCTTCAGCAAACCTCTCCAAGCTTAATTGGTTAGAATTGGACCATATACCCTTTCTTGAACCAATCACTGGCAAGGATGGGATCACCCTTAAACCAACTGCACCTTGAAACTAACGATGGGGTCAGCTTCCTCAGCATTAGATGTGTAAAGAGTGGGGTGGATACCTAAACAAAGTGGAAGTTCTGTAAGAAAGGATGAAGAGGCGAATGGATTTGGTACATACAAATGATACTGCAATAATACCAATATGCCATCCTATCCACCTTAATATAGAAAATATAACCAAAAAATAGTTCAGATCCCTGTATTCCCCTGCACATTTACATCTCCTTCCTCCTCCCCAGAGTGACCCACTAATTTGAATTTAGGGTCTATCATTCCCATGTATTTCATTCATTTTTTACTATATGTTGAGTATTCTCAGTATGTGACTCTGCATTTGTAGGAGAGCTCCTCTTGGGCATATACTTAGGAGTGAAATTATTGGGCACAAGGGGTGACCAAGGGGCCCCAGTGACACAGTGAATAAGGACTGGGCTGTTAACAGAAAGGTTAGCAGTTCAAACCAACCAGCATGCTCTGTGGGAAAAAAGACCTGGCAATGTGCTCCCGTAAAGATGACAGCCTAGGAAACTCTATAGGGAAGTTGTACTGTTATATACGGTCACTAGGAGTCGAAATCAACTCAATGGGACACAACAACAAGGGGCGACCATCTTTAATTTTTGTTGTTCTCAGTATTGGTTATACAAATTTACATCTCCAGCAACTGTGTATGAGAATTCTGCCCCTCTGAATCCTTGCCAACACATTCTGTGTCCAACTTTAAATTTGTAAATCTTTAAATTGTCTGTCACTCTTGCTAGTCTCTAAACTCGATGTGGACAAGGATTGTGTTTATTTCATTTACTTGCAAACCTTAGACAATGCTTAGCCCTTGGCAGGTTTCATGAGGGAGAGATAGGTCAAAAAATGAGTTGAAGGCAGGGTCCCTGCCTCATTCCTCTTCTCTGTGTTGTTACCAGTAAGAAGAGATGGGAGTTACAGTGTGTTTACTGGGAACATTTATTTTGCTATTAGCTGAACCAGCACACACATAGAATCTAGAAGATGGTGCAAAAGAGATCTTTACCTTTGCCCTCAAGTTGCCTACCAGTCTTATCAAGGAGTCCGTCCTCCTTTTTCTCCTTCCCCCCTTGGTGCTCTAGGTTACTTAAACTCCTCTACTTTCCCCCCAGGCCAGGGTCTTTCCTCAGCCTCTGGTGCAGGCTGCCAGCCATTCAGATCCATCTGTTTCACCCTTTGATGGAGCTGGGGGTAGGGCAGAGGCTGGGGTGTGTAGGCAGGAGGGAGATGAAAGAGATGAAGGACAGCAGCCTTCCTGTTCCAGCCTCAGCAGGGAGCATCTAAACACACAACCTTTCTTCTCAGCATAGGACTCTGCTAAATGGATTTGGTTTCCCTCTGCTTTTTCAAATAGCTCTTTCTACTATTCTAACTTAGTATGAGCCAAATTTCAGAAAGATAAATAGGTGCACACCCCACCCAAGACGGGATTGGTGGGGACTCCATCAGAACTTTGTTTCTTGTGAGTCCATCTTACCTGATCTACACCAGGGCACTGGCGCCCTCTGGAGGCATATGGAAATGCGTGGTGGCATTTTTAGTTGTCTCTGAGAATTCAGTGGGTCAGGGCAAGAAATCTAAATGGCCTACAATGAGCAGGACACGATGCTCCAAGATGCTACGTGACAATGAAGTGTCTAGCCTAAAAGGCAAGAGTGCCCTCACTGAAAATGCTGTGGCTCTAAAAGGCCAGAGGCAAGGTCTGTCATGTTCGCAGGTGTCTCCCCAACACCTAGCCCAGGGTCTGGCACACAGTAGGAACTCAATAAATGCTTGTTGAGTGAATGAATCCATGAGTGAGCACAGTATTCTATAGCCCCACTTCACAGAACTCAAGGGCCTGCTACATAAATACTCTGAAAACCAGGGTGTTAACCTATTAGTCAAAAATAGGCTAGGAATCTGAAGGAAAAAATGCTCTTCCTGTCAGGAAGTAAGTGAAAATTTCTTTGGAAGTAGGGAAAAGATTTTGTTCTCTATCCCTAGAAGCTATCAAATCTTATCTTCTCTCCCATTTAGAAATATGAAGGAGTTTGAAGAGTCAAAATAAAAAATGGATAAATGCTTAGACACAGCAAAGCGGCCCAAACCTGATGCACATTAATCCCTACCTGATGACAGTGACCATGACTGAACACTGCAGGGCAAATTTGACAGAGCAGTCAGGTGGGCTTTGGACAGAAACTGAAGGGAAGTCCCACCCTTATTCAGAGAAGAGAGGGCAAATGCTAAGAGCTGAGCCCTAGCTCAGATAGCACTGGGTTCAAATCTCAGCTCTAGCACCTAGTAGCTGGGAGACTTCAGGCAAGTTTCCAAACGTATCCAAGCTTCAAGTTACTCATCTATAAAATGGGGATAATGATACTTAGTCTATAGGTAACGTGAAGATGAAATGAGATAATGCAGATAAAGCACAAAGTACAATGCCTGGCACTTAGTAAACACTCAGTGTCATTGTCATCATCATCATCACCATCAATTCCTTGAAAAGCAACCCCTAACAAACGGCCAGTAATAAAGCCACAGACTGCCTCAGGAGAATAGAAGAGACACTCTGCCATTTACCCCAAGCATGTGAGCAGACAGAAAGAACGTTGTGTTCTTAAAAGTTCTGCCTCTAAGTCATTTTGTTCCCTGGTGGAACAAGACAGTGTTGTGACTCACATTTTAAATTACAATTGTGTTTCTATATCCCTCTGGTGATAAATATTTCATTTTTAGGCCTCTACTGCAAAAATTAGTCTTCCAGCCACCTTACTTCTCATTCAAACTTTAAAAATACATTTTTCTTCCCCTACACTCCACCCTCTCCCAATCCCAGCCGTTACTGGCATTGTGCTTTACCAAGGAGATTGTTTTATTCCAATAATTTTGAACATCGATAATAACAAAAACACTTGGCATCTGTTTTCTGTTGAAATTTGAAAGCTTCAGAGCAATATTTACAAAACCCACTTTCCCAACCCCTGCTCTCAGATTTGATTAAGTAACAGTAAAACATGACATTCCAAATCAGAGTTACAAGCTGTTCTTCGGCTGTGTCAGGGCCAATCCTTTATATTATCAAATTTATGAGCAAGCTACTAAAGAAACATCACTTACCCAGCTGATTAAACAAATGCTGTCTCCTCTCTCAGATGCAATACAGTTTGGGTTTTCCTGACCTAAACCATGGCCAATATCCTCTTCTACACGTTTTGGAGACTGCGGGTGATGTAGGAAGCCCTTCAAATATTGGCAGAGTATGAACTGGGGCACGTTCAGAGTTAATCAGCCTTTTAGTAACGATGGTCACACATAAAGGATTCAAAGTAATTCATGGTAGGGGAGGAGACGGAGGAGGTACACACACACATACACATGCACCATAGATATTATTCATTTATATATATTTACATATAACATATATAAATACATAGTTATATATTATATAAGGAGCCTTCGTGGCACAGTGGTTAAACGCTCAGCTGCTAACCAAAAGGACGGTGGCTTGAATTCACCAGCCGCTCTGCAGGAGAAAGATGTGGCAGTCTGCTTCCATAAAAATTACAACCTTGGAAACCCTAGGGGGCAAGTTCTACTCTTTCCTATAGGGTCGCTGAGTTGAAATCAACTCGAGGGCAACAGGTATATATTATATATAAATATATATTTATATAGTTATGTATATTTATATGTGTGTGTGTTTATATATATATACATATATATATATATATATTTTTTTAACTCAAACTCCAATAATCATTCAGTAAGCTAGGAAAATTTTGCCCTGGAGAGCAAGGTGGGCAAGCAGGAACTTCCACACACCAGTTACACCAAAAAACCAAACCCAGTGCCGTCGAGTCGATTCCGACTCTTAACAACCCTATAGGACAGAGTAGAACTGCCCCACAGAGTTTCCAAGGAGCACCTGGCAGAGTCGAACTGCTGACCCTTTGGTTAGCAGCCATAGCACTTAACCACTACGCCACCAGAGTTTCCACCAATTACACAGTCAGTACTATTTCACGCAAATCCACTATTAATAGATTACTAGGTATAGTAGGCTGAATAATGGTCCCCAAAGATAACCGTCTTAATCCCTGGAACCTGTGAATGTTACCTTACATGGAGGATCTTTGTAGATGTGATTAAATTAAGGATCTTGCCATGAGGAGATTATACTGGATTACCCAGGTGGCCCTAAATTCAATCATGAGTTTCCTGATAAGACGGAGATCAGACATAGAAGAGAAGGCAGAGATTGGAGTGATGCAGCCACCAGAAGCTGGAAGAGGCAAGGAAGGATTTTCCCCTAGAGCCTCCAGTGGGAGTGTAGCTCTGACGGCACCTTGGTTTTGGCCCAATGATACTGATTTTAAACTTCTAGTTTCCAGAACTGAAAGAGGGTAAATTTGTGTTGTTTTAAGCCACCAAGTTTGTGGTCCTTTGTTACAGTGGCCACAGGAAACTCATACACTAGGCAAATAAGAGGCAAATTAGAACAGAGTCAAGAATTTAGCACCGGAAAGAATTTAATTCCAAACAAACCAGACACAGAGTTTACAAATTCGGTGAGAAGTCTGCTGCATTTTGGGCCAAGGACCACAGCCTGAGAAACTTCCTTGTCTGGGCCCAGGAGCAGCACAAGAAGGCCAAGAACTAGACAAAGGGGCCTGCATTCTTCTTTAAATTTCCCGTAGACCCCACTCATACCCCCTGGACAGTCTATGGAGATTTCGAAGCCCCACAGCACAAAGGGTACCCTTCATGGGCCACTGTTAGCTTGTTCTGTTGCCTCTTAGGGTGCCAAAAGAAGTCTCTCTCTAGAAAATGGTACTAAATTTTGTATGGCTCTTTACAGTTCAAAAACCTTGATCTACATAACAGATAGTGATGCCAAGTTCTCCATTTTACAGATGAGAAAACCAAGGTTCAAAGAAGTAAAGTGTCAAGGGAAAGATTACGGATCACAATAGAGGGTCCTGGACAGTGCTGGAGAAAAATGTAAAATGAAATTCTAACTCAAAAAGAAAGACCAGACTTGCTGGCCTGACAGAGACTAGAGAAACCTTGGGAGTACGGCCCCCAGACACCCTTTCAGCTCAGTAATGAAGTCACTCCTTAGGTTCATCCTTCAGCTAAAGGTTGGACAGGCCCATAAAACAAAACAAGATTAAAGGGGCACACCAGCCCAGGGGCAAGGACTAGAAAGCAGGAGGGAACAGGAAAGCTGGTAATAGGGAACCCAAGGTAGAGAAGGGAGAGCGTTGACATGTCGTGGGGTTGTTAATCAATGTCATAAAATAATATGTGTACTAATTGTTTAATGAGAAGCTAGTTTGTTCTGTAAACCTTCATCTAAACAATACTAAAAAAAAAAAAAAAAAAGGTAAGGTGAGGTGACTTGCCAAAGATATGTGAGGAAGCCAAAATTCCAAGTAAAAATTTCTGACTCTAAAACTTGCTTTCACACCACTACCTCTTCTTCCTTCTTCCCTTAAGACATAGAGCTATGTCCCAAGAGAGTCTTGCTCTGTGTAGCCCAGGGGTTACCTAGCAGTGCCCTCCTCAATAAATGAAAATATCTCTATGCCAGGTTTTCACATCTCACTTTCTTCTGAGAAGATGCTGAGAACCAAACCAAAACCAAACCTGTTGCCGTCGAGTCCGACTCATACCGGCCCTATAGGACAGAGTAGAACTGCTCCCATAGAGTTTCCAAGGAGCACCTGGAGGATTTGAAGATGCTGAGAAGACAAATTAATTCTTTTTTTTGCAAATAAAGGAAAACAAAACAAATACTTGGAGTTGCATTTCTGTTATGGATTGAATCATTTCCCCCCAAAAATGTATCAACTCGGTTAGGCCATGATTCCCAGTATTCTGTGGTGTCCTCCATTTTGTGATTGTAATTTTATGTTAAGAGGATTCGGGTGGGATTGTAACACCACCCTTACTCAGGTCACCTCCCTGATCCAAGGTAAAGGCAGTTTCTCTGGGGTGTGGCCTGCACCACCTTTTATCTCTCAAGAGACAGAAGGAAAGCAAGCAGAGAGTTGCGTACCTCATATCACCAAGAAAGCAGCACCAGGAGCAGGGCACGTCCTTTGGACCTAGGGTCCCTGCACTTGAGAAGCTCCTCAACCAGCGGAAGATTGAGGACAAGAACCTTCCTCCACAGCCGTCACAGAAAGAAAGCATTCCCCTGGAGCCAACGCCCTGAATCTGGACTTGTAACCTACTAGACTGTGAGAAAATAAATTTTTCTTTGTTAAAGCCATCCACTTGTGGTGTTTCTGTTATGGCAGCACTAGATGACTAAGACAATTTCTAAGTAGGCAACTCCAGAAATATAGGCATGTTGTACAAATTCACTTCAGATGAGTGAATTCCTTCTGCTCAAACAAGAGTTTGGGTACCTCAATTGAGGTGGGTTTTAAAACCAGTTAAGAGACATTTGTCTTCATGCAGCTATGCTCTTCAGTTCCAGTTTTCTGTCTTTTTGTCTCTCTCACTCTCACGCATACACACATTAAGATTTCTTGGGCACTTGCAGTGCTCCAAACATGACATTTATTTAATCCTTACAACTCTATGAGGTAGGTACTATAAATATCCCCATTTCATAATTGAAGAAACTGAGGTTCAGAGTGTTTAAGTAATTGTACCCTCTGTCATGGATTGAATTGTGTCCCCCCAAAATATGTGTCAACTTGGTTAGGCCATGATTTCCAGTATTGTGTGGTTGTCCTCCATTTTGTGATTTTCCTGTTATAAATCATAATCTCTGCCCGTACTTAAAGAGGATTAGGGTGGGATGTAACACCCTTGCTCAAGTCACATCCCTGAGCCAATGTAAAGGGAGTTTCCCTAGGGTGTGACCTGCACTACCTTTTATCTTACGACAGATAAAAGGAAAGGGAAGCAAGCAGAGAGTTGGGGACCTCATACCACCAAGAAAACAGTGCTGGAAGCAGAGTGCATCCTTTGGACCTGGGGTCCCTGTGCCTAAGAAGCTCCTTGACTAGGGGATGAATGATGACAAGGACGTTCCTCCAGAGCTGACAGAGACAGAAAGCCTTCTCCTGAAGCTGATGCCTTGAATTTGGATTTGTAGTCTACTAGACTATAAGAGAATAAATTTCTTTGATAAAGCCATCCACTTGTGGTATTTCTGTTATAGCAGCACTAGATGACTAAGACGCCCTCCATCACCACAGATACACAGGGTTGGGATTTGTATATAGGTCTGTCTGATTCCAAACTCCTAACCATGGCAGTATTCTACCTCTCAACAAGGTGTGAAATAGATATTTTGGATTTGTTAAGAATTTGTCATGGAAAATGAAGCCCTCAGGATAAAAAAAAAAAACCTTCAAAATAGTTATGCATAGATTTCTTTGTGGTCACATATATTTCACATTTTGACCATATTCCTATTCCACTTCTGGCATTTCCATTACAAACATTTGTCTTTATTCAAAGAGATGCCCCTTGTCTTCAGCACAAAAATTCAGAAATCTTCAGAGTCAAGAAGACCAAAATAAATCTTAGGCATTTATGAAAAGAACCAGCAATTCAGTCTTTTTCTCAGAAAAGTACAAATTTCTGACAAGTTATATTTCTAGATGAAACTGCATCTTGATTCTAAAAGTCTAACCCAGTGCCGTCAGTCTAGGACTCTTTTAAAAGAAATTTTATTTTGGAAAATTTCAAGCATCAGGAAAGAAGAGAGAAGAGTATAATAAACCCTCATGAACCTATCACCCACTTTCAACAGTTATCAGCTCATGGCCAATCTTGTTTCATCTAATTGCCCCTACACCCACTTTGTTTGCTGGTATTTTAAAGCAAATCCCACACATCTCTCATTCCCCCTGTAAATACTTCAATAATGCATCTTTAACTGATAAGGACCTCTTTGTACATAACTGCAATGCCATTATCACACTTAACAAAATTACAGTAATTTCTTAACATCATCTGATACCCAATCATACTCAAGTTTCTCAAACTATCTCAAAATGTTTTTCTTCAATTTGTTCCCATCAGAATTCAAACAAGTCACACATTGCATTTGGTTGTTTTTTGTTGTTAGGTGCCGTCGAGTCAATTCCAACTTATTACAGAACAAAACGCTGCCTGGTCCTGCATCATCTTCCCAATCGTTGCTGTTTGAGCAACACACTGTTGCAGCTGTGTCAGTTCATCTCATTGAGAGTATTCCTTTTTTTCGCTGGCTTCTTAAATCTCTTTTAAGCTAAAACAGTCCCTCCCTCCCTCCCTTTTTTAAATGCCATTTATTTGCTAAGGCAACTGGATCATTCGTCCTGCAGAATGTCACCTACCTGGATTTCTCTGATTGCTGTGTAACTTGTTCCTCTATCCCTCAGATTCCTGTAAACCAGAAGCTAATCTAGAGGCTTGATTAGATTCAAGGAAACTTTATAAGAACTTATTAAAAAAAAAAAAAAAAACACCCATACAATATCTTGTAATCTCACTTCATGATTTTAGAATTGATCAATGGGTTCAAGGGTCATCAGTCTGACTCATCAACTTTATAAGTGCCCATCAAAACAGCCTCTTTCACCTAATGGTTTTAAACATTCATTGATCATTTTATACATCAGTGATCCATTATTACATTAAAAAACAAACAATAAAAAACCTATTGTGGCCAATTCTGACTCATAGCCACCCCATGTGTTGAAGTAGAACTGCTCCATAAGGTTTTCTTGGCTCTAATCTTTATGCAGGAGCCTTGGTAGCACAGTGGTTGAGAGCTCAGCTGCTAACCACAAGGTCAGCAGTTCAAATCCATCAGCTGCTCCTTGGAATCCCTGCGGGCAAGTTCTACTCTGTCCCATAGGGTTGCTATGAGTTGGAATCCACTCAGTAGCAACGAATTTGGTTTGGTTTGTAATCTTCATGGGTGTAGAGCACCAGGCCTTTCTTCTGTGCCACGGGGTGGGTTTAAGCTGCCAATCTTTTTTTCTCCTGTTAATTTTTAATTTTATTGTGCTTTAGGTGAAAGTTTACAGCTGAAGTTAACTTCTCATTCAAAAACTCATACATATTGTGACATCGGTTGCAACCCCCACAATGTGACAGCATGCTCCCCCTTTCCACCAAGGGTTCCCTGTGTCCATTCGACCAGTTCCTGTCCCTTCTTGCCTTCTCATCTTGTTTTTGGGCAAGAGTTGCCCATTTGGTCTCATGTATTTGATTCAAATAAGAAGCACATTCCTCATGTGCTATTTTTGTTTTCTAGGCCTGTCACCACCAACCTTTAGGTTAGTACCTGTTGCTGTCAAGTCGATTCCAACTCATAGCAACCCTACAGGACACAACAGAACTGCCCCATAGAGTTTCCAAGGAGCACCTGGTGGCTTCAAACTGCTGACCCTTGCATTAGCAGCCATAGCATTTAACCACTAAGCCACCAGGGTTAGTAGTCTGGGGCAAAACATTTGCATCACCCAGGAACCTATTATTACATTAAAAATAAAACAAAAAACTTGTTGCTATTGAGTCAATTCCAACTCACAGGGGTTGCAAAATGGCGATTATTTAGTTTTATCATTCTTTCTGTGTATATTAGCTGGAATTCTCCAGTGAAGGACTTTCCCTATTATTCAGCAATAAAAAGGAACGAAGTATTGATACGTGCTATACCATGAATGGACGTTGAAAACATTATCTTAAGTGAAAAAGGCCAGACACAAAGGACTGCATATTGTATGATTCCATTTATAGGAAATGGCCAGAATAGGCAAACTCATAGTGACAGTAAGATTAGTGGTTGCCGAGGGCTGGGAATTATAGGAAGATTGGGAGGAGATAGCTAAGGGGTACAGACTTTCTTCTTGGGGTAATGAAAATGTCCTAATACTGATTGTGGTATTGGCTGCACAACTGTTGGAATATACTAAAAATCATTAAGTGGGTGAATTTTATGATATGTGAATTATGTCTTAGTGAAGATATAAAAAAGAACATTCCCTCATCACCCATTTGGTTACTTTGAACAGAGTTTACAAGGAGAATCAGGATTGATATTTTTCTTTTCTTTTTTATAGGTTTTAAGAGTAATGAGTTGCTACTCTAGCAACTTTCAATGGTGACAATGAGGCATACTTTTTAAAGCATTCTTATGAACTCCTGTTTCAGTCTCCTATCTTCCCATGTGACCAGCTGCCAGTGGGATTAGATTTAGGCCTCCAGTCTAGGCTACCAGCTCCAGCTCTAAGACCATTGAGACAGGAGACCAGTAACAATAAAACCTCCTGTGCTTTTTCTCTGCCACTCTCCATTATGCACATCTCCTGCCGGTGACCCCAAGAAGGGAGGTGGGCGTGACTGTGGGTTAAGGCAGGATTTGGGCATATCAGGATCTTTGGATCTAATACCACTTAAAGAGCCCCAATTTCAATCTCAAGGTGTAGGGACTTTGTGACTTGGTATTTTCCGAAGCTCAGACTGTTCTCTCGTATGTCCACCAAACAGAGTAATGACCTAACTTATTTGGTTGAGCCCAGGCTCTTTCTCAGGGAAACTCTCTATACTTCATGCTAAAAAAATCCATGGAGATTAACCTGATTTTAAACTCCATTTATGAAAAGGTCAGAAAAAGATCAACTCTCTATCCTCTTAAGTAAAATTGTGTAGAGCATCTTGCAATAAAAAAAAAAAAAAAACCCAGTGCCGTTCTTGTAATAAAGCATTAATAAATTTGTTGTGACCAGAGCACCATGGCTCACAGCATTCTGCAGAATTAGATTTCTCTGGAAAACCTTGGCCCAGGCTTTTCTAGAGATAGTCCTTTATGACCCAAAGGCACTGGAAATCGACACCGAAATAAGTGAATCTATTACTTCACTCTATATCCTGCACAAACCGTGCGATATCTTCCCATTACCCTCACAAGGGCTGAAGCAGTCCTTCATGACATGAACCCTCATCACTCACCGCTCTGCCAGTCCCTCATGCACACTTGAGCTCCAACCACAATCTCTCCAACTTTACCCCTTTGTATAAGCTGGTTTGTAGCCTGGAAAGCTCTCCCACCCTCCCCTGGCTCACTCATCTTTCAGGTTTCAGATTAAATTTTAGTTCCTCACAAGATCTTTCCTGCCTCCCCCCCCTCCACCACGCCCCCCGTTACTGTAACTATCACTTGACTTGCCTGTTTCTGTCTGCTGAATGGTAAGCTGCCTGAGGGCAGGGGACTACGTTCTTCTTGTTTATCACCAGTACCTAGCACAGTGCCAGGGACATTGTGGGAGGTGGGTAAAAGCAGGAAGACACATGGAGCTCTGCTCCCCTCTACCCCAATCTCCCTCCAGCCTCTTATGCTTCTATTACAAAAAAAAAAAAAAAAAAACCACTTAGAAATCCTCAGAAAGAAAGTGTACTTGCCCCAGAGGAGAAAACTGTGAGATTCCACAGTGGGCTGAGGAAGGTAGGCAAGACTGGAGACGTGACCTAATGTGGTGTGACAACAGGAAGAAATGAAAACAGCAGACCCCTGGGACTGGTTCATTCTATGCAAAAGCAAGTTTACACAGGGAGCCAGGAGATAGGGCTGTGTTGCGATGAGTTTCTAGGGGCCAGTAGCAGTCTGGCCCCTCTTCCTGCCCCATACCAAGCCTCTCATTCTGGAGTCACCTCGCCCTTCAGCTGGTGCCCTGCCCAACTGGGACCACTCCAAGTGCTTTGGTGCAGTCTCCCAAAGTGCACAGGGAAGTGTTTCTGATATCCCAATTTGGATGCATTTATTAGGAATAACAATACTGACCAGTATTGTTAGGCCAGACGAATAGAACTGAGAAGTCCAGAAATAAACCCATACATCTACAGTCAATTGATTTTCGACAAGGGTGCCAATAAGTCCACGCACTGGGGAAAAGAATAGCCTCTTTAATAAATGAGGCTGGGACAACTGGATATCCACATGCGAGAGAATGAAGCTGAACTCATACAACACACCAAACACCAAAATTAGCTCAAAATGAATCAAGAATGAAAGAACTCAATGAAAAGAAAGAACTAAAACCATAAAACTCCTAGAAGAAAATAACAGGGGTTTTGCTTTGGGACCTAGTTTTTAACAATGGATTCTTAGATAACACAAAAAATGCTAGCAACAAATGACAAAATAGATAAACTGACTTCATAAAAATCAAACTTTTGTTTAACAAAGGACTTTAAAAACAAAGTGAAGAGACAATCTACAGACAGGGAAAAAAAATTGGGAACCATATCATAAGAGTTTAATATACAGAATATATAAAGAACTCCTACAATTTAACAAAAAGACAAGCAACTCAATCAAAAAATGGGCAAAGGATCTGAACAGACATTTCACTAAAGAATACAAATGGCCAAGAAGTACATGAAAAGATATTCACCATCATTAGCCATTCTTGTTGCTATGTGCCTTCCAGTCGATTCCGACTCACAGCAGCCCTGTAAGACAGAGTAGAAATGCCCAACAGGGTTTTCTAGGCTGTAATCCTTATAGGAGCAGATTGCCACTAGGGAGATACAAACAAAATCCACAATGAGATACCACTCTACCCCGAACTAGGATGGCTAAGATGAAAAAAAAAAAAAAAATCCATAATGAGATACCACTTTACCCCGAACTAGGATGGCTAAGATGAAAAAAAAAAAAAGAATTAGAACCCTTATCCATTGCTGGTGGGAATAGAAAATGGTATAGCCGCATGGAAAACTGTTTAGTGGTTTAAACACAGAACTACCATATGACCCAGCAATTCCACTGCGAGGTATGCACTCAAGTCTTGAGAACAGTGACGCAAACTGACACATGTACACCAATGTTCACTGCAGCACTATTCACAATAGCCAAAAGGTGCAAACCACCTAAATGTCCATCAACCAATAAGCGGATAAACAAAATGTGGTATACACATACAATGAAATATCACTCAGCCATAAAGAGAAATAAAGTCCTAATACATACTACAAAATGGATGAGCCTTGAAAACATTATGCTGAGTGAAGTAAACCTGTCACAAAAGGACAATATTGTATGATCTCACTCATATGAAATATCTAGAATACACAAATGTATACAGACCAAAGTTTATTAATGGTTATCGGGGTAGGAGGGAGGGGGAAGAGGGGAGTCATTGTTTAGGAAGCACTGAGTTTCTGTTTGTAGTGATAGAAAATTTGGAAATGGGTATTAGCAATGGTTGTACGTGATTAATGTAACTGATGTTGCTGAATTGTATATGTGAAAAACACTAAATTGGCAAACGTGTTATATTTTCACAATAAAAAAATAACAATATTGAATGAGCCCGTATTTTGTGCCAGATAATTTGCCAAGTTTTAAACACATTTAGGATCCTTGGGTAGAGCAAACGGTTAACACACTCAGCTGCTAACCAAAAGGTTAGGGGTTAAAAGTCCACCCAGAGACACCTCGGAAGAAAGGCCTGGCGATCTGTTTTTGAAAGATGACAGCCATTGAAAACCCTATGGAGCACAGTTCTACTCTGACACACATGGGATTGCCATGAATCAGAATCGACGCAAGGGCAACTGATTCGGGTTCTCTTTTTTGGTTTTGCATACATTACCTCAATTAATCCTCACAGTAACCTTATATGATAGGTACAGATATCCTCCATTCTACAGATGTGGATCCAGAGGCTTAAAAAATCTAAGTAACTAAAGTAACTAAATTTGGGTTGAATTAGCTTAGCCATATACCATCCTTCATCCAGCAGGCAGAGAGCTTTATAAAATACAAGTGAGATCATAATCTATCCCTATTTAAAATCTCTGAATGACTGCCCAAGGAGCCCTGGTTAAACATTCAGCACAGAAGTTAAGTGCTCTGATGCTACCAGAAAGGCCAGCAGTTGGAATCCACCAGCTGCTCTGCAGTAGAAAAATGAGGCAATCTGACTCTGTAAAGATTAAACCACAAAACCAAAGCCAATGCCGTCAATTCAATTCCAACTCATGGTGACTCTACAGGACAGAGCAGAACTGCTCCATGGGGTTTCCAAACCTGTAAATCTTTACAGAAGCAGACTGCCACATCTTTCTTCCACAGAGCGGCTGGTGGGTTTGAACTGCCAATCTTCTGGTTAGCAGCCAACTGCTTAACCACTCTGCTCCCTTCTGGGAAATCCTATGGGACAGTTCTACTGTCCTACAGGTTTGCTGTGACTCAGAATCAATTCAACAGCAACAGGTTTAATGATTTCCATTAGTCTCAAAATAAAATTCAAGTAGCCAGCCGTGGCATCCGAGACCTGTGTGACCTGGCCCCTGTCCACTTTTTTCCTCTCATCTCATTCCAGTCTCTCCCTTGCTCACTAAGCTCCAATTCCACTGTACTTTGTTTCTTAAACTCTCTTGTTCCCAGGGCTTTTGGACTTTTGTAGCTTTCTGTCCCCACACTCTTTGCCCTAACTCCTGCGTGGCTGGCTCCTTAACTGATGCTCAGATTTCAACTCCAATGTCATTTCCTCTCCAAACCTTCCCTTTCTATGTAACATTGCCTCATCTCTGCCATTCCCTATTATATCACTGTTTTATTTTCCTCATAGTACTAACCTCCGCTCCCAAAACTCCTGAACACCATATTAAAATCTGTAACTAGTCACCACAGCACTGAAGATAAAATTCCGACAGAATTCAAAGCCACCTGTGATCTTCCTCCACCACTTACTTCCGTATTCCAGTCACGCTAAACTAGTTCAGGTTCCCCAGAATGTATCCATTTTCACTGTTTGTCAGAGATCACCTTTTCTAAGTAGCTTTCTTAGAATGGCCCCCTTCTTCCTGAAGGCTGGGTATAGATGCTCCCTCCTGTTATCTATCTGTAACACCAATGTAACCACGGCACTTAACACACTAATAGTCAACTTGTCAGTTACCACAAGCTTCTAAAGGAAAAAATGCCTCATTTCTGTATCTACACTGCCTGACATTCAGAGGGGCCTGAATAAATATTCATGCAATCTCAGTCTTGGAAGGGACCTTAGAATTAATTCTGCATCTTTCCCCATCCCTCCATCTAATGTCTGTTATCTTCTGTAACAACCTTGCTAAGTGCATGTCCAGCCACTTGAACACCTCCTATGATGGGAGATCACTTGTTAAATGTCAACACCAACAAGGTCTCATTCTAGACATATACACAAAATCCCACTGCAAGGCGCTGACAATCTGTTCTATCACACCTTATCTGACAAGTAGACCAGGTCCCTGCTGTGGCCAGGGCTGGAAGTTGCTGATTTCCAAAGTACCGCAGGACTCAGAAGGAACACTGATGAGAAGACTGGCTCGAAATGATCTAGGACAAAGAGCCCTACACCCAGGCAGAGAAGAGACAAGCTGGACTAAGAGCAATACCAGGAATTACCTGGTACCCAGGGTGAGCACATTCAACCAAGAGGGGAAGAAAAGACTGTTAATATTAAAGTCTTAACCAAATATGTAACTTAATCAATGTTAATTACAATTATTTAACCCTTGAAGAGACTTTTTTAAAAACAATAAAGTTAGAACATTTTCATACAGTTAATATAGCTGGGATTTCCCCAAAACTTTTTGCCCCAGCTCATGCTTTCAGTTTTTAAGTTTCAGAATCTCCGTATTTGTCAAAAAGAGAAGTCTGATTATCTTGCCCTAACACCAGGAGAATATAAAAGACACAATGTGATTAAAATAAGTTATTTTATTGAAGGAGGTTAAGTTACACAATGTTAGCTGGTTGTGGACAAAGGGAACATGTTAGAAGTCAGGTTTGTTGGCAGCGGGGTGAGAATGCTACTACTACAGGCTCCATTCAACAAATACCCAGGATCCTGGGTTCCCCCATTTCTTCAAGTACAAATGTGGGTCACACTTTCCAGTCAAAGGATCATGGGGGCCAAATAAAATAGGATTCTTCTACCAACCAAGAGTCTTCCAGTCTTCTCTCAGCCAAGGCACCCAGTGAAACAGAATTCATTTTTCAGACTCCTGTGGAGGATTAAAAAGTCTCTTTCGCATCGCATCGCCACGCTCCCTGCTCTTGGCCCTCTTCTCCACGTACTGGAAAATAAAAAGGAAAAAGGGGAGAGAGAAGAGACAGCAGATTATGTCACTATTTACGCAAGTTAAAGATTTAGAAATACTTGCAAAATGATGTTTTTATTGACAAAATTCTTAGGTTCCCACTATTTCACTTAATTTGAGATGGAAAGCATGACCTTAGAGGATCTCTAGTACAATTTCATTCAATACAGTACAGCACCTACGTCCTAAGTGGTATATAAATATTTGCTGAATTAACTGCTTCCCAAAATGTAAATTCCATAAATATGTAGGAAGATTAGTTTTGTCCTTGTTCTCCAGGATTCACAATCTAGCAAGTCATCTAACTTCTGTTTGAATGCTTCTAGTTATGGAAGGCTCACTACCTTGAGAAGTAGCCTATTTTATTGTCAAACAGTTCTACTTATTTCCCCAAAGTTCTTTATGTTAAACCAAAAACTGCCTCCCTGGAAATTTTCCTATTGCCTGCTATAGTCTTCCAAACATCTGGTTACAGCTAACCCACTCACTACCCTGGCTTACTCTTGTTCAGGCTGAATATCCCGGGCTCCTACAACTGTTCCACAGACCATGGCTTCTCCATTCTAATCTATAAAATGCCTTTTAGTTTATAAACCACTTTAATATCAATGCCCCTTATAAAAATATCACAGCCAGAATTAAACATAGTGTTCTAGATGCAGTATGACAGGCATGGACTAGAGTATGCCTCCTAGTTCTTGTGACCTAGATGCATTATATTTCTATACTACCCAAAAGAGTAACTGGATCTTAGCAACCACATTACCTATCGACTCGTATGGAAACTTACAGTCAACTGAATTTCCTAGGTATTTTTTTTTGTCATCATGAACAGTCATCAAACTTGGTTCTCCCAAAATCCTGTTTCTGTAATCAACTGGATCTAAATGCAGTTTCATCCGAGAGGTTTGCAGCCTAGTATTCTAATCTGGCTGTAGGTTATAAATAACAAGAAAACATGGAGCCTGGCTATTAGGTAAATACTCAGAATTTCTCAAACAGGTGAACCTATGTTTAAAGCAGATACACTTGAATGAAAAATTTCTGTATGTATACATTTACATGCTTATAATATATACACCAGTACAGACATACTTTAAAGGAGAATGAAAGGTGAACAGTTGAACATCAAAATCTTAGGAGTCAGAGAGATGGTAAAAGAGGCTATGAAAGTAAAGATTAGTGACACAGAGGTAACCAGGGACTTGACTGAATCCCCTCCCCCTTGCCCCTGAGACAGAATGGTTGTGGAGAATCAGGGCTTGGAGTTACCTCACTCTTCTGGGCCAGTAGCCTCATATATAAGGAGTTGGCTAGATGATCTTTAAGAAGCTTTCTAGGTCTAAAGTTGTGGTTCTAGGATTCCAACATAATATTCTGTATCAGTCAGGTCAATAAAATAAGGTATAGAGCAAACTGAAACATAATCCAACCCAACTCACTGCTGTCGAGTCAATCCCAATTCATAGCAACCCCACAGGACAGAGTACAACTGCCCCACAGCGTTTTCAGGAAGCAACTGGTGGATCTGAACTGCTGACCTTTTGGTTAGCAACCAAGCTTTTACCCAGAGCACCATCAAGGCTCCTGAAATATAGCCTATATCAAAACATGTTAAGATAGCTTCAGAGGGGAGCTGAGAATGCCCCTGAATTTTAGGCGGGGGCGGGTTCCACATGAAGTTATTCACAAAACTCCATCAAACACTGAAGATATAGAGACAGATAGTCTGAGACAGACAGACCGACCAATCGGAAAGTCAGTTAACCAAAATAAATAAGAGGAACAAAAGAGGATGCTGCAAAGTTAGTGATTATTTCAATAAAAAGAACAAAAGTGATGACACAGCAGCATAGAGGGGCTCAGAAAGAACTGGCCAGACCTTTTTCTAGTTAAAAGTTTCAAGAAATGAAGTACTCAAATAACACATGAAGGAAATGGTAGGAGAGTACTAGAAGCAATAAATGGTAAACTAGAAAACATTAAAAGCATAGAGGAAATAAATGAGCACAGGTTCAGAGGATCAGAGGATGAAAGAACAGGCAGAAAAACATCTATAAATCAGGCAATGAAGCCACATAAAAGCCACACAGAACACTTAGAAAATAAGTCAAGGAGAGAATCTAAAATTTCTATGAAAACAAACTTGGATAAAATAAGAAAAATATCTACAACATTCTACCGAATAGTCAATAATGGAGATCAGAAGCACCTGGGAAGAAAATCTCCTATGAAGATCTAATCACCTAACCAATGGTAAAATTACTAAACTATAAGAAGAAGAAAAGAAAAAGAGCTAAGAAAAAAAGGCATCTTATACAACTGAAAGCATGTGAAAAACAGCTATACCACAAAAAATAGTACGGGCTTTATTTTTGCACAGGCCTATTAAAACAGGGACACAGTCCTAGGTTTAGTTTCCATAGAAAGTAGCCTTTAAACGCAAGGCAAAAAAACTTTTTAAAAAATAATTTTAAAACACTTATGCCCGTACACATCTGTGCATAGAGAAAATTACAGCCCTAACTCAGGACTACAGAAAGTTCTTCAAACAGTAAAGATAGGTACGTGTCACTCTGAAAAGAGATTTCAGGAAAGAAATGGGGGGGGGGGCACACACCAGAATGAAATACACAAACTGAAGACAGGTCCTAGAGAGCTTCAAATAGTATGCACAATGCCTTTAATATGAAATAGGGGGAAAAAAGGTTCAAAAACATAGAACACCAAGATCTGAAGACATATTTTTCAATAGTTACATATTTAAAATGTTCTTGATATAAACTATCTGATATAAAAACAGAAATGAAATTGAATTTCTTTTCAAAAGCTGAGGATGCACTCTGCTTGGTTAGCGGTGCTTGTCAAAAGACAATGAACTAGGTACTTTAAGCCATTTGCCCAAGTCCAAGTCATAGTTTAAAACCGAGTTCAGGAGATGATCTTCTTCCCAAACAAGTCAGAATAGACCCCGCATGGCTTGTACATATCATAATTACAAAGAAATTCAAATACCTAAAGCTGGAAAGAGCCTAAGTCTAACCTCTTCATTTTACATTTAAGGAAACTGAGGCTCTGAGTTTTAGTTACTTGCCCACAGCTAACAGCTGATGTTAAGTATTTCTGGGGAACAAAGATTCAATTTTCCAAACCTTAAAACTCTTCCAGATGAGTTGGAGTAATTATAACAAGGAAGTTGTTTTCACTTGTGTGCATGGCCAAAACACAGCAACGTTCTAAAACTGTCCCCAGAAGTTTTCACTTCTCCTGGTTTTAAGGGAGGTCATGTATCTAAAGTCAATCTTTTGTTATACTAAAATTTGGGGAAAAAATTAATGATGGCAGCAGTATACAATATTGTTCTAAAATGTTCTGATGTATTGTTCAACTACTTCTATTCTTTGACACTTTTCTTACCTCCTTCTTCAGGCATTTTCTCATCTGCCGATCAAGATCATTGCAATGACCAAAAAACTTCAGAAAGCTGTGCTAAAAGGAAGAAAAGGGGTAAAATATTTCATCCAATAGTATGCTAAGGTCTCTGGCACACAGAATTTAAACTTACTCCTACAGAAATGGGTTTAATGTGTCACCTTGATCATAAGCAAATGACAGTTAAATCACATGTGTGTGTGTTGCTGTCAGCTGTCACTGAGTCAATCCCAACTCATGGGACCCTGGGTGTCACAGAGCAGATTGCTCCATGAGGTTTTCTTGCTATAATCTGAACAGAAGCAGATTGTCAGGCCTGCCTTCTGTGTGACCTTTAGGTTAGCAACTAAGCTAAAATATAAACAGGCTTTATATTTATATCTCCTATCAAGGACCTGGTCCTTCCTACAAAGGAGGAATAAATGCTTTTTAAGTAGAACCAAAAAGTAAAAAGACTTTTTCCTGGATAAAAGGGGAGCCTATTAAGCCAGCAATCACCTCACAAAGTACGAGCAGTTTTATCTCCCTAGTACCACTTTTGTTAAAGGACATGTTAAAATCATTCTCTATTACAGGGAGTGAGGTCATACTACAGTGTGGCCACATTATGGACGAGCAAACGGTAACTTACTTCACTAGCAAACATTCTGTCCCATAGAAAAGTTATTTATTAAATGCCTGGCAGCAGAGCCATTTTCTCACATGCCTCCATTCAAAATATCAGTCAAAATATACCAGAAATACATAATACTATTATTAGGTTGTCTGTATAAGCCATATAAACAAGTCATTAATTCACGATATTAGTAAATCTGTGTCTGAAGCTCGAGGTCAAGTTTGTTTAAAAAACAAAAACAAAAAATTTCCTAGTGGTTTCAGGTCCAATGACTAAACTATGAATGCTCCAAACCAGGTTCAGATGAAGAGTTAAAGACCTTGAGCTTTAGTAAGGGCATAATTAGTGTGTTTGAGCTTCATCATTTTTAAGGGTGGTTTGGGTAACATGGCAATCTCTGCAACAACATGCCATAAACACTGAACTTGTATTTGTAGTAATAAGCACATCTTTTCCTT